>NC_090928.1:654182301-654807301 GCF_040938575.1 Ambystoma mexicanum | reverse complement strand
ACTGACATTTAAGTATCACATGCAACGATGAATATTTAATGTGTTCTTGCACTGAAGAAACAATAATAGCAAAGAAATGTTTAGACATTTTGACAACACAATATCACTTTTAAATCATGTATAAAGTCTACAGTACGCTGGATATATATTTGATCTAAAATTTCTTTTTCCCAATAGGGTGCCTTGTATTGCCTCCTTGGAAGCCATGGCGGGGTCTGTTTGGCCAATCTTCATGACTGGGACTGTATTGTACAGACATGGCCAGCAATTGTGTCTTGTGGACTAAGCCAGGCTATGTCTTTGGAGAAACCTTCAATTGTTCGACTTTTTGATGAGTTAGCAGAAAGGATCCAGCGACAGTTTGAAACAATTGGTCTGGACTTTGCTGTAAGCATATAAAATTACCTAATTTGT
Source organism: Ambystoma mexicanum (assembly GCF_040938575.1). Lineage (NCBI taxonomy): Eukaryota > Metazoa > Chordata > Amphibia > Caudata > Ambystomatidae > Ambystoma > Ambystoma mexicanum. The sequence goes on along the minus strand of NC_090928.1, from coordinate 654,806,887 downwards.
TGACTGAATGTTGTAGAGCATTGATTGGAACACGGACCTTTTTTTGAAGACCTTTATTTTCATGTTGCAACATATCTTACGAATGATAGGGCAAAACAATAAAATGCAGAGCTCCACAAGGGCAATGCACAAGAATAATGGATGAATTCTACCAGCCTCCTGCAAAACCCCAGAATTTCATCCCATCTCGCACCCCACATCGCAGTAAGTCACACCCAGCATTCAATGTATGGCAAAATGCCTCTGAAAAGTGTGCCCTTAGGTATGAAACTCATTGTCCATGAGGTAATCAAAGAATAGAGGTCATATTTAAAAATAAAATTCTGCACGTACCAATTTCTGTTTCCGACATCTTTTCCATCTCATGGTTCTCCCTTAAATTACCCCACCAGACAATCAATAATGGAGTCATCAGGCTATTTCTAGCACTGTCAGTCAGACAGGTGGCCTTTAGAAAATGAGTGAAACGGTTAGACAGCCCAGCATTGGGTAAGGCTTCTCCTCACCCAAACCCCCCATGCCAGAACCAGGATGTCCAGTAGCAGCTGTATGCCACAGATGCATTTTCTTTCTGGCAAGACCTCCTTCCAGTAAGTCCACACAGTGGGACAGGTCCATCACATGCACGCAATGTTATTTATCTCAAAATGGTTTCTCCAGCACCAGAAAGTAGTCTGGAATTTGCATACATAAAGAAGAAAGATGACATTTGAGACAAACCATATAGGCATATTCAATGGATTGCCTTTCTCCCGCATATTCCTCATCAGATCGATATACCCATCCAGCTATGCTGCTCTGCAACCTTTTCGACAGGGGGGGCAAAGTGGACCTCAACTCGGCCATCGATCCGTCTTGTTCAATGCTCAATCGTCACCTCCTCCGGATGTGATTTCAGGCAACCTCTCCTCTCTTCTCTCATCCTCTCCTCTCTTCTCTCATTCAACACCCCCTCTCGCTCTCTTTGTTCTGCTGATCTTTTCTTACTCTCGGCCCCCCGTCGCCTTGTGCCTCCTTGTTTCCGTTCTTTTCAGCTCCTTGCCCCCTTACACTGGAACTCCCTACCTTTTACTATCCTCTCTTCCCTCACCTATTCCTCCTTCCACTCCTCCCTCACCTATTCCTCCTTCCACTCCTCTTTAAAATCACTCCTCCTTCATTCCCCTCCCTGACTTCCTTCCCCCTCACCCTTCTCTCCCTCCCTCTAGTACCTTTCCCTTTGTTCTCTTTATCTTTCCCCTTCTCTTCTAAATTCTCCTTCCTCCTACTCACTTTACTCACTACTTTCTCTCCCTCTATCCCTCCGTCCTCACCTTTCCCCTTTTTTCAAGCAAATTGTTCTGCATCCCGATTTTCTCGTTTGATTCATGTTTACTCTTATTGCTTCTACTGTTCCATATTTGTGTTCTTGTTGTTAACTGTAAAGTGCCTTGGATTAAGGTGCTGCAAAAATAATAAATACAAATGCCAAATACAAATATACTGCTTCACTATGGCCCGTACCTCAGTTCCTTTTTTCTGCACGCTGCTCTTGAGGAACATAGCGATTTACTCTCGAGTTCTCTACTCTATTAGATGATTTCTTCTTCAAAACCTTGTGTTTTTTTCCGCAAGATGTCTGTGACTCGGATTTCGGGGTTCAAGCACTGCACTGACCGTGGCTACAAGATATCGGTGGCCATCTGTGTGGGATGCCTCGGCACGGGTCACGACACTGAGGGGAGTGCATCATGTCGGAAATTAACCTGAAGTCTCTCCGGGAGCGGGCAGCGAAGCTCGCGGTGGACCCCGCCGCCGTCAAAATCACCTGCACGGTCGACCGTTCGGTGCTCCGAGGCTGAAACAGAGGAGCCTACCCCTGAGAAGGAGAGTAGATATTGGCACAAGACAAAGAAGCAATCTCACTCGCAGAGACACTCTTCTTCGTTGCCCTCTCATAATTAGAATCTGCGTAATCGCGACGCTAACGCTTCGTCAGAATGAGGTAAGTCGGCAGCGGGGCCGACAACTCGACAAGAGTGGGAGGACTTCAAGTCGCAGATGCTTGCAATGTTTGAAGAGGTGGCTGTAGGTGTGGGTGTACCCCCAAAACAGCAGGCCCCAGTGGCTTTGGCGGCGCTCAGTGATCCCAACCCCATGCATGCACTGATACCGATGTCATCAGCGTCAGGAGAGCCTTCGGGCTCAGCCCCGAAGAAGGTGTTTAAGCCTTCAAAGCCGGGACCTTCATGTGAGCCTCAGGACTCGATCCTTCTCGATGCACCCACCCCACCCAAATTTCGTCCGAAGGCCACTCCTTCGACGTTTAAGGATAAACCCTTGACGCCGACTATCGGCGATCGATCCTTCATCCCACTTTCCCGAATTCTTCGGCTCCATGGTGCACATTTTCAGCACTGATGGCGGAGGCCATCAGGGCGATGTTGACCCTATATATTCAGGGGCTGGTGGTGTTGATTATTTCGATGACCAGGCAGACCTCCTGGGCTTGGCACCAGGGCTGCATGATGCCAGTGGGCTTGATACATCCCCGGATGTGGAGACTCAGCCATACACTCATGCCCATGCCAAATTCAGATCACTGGTGGACAGAGTGGTCGATACTCTGGGGCTGACTGCTTCTGCATTTCCAGTTCAAGGCTATGAAGTATGCTGATATCTTGGACGATTCACATGCCACTGAATCCTGTTATTGCGGACCCAGTCGCCTCCTTGTGGCAACGGCCCTGCTTTATTCCCCCAGTCAACTCTACTTTGACTAGCAAATATAGGCCGGCAAGAGGGAATCCATCCTTTTTGTCCTCTCACCCTTCTCCGGAGGGACTAGTGGTTCAGGCGGCCACGGTTTCCACCAGGGCATCTTCATCCACCTCACATCTGCCTCCTGACGGCAAGAGATTGGATGCTGTTCCAAAAAAGATTTTCACCTCCGGCAGCATGGCCCTTAAGGCTAGTAATGTTTCATGTGGGTTTTCTAAATATTCCTTTTGGAAGGCGGTTGAACATGCAGCCCAGTACATCCCTGAAGGGAAGCTGCGAGATAGCTTAATGCAACTGGTGGATGATAGAAAGGAGGTGGCCAAGCAGTTGTTGCAGATGGGCCTGGACATGGCGGACTGCATTGGCTGGTCCATGGGGTTGGCTGTGATGCTTAAGAGACGGGCCTAACTGTGCTCCTCTGAGATTTCCCCTAATGGCCAGGAATAGGTTGCTGGACATGCCCTTTGATGAGGAATTCCTCTTTGGTCCAAGAGTTGAAGCTTGTCGCAAAATCCTTTGACCTAGCTGTGCAGGCAGCCAAACCTGCCTTTAGATTTGCTTTTAGGGACATGGGCTACAGGCGTTTCGTCCCTTATGGAAGGAAGGCGCAACTTCAACAAGCCCGGCAGGGCCAGAAGCATTTCTTGCCCTCTTGAAGGGGCAGAGGGGCTTCCAGAGGCCAGCAGGCAGCAGCAGTTCCTTCCTCAGAGCGGCTTTGATTTTCACCGCCCACAACTCACCGGTTGGAGGACGGCTGTCCAAGCATTGGCCCCAATGGCAGGAGATTAAGCTTGTGCAGTGGGGTTGTCTGCCCTTCTTAAAGCCTCTGAACAGGCCCCCATCACCACAATGCCAACTGGAACAGGAGCTCCAGGAAGAACAGAGAGCCCTGTTGTTGAAGGGTGCTGTAGAAGAGTTACTACCAGGGCAGAGAGGGTCAGGCTGGTATTTCCTGGTACCCAAGAATGGAGGAGGCGTTTTATGTCTGTCCTGGTCCCTGTTTATCCTTCTGTACTTCGTATGGTAACGGAGGGAGGTGTGTTATATCTGGCTCTGGTCCTTGTATGTATGTTCAAGGTGAGTGCTGATTTCAGTGTAGAATCCCAGCGTGGAACTCTGTGTGCCTTAAAAGTATGTTGTGTGGTGAGAGTTCCGACCCAGGCTGTTGATGAAGATGTAGCCTGGGTGGTGGAATACAGTGGGCTATCCATAGGATCTTTCTAGCTTCTTTGATGTAACCTGATGAAACCTGATTTTGATTACCTGATGTACGTGAATAAACTATATTAACTATTCTACCGAGCAAGTGTATCCTTTCAATTTACTTCATAACAGGGTCTCCGTCCCATCTTGGACCTCAGGGCCTTGAACAAGTTCCTGAGGAAAGACAAATTCAGGATGATGACGTTGAGAGAGATTCTTCACGCTCACGAGTTGCAGGACTGGCTGGTGTCCATAGATCTTCTGGATGCTTACTTCTATGTGCCGATATATCAAAAGCAAAGGAAGTTCCTGAGTTTCTTGATATGATACTTTATAGCGCACTCACACACAAGTGTTTCAAGGCGCGACATAGGGGAAAAGCACTATGTCTTCATAGGGGACACGCACCATCAGTTGAAGGTGCTTCCCTTTGGGTTGACCTCTGCTCCAAGGGTCTTCACCAAGCTCATGGCAGTAGTTGCGGCTCACCTCAAGAGATCTGGTGTCCACGTATTCCCATACTTGGATGACTGGCTGATCTGAGAGAAGTTGGCAGAGGGTGTTTTGTCTCACATAGAGGACACCTGCTCACTACACTACAGGCTGGGCTTCTCCCTGAATTTGCAGAAGGCCTAGACAACATCAGTCCAGAGGCTCCAATTCATCAGGGCAGTCCTAGACACTCTGGTAGGGAAGGCTTTCCCACTCAAGAAGAGAGTAATCCGCATTGTGCAGATCTTGAGTCTGTTCCAGAACCACACCACCTTGCCAGCGGCTTCCTTCCTCCACCTCCAAGGTCTCATGGTCTCCTGTATCTTTCTACTGCCAGAGGCCATGCTGCAAATTAGATCTTTACAATGGCTCCTTCGAGGTCAGTGGTCCCAGTACCTCAGAACCCTCAAATACCTCCTCATGGTGTCCAGGTCAGTTGTCAGTGACCTATCTTGGTGGGCCAACAGCAGCAATTTACTGGTTGAGGAGCCCTTCTGGGCTTCGTGGCCTCAGGCTTGTGTGGTGACGAATACATCGCTGAACGGTTCAGGCGCTCACTGCAAGGATTTGCAGGTGAGCGGCCTTTGGTTAGCGATGGAAGCCAAGTGGCACATCAACAGGCTACAGTTGCAAGCTATTAGGTTTGCCCTAAAAATGTTTGCTCCATCTCTGAAGGGGAAGCATGTCCTGATCTTGATAGACAATGCAGTGGCTATTGTGAGAAACGAGAAGGTGTCTCACCCACTAGTCACTGGGGATCTGATTGCCCCTGGGTCTGTTTTTCGAGGGGGCACTGTGCAGTCCCCCTCGTCGAGTTTCTGGCTGGTGGCAGTGGTAACCACGCGAAATATTCTACCGGAATATTTCCTATGGGATTTTCCCATTCATTTTAAACGCAACACTTTTTTGGTGCAATGTTAAAGATACCGCCGGGTTATTTATTTCGTATTTATTCCCCGGTTGCGTCTTTTTGCCAGGACTCTGTTTTAAAATGGCATTTGTGTTCGCCTCTGTAACTCCAACCCAAGTCGAGCCCTTTGTGCCACTCTGTCTGGGTCTACAGGATGTGTGAGAGGGGGGTTTAGGCACCCTGGACTGAGTTGCCTTGGCAACTCAAGTCGCACTCTTGTGTGATTGGTCCAGTGGTGAGCCGCCCGGCTCACCACTTAGCATGTTTGAGTAACAGCTAGGACTGATGAATGGGGGTTTTCTGCATAAAAGCAGGGCTTTGGGGACTGGAACTTCAGAAGTCTCCACAGGACCAAAGAATCCGAAGAGGGAGAAGCTGAGCCGACCTGCAACGACGACCTCACCGGTGGAGCCCTGCTGAACCGTCTCACCACTTCCCAATGACAGAGAAGATCTTCATCCCGGAGAGTCTTCTTCCTCTGAACTGGTGGGGTTAACCAGTCCGCCCTCTTTTTGCCTTCATGGATCGTCTCATGGTCGAATCACCCGTACCAAGCACCCCGGCGGCCGGATAGCCACGCTTCACCACTACCGCAAATAAAAGGGTAGTACCTTTTTAATTGGGAAACTCCACGGCTGGTTTCTTCCCTGGCAGTGCAACGACCTCCAGCTTTCCTCCACGTCGAGATCTTCTCTTCCCCTGGACAAAGCACCGACTTGCACCCGCTGCCAGGAACTGCCCCCGCTGGAGCTTTCTCACCATTTCAGGTACTTTGTCCCGTCCCACCTGGTCTCCCTTGCAACAGACTGTTCAAGGTGTCCCGTAAATCCTTGACTTTCTATCCTGGGGTGACTTGTAACCTGCTAACTAACTTTCCTGAACTGATCCAACCATTTTTGAACTATCTGCAAAGACTTTTTAAAGTACTATTCAACTGTGTGATCTTGGACACATTCCGCCTTGCTCTCTCCAAGAGTGGGCCTGGCCTTTGAACTTTCTTGCTCTAACAGTAGACTCTACCTTTTTCTGACTTGCTGTGGTTCTTTTAAAAAGTGCTGGTATTTTACTGTCCTAATTCTACCTTTTCCCTCCCTTTTTAACTAACTTATTGGAGTGCAATCTTAGGTTAAGCGCTCACCTATCTCTGCAAATAAGTGGTGTTTTAATTAAGACTTGTTCAATAAGTAATCAGGGATGTATATATATTTATAGTGACTGTTTGAACTTGCTTGCCATATTAGTGTTAGTGTATTTTAAGTGTGTTTTTAAATAAATAATTATATACTTTTATACCAAAGCTCTGGTCAGTGTTTGCTTGTGCTACTGTATTTTGGTACCTATTTTGTATACTCTACATACTGTCTAACTCTTCTTGAGAGAAGTCTGGCGGCTCAGCCACAGCTACCAGGTAAAACTGGGTAGTACAGACTGCTACCAATTGGGTTTACTGCCAACACCTCTAGTCCTAAGCCTTTTGCAGTGGTCCCTAAGTGAACTGCACAGGTTTCTACTCACACACACACACAAATACACATGAGCACGAGAGCACACTCTTAAGCGAGGCACGGCACACAAGAAAACAGTTCCAAGATGGCAGTTTAGCGAGAGAAGAAAGATGGCAAGACAAAAGGTTGTCGCAATGAGGGAAGTTCTCTTGACCCTTTCGACGAAGAACCTTAACTTTTCAGAGACCTTGAATAGAAAGAGTAAGACCAGGAAACGAGGTTGAAGAATCCTGCAAAGCGTATCGGAGGTACCCGGGACCCTCCTGTGTCGATAATCAAGGCAGGGAGAATCTACAGCTGCCGTGGTACTGTCCTTGGCTCCAAGAACAAAGAAATGCCACAGCAAAATCAACACAGCCGGTGAGTTTGGGAGACCGATACAAGACTGGCCTGTGTTGAAGCCAAGGTTGCAAGCGGCAACAATGTATGGCAAATGCTGGAACGAACGTTGTTTAAAACGTGCGTTATAACCGACGCGAGTAAAGTTGAACTGCAGATGACGGATTGAACTTTGAAACCAAGATACAATACCTTTGACAGAGTGGTCCGTCACTGCGTGTGTGCTCAATCAAAGGTCTTTGTAAGGCTTCCAGCTAAGAGTTGGCAAAAGTGAGAGAACAAATAATTGTAAATCGAAGTGGTCCTGCGTTGGGTCAAGCAAAATCCTGCACACAATCAAGTCTTCGATGGTGATAGTTTATGGCAAAGTAGATAAAGGTGGTTCGAGCCCGGCTGAGGGAGACGGACTGAAGATTTTGTGTCAAAGTGGCTCTGAGACTGGCGGAGGGAGATCCGAAGTGAATAGTATATCACCTAATAAAATTGTGTACATGTGAAATACTAAAAAGAAAGGAACTTTATCATTTGTTTGCTACATCAGGCCCTCTGAAAGAAGAGACTTTGAATGGCAAAGAGACTTGGGCGGAAGGTCAGGTGCTCCGCCCGAACCGTTAGTCCCTCTACCTACATGTGTGGCTCATAAGAGGATGAGATATGACTGAGACCTCTCGGAGGAGGTGCTCAAGGTGTTGCTGGCTACATACAGACAATCTACAATATTTCTACACGTGCAGGTGGAGAAGATTTGAAGCATGGTGTGCAGGGGACCTGAGATTGACCCAATCTCTTGCCCCACCGCTACATTTATGTTATGGTGCATTTGTATAGCGCTTTATATACCACTGGTATGATCTCAAAGCAATGTGGGTTGAACTCCCTTGGGGACCGTAGTCCGAGTCGGTGGTGAGAGTAGTGTAGCATATAGTGCTTGCATGCACTTGGTATGTGTATAGCCACAGTGAATTGCACAGGTTGGCTGCATTCTTATGCTAATTGTGGTGCAGTGGATGTGAGAGATCAGTGTAACGTGCACAGCAGGGAGGGTGGATTCCGAGTCTGCATTCTGGCTGCTGTGTGGCCTGTGTAGACGATTGTGGGCAGCTAAGCCAATTTTTCGTGGGGTATAGCTGCGTGCTACCAGGATGTTGAGGAACAATGTAGGTTTTTGTGCAGCAAGGCCGAATCGATAGAGAGTTGTAGCTGCGTTCTAATGTTTGCTGATTAAAAGTGGAGCATATTAGTAGGAATGAGTGTCTGGTTACTGGTTGGAGGCCCCTGTACCTGGGTGTTTTCAGAGTTATATGCGCTGGCTGTGTCTGTCCTGGGGGTTTGTGATAGTGGCTTTCTGAGAGCGAGACTGGCCCGTGAGGGTATGACGCATTTGCTCGGTCGGATGGTCCTTTTCCAGACAATTCCGTAGGACTCACAGGGTCCATTTTCCGGATCCATGGTGGTAGTTTAAGGTTGGGAGCTGGGTACTTCCTGGGTTGTCGCATGATTCTCCGGAGAGTCTTGCCAAGCATAGTTACTTCTGTCTCTCCAGTGTGGGGTTCTTGGCCCTAATTCCTAGGTAGGCTGGGGTTGCCTCTATAGATCATATACATCTGCTATGACTTAGATGGGCAAGCCGGTTGCAAACAGTTTACATCTGCCTATGCCAATGCCTGCCAGTCTATAGGCCAGCTTCTGCATCAGGTTCTGCTTTTCCGGGGCGAAGTAATTATCAGGTTGCAGTGGCCCTGCTGTTGCTATGTTTTGGTTTAAATGCCGATTCTATCAAAAATCTGGCCATTGGTGGATGTATTCGTGGCCTTAGGTGGTCCCATTTATGGATTCGGCTAAAGCCATGTTTTCAGCGCTTTACGGAAAGCCATGTAGTCGTGATTGTGTCGAATATGGGGAGGCAGCAAGTTCCAAGAGTTGGTGCCAGGGTATAGTAGGCTGATCCGCCAAACTTGGCTGAATTGGAGGCTACTGGTTGGAATCGCCAGTAGCAGGCCATGCTTGCCCCTAGGGTGCTTGTTGGGCAGTAGGACAAAATGCTCTTTTGGCGGTATGTTGGGCTGGCCTTGTGCACTGCTTGGTGGGTGATGCATAGGATTTTGAACGTGGCCCTTCGTCCAATAGGTAACCAGTGGAGTGTGCAGAGAGCAGGCGAGATGTGGTCCCTTTGTCCTAGTGCAAGTAGAAGTCTTGCATCTGCGTTTTGGACTCTTTGGAGTTTGTTGAGTTTGTAGGCCAGTGCACCCAGGTACATCGAGCTCAAATAGTCCAGTCTGGACATGATAGATGCTAGTCTGTTGGAGAAGGTGAGATGGGGGAAGATGCGTTTTAGGAGCCTGAGGTGGTAGTGACAGGATTTGGATACATTGATATGGTGGGACAGAGTTGGGCCCGAGTCCATTGTGCAGCCAAGGATTTTGACTTTGTTTGAGGTGGAGAGTTGAGGGGCTGCCAACGGAGGCTGGCCATGGGAGTGGTTGCGGGAGTAGAGCTGTGTTGCTGCACACCTTGATCTGTTTTCCCTGGGTTAAGAATGAGGTGGTTTCTTATCATCCATATGTGTATGTCACTGAGGCAAGCTGCTAGGTCGGGGCATTGATCAGAGCTTGTTTTGGGGTTTCTCATGATAATTTGGGTGTCATCAGCGTAGTTGTAGCAGGTGAGGCTGTGTGAACAGATGATCCCTGGCAGCGAGGTAATGTCGAGGTTGAAAAGGAGAGGTGAGAGACGGGTGCCTTGTGGTACTCCTGTGTTTACAGGACGAGCGGGGAGGGGTTAAAGGGGGAGCATAGTGAGTTGATTCTTGTTGGAGAGGAATGAAGCAATCCACTTGGATTACTAAGGAGTGGAGTTGGTCGAGGAGGATTGAGTGGTTAATGGTGTCAAAGACAGCTGAGAGATCAAGGAGAACCGGAGTGGTGCAGCCTTCAGAGTCTGCCGTGACTTTGAGGTCGTCCCAGACCGAGATCAATGTGATTTTGGTTACGTGGCGAGGCCCGAAGCCTGACTGAACGGCGTCTAATAGGTTGTTGGATTCAGTGAAAAGATGAGTAGGCAGAGCGGTCGATGAGTTTTGCCAGGAATCTGGTGTTGGATATGGGCCTGTAATTGTTAGGCTGGAGCGGGTCGAGACCTTCTTTTTTCAGAAGGGGTTTGACATGCGATACTTTGAATTTGTCTGGGAAGGTGCAGAGGTGAAGGAGTTGTTGAATATGTACCTAGCCTGTTCTCCTGCACAGGTGCAGAAGATTACTTTGAGGAGAGAGGCGGGACAAGGGTCGACCCAAAGTGTCTGCTGCTACACAGCAATTTGAGCAATTCTTTGCTGAAGACAGGCTCGAAGAGTTTGAAGTCAGGGCTGTGGGGGGGTCATGCAGCGGGTGAGGTTGGAGAGTTTGGCATTAAGGGTGGCCGTTCTGTTCAGTGCTGTACTGTGAAAGTGATCAGAGAGGGAGCTGCAGAGCGCTTGCCTGGGCACGGTCAGGGCAGTGGTGAATGCAGGCTTCACAAATTCCGAGATGATACCGTGGAGCTCTTTACTACTGCTGAGACAATTCAGGAGTCTTTTATTGTAGTTAGTTTTTTTGGCCTTTCGGATCTCAAATTTGTAGTTACAGGGATGGTGGGCAACCAGGGATTTGCTAATTTCTTTTTTTAAATCCTCGCAATTTGTTCTTGAGGAAGCGATTACGGATTTTGATCATCTTCAGGTAGGGCGTGAACCATTTGGGGGGTGGGTCCATTGTGGCAGGGTGGGAGGGACCGAGCGAGGGAGGGAGGATTGAGTTGTTGAGCCAAGAGTCAAAGGATTCGATCGGTAGAGGTCTATTGGTAGTCCGGAGTGAGCGTAGCAAGGCTTGAGTGTGGTCAGGCAATACCTTGACCATGTTCCAGCATTTGTGATCGTGTGGTGGGACAGGGCAGGCCTTGGGAGGTGGGGCTGGTGTGTGGATAGCGAAAGGTGAGGCTGAGTGGTCTGTCCAGATGAGGAACTTGGGGCTGGACACTGAGTCGGAGGAGGTGAAGATTGCATCAAGATCAAGGGCGTGGCCTGCGGTGTGGGTGGGACCTGTGGTGTGCCGGCAGAGGTTGAGTGCCTCCAGGCTGTCGATAACAGGCTGGGCCATGGAGCTGTTGGGTACATCAAACCGGATATTAAAGTCCCCCAGTAGTGTGAGTGAAGGATGGTTGACCAGACAAGCAGCTAGTGAGTCACAGAGATTGTTTGTAAAAAGTCGTTGTATCACGGTGGCTTATAGATGAGTAGGGAGCTGTGTGAGATAGTGGGCTGCAGGGAGAATCTGATCAGTAGGGGTTTGTATTTTTTGTTTTGTATTTGTTTATTATTTATATTGCACGCCGAACCCGGAGGTAACTGGGTGCTGGACAACTTAGTAGTTACATGCATAGACAAATAGAAACCGTGACAAGTGTAGTGACCAATGGTTACAGGTATGTCGGGTATAGGAGACATTTACAACATAGCATAAGCAAAGTACAAACAAGTAATCAGAAGTAGACATAACCATGAGTGGCGCCTCATTGGGAGGACTTGTTGTTCAACCAGATTTTGATTGCAGATTTGAACGGTAGGAGGGCTGGTTCTTGTCTGAGGGTCAAGGGAATGGAGTTCCAGCGTTTGGCTGCTTGGACTGGGAAGCTGACTCCTCCTGCAGTTTTTAGATTGAATCTGGGAACAGCCAGACAGTTGGATAGGGTGGGTCTGGTGGGGCGAGAGGAGCGATGCTTATGGATTTTGTCAGATAAGTATTTGGGGGCTGTGTTCGCAAGGTACTTGTGTGTGATTACCAGGGTGCGGAGGAGGATTCTGTCACAAACTGGCAACCAGTTGGCATTTCTTCTGACAGTTGAGATGTGGCAGGATCTTGGAAGGTTAAGTGCTGCTCTCAATGAGTTGTTTCGAAGGACCTGCAGCCTGTTGAGGTTGAGTTCCGAGGCGCCTAGAAAGAGTGTATTACAATAATCGATTTTTGATATTGCTGTGGCTAGCGTTAGACAACTACTGGTGGATAGGTAGGATTTGCAGCTATAGATTAATTTATTGGTGTAAGCTATGGAGGTGGCTATGGAGCGGACTTGTTTCTTGAGGGACAGTGTTGAGTCGAGATTGACCCCTAAAGTTTTAATCTCTTTAGAGACCTTGATCGTGTTCCCGTCAATATTGAAGGATGTGTACCTGATGTCCATTTTGTTCAGGCGTGCTTGAGTGCCGACAATCAGGAGCTCGGTCCTATCGTCATTGAGGCATGTTCAGCAGAATCCTGTGCAGTTCCCTTAGGGAGCACTACAGAAGATTAAAACTACAGGTGAGAGCAATAAATCCCCTTTGGTATCTGTCTGTACCACAAAGATTTAGTTGGTAGCTGTGGCTGAGCAGTCAGACTTATCTCGAGAGGGAGATGAGCAGTATTCAGGGTTTACACAATAGGCCTACAGTACTATGGCACAAGGAAACACTGACCAAAGCTTTGTATTAAAAAGTAGTTATATATTTATTTTATACACTTCTAATAAAACACATGTATCACAGTCATTAAGCAAGTTAAATTAAGTCAAATGAAAAATATACACACTCTCAAGTTAAATTGTAGACCAAGTGAACGAGAGTGAAAACTGAGCAAAACGGCACAGTGAAAACCACACACAAGGGAATACTCTATCAGTCTCTCACAAGGGAGGGAAAGCACAAGTTATATAGAAATAGTTTCCAATACACTCTAGCAACACTTCCCATACATTTGTGAACCAGTTTAAGCAAGACAGTGCATCAGTATAGGCAATACTTAAATGAAAACTGAGCAAAATGGCATTTCACAAGGTTTAAAAATGGGAAGGAAAGGGTAGTTGTAAGAAATGGGTGTGCTGCACAGTTCTAGATGAGAATCAATCTAAAGAAGGCAGGTCTAACAAACGTAGCCAGAGTCAGTAGGCCTGTGCCAGAGTCAGTGGTACAGGGGAAAGGGCCCAGGAGCAAAATGTTCTTGTAGCTGCAGTCAAGTCTTTGGTTAACGAATTTGAAAAGGTGGATGCAGAAGTTGAAAAGAAAATGTTAAGAGAGAGGGGCGGCCAACCCAACAGGTAGGTAAAGGATTTAAAACACCTTTAGTGCTACTGCGAACAAAGGGTGGCCTGGCGGAACAATGTACCTTTAAATGAAGAAGTGGCTCCTGCGGTGACGGTTGTTCCTGGTAGTTCCTGCAGTTTGTGTGATCCAGCAGAAGAGAGGCTCTTGTCGTGGAGGAAGGTTCGAGTTACTGCACTACCCAGGGATGAAACCAGCCACAGTGCTGCCCGACGAATAAAAGGTACACTCCTTTAAATCGTGGTCTGGGTGGACTGGTGCCTGGATATCTGGCCTCCGAGTACAGGGTACAGGAGATTCGACCAAGGCAAGTCCGAGAAAGGCGAATGGCAAACTGGTTGGCCCCACCAGCTCAAGGGAAGAAGGCTCTTTCAGATGGAGATCTTCTCTTGTCGTGTGGAGAAAAGTGGTGAGACGCTGCAGCAGAGCTTCACTGGTGGTTCAGTCGTTGCAGGTGTCTTTGGCTTCTCTCCTCTTCGGCTTTTTAGTTCCAGTGGCGACGTCTTGCTCTTCCAGACCTCAGGACCCTGCTTTTATGCAAAAAGATCCCCATTCATACAGCCTAGCTGTCACTCAAACAGTGGAGTGGTCATCTTGGCGGGAGGCCCTCCAGCCTATCAGGATAGAGTGCGACATGGGTTGCTGAGGCAACCCTTTCCAGGGGTCCTACTCCCCACCTCCCACACATTGGACCCACCCCACACTCAGTGGTGCCCAAAGGAGGGCTTCTCGGTAGAAGCCCGCCAAAAGGACAAACAAAGGATTCCCGACCTGGGTTAGGAGTTTAGAGAAAGACATGAGAAATAAGTTATATTAAAGTTATGGCAAATAAAACCTACCGGAGTCAAGTTAATATTAAAATGCACGGGCGGTATGTTAGAGGCTGTCAGAAAAGGTGGCAGCCTCGAACAATGGGAAAATCCAATAGGGAGATATTTGCGGTCGAATATTTACAGTAGTAACCACTGCCACCAACCAGAAACTTTTGATAGAGGGACTGTACGGTACCATCTCGAAAATGAACATAAGGGAAAAACTATTAACCCTTTCAAGTACCTCCATAGTAAGATGGTTTGTACTGGTTTAGTTCATAGGATTTGACTAGTAACGTCAATTGGGACTTTACATGCCCTGAGAGACAGTAGTCAGTCTCAGGGTATGGAGTCTGTGTTTGAAGGTCGCTACGACACCCCTGTCTCACTCCACTGAGGTTGCTGTGTAACACATGTGAATAAATATGGTTCCTATGGGGTTGACAAAATCCCATAGACATTAAACACAAAAAATAGCCTAGAACACACATAGCAAAAATGTCTAAGAGTGGGAAAGAGAGTCTTACTCTTGGCAGGAAAAATAAATGAACCCTTCAAATCCAGCAAAGCTGCTGGGGGACTCTATAGGTAAGGGAAATTAATCATAAAATGAGAATTCTCCCTAACAAGGCATAAACGATTTGTAGCCATCCAAGCCTGGATTTCTAGGTACACATCGTTCAAAGGTTTAGCGTCTTGGTCGTAGCAGCCTGAGATGGGAATGAGGACTTGTGTGTCATCTGCATATTTTTTTTTTTAAACAATTTTTATTATTTTCCAATTTACAAACATCACAGCACGCCTGACAGTGAAAGTTATAAATATCCAAACATCATATACATCAACATGTGTTTACCCCTTCCCCTCCCCTCTTAACTCGAGCTTACTCTGTTGCACCTTTGGTCCTATTCCTCCAAGGGTGCCCCTCCTTCCATGCTCCCTGTCAGGAATAAGGTTTGGGTCAAGGGACGGCGCTCAGTTTTCAAGAAACGGGGCTGACATAGCAAAAGACTACACTTCCCAGCATGCTGTGGGAGTGTGTGTAGTTCTGTGGCTTCGCGCGGAGAGCCAGCTGGGCAATCAGGGAACTGCTTAATGTCGTCAACCGCCCGTGCTCCAGTGCGGATAACTACAGATTATCAGCATGGGTGCCGGCGTTGGAGGACGTAAGGAAAATCAGGAAGTCCTTGGATGCAGAAGGACTGTTGGGCTGTTTGCCGGGCCGCAGCTGTGACATTGAGCAGCCGAAGCATAAAGTAGCAGGAGCTCGGGCCGCGGCTGTGATTTACGAGCAGCTCCATCTCACGTTTTGAGCTTCAGTCTTCAGGGTCCGGGTGTCCTCGTGAGGCATCCGGACCGTCAGTTAAGTGAACTGAAACCTTTTTGTATTGCAGCTGAGGCATGTTGTATTGCACTGCTTTTTTCTGAAGTGACTTTGCTTGTGCATGTGAGGAAACACGCAAATGAGTTATTTACTGACTAAACTACGCCTGTGAAATCTCCTGGCTCTGATTTGAATGCATTTGTATTTGTTTGTCGCTTCACCGTGCCCAGTGGGCCATGAGTCTCGTGTTTCATGCAAGGGACAACCCCTTTGTTTGTGCCATCATGCTTGTTTGCAAAACTCTGTTTACCAAGGGAAACACTAAAATGTTTGTCTTTAGGGCTATGTTATGTATGAGCATCTAACACATGTTCTTGTGTGCTTAAAGTGATGCCTTTCAGGGCAAAACTTGAGTGTATGCTACGCTCCTAGAGAATACCCCTTTCATTAAGACTGGTATGCAATAGGTTCAGTTGGGGTCTTAGGAGGTCAGGTTTTCAGGATTAAGGGTACAGGTATAGGAGTATTGATTATTCATGGTAGTTATGTTTATGTACCTGCATGTTATGTCTTTTCCTCCTTTCCTTTCCTTTGTCATTCCACCCCCTTTCCCTAACTTCGTCTCCCCCCCCATTGGCTGCCACGTGGCTCCCTGTGTTGTTCATTTCAGGCGCCCGTGCCAACTACGGTGGGAGGGTCAATCTATTCGGCTTCTGTGGTTTTTAGTATTGACACTTCCAGAGGTATCATGTTCGCTTGAACTGGGACGGGTGGGCTCGGTTAATGTGGCCCCTAGCTGTCTCCAGGCCATCAGCGTTCCCACTTCATCATCCTCCCCCCCCCCTATAAGCCGCTTCATACCATGCTGCTGTTTCCGCCGCGGCCCATTTCAGAAGGTCATGCCACCACACCTCTATCCTGGGTCTGATACGCTTTCCACCCCATACCTATTCTGCGTTTGCCAGAACATAAGCCAAGTCCTTAAGTTTGCACATATGCTTCATTTTACGTGGTCTGGTAAATCCTCCCATCATTCACGCCCACAGCGATTCTACATCTAGCTTGATACCTTTCTCAGGAAGCGCTGGGTAACCTCCCCCCAGAATTTCCGAATCTCTGGACATGCCCAAAACATGTGTATCATCCCTGCGTTCACTTCCCCACATTTGGGGCACGTTTGTGTTTCTGTGCTCGTAAATCGGGCTATCTTTTGAGGGGTAATGTACGCCCTATGGGTTACATATAGCTGTATCTGTTGCAATCTTGTGTTTCTGGACACCTTCTTGTGGTACCACTGTGCTCTTTCCCATTGCCCGTCGTCCTGCATAGGTTACCCCAGTCCTCCTCCCACTCCCGTCTCAACTGGGTCACCTCTTTCCCCACCCTGGACATTACCAGTTCATAAATCCGGGATACCTCATGCCTTCCTTCCGCGATATATGTTGTCTCTATGGCTGAATCTGGTTGGTCTTCTAGTGCTATTTATGACCATGTGTCTCTTATCTGCCTTACCAGTCTGGTGTAGGTAAGATACTGCCCAGGGTGTTTTCCAGTTTCTTCCATTAGTGTTGTGAATTCCAATGCCCTCCCATTCCGCCACACATCTCCCAGTGTTACTATGCCCACCGGTTCCCAGTATCTATGTATCGTGTTTCTTAGTTGTGCATCCACTCCCTTCAGCGCCACTAGCGGCACTTAGGGGGAGCACGGAGTCGGGTTCTCCATGACCTGGCATGCCTTGCGCCATGTCTTCCACCCCAGTTCTAGCAGCTTCGATTGCCCTTTTAGTGCTGATTTGGGCAGCCATATTGGTTCTTTCAGAATACTTTCTGACCTCAATAGTCATGGCTCTGCTGTTGTGTCTTCAGCTAGCCATTTGGTCACATATTGTAACTGCCCGGCTAGGTGGTATATCTCGAAGTAAGGCAATTTTATGCCCCCTCTCTCATACGCGTTTTGTAACTTCCATAAGGCAATCCTATTTCTGGTATTGTGCCAGATAAAACCTCTACAGTCTGTAGTTTACTAAAAAAGTGTTTGGGCAGCATATATGGGATATTCACAAAGAAGTGCAACAGCCTAGGCAATACAACCATTTTCAACAGTGCCACCCATCCCATCATTGCCAGGGGGAGTTTAGCCCAGAAATTCATGCTGTTTTCGATGTTAGCTACTGCTTTCTCTGTGGTGTGTTTATGTTCCTCTTCTACCTCATGGTAAATATCAATTCCTAAGTATCTAAACGTGCTAGTTTCCCAGGGTATTTGTAGTAGCAGCAGTTTATCTTGCGCAATTCCTTTGTATCTCCCAAAGGGGAATATGCACGACTTCCTGGGGTTAATCGCGATGTCGGAGAACGACGCAAATTGTTGCATTACTTCAAGGGTATATTGCAGGTTTTCTTCCGGATAACTCGGGTACAGCAGCATTTCGTCTGCATACAGTGATATTAGATGTGGTCCCTCCCTGGTGTGGACCCCTATCTCTTCATATTGTTGCCTCAAATATATCGCTGGGGTTCCAGTGCGAGGATATACAGCATTGGGGACCATGGGCAGCCTTGTCTGGTGCCCCTACTGATTTGCCATTTGTCCGAGATAATCGCTCCCATTTTGACTCTAGCAAGCGGCGAGCTAACCAACAGCTTCACCCACCTCATGTACCCAGGCCCCATTCCATATTCCTTCAAGGCCGCCATCAGCCATGGCCACCTTACTGAATCAAAGGCTTTCACTGCATCTAGTGAGACAATTGCGACCTTGTTTGCATCTCTTTCAGTCCGTTCCATAACGTGATGGAGCCGTCTATGGTTGTTGGCTATACTCCTACCTGGAACATATCCTGTCTGATCATGATGTATCAATTGGCTTGTAACCCATCTGAGTATGTTTGCCAGCACCGCCGTGAGAATTTTACTATCCTGGTTTAGCATGGACAGCGGTCTGTACGACCCACAATCTGTGCTAGGCTTATTTGGTTTAAGAAGCGGGATAATTATTGCCTCTCTCAGGGATTACGATAGTTTCCCCATCTCAAAGGCCTCGTTTAGCATTGCCAGCTGTCGGGGGAGCACCTCCGACCTGTATGTTTTATAAAACTCACTAGGGAGCCCATCCGTTCCCGGGGCTTTGCCAGTAGGTAATTGTCCGACCACCATTTGACGGGATTGTGTCCTCCGACGTATTCCACATCTTTGACAGTAATTACCACAGCTCTGGTGCTTCGGAATAGTTTATCGGCGTAGGCGTCCTGTGTCGATGATGTCGATACGCTCCCTCGAGGGCCTCCGTCGACGTCACCGGATGTTATATCTAGGACGCCTGTAGCCTCAGTTCCATTTTTTCCGTGAATTTGTTCGCTTCGGAATCTCGGTGCGCTCGATTCTTCTACTTCGTTGTGAAAGTTTGAGATCATGTCTTCTTCTTCTACCCCGAAGTCAGGCTTCAAAAAGTGTCGGGACTGCAGTTCCAAAATGTCCATCACGGACCCGCACCACGTCTGCCTCTGGTGCCTCGGCGAAAGCCACGCCACCGACGACTTCCAGTCCCTGACTTCGAAGGCCTTGCGGGAGCGGAAGAAGTTAACGGTAGGTAGGGTATCTAAAACCCGTAAGCTGAAATCTGCTGGACTTTCGACCGACGACTCGAGAGGCGACTCTCCGCGTTGGTATAAGTCCAGGGGGGGTCTCGGTCTTGGAGTGGTTCTCGCCATTCCTCTGCCTCTTCTAGGCATTCTCGGAAGCGCCGTCACCAGGCGCCTTCCCCGTCTTCGTCAGAGGACTCCGCCAGAAGGCGGGTAGCTTGTCCCACTAAGCATTCATCGCTAGCGGAATGGGACACATTCCGCAAGGAGATGATGGTGGTTTTCGAATCGCAGGGCACCGTTCTGTCCGCGTCTTCGAGAGAAGCCGGCAAGGAACGAGCTAGAGCCACTGCTCGCACGCCTTCGGGCTCGGGCGGTCGGCGCGATCATTGGGAGCAGTCTAGGTCCCGATCGGACAAGGTTGATTGCCATAGCCATGCCAGGTCCAGGTCCCGGTCCTCGACGCTGTTGAGATGGTTGGAAACTGTGAGGCCTTCTAAGAAGGCATTGACGCCGTCTGCGCCATGTCCGTCGAGAGACTGTCTCGAGGCTCCGGCTCCGAGGAAGTCGTCGATGCCATCGGCAACGAGGCCGTCGAAGGACATGCTCGGGGCTCCGGCCTCGAAGTCGTTGTCGAAGTCTCCGGCGCCTCGGTCGACTTCGATGCCAATTCCATCGGCGCCCTCGACACCTTTTGAGTAAAATTTACCTGAGGTGCCCCGGAGGGCTGTGGAAACTCCAAGGAAGGCACTCAGTAAGTCACTGAGGCCTGTCTTTGATCCCTTCTCTGGTCACCCCCCCCCATGCTTGATTTGGTCCAGCCTTTGGACTACATTTCAGAGGTGGAAGGAGGTTCGGATGAGGAGGGGGTGGTGCCTCCTGAGGTTCCTGATGAGCTGTTGTTTGGTCACAGCCAAATGGAAGACCTGCATCAGTCCTTAAATGACCCCAGTGGTCTGGACACCTCTCCGGAGGTTGAATTTGGCAGGCCTGAGCCTGGTAAACATGCCGAGTCCTCGTACAGGTGTCTCATGTAGAGGGTGACTGAGTACTTGGGGTGGTCTGCTCCACCTGTGGATTTTCTGCAGGATGATCTGACAGACATCCTGGACTAAGGTCCACCCACTGACCCGGTGTTGCCGTTTCATATGGCCTTACAAAGAAGGGTGTCGGGCGGGTTGGATTGCTCCGGAGAGTCTCCCGGCAGTCGCTAAAATACCGTCCAACCAGTGGTGACCCCTGCTACTTGTCTACGCACCCCACTCTGGAGAGTTTGGTGGTGTAGACGGCTACGGCCCCAGCAAAGCAGGCTGCGTACCCTACCATCCCTCCTGATAGGAACGACAAGCGCTTTGATGGTTGGGCGAAGAAAGTATTTTCATCTAGGGGTATGGCTTTAAAGGCAGCCAACTCTGTTTATGCCTTGGCAAGATTCACTCACTCCGTGGAATTGTGCATCCTTGGCAGCTGAAAATATTCCCGAAGGGTAGGAACGGGATGGTTTTCTGGCCCTCGTTCAAGATGGCAAGGATGCCATGTCTGAATCCGTTCAGTCGGGTCTGGACGTGGCAGACTGTCAGTCGGTCCATGGCGGCGAGCACCGTGATGCGCAGGTTTGCATGGTTGCGGAAGTCGGGGTTTGCTCCTGATGTACAGTCCTGGCTTCTCAACATGCCCTTTGATGGTGTCTATCTTTTTGGCAGCAAGGCTGACGAGAGCCTTGAGAGGTTGCAGCGAAGTCCTTTAGTGCTGCAGTACGTCAACCTCCGCCTTTTCGTCCTAAGGGACAGCAATGGAGGGGAGGTTCCTTTCGATACTACGCTTCCTTTGGTAGATCGAGAGGAGCTGCCAGTCAAAGGGGCCAACATAGAAGTACCAGAGGTGGAAAACAAGGTACTCGAGGTGCCAAAGACGCTCGGGCAGTTGCCTCTTTGCCCTCAGGCACTGCCGCATCCACGTCGGCTCAGTCATGAGGCCATGTCCCATGGTTCGCCGGTTGGGGGAAGACTGGCGCAGCATCCTGTAGAATGGTGTGCCATTACTTCAGATGTGTGGGTTCTGGAGATCATAGCACAGGGCTACTGTGTTCCTTTCCGGCAGAGGCCTTGCGACAATCCACCGGGCAAGCTCTCTTTGAAGCGTCCGGATCTGCTCCTTGCACTGGAAATCCTATGCTTGCTGGAGAAAGGCACCATGGAACTGGTGCCTGTAGTGGAGAGGAACAAGGGATGGTATTCCCCATATTTTTTGATACCGAAAAAGACGGAGGATTGAGACCCATCATGGACTTGCGTGGTTTGAACAAGCTCCTCAGGAAGGGCAAGTTCAAGATGGTTACTCTTTCTCAAGTCCTCCAGGCACTTCAACTTCAGGATTGGTTGGTGTCTCTCGACCTCAAGGATGCTTACTTTCATGTGCCAATTCATCCCAAACACAGGAAGTACCCGAGGTTCGTGGTTGGCGACTCGCATTTTCAGTTTTGGGTCCTGCCGTTCGGATTGACCTCCGCCCGAGGGTCTTCACCAAGCTGATGGTGGTGGTGGCAGCGCATCTCAGGAAAGGGGGGTTTCACATCTACCCCTACCTGGACGATTGGTTGATCAGGGCGCGCTCTCCCGACCAAGTCCTGGATCATCTGTACCTCACCTGTCACTCCCTTCACAAGCTGGGCTTCTCTCTCAACTTAAAGAAGTCTCATGTGACACCTACCCAATGCTCCAGTACATCGGAGCAGTGCTCGACACATCCCTGGGGCTGTGTTCGCCTCCCCGGGTGAGGGCTCATCACATTCTGCAGATGGTAAACAAGTTTCAACGTGCCCAGAGTCTCCTGGCGTTCGAGTTCTTGAGGTTGCTTAGCCTCATGGCATCCTGCATTTTCCTGGTGCCAGAGGCCAGGCTGCGGATGAGATCTCTGCAGTGGGCTCTCAAGATGCAGTGGTCGCAGTTCTCCGGCAGGATGTCGGATCCCGTTCAGATTCAGCCCTCGGTCGCCCAGGACCTTCTTTGGTGGGCCGTCAAAGGAAATTTGTTGAAGGGGACTCCGTTTTGGCAACCGTGGCCGGAGGTGACGATCGTGATGGACGCATCCCTCACGGGGTGGGGAGCTCCTGCCAACGAGTTCACTATCAGCGGCTGTTGTTCTCCGTCAGAGTCCAGACTCCACATCAATCTGTTAGAGCTGCATGCTGTCAGGCTAGCCCTGAAGTTTTTTCTGCCGTCTGTGCGGGGGAAGAATGTCCTGATTATGACTGACAATACAGTGGCCATACACTACCTCAACAAAAAGGGTGGGGCAGGGTCACTCCCATTGTGCAAGGAGGCGATGCAGCTCTGGTTCTGGGCTATCCAGCATGAAATTTCGATCTCGGCAATTCATCTGGCTGGAGACGAAAACGCGGTGGCGGAGGCTCTGAGCAGGCAGAGCACGGTCTCTCACGAGTGGGAGCTGGCTCAGGAAGTTCCGTTGGAGATCTTCGCCCTTTGGGGATCCCCGCAAGTGGATCTCTTAGCCACCAGTGTCAACCGGAAGTGCAAAATATTCTGCTTGTGGGAATTTCCTCCGAGAGGAGCCTTAGGGGACGCATTCGTTGTGGAGTGGTCCTTCCCACTGCTGTACGCGTTCCCTCCAGTCCCTGTCATTCCGCAGGTGTTGCAGTGGTTACGGAGGTTCGGTTCCCGGATGATCCTCATTGCTCCGTCATGGGCCATGAGAGCATGGTACCTGGACCTTCTAGACATGTCCATCTGCCCTCCACATCGTCTTCCCTACCGAGACAATCTGTTCCCAGAGGTCAAGTCTCTCAGCCTTGATGCTTGGTATCTGAAAGGCTGAGATATAAGGATTGAGACCTCCCTGAAGACGTGATGGAGGTGTTGCTTTCATCCAGAAGGCCCGCAAAAAAATCCCTGTACCATTTCATTGCCGTTGGAGGAAGTTCTGCGACTGGTGCAGGGTACAGAATGTGGATACTTTTCAATGTTCCATTCCTTTGGTTTTGTCTTTTTTGCTTTCTTTAGCCCACACGGGCCTGCAAGTAGGAACCATTTAGGGGCACCTGGCGGCGCTGTCCATATTTAAGCACTCGTCTGAGGAATGTTCTTTTTTTAAGATCCCTTTGATTTCTCAGTTTATAAAACGGCTAACTAATGTGTTTCCTCCGTCACCTTTCCATGTCCCGGATGGGATTTGAATTTGGTTCTAAAGTTCCTAATGGGAGCTCCTTTTGAGCCCTTACATTCTTGCCCGCTGAGACTGTTGTCCTTTAAGACTGTATTTTTGGTTGCGGTTACTTCCGCACGCTGAGTGAGTTTCAGGCACTCTCCGCCTTGCCACCTTTCACGGTGTTCCATAAGGACAGGGTTGTCCTTGGGGTTCGTCCTTCTTTTCTTCCGAAGGTTTTCGGAATTTCATTTAAGCCAGAAGGTGGTTCTTCCGGCCTTTTATCCGCCCCTGGTAAGGAAGAGGAGAGGCTCCATAGGTTGGATCCTAGGAGAGCTTTGAGTTTCTATCTCTCACGAATGTCCCGGGTCAGAGTGGACGATCAGCTCTTTGTTGGTTACGCTGGAAGGCGTTTAGGTCAGGCTGTTTCCAAACAGACCTTGTCCAGATGGATTATTTTGACTATCTCTGAATGTTACCGGTTGGTGGGTAAGGACCCTCCAGTAGGCTTACAGGATCACTCTACTAGGGGTGTGGCTGCCTCCACGGCTCTACAGAGGGGCGTTCCGATTCACAGTATTTGCGAAGCAGCCACGTGGGCTTCTGTCCATACCTTTGTGAGACAGTATTCCCTGGATACTATCCATGGGCAAGATTTGGCCTTTGGTAAGGCAGACATATATTCTGCAATTTGATTGGGCATTCTAAATTGATGAATTTGTAAATGATTTTCCCACCTCCATACGTTGGTACTGCTTTGGGAGTCTGTCAAAGATGTGGAATACATTGGAGGACACAAGCCCCTCGAAGAACAGGTTACTTATCTTACCTGGTAACGTTCTTTCGATTGGGATGTTCCTCTGACATATTCCACATCGTACCCTCCCAGCCTGCCCCTCTACAGAATTTCTTATGCGATTGCAGCTTACGTTTCCGCAAGGCTTTCTGCAGTCATACTGGCAGGTGGTTGGTGCCACACATTCTGGGGAAAAACTACAACTGAGGATAGGGGCATCGGGCGTCCTAGATATAACATCCGGTGACATGGACCATCGATGGAGGCCCTCGAGGGTGCGTATTGACGTCATCAACACAGGACACCTACGCTGAAAAAGTTTTCTGAAGCAGCACAGCTGTGGTAATTACTGTCAAAGATGTGGAATACGTCAGAGGAACATCCCATCGAAAGAACATTACCAGGTAAGATAAGTAACTTGTTCTTTTAACTCCTCTAATGTAATGGGGGCGTCTAAGCTCTCTTTCTCTTCAGCACTCAGTTTAGGTAACCCAATGTCCTCTAATATCTCCCTCATCTCATTCTCATCCGCCACTCCTGCATCTTCGTATAAGTGTTTGTAAAATTTAAGGAATCCCTCATTTACACTCTCTTGAGTATCCGATATTTGACCGCCCTCTCTCTTTATCACTGGTCTAGGCATCTCCTGTTTGTATAGCCATGCCCACAGCCTTCCCGGCTTATCTCCCCCAGCGTGTTGCCTTTCTATGCATTTCTTGTAGTTTAAGTTGCATAGTCGCTCCCAGTATCCCGCACATTCTTGTTGCAATTGACTCAGAGCTTCGGCATCTTCTTGTGAGCTGTCCCCTTTACTCATAATTTCTTCTAGTTGCCTTTCTGTTTTCTGCAGCTCCTTTATTATGTCCCTTGGAGCCCTCTGGATTTTGATATTTATTAGGGAGAATTCTCATTCTATGGCTAATTTCCCTTACCTATAGAGTCCCCCAGCAGCTTTGCTGGATTTGAAGGGTTTGTCTTTTTCTCCTGCTAAGAGTGAGACTCTTTTTCCCACTCTTAGGCATATTTGCTATGTGTGTTCTAGGCTATTTTTTGTGTTTAATGTCTATGGGGTTTATCTCACCCTCATAGGAACCATCTTTATACACGTGTTACACGGCACCCTCCGTACAGTAACACAGGGGTGTCCTAGGGACCCCCAAACATAGACTCCATACCCTGGGATTGACTACTGTCTCCCAGTGCATGTAACGTCCCCATTGACTTTACTAGTCAATCTTTATGAACTAAACCAGTACAACACATCTTACTATGGAAGTACTGGAAAGGGTTAATAGTTTTTCCCTGGTGTTCATTTTCGAGAGGGTACCGTACAGTCCCCCTCTCAAAAGCTTCTGGCTGGTGGCCGTGGTTACTACCAAAAATATTCGACTGCGATTATTTCTCTCTGGGATTTTTTTTATGTACATTTTTTCTCGTGTCTATCCCTAAAATCCAAACCCAGGTCGGGGATTCTTTGTTCGTCCTTTGGCGGGCTTCTGCCAAGAAGCCCTCTTTTCGGCGCCATTGAGTCTGGGGTGGACCCATTGTGTGGGAGTAGGCCCCCTGGACAGGGTTGCCTCAGCATCTCAAGTCGCTCTCTGCTCTGATAGGCTGGAGGCTCTCCCGCCAGGATGACCACTCCGCTGTGTGAGTGACAGCTAGGCTGTATGAATGGGGCTCTTTTTGCATAAAAGCAGGGTCCTGGGGACTGGAAGAGCAAGACGTTGCCACTGGAACTAAGAAGCTGAAGAGGAGAGAAGCCAAAGACATCTGCAATGACTGAACCACCGGTAAAGCCCTGCTGCAGCGTCTCACCACTTTTCTACACACGAAGAGAGAAGATCTTCATCTGCAAGAGCCTTCTTCCCCTGAGCTGGTGGGGCCAACCAGTTTGCCAATCGCCTTCCAGGACCTGCCTTGGTCGAATCGCCAGTGCCCTGCACTCTGAGACCGGATAGCCAGGCACCCGTCCACCACGACCACGATTTAAAGGAGCGTACCTTTTTAATCTGTTTCGGCATCACCGTGGCTGTCTTCTTCCCTGGGCAGTGAAGTAACTCGAACCTTACTCCACGACTAGAGCCTCTCTTCTCTGCTGGACAACACAAACTGCAGGAAGTTCCGGGAACCACCGCCACCGCAGGAGCCGCTTCCACTTTTTCAGGTACATTGTTCAGTCAGGCCTCCTGATTCGCGGGGTATTGCTAAAGGTGTTTGACATCCTTTACCTACCTCCTGGGTTGGCCACCCTTATCGACCAAACTTGTCTTTCACTTTCTGAAACTGCCTTTTTGAATCGTTTAACAAGGACCATTTTGCTCCTAGGCACTTTGCCCTGTACCACTGACTCTGGCACAGGCCTATTGACTCTGGCTAAATCTGTTAGAACTGCCTTCTCTAGATTGATTCTCACCTAGAAATGTGTTGGTGCACCGAACTCTTATAACCACCTTTTTTTCTTCCCCTTTTTAAACTTGTGAAGTGTAATTTTGCTCGGTTTTCACCTCAGTGTTATACATGCTGAAGTACTGCCTTGCCTAAACCTGTTCACAATCTTATTGGGAAGTGTTGCTAGAGTGTTTAAGAGTATATTCATGTATAACTTGTTCTTTCCCTCCCTTGTGAGAAATTGTGAGTGCCATTTGTGTTTGGTTTTCACTGTGCCATTTTTGCTCAGTTTTCACTCTCGCTCGAACTTGTGTACAATTTAATCAGGGAGTTGTGTATACTTTTCTTGACTGATTTTAACTTGCTTTAATAACTGTGATTGATTTTAACTTGCTTTAATAACTGTGAGCTTTGGTCAGTGTTTCCTTGCGCCATAGTATTGTAGTCCTATTGTGTAAACCCTGAATACTGCTCATCTCCTTCTTGAGATAAGTCTGACTGCTTAGCCACAGCTACCAACTAAATCTTTGTGGTACAGACTGATACCAGAGGGGATTTATTGCATATGCCTGTAGTCTTAATCTTCTGTAGTGCTCCCTAAGGGAACTGCACAGGATTCTGCCTAACAATATTGCTGCCCCCTCACCACTACCTTAGATGCCTCCCACAGGGTGCTTTCCGATGCTACGCTACTGGTGTTCTTTTCAAAGTATTCTATTATCTCCTCTCTGTACTCTGTGTCTTTCAGTGCTTCAGCCCTGAGCCGCCATGTTGGGATCTTGGCTCTGCGGGGTTGATGTTGCCACGTTAATATCAAGGGTGAATGGTCCAATAAGACCCTTGCTTTGTATTCCGAATTCACTCTCTCTCTCTGGTAAATTCCGGGCTGACGAACTTGTAGTCTAATCTTGTATACAAGTTTTGTGGGGCAGAGTAATAAGAATAATGCCTATCATTTGGGTGGTGTTGCCTCCATATATCTTTTAGCTGAAGATCGTCCAGTAGGGTTTTGGCTGCAGGGTAGGCTTATCTAGTTTCCTATACGATCTGTCCACTCTGGGGTCTAGAGTGCAGTTGTAATCTCCTCCCCATATGACTGCGCCCCCTATGTACAGGCTTACTTTGCCGTGCAGGGTCTTAAGATAGGTCACTGTATCCTGATTTGGGGCATATATATTGATGTTGCACAATTCTCTATTTTCCAGCATTCCCCATCAGGCTCTACTGTAGACTGCAATAACTGAAAGGGTACGTGTGGTGCGACCCAAGTGATTACTCCCCTGGCATATGCCGAATATGTTGCTCCAATAGTGGTCCCCTTCCATTTTTTCGCTATCATCCCATTTTTCTTTTGTGAGGTGGGTTTCTTGTAATAAGGCTATGTCTGTTTTTTGCCTCCTCGGGTACAGAATGATCTTGTTCCTCTTCAAATAGCTGTTGAGCCCCCTGACATTCCAGGTTACTATTCTGAGGTCCCCCATCCCTTATCCATATCCCTACCCGCCTCTGTCCTCTTGTCCTCTGTAAGAGGCCCCGCCGCAGGCGCGCACATGTGCAAGCTCGTTTCCCAACGAATAACACAACTAATCCCACAACTCCCTTCCCTCCCCCATCCCTCCCATCTACAACCGCCCCAACTCCTCAAACAATTGCCCAGCTACATCCTTGGATCTCAGGCTACCCCACATCTAGTCCCTTTCTACGGCCTAGCCAATACTCGAGTCTCAGCACAGGGATACTTTACTACCAATATCCTAAACTACCTGGGGGGTTGGTAGCGAGCCTCCTGTAATACACTAACTACGTGCCTCAAACAACTATAATCCAGTCCCAATGTCAGTACGTATGCCATACTTATCTCACATAAGGCCTTCTATGCTGCAGTTCAGTACGTGCTCTTGTCCGTGTTATTCCGCGTCTCCATTCTTCTTCTGGTCTTCCTCCCTCTTCGGTCAATTCTGTGATTCTAGCCATGCGGTCACGTCCTCTAGTGTCTCAAAAAACAAAGCTTTATTCCTCAGGAGTACCTTCATTTTTGCCGGATATTGCAGCTTGTACCTGTAGCTGGCTTCGCGCATCCTCCTTTTTACTGCGACGTAGGTCAAGCGTTGTCTCTGCACCAGGTATGCGGTGATAGTTGCTGACGCTCTCATCTGCATAGTTAGTGTAGATGACACCCATGTTATCCAAGCGATTGAATAGGAGCTTCGTAAATATATTACAGGGCTTGGGTGACACGCAAGAGCCTTGAGGGGCTCCACAGAGAGTGGGGCTCAGGTCTGCTGATGCTGATGGGAGAGAAAGGAATTGACCCAGTCCGAAGCATTGGTGGTGAAAGCTGCTGCTGAGGTGAGGTGACCAGTTAGAATTTGATGATCGACGAGGTCGAAGGCCGCAGACAAGTCTAAGAACAAGGGGATCGCTAGTTTGCCTTTGTCCTTCACCTCGTCCATTTGGATCTTCAAGTCTAAGAGCGCTGTCTCTGTCTCATGCCTCGGCCTAAAGCCTGATTGTCTGAGACCTAACAGGTTTTCCTCTTCTAAGTGCTTCAGAATTTGCAGATATGCAACTCGGTCCCGAATTTTTAAAAGGGAGGGGACGGCGGTAATGGGTTTATAGTTTGTTGGAATATTTTTTGGTTTTTTTTAGGAGTGGCATTAGGCATTACCCAGGCTTCCTTGAGGTTTTTGGGGACTTGATTGGAGGCGAAGGATGAGTTTATCAGTGTGGTGATTTGTGATGAAGGGGGCTAAGTCTTTAGCTCCATCCTTAATGATGGACGCTGGACATATGTCACCTGGACAATGGGACGGTTTCAGGCTTTTTATGATGTCTTCCACTTCCTTTGGTGTTAATTGGGAGAACTCGGAAGGAGTGTATTGTGGTTGACTTTTCAGTGGTGCAGAATTGGCGCAGTGGCAGCTTGAGGCTAGCCTTTTTAGATTCAGTTTTGTTTTGAAGTAGGGTGATTTTGTCTGCGAGTGCTTGCTGGATTTTTGAGCACCAGACTGTCCTTGGTGCAGTCCTGGGAGGGAGGTGCTATGGATTCTAGCTCCTTTAGGGTACTAAAGAGCTCTTTAGTACTTGATTTGGCATTATGAATTCTGATGTTGTAAGCTTTGTTTTTTGTGGATAGGATAGCTGCTTTTATAGGTTGTGGCTGCAGAGGTGAACAAGCTTTTGTTATGGCTAGTGGGTGATTTACGCCAAGTGGTTTCTGCGGACCTTTTGATATTTGATATTTCTTCAGGTTTTTAGTTTGGGGCTGAACCACTTGTTGAGATGAGCGGATGGTTTAGCTTTTCTAAGTTTGAGAGGTGCGGAGGTGTCTAGAGCTGATTTGAGGGTGGTATTATATAGGTCGACCAGATTGTTGGGATCGAGGTTCTTGAGCTTGGAGGGGTCCAAGATGTTATTGATAAGTGGCCGAAGACTGTCAAAAGATATGTCACAGCAATTTCTGTATAGGGGGGGGCAATGGTGGTGCCGGGGTTGGGGGGTGGTTCCCTGGATAGAGAATATGAAGTGGTGGTCTGACCAGGCCACAGGCTCATTCTTTAGGATCATGATTGAACAATGAGGTCATGTACCCAGTCTAGTATTCGACCTTTGGTGTGTGTTGGTTCTGAAATTCTGTGTATAAAGCCCAGTTGGGTGATGGCGTTTTCAACAGCAAGGGCGTGTGAATCATTGGGGTCCTGCAGGCCTAGGTTGAGGTCTTCCAATATGATGGTTTGTGAACACAATTTGGTGTTGGTGGATAGGAGGTTGGTAATGTCATCATCAAATTACTAGGTTGGGTCTGGGGGGGCGGTAGATGAGGTGCATCAGTATAGTTTGGGTGGGCGAGAGTGCGAATTTAACAGATAGGAGGTTCCGCAGATGCAAGGCTAGTAGGGGAGGTGGCTCTAAGGCCTTGGTGAGTTTTAGTTATGAAGGCCACTCCTCCTCCTTTGCCTGAGACTCTGTCGCCCTGATGATAGTATAACCCTCTGGCAAGGCCAGTGAGAGTGCAGGGCCTGCTGCCTGGTGGAGCCAGGTTTCTGTGATGGCTAGGAAGTCTAGGCCGTTCGCTAGGATGAGGTCCGCGATCTCTATAGCATGGGCTACTAATGAGCGAGCATTGATAAGTGCTCCTTTGATGGTGGTTGGCTGTGAAGTGGATGCAAGTTCTCCTGAGCTTGGGTTGTTTGGGGGTGGTTGTTGGTGGAGAGTGATTAGGTGAGGTTGCGCGGTTGTGCGGCTGCACAGGCTTGGGCGCTGTGGTACAGTGGGTAGATTGGTTGCATTTACTAGGCGTGGGCAGGGTGTGTTGAGTGCTCTTCCTTAGAGTGATTTTGTGGTTAGGAAAGCGAGAGCCTAGTCTTGTGTTTCTGATGTGTACAGGCCATGGGATGAGTGGTGTGGGAGGAACAGTGAAGCGCTGAATCCATTCCAGTGGGCTAAGCGGGGGATTTGATGCGGTTCACGTGGAGGAGTCATCGGGGAAGATGTTTTTATTGATTGGATGGAGATGTGGCAGGAAGTTAGTTAGGGTGATGGTGTGGAATAGAGATAGGAAAGAGGCCATGGCAAGAGTGACTCTATGGAATGTGCCCTTATTGGTATGACGTGCCGAACTATGGGAGATCGGCACAGTGGCTACTGCGGGTGCTAGGCAGGTAGATAAGCGAGGGGACAGTAGAGGCAATGAGCCACGGTGGATGATGGGCCGGCTAATGGAGTCTGGAATTAAGCATAGGTGCTTCGAGCGCAATGTAACAGGCTTGCTACTAGGCCCAGAGATCAGATACCTTGCGGGTACAATGACTTTAGTAATGGGTGGTGGGCTAGTCCAGGTGTACGTGATAGTCGGGGCAGTAGTGGGTGCAGTAGGCTATTTCAATATAGAGTGTGGTGGGCAAATCCAAGGGGGTGCAGTAGGGCTAGGCCGTTTAAGAGCATGTGGTACAAGAGTATCATATAGGTACCGTTATTGGGAATACAGAGGGCTAAAACTGCCGTGAGATAATGGCAAGGGCTAGTTGAGCAGGGGCTTTGGCAAGTAAGTTGCAGGTACTGTGGTTAGCATCAGGGCACGGTCAATTTGACGCGTGATGATTAGAAATGCAATAGGGTTGCATGGACTATTCGTGGCATACAGTAACTTTTTTACAAAATAGACTAGGAGTGCAGAGGCTGGAGTCCCCTGTTACTAGGTGGTCACTTCCATGCAAATTAACAAGGCCTATAAGGCGGCCTATAGGTTAAAGGTCTATTACAGATACTGGAGACAAAGACTTTGTGGCGAAATGCAAGTTTCAAACAGAGCATTAGAACACTATTTGACAAGCAGGGTGCTGAGCCAACAGATTGATACAGGGTTTAACTCGCAGCTACTGAGACAAAGGTTTGGGAGGCACAACCTGAATGCAGTTTGCTTGAAGTGGGCCTTCTATATGCAGTCTTGCCCAGACTTATAGAGCAAAGTGACGGTGATACATAGTTCAGTCTATTAGATGATGCCTATGACTGAATATTGACTGGTTACGACACGTTATAGAATGCAGAAACACCAATTCCGGGATTCTCTAGCTTAGAAGCAAGTAACAGAGAAGGATATTGGGTAATAACTTTCTATGCCTTATATGAAGGTGCTTACTAACAGCCTATTGTTCCGAGCTCGGAAAGAATGCATAACAATAGATCACAGCAGATTTTACAGAGCACACGGAACATCTCAGAGGTGATAGCGTAGTCCAGTATAAGGCATTTGTCTCAAGAAGGAGTACGGATGCAAGGTCTTCCTCATGGATCGAGTCTGGGGTGATAGTGTTATAGTGGAGTGGGTACGTACAGTATGATGCAGACGGGTGCGCTGAGCGCCTGTAGCCTGCCGCGGACAGCTACAGACAGGGCCCTTTTCGATTGCAGCCCTTTAAAGAGAGCGGCCGGCTTCCACCTCCGGTCGGGAGGCTGGATGTAAATGCTGCTGACGGACCAATCAGCTGATCAGAAGAGGGGAGTCGCGGGCCTCTTGTGAGAGCACACGCGCATGTTGGCTTTCTTAGAAGGGACATGGTGAGGTTCACAGTTAGCTGTGCATGGCTGGGTTATGGTGAGTGAGACAGAGATGTGAGGTTTGTGGATGATGGCCACTTCGCCGCCCCTGGAGGGTCTGTTGTGGGGGGATGAGTGCATAGTCAGGAGGGAAAGTGTTAGGCAGAAATCTGTGCAGTTCCCTTTGGGAACACTGCAAAAGATTTAGGACTACAGGTGTTAGCAGTAAACACACTTGGTAGCAGTCTGTACCACCCAGATTTACCTGGTATCTGTGGCTGAGCAGTCACACTTCCCTCAAGAAGAGTTAGGCAGTATGCAAAGTATACACAATAGGCACTCAGACACAATAATACAAACAGACACTGACCAAAGCTTTGGTATCAAAGTATATAATTATTTATTTAAAAACACACTGTTTGAAACACTCCAGCACTCTTATTGTAAAACACTCTAAACACAGTTACTATTATAATATATACAACCCTTATTCCTTATCAGATAAGTCTTAGTTAACACCACTTATTTCCATACAGAGGTGAGCGCTTAACTATAGATGGCACCACAATAACTTTATGAAGAAGGGAGGGAAAAAGACAGAATATGGAAAGGTACACCACTCTAAGATTTAGCAACACTATTAGCAAGGCAGAAGAACAAAAGTCACTTGTGAGCCAAAGTCCATAGGCTGGGCCCACTCTTAGAGAGAGCAGAGCACAAATGCGCCCAAGATCACACAGTTACACTAGGCTTAGAAAGTCTTGTAGAGAGTTTGAAAAGAGTTTAGAGAGGCTCAGAAAAGTTTAGCCAGGGTGTCCCAGGCTAACCCAGGTTCGAAAGCCGGGGGCTAAATCTACCCCGTACAGTCAGTGGCAAGGGAAGCCAGGCGGGACACGGTACCTTAAGTGGGAAGGATCATCCAGCGGTGGCAGTTGTTCCTGGCAGCGGTTGCAAGTCTTGTCGTCGTCCAGGGGAAGAGAGGATCTCGACTTGGAGGAAAGATGAAGGTCGTTGCACTGCCAGGGAAGAAACCAGCCGCAGAGTTTTCCGGTTAAAGGTATTACCCTTTATTTCGCGGTCGTGCGTCGGGAAGGCGAAAAGACGGTGAAACTGGTTATCCCCACCAGTCAAAGGAAGAAGACTCTCCGGCGGGAGATCTCCTCTGTCTTTGGGAAAAGTGGTGAGACGGTCCAGCAGGGCTCCACTGGTGGTGTCGTTGTGGCAGGTCGGCTTAGCTTCTCCCACGTCGGATTCTTAGGTCCTATGGCGACTTCTGAAGTTCCAGTCCCCAAAGCCCTGCTTTTATGCAGAAAACCCCCATTCACTCAGCCTAGCTGTCACTCAAACATGCTAAGTGGTGAGCCGGCCGGCTCACCACTTGGGCCAATCAGGACGGAGTGCGACTTGAGTTGCCTAGGCAACTCAGTCCAATGTGCCTAAATCCCCCTCCACCCCTCCTAAGTACCCCAGACATAGTGGCACCACTTTGGAGGGCTTCTGTGGAGAAGCCCGCCAAAAAAAAGTGGATCAAAGGGCTCGACTTGGGTTGGAGTCACAGAAGAGAACACAAACGCCATTTTAGAACTGAGTTTTGGCAAAAAATACCAGCCGGAGAATTAATAATAATTAAATAAACTGGCGGTATGTTCGAGGCTATCGTAATTAAATAAATAAAGATAGTAGCCTCGAACAGTGGGAAAATCCCATAGAGAAATATTTGCGGTTGAATATAAAAAGTAGTATCCACTGCCACCAGCCAAAACTCAATCGGGGGGGACGGAGACGTGCCCCCTCGACTAACAGACCCCGGGGCAATCGAATTGCCCCAGCCAGTACAATATGATGGTTTGTACTGGTTCTGTTCAGAATTCAAGACTAGTAAAGTCAATGGTGACTTTACGTGCCCTGGGAGACAGTAGTCAGTCCCAGGGTATGGAGTCTATACTTGGGGGGTCACTATGACACCCCTGTGTTACTGCACTGAGGGTGCTGTGTAACACACATCACAAAAACACATGAAGCCCTATGGAGTAAAAGACCCCATAGCCCATTAAACACATCTAGAGTCAAAGAAACACACTCAAATCATGCCCAAGAGTGAGGGTAAAAGAGTCTCACTCTTGGCAGGAGAAAAAAATAAACCCCAAAAATCCAGCAAAGCTGCTGGGGGACTCACTAGGTTAGGAAATTCAGCCTAAACAGAGAATTCTCCCTAACAGAAAGTCTTGTGTGCGACCGGTTTAAAATCTTCACTGAATCATGTTTCAGTGATGAAGATGAGATTGGGCTTGCCAGAGGATAGTAGGTCAAAAATACTATGTCTGTTTTTGGCCACAGCGCGGGCATTGAATAAGAGGCAGGTGATTTGGTGTGGTGAGGTGATACCTTTGATGCTAGTGGCCAGGCGGGTCTCGGTGACTGGTGGGGAGGTGATGGTAGCAGCGGGAGGCGGGGGGGCCGGAACAGTCGGAGTATTCTGGGATAATGTTTGAGGGGGGGCTCTGGATGGGGCGGGAAGAGTGAGCGTGTGGTGGCTGGTTTGCATGAGATGGAGGGACACTGGAAGAGGGAGAGGGGGTGGTGCCAGTGCTGTGAGCGGGTACTGGTTGGCTGATGGATGGGGTGTAAGTCAGGAGGAATGTGGAGGTGGTAGGCGTGAGACAATCTGGGAGTGGCTATAACTGTGAGAGTTCCTGACATCAGGCCCGTTGGTGATGGAAGACTGATGGATGTGAAGTGAGGCATGAATGAAGGTGAGGGCCAGTCAACTTTCCCACGTTATGTGTGTTTGGGCATGAGAGGTGTGTGAGAGAGGGTGGGGGGGGCCCAAGGGAAAAGGGGGTGAGGCAATAGTTCTGAAGAGAGTGATAGTTCTGGAGAGAGCAAGGCGAGCCATGCAGAGAGAAGGAAAGGGGGGTCAAAGGGGATGGTCTGGGGACGGGGGGTGTAATTAGATGCTGAGGATGGTTGTGTCTGGGAAATGGGCACAGCAGGTGGAGAAGAAAGGGGGTTAGACTGATGGGGTGGCCGAGAGAGGTGGTGTGAGCGAGTTGGGCCCTCTGGGTTTTGGTGGGAATGGGGGAGTTGGTAAGGTGGGTCGGAGATGGAGTGGGGGGGTAGGTGTGTCTGCGGGAGGACTGGGTTAGTGGAGTGTCATGGGACTCCCCATGGAGGAGTGTTTGTTGAGGATTGAAAGGAGAGGGGGGCGGTTCGAAGGGTTCTGTCTGAGGTGGGAAGGGTGAGGGCTGAGAAGCTGATCTACGGGCTGACATGCTGCTGGGAGGAGCAAATGGTGCAGTAGTGGTTGGGAGAGTGTGTTTGGAGCGCTAGAGTGCTCAACCTTCAAATCTAAGATGAAGAGGACGTCCTTTTTGTTTTTATTCCTCCGTCTCTAGAGGAAGAGGTCTATTCTCACAAAGGGGTCAAAGAAGAGCCCCTCCTGGAGGTGGAGGAGGTAGAAATCCCAGTTGAACACCCGCAGAGTTACCCTCAGATGCAGGTGGTACAGCAAAAGGACTCCCTCACCCACAGGTCTGTTGTAGGAGGCAGACTGTCAAGTAGTCTCCTGGAAACATAACTTCTGACGCATGGGTGCTACAAACCTTAGCAGACGGTTACTGTCTTCCATTTCTAAAAAGACAACCTGATTGCCAGCCAAAATCCAGATCAACCTTGATTCCAGATCTGCTTCTCCAACAGGAGATTCTCATCCTGTTTGAGAAAGGTGCAATAGAATTGTTACCTGCAGCGGAGAAGTTATTGCAACTAACAGCGCCTCAACGCCCCTGGGCTTCTTGCGCGCTATATAAATAAATAAGAATCAGGGTTGGTACTCTCCCTACTTCCTGATACCCAAAAAGGTCAGAGCAATGCGACCCTTCTTGGATTTGAAATGCTTGGACAATCCCTTCAATGGGCTCTCAGATCCCAGTGGTCTCAAATCTCTGGCAGAATGACAGATCTTCTCCAGGTCCTGAAAAAGGTCTCCCAGGATCTCCTGTGGTGTGCCAGCCGAGAGAATGTGATGAGGACAACCCTTTTGGCAACCATGGCCAGAGACGACAGTTGTGACAGACTCCTTCCTCACAGGATGGGGAGCGCACATGAGAGATCTTCCAATAAGCAGACACTGGTCTCAGTCAAGTCCAGACTACATATCAACCTTTTGCAGTTGAGTGCAATCAGACTAGCGCTGATGGCCTTCCTGCCCTCAATGCGAGGGAAGAGTGTCCTGATAATGATGGAGAACACAGTGGCCATGCACTACCTCGACAAGAGAGGGGGAGTAGGGTCACTACCCCTGTGCAGAGAGGCAATGTAGCTCTTTTTCTGGGCACTGAGAGAAGGAATCACTCTTCTGGCAGTTCATCTAGCTGGAGAAAAGAACACAGAGACAGATGCTCTGAGAAGGCAGAGCACTATCTCTCACGAGTGGTAACTAGCTCAGGAAGTCCTGGAGTGGATCTGGGAATTTCCCCAAAGAGGAGCTCTAGGAGATGCATTCATAGTGGAATGGGAGTTTGCACTGCTGTACGCGTTTCTGCCAGTCATCGTCATTCCTCATGTCATCAGGAGGTTGAGGAAGTTCGGGAAAACCATGATCCTGATTGCTACAGATTGTGCCAGGGGAACGTGGTACCCAGACCTTCTGGAAATGGCCATCTGCCCTCCAATTTGCCTTCCCCAAAGAGAGGACCTACTCTGGCAGGAGGGAGGTCAAATTCTTCACCCAGAGATCAGGCCTCTCAATCTTTACGCTTGGTGTCTGAAAGGGCAAGATATAACGATTGGGACCTTCCGGAAGACGTAATGGAAGTGTTGCCTTCAGCAAGGAGACCAGCAACTAAATCACTGTATCGGTGCCGTTCGCAGCTGGCGCAGGGAAGAGACTAGATCCTTTCACATGTAAACTTCCCCATGTTCTGTCTTTCTTGCTCCACCTGACTCGTTCTGGGTTGCAAGTGGCCACTGTGAAGGGCTACTTAGTGGCCCTATCAATCTTCAAAAGATCTTTGTATGAGGGGACATACCTCAAAGTGCCGATTGTAGTACAATTTCTGAAGGGCTTGGCCAATTTGTTTCCACCCATTCCCTTCATCGTGCCATCATGGGATTTCAATCTTGTATTAAGAAGTCTTAAGGGAGCTCCATTTGAGCCCTTACATTTGTGTCTGCTGAGGATGCTCACTTTGAGAACAGCCTTTCTAGTAGCTATCATGTCTGCCCGTAGGGTAAGTGAGCTACAGGCCTTATATTCCAAACAACATTTTACGTCCTTTTTCAAGGATACAGTAATTTAACGAGTTAGGTCAACTTTCCTTCTGAAAGTTGGATCAGAGTTTCAGGGCACTAAGCTACTACATTACAAGGACTGCAAGTATACATCAACATTTCATTGGTTATGCTGACCAACGACTAGGCATGGCAGGCACAAAACAAACAGTCTCTAGATGGATTGTAATGTGCATAACGGGGTGTTACTCGTTACCAGGCAAAGATTTGCCCGTAGGTTTGAAGGCGCATTCCACTAGAAGGGTGGCTGCTTCTTCAGCTCATGAAAGAGGTGTGCCAGTGCAAGACATTTGTAGAGCAGAAACCTGGTCCTCCCTTCACACTTTCAGTACATTTTACTGTGTAGATTCTTTTTCGGGAGAGGAAGACACATTTGGCAAGGCTGTACTCCATAATATTAACAAATAAGACATTTCTGGCACTCTCTGCCTAACTGAAACTGCTTTGGGAGTCTATCAAATATGAAGAATACATGGGAGGACACAATCCCTTCTAAGAACAAGTTGCTTACCCGTGGTCACATTCTTTTGACTGGATGTTCCTCCCACATACTCATCGCCCACCCATCCATCTCCTCTTGCCTGCCTAGAATTTCCGTGTCTTACACCTTCCTTTCTCGCACTGTCAAGATTGTCTCCTCCTATGGCACAGCATGCAAGTTAAAGGAGGGAAAAAACAAAGAACTGAGCTAAATGTCATTGTGCGTGCTTTATATACCAGTGTCGATGTCACGTGGGACGCTACAGAG
Source organism: Ambystoma mexicanum (assembly GCF_040938575.1). NCBI lineage: Eukaryota > Metazoa > Chordata > Amphibia > Caudata > Ambystomatidae > Ambystoma > Ambystoma mexicanum. Next base: position 654,768,430 of record NC_090928.1, on the reverse strand, counting down.
GCCATCGCGGACCAAGACTCGACGCTTGACCCTATGAAAAATAATTTCCAAAGCAAGCTGCAAGCAGACCTGAATATCAAAGATGAGGAATACGTGGAGGGAAACATTCAGTCGAAAGAACGCTACCATGGGTAAGTAACTTGTTCTTCGTCATTGCCGAATCCTGTTGGATTCCTCCCTGCAGCTGCTGAGCACAGGTGAAAAAAGGTGTGGAACTGAGATGTGGGGACACGTCCCGTTCGGAGTCGAGGACTGGTGCAGGAGAGATATGACAGAGTCAACGGATGACACAGAGCCGCACTACAACCTATGCTAAAAACTTTGCTGAGCAGCTAATGCTGGAGGGGATATCTATCAAATGAGGAATCTGCAGAGAAAGAATCCATAGAAAGACAATTACCCGTAAGTAATTTCTCCATATCATGGGTAAATAAAGTAGACCAACCTGATGGGAGCTGAAAGGGAAAAGAGGGGTTGGAGCCTCATAGTGGGCATTGCCCCCACTGTCTAAGTTCTGAGCTTAGCACTGAGCTCTTCAAGTTCTAGGGCAAATGCTCCAGTACATCCTAAGGGAGTATGTCCCAATGGTATGACTAAAAGTACAGAATGTTTAGTAACTGTCAGTATTTCAAACACAGATTTATACAACCATGCTTCAAAACAGATACCATTTGTTTATATTTTTATTAGTGCAATATATTTAAAATATGTTTAAATCTTTATAAGCAGAATCTCATGTGCGTGCACCTACTACAAGTTGGTTGCTGATTTACTGTTAGGCAGAATTATATGCATTACCCCTTGGGAACACTACACACAATTAAGACTACAAGTGACAGTACAATTTCACCTTTGGTACAAGTATATAGTGGTAGCAGTAGCGGAGCAGCCAGACTTATCTCAAGAGTAAGTGAGCAGTACAAATAGTTACACAAAGGACTGCAATTACTATGATTCAGGCAAACACTGACTCAAGGTTTCTAAGTAAAAGAATATATATTTATTTACTCAACAGTTGTATAACATTTCACTATTCTAAGCAAGTTAAACATCACAATCATAAATACACCACACCACTTCCCTTAAATTCCAGACAAGTTAAGCTCACAAAATGAAGTGGGAGCAAAATGGCACTCCAGCAATTTAAAAGGGAGGGAAAGAAAGTTATTAGAAATTAGGCAACACCAATAGGTAAGTAATCGGGGCAATTGAACAAGAGAGACTACAGTGAGGAGATCAGCTAGAAAAGGCTTAGGGCCAAAGTCAATGGGTCAAAAGTCTTTTTCTCAAGATCACACAGTTCAGGGTAGTTTACGGTAAAGTTCGTGCCACAGATTCCGGATGAGGTGGGTTGGTAGAAAAGTTAGTTCAAAGAGAAGAGGACAAGCCCTCGGGTTGGAGAAGGATTTCAAACACTTTCACCGCGGCTGAAGGAAACGGACAACCGGATTTGCACAGTACCTTAAAACGGAGAGGGAGCTGTAGCTGAGGCAGACTTTCTGGTGGTTCCTGCAGGCTCACGGTTCCTGAAGCCACTGTCGGACTGACACAAAGTAGGAAGACTGGAGGATCCTGCGCCACCCAGGGAAGAAACCAGCAGCAGAGCAAAACAATGAATAAAAGGTGCGCTCCTTAAAACCCAAGCAGGGTCGACCTTCCTGGCTATCTGGCCCACTGTAACTCTGTACAGCGAATTCGACCAGAGGAGGGGCCCATGCTTGTAGTTTGGGCAAACTGGTTGGTCCCACCAGCTCAAGGGAAGAAGTTTCCTGGAGGATCTTCTCTGTCGTCGGATTCAGAGATTCGGACCTGCAGCAGGGCTTCACCGGGAGGTTCAGTCGTGGTAGGGGTCCTTTTCTTACAGTTCCTCATTGTGCAGAAGCCCGCGAAAAGACAGCGAACAAAGGAATCATCCCCGGTTTGGCGCGCAGAGAAAAACACGAGAAACGATGCACCAAGAGGCACAGACAAAAAGGGATAAGAGTTTAACCCTTGCCAATACCCCACGTAAGATGGGGTGTACTGGGTCTGTGGTTTAAAGTGACTATATAAAGTTAATGGCAACTTTACCTTTTTGTGGGGGACAGTAGTCAGCCCCAGAAAAATGGAGTCAGTGGGAAGTCTCAAAGACAACCCTGTGTCACTGCACTGAAGGTGCTGTGTAACACACACAAAAAGTGGTGCTCATGGAGTAGGTGAGGCTCCAGAGCCCAAGAACACACAAAATGGTAAAAACACACATGGCAAAACACATGCAAGAGTGGGAAAAAGGTTCACGCTCTTACTAGGTGAAAAACATAAATCCTATAAATCCAGCAAAGCTGCTGAGGGACTCATTAGGTAAGGGAAATCAGCCATTTATGAGCATTCTCCCTAACGACGACTTGTCAGACCAGCCACCGAAATTGTAATGGTTAATGTGACGAATCCAAAGAGATTGTCACCTCTCCACAAAGGGAGAACCACCCCCTTTGGGACTAGGGAAGTGGCCTAGCTATGCTTAACACCTCTTAGGGGACAGGGTAAGTGGATCCCTCTAGAGATTACGCTCCCCCCCCCTTAGGAGACAGATAGGGATATAGATCACCATCCCCCCTTCGTAACACCTCCGTAGGGTATTTACGTTCTGGTGTTTAACATACACCCTTTAGTAATGGCTGACTAGGTTTCTGAAGACTAAGGAGAAATGAATGAACCAGCGTCCTGGAAAACGCTCCCTCGGACATCAAATTACAAGAGGCTTTCACATAGGGCCTGCAGAGTTTAACCGCACAAAGGAGATAAAGGGAGGTGTGGCTAGAGGGAAAGACGGAATTCCTGTGTGGGCGTTAATGACACAGACCTGCACCAGGAGGGTGTGCAGCAAGAGGCAGTCAACGGCTGTTAGGCAGAAACATGTGCAGTTCCCTTAGGGACCACTGCAAAAAGTGTAAGACTACAGGTGTTAGCAGTAAACCCAATTGGTAGCAGTCTGCACCACCCAAATTTACCTGGTAGCTGTGGCTGAGAAGTCAGACTTCTCTCAAGTAGAGTTAGGCAGTATATAGAGTATACACAGTAGGGCTAAAAATACAGGAGCACAAGCAAACACTGATCAGAGCTTTGGTATAAAAGTATATAATTATTTATTTAAAAACACACTTGAAAAATACACTGGAACTAATATGTCAAGCAAGTTCAAACACAGTCACTGGAAATATATACACCTCCCTAATTAATTATTTGACAAGTCTAGCTTAAGACACCACTTATTTAGCAAAACAGAGGTGAGCGCGTAACCATAGATAGCACTCCAATCATTTGTTTAAAAAGGCAGAGAAAAGGCTGAATAGGAAAATCACACAGTACCAACACTTTTAAGAAACTACAGCAAGTCAAGAAAGGCAGGATCTACTGTAGAGCAAAAAGTTCATAGGCCAGGCCCACTCTTGGAGAGAGCAAGACGGAATGCGCCCAAGATCACACAGTGGAAATGCACTGAAAGTCTTTGCAGGAAAGTCAAAAAGAGGTTGGATCAAGTTAGAAAGGTAATGTTAACAGGTCCGAGGTCACCCCAGGATAGAGAGTCAAAGATTTATGGGACACCTTGGACAGTCTGTTGCAAGGGAGACCAGGCAGGACACAGTACCTGAAATGGTGAGAAAGCTCCAGCAGGGGGAAGGGGGAGTTGTTCCTGGCAGCGGGTGCAAGTCGGGGCTTCATCCAGCGGAAGAGAAGATCTCGACGTGGAGGAAAGCTGGAGGTTGTTGCACAGCCAGGGAAGAAACCCGCCGCGGAGTTTCCCGGGTAAAAGGTACTACCCTTTTATTCACGGTGATGGTGAAGCGTGGCTATCCGGCCGCCGGGGTGCTTGGCACGGGCGATTCGACCACAAGACGATCCAGGAAGGCGAAAAAGGTGAACTGGTTGGTCCCACCAGCTCAAACGGAAGAAGACTCTCCTGGAAGAAGATCATCTCTGTCGTCGGGGAAAGTGGTGAGTTTCGTACAGCAGGGCTCCACCGGTGGTGTCGTCGTCGTAGATGGCTCAGCTTCTCCCCTCTTCAGATTCTTTAGGTCCTGTGGCGACTTCTGAAGTTCCAGTCCCCAAAGCCCTGCTTTTATGCAGAAAACCCCCATTCATCAGCCTAGCTGTCAATCAAACATGCTAAGTGGTGAGCCGGCCGGCTCACCACTGGCCAATCACACAAGAGTGTGACTTGAGTTGTCAAGGCAACTCAGTCCAGGGTGCCTATTCTCCCCTCCCAACCATCCTGTAGACCCAGACAGAGTGGCACCACTTTTGGAGGCTTCTGTGCTGAAGCCCGCCAAAAGTGGAACAAAGGGCTCGACTTGGGTTAGGGTTTCAGAGGCAAACACAAACGCCATTTTAAAACCGAGTCCTGGCAAAAAGACCCAACCAGGGAATAAATATTAAATAAATAACCCAGCGGTATCTTTAACATTGCACCAAAAAGTGGTGCGTTTAAAATGAATGGGAAAATACCATAGGAAATATTCCGGTGGAATATTTTGCGTGGCATCCACTGCCACCAGCCAGAAACTCGACAAGGAGGGACTGGACAGTGCCCCCTTAGAAAACAGACCCAGGGGCAATCGAATTACCCCTGCCAGTACTTCCACAATATGATGGTTTGTACTGGTTCCGTTCCCAATTTAAGACTATGGTGACTTTACATGCCCTGGGAGACAGTCGGTCCCAGGGTATGGAGTCTATGTTTGGGGGTCACTATGACACCCCTGTGTTACTGCACTGAGGGTGCTGTGTAACACGTACACCAAAAACACATGAAGCCCTTTGGAGTAAAAGACCCCACAGACCATAAAACACATTACATAGTCAACGGACATTCTCAAATCATACCTAAGAGTGGAAGAAGAAGAGTCTCGCTCATAGCAGGAGAAAAAAAAAACCAAAAATCCAGCAAAGCTGCTGGGGGACTCACTAGGGTTGGGAAATTAGCCTTTTCAGAGAATTCTCCCTTACAACGGCTTACCAAAGCAACTCTGAGGGACTGTGAGAATGAAGGAACAGACAGTCAACCTGCCGACGTGGAGCCGAGAATTCGCATAAGCAACTAGGCGACGAGAAGAGAGCGAACCTGACCCCACAGCGCTTCCGAGGAGCTCTGCTCTGGACAATCTGTTACGCTGTGGCTAAATGGGATCGGTCTGCGGGTGAAACAGAAAGAAGAAATGCACCAGTGTAGGGAAAAGAGGAGAGAACCCTATAGAAGGGAATGATAAAGAGGAACGCCCAAAGTGGGGTGTGAGACAAACGAGTGGCCGCAGTGGGGAGTAAGAAAGAGAAAAGTCCCAGTGTCTGAGGGGACTGAAAACTCCCCGGAGTGAGGACTGGAAGAGAGAAATGCCCCACAGGGGGAGAATCAGAGAGAATTCTATAAAGGAGAGTGAGAAAGAGAAAAGCCCAGAAAGGGACTGAGAAACGCCCCAGAGTAGGGGCGAATGGAGAAAAGGAATGCCCCAGAGTGAATGAGGCGGGACAAGGAGAACTGCCCCAGGGTGGGGAGAGACTGAGACACCCTCTGTGAGAAGAGGAAGTAAGGCTAACTGAATCAATGTAAAGAGACTGGTAGAGATTTGGATCTGGGACCTTTGGTCAGAAGTCCAGCCCACAAAGGTCTTCTCTAAAAGAGGACATGACATGGGGGGGGTCTACAGCTATCCCTCCCAACCCAAAGTTCCCCAAAGTCTTGCGTTTGTGATTTTCTTTGGTAGATTTCTTTGACACCAATCTTATATACACTTTGTCGGCCTCGTTGAGATCTTGGCTTAAGCAGCCTTAGCTGTGCCACACAGGCTTAGTCTGAGACAGAATTTGGCCCATGACTGATCAGCATGTTGAAAACGCTATATTTTGAAGTACCATACAATAATGCATTAGTTAGAGACATATTAACATAAATATGTCATTTTTCAATCAATGGAATTGTATGGGGGTGAGCTTTGATGGGATATGAAGTCTTGGGTTTGCTTTTTTTCCTTTATAATTGTAGAGCTTTAAAACCAGTATCTGTTACTGTTATCTAAGTGACATGGTGCCTTACACTTTTTGTAGAGGGATTCAGCATAAAAGTACACACATGAGCAATTTGTGGTGTTTTTTTCTTCTTTTAGATTCCTGATACATGTGTTGAGATTGCTGCTCAAATCCAGATGTCAAATGTTCAGACAGACGTGCCAACACTGTCTTCAGAAGAAACGACCATAGGAATTAAACGACAACAGGAAAAGAATAGAGACTCTGTGCAGTAAGTCACCAAGATCTAAGAGTATTAAATGAGTTTGTCACATGTTGCATTAAAATTTAGAAGCCTGCATAAGCTCCTTAATATTATTGTTTTCGAAAGGAACACATTTATTTTTATAAGGGGTTTTGGCGAGTGCTTTATGCATGCATACAAGGGGACTTAGTGGAACTTGCAGCTGACTTGGAAGAGGCAAGTGACCTGGATACCTCTCCAGAGCTGGACTTGCTCCCTGCTGCCACCCCAGGCATGCCCCATGCTACTTTTAGTGTCTCATGGTGAAGGTATTTGACACCTTAGGGCTGTCTGCTCTTTCACGCCTGAAGGTACCGTATGAATTGGCTGACATCTTGGACGAGGGTCCTAAAAAGGAGAAGGGAGTGCCTTTCAATCAGGCCGTAGAGAGGCCAATGCTGGAACTATGTGCCAAACCAGCTTCAGTTCTCACAGTGGCCGCAATATGGCAAAAGAAAGCACAGGCCGGCACCCTCAGACCCCATGTTCTTTTCTGTCAATGCTTCCCTGGCATACTTGGTGGTCCAGAGCACTACAGTAAATCTTAAAATCACCTCTTTCCCATCTCTGGGCCCCCCATCCCCGTAAGGGAGAGCAAGAGACTGGCCGCATTGGTCTCCAGTGTGTCAATGCCTCTCATCAAATACTGCAGTCTGGTCTGGATACTGCAGACTGTGTAGCAAGAACGATGGCCACGAGCACGGTCTTCCACAGATTTTCTTGGCAGAAGACGTCCGGATTTGCTACTGATGTTCAAGCACAACTTCTGGATATGACATTTGACGGCATTAACTTATTTTCCACCAAGGCCGATGTTAGGGAGAATTCTCATTCTATGGCTAATTTCCCTCACCTAGTGAGTCCCCCAGCAGCTTTGCTGGATTTCTGGAGTTTACTTTTTCTGCTTGGTAAGAGTGTGAGCCTTTTCCCCTTTTCCTTACAAGTGTTTTGCCATGTTTATTTTTACTTGTTGTGTGATCTTGAGCTCTGGAGCACACCCCTCCATGGGCCCAACTTGTTGTGTGTGTTACCCAGCACCTTCAGTGCAGTAACACAGGGTTGTCTCTAAGACTCCCCAATGACTCCTTTTCTGGGGCTGACTACTGTACCCCAGAAACAGGTAAAGTTGCCATTAACTTTACATAGACACTTTAAACTACAGACCCAGTACACCCCGTATTACATGGAGTACTGGGAAGGGTAAATGCCTATCCCTTTTTGTCTGTGCCTCTCTGAGCTTTGTTTTGGTCTTTTAACAATTAGACTTGGCTAGTGGCAGTAGTATCTACCCTAACTTGTCTACCGTGATTATACTATATAAGTGGGGTATTGTTTTAGGCTATTATATTAGCCTCGAACATAAACCCGCTTGACCAAATACGTTATAGTTTGGCTCTGGTCGGGTTTATTCGCCATTTCTTTTTGTTCAAGTCCTTCTTGTGTTTTACTTTGCGCGGCAAACCAGGTTTGCCTCCTTTGTTCACCGTCTTTTGGCGGGCTTCTGCCCAGAAGCCCTCCTCCTGGCACCTAGGTATCTACGTGGCTGAATGTGAGGGAGGGGTGCAGTCACCCCCTGCACAGGGTATCCTAGGAAACCCAAGTTGCACTTTGCCATGATTGGCTGAGGTGTTTGTCCGGGCCGGACAACCCCCCTGCTGCATGTTTGACAGCCAGGTTGTGTGAATGGGGGATTTTCGCATAAAAGGCAGGACTCTTGGGCTAGAAGTCAGAGTCGCACTGGAACTACAAGGAACCGAAGAGAAGCGGAGAAGAAGGCGGCTGTTGCAACTATCCCGTCCCGGTGAAGCCATGCTGCACTCCTGAGTGATCTACCCTTCAACGACCAGAGAATATCCAGCCCACAGTCGCCTTCCCTTGAGCTTGGTTGGGTCAACCAGCTCATCTTCCACAGCTAGAGGATTCTCTTCGTGGTCGAAATCGCTGCACACTGCTGTAGTGGTCGGGATAGCCATCTGAAAAGCATCTCCTGTTTTAAAGGATTGCACCTTTTATCCGCCGTCGCTGCTGCTGGCCTCATCCCTGAGTAGTGCAGACCCCTCCAGACGACGTCCTCCTTGTCTCCACGACTGAAGTTCCTCGAACCGTGGGTCTGCAGGAAACTACCAGGAACAACTGCCGTGGCACCAGTTTCTTCATTGAATAAGGTACTGTGTGCAGTTTCGAGGAACTAGGGTGAATCCTTTTTCTCCTCATCCAAGGCTTGCCCTGTCTTCCCTCCTTCTTATAACTTTTGCTTCCTCTGTTGACAATATCCAAGTACTCCTGGCAACGTTGAATCTTGAACTGTCTGACTGTGTGATCCTCGACAACAGGAACCTCGTTCCACTTGACACTGGCTGCGGCCTATTGACTTTTGTTTTCCTTGTCAGTAAGTGTTCTCTGATTCTGTCTGCCTTGACAAAAGTATTGCCTATGATTTTTGCCCCCAACTCTCTTTGGTTAACTCAGGTGCTAATTGTGTTTTTGCCCCGGTAACATTTCTTTCAGCGAATACGTTTATCTTTTGTAAGACCGAACTGTCATTACTGTCAAAAAGTGATTGCATATGTATTCCCGGTTACGTCTTTTTTTTCACACCGGTCCGTTAAAACATAGGGTAGTTACCTTCAGTTTTTCAGTGCCAAGAGAATTGGTTGTGTGTAGTGTATTTTTCGTGTGGTTTTAATTTAATAGAAGTGAAGTGTTTTACCAACAGATGGTTTAGAAATAAATGTACTTTTACTTTTCAACCTAAAACCTTGAGTCAGTGTTTGCTTGAGACACAGTAATTGTGGTCCTTTGTGTAATCTCTACTACTGCTCATTTGCTCTTGAGATAAGTCTGGCTGCTCCGCTACTGCTACCACTTTAACAGTGTAGTACAGGCTTGTACCAATGTTGAACTTGTATAACCACTTGTAGTCTTAATTATGTGTAGTGGTCCCTAAGGGCACTGCACAGGATTCTGCCTAACAGCCGATGAGACCTTGCAGACCTTCCAGGCCTCTAAGGCTACCGCTAAATTGCTAGGGCTGGCAGTCCAGCAGCAGTGAACTAAGAGCCCTGCCCCCTCACCACTTTTGCCAAAAGAGGTAGAGGACAAGCAGGTGTCCACTCAAACGATCGAAAAAAAGGATTGAATGACCTTTTGCTCGAATGCAAAAGGATTGGAAAAAAAAGGTCGATTTTATTTATTTATATATATATTTTAGGTTGGGTTGGTAAATAAATGTATTTAATAAAGAAAACGGGGTGTGGGACCCCCCCCCCCCCCCAAAAAAATTTGTTTTAAAAAAAAAAGAAATTCGACCCTTTTTTCGATCCTTTGACTGTCGATCAAAAGGCATTCGATCCTTTTGTTTTCGACCCTATCACTGGCAACCGACAAGCACCATTGGCCAAGCAAGGGCTGCATCGTCCCTACAGGGTGTGGGTGCACCCCAGTGGAGGTGCGTCCGCCTCAACTGTAGCCATCACAATCCCTGGTCCAACGCTTTTAATTGATTCTTTCCTCCCACCGATTCCTCTTTTATGATATCCCTATCCCAGTGCACCTGTTCTCCAGGGGTACAGCACGGCTCCACACCTGCTGCATCTGAAGCCTCTTAAGTGCACCATGCCTGATAGGATGTCAGGGCCAGTATATATTGGTGCTGCGCCCCATGACTTCAGTTACTTTTTTCCACACACACTGTTCGCTAATCTGAACACGCTTGTTGAGCTTAAATTGTTTTTCTAACAACGCCATGCCTCATGTCAGTGTCGAATATGCACCGGATCTGCCTGTAAAGCTTTGTCGAGGACCATGACACCCAGGACTGCGGGTTGTGACAGTCTGGCCGAACCCCCTAGGGAAAAGGGAGGCGAACTTTGTCCACAAGGCAACGGGTGAGGTATCTCGGTCGAGGTCACAGGGCGCAGATCGGTGCTCCAAAGATTGGGTGGCTCCACGCAAGGAAAAGGGGAAGCAAAGGAAGGATCGGAAGAGGTCCTGCTCTCTTCAGTGGATCCTCACACCAGCATTAGTCGTCTTCGAATAAGAAGAGCCACCGCTCCAGTGGTTCGCTTGAGCAGCTAAGAGGTACCTTTTCCAACGCAATTCTACACTCTGGAGGAATGGGAGAACTTCCGCCTGAAATGCTATAAACCTTCGCCCAGGTGCCGACAGGTCAGGCCTCGCCACCTATTGCGCAGGCACCGGCATGCTCTACTTCGGCTAGGGTGACACAAGGGCCCATAGCTTCTGTTGCCACCGGCAAGGCACCCTCAAGGGACCTGTGTTTGGGCCTGTCCCAAAAGGAAGCCATGATAACTCAGTGCCCACAGGCCCCGCCTTCGGGCGTTGCAGTGCCGTGGGCACTGCGGTTCCCCAGGAATATGTACCACTCTTCTGGACGTAACCCCAATGAAAACTGCCCTGGAATAATATGTTGATTCAAATGGCCTAAAGATAAACCCTGCTAAATCTGAAATTCTAATTCTGCAGAACCTCAAAGGAAGAAAAGGGGCGAGTAAAAAACATCAGTGGAAGCTCTGGAAGGAAACCTTAAAATGTGTTAACCAGACTCAATATCTGGGCATGTTGTTTTTTTTGGATAAAACATTTTATTGTATTTTATGACATAAACAAAACAACCACAAGGCAAGAGGGTGGTAACAGAACACCCATAAGGTAAAGTACACAAAATTAAACGTTTAGAAGCACTGCAATCCAGCACCTTCAATTGCAAGTTCACATAGTGTTTTCAGTAACACAATCCACCATGGCCCGCCCTCCCTCGGTTCCCCCAACCATCCACTTCCACTGTAATCGCCATTGAGTCAGGTTGTCAAGGTCCAGTCTCTTCCCATTTCCCCCATATCTTGGATTCCTTGGCCGGGCATCCCCGTGCGCCATAAACCCGGTGCTCCATCATGGCACATGAGTCCATGTCAAGTATCCATTGTTCGAGTGTCGGGGGGTCGGGCAGACCCCATTTTTGCGCAGTGTTGCACTTCATCAGGGCCGCTGCAGTGTTCAATAACAGTTTTTCCCATTTGTTAGAGTCAGATACGCCAGGTACGCCCAGAATTAGAACTTTCGATCAAGCTCAATGGAGCAGGTGAGTGCCCTGGACAGTTCCATGCAACAGGCATTCCAGCAGGTGCGGATCCGGGGGCATGACCACAGGATATGGTAGAAGGTGCCCTCCTCCTCCCCACAGCGGAGACAATTCGGATTTGTTGCCCTCTTCCAACCATATAATGCAGTTCGAGGGTAGTATACTCTATGGAGGATTTTGAGCTGTACAAGTCTGAGCCTAGAGGAGATGGCCACCTCTCGCGGATGCATTAGGACCTGGATCCAATCCTCTGGGTCTATCTCCCCCACATCTCTTTCCCACCTGGTTTTTAGTCTCGATAACTCGGGGGTACCGAAGGGTGTGATGGCGTTGTATAGAATAGATGTGCATTTACTAGGGATGTGCGCGGGGATCATATTGCGTTCTATCGGTGTATAGTCGGGGACCATGCCTTCTAAAGGTATATAGGTCCGCAGGGCATGGGTCAGCCGCATAAAATGATATTGTTCCGTTGTGGGCAGTTGGAATTTGCACTGTATGTCCTCAAATGAGGTAAATTTCCCATCTTTGAGGATATCTCCAACCTTCAGGATTCCCGCCCTCACCCATCGCGGCCAGATTACTGTTTCGCCATAGAGGTTGCGCTGCAGTTATTTTATTTCCCCACCCAACGAACACATGTGCCTGTCTCCAGATGGTGGTGACGTGAGCCTCGATTGTGGGCAGGGGCGGTCTCCTCGGGGACTGGTATAGTATCTGCAAAGGGTCTGTGCCCTGCATAGGTTCCACGTCAGCCCAGATGTGAGGTAGTGCTCTATCCCCATGAAGCAGATCATTAACTACCGCTAGTTGTGAGGCCCAGTAGTAGGTATGAAGGCGGGGAACACCAATCCCTCCCTCCCAGACCGACCTCTGCAGAGTGCTTAATGCCACGCGTGACTGACCTCCCCCCCCCATATGAGTTCCCTAAGAAGGGTTTCAGTGCGGGTGAATTCAGAGGTGGGGATCATGAGTGGGGCGTTCTGCAGGACATATAAGAATCTTGGAAGTGACATCATTTTGAAGAGTGCATCACGCCCCATGAGGGTCAGAGGGAGAAGCTTCCAGTGACGGACGTCCCTAGCGAACCTGTCTACAATCAGTTGGAGGTTGTGCATTATGTATTTTGTTAGATCAGATGTTATCCATAATCCCAGGTATTTAAAACCCTGTGTATCAAACCGGTACGGACATCTCGTGGAGTCGACCCGCTCACCCCCTTTCACCGGGAAAAGTACCGATTTCCTCCAGTTAATTCTTAGCCCGCTAAATTCTCTGTAGGTGATGAGCATCTGGGTTACTGTGGGGCAGCTCCGGCCGGTTCGGCCTGGTATAGCAAGAGGTCATCAGCATAGAGAGAGAGACATGGTCCTCGTGTCCCTCGGGCCATCTGAATCCCGCCCACGCCCCGCTTTGGCGAAGCCACAGTGCTAGTGGTTCAATCGCAAGGGCGAAGAGGAGGGGGGAGAGGGGGCACCCCTGTCGCGTGCCTCTGCCCAGGGGGAAGGATCGGGAGGTCCACCCATTCACCTTAACTTCTGCTTGAATGTTAGTATATAACAGATTAACCCACCCTAGAAAGCTCTCTCCGAACCCCATACGGATCATGATTTCCCAGAGGCTGTCCCATCGGATTGAATCAAATGTCTTTTCAAAGTCTATTGCCAACAGGGCGAGCGGGGCATCGAGGATATGGGCCCGCTCGAGCGCCAGGTGGAGTTGACGCAAGTTCATTCGGGTGGATTTGTGCGGCATAAAGCCACACTGATCCGGGTGTATCAGCGTGTCCGCTGCCAGTTGGAGCCGGTTGGCTAAGAGTTTGGCCAGGACTTTGGCTTCTCCGTCGATAAGCGAGATTGGCCTATAGGAGGCACATTGCTCCTGGGGCTTGTCAGGTTTGGGGATAACCACTATGGTCGCTCTGCACAAATCATCTGGGAGGGAACCCCTGTCCCGGGCGGCCAACAAAATGTGATGCAGGGGAGGCGCTGTGTTGTTACCCCCTAGTTTCTGCCAGGTTTCAACCGGGAACCCGCTCGGGCCTGGGGTTTTTCCCGGCTGCAGTTGTTCAAGGGCTTCTAATATTTCAGACTCTGAAAGCTCGGCGTCCAGCATCTCCCTTTGTTGAATCGACAGAGTGGGGATTTCCACACCGTCCAGGAGGGACGGATCCAGGGGTAGAGTTGGGGCTTGGTATGGTGTAGCATAAAATTGGGCAAAGGCCTCCGCTATCTCAGCGTCCGACCGGCATGTCTCACCCTGCGGCGTGATGATCTCCCGGACACAGCGCTGCCCCTCATCTCTCTTCTCTAGCCACGCCAGTATTTTACCCGCTTTATCCCCCAGCTTGTATACCCTAGATTTGGTTTCCCAGTGGGCCTGTTTGGCGTTATCAAACATAAGGTTTCGGAGGTATTCAGTGGCTCGTTTAAGGGACATGTGGGTCTGTGGGGTAGGATTAAGAGTGTTTGTTTTCTCGGCGAGTTACCTCCGTTTCCGCCTCAGTTATCTTCTGGAGCCTCTCCCTCCTCCTATTCGCCGTCCAGGAGATTATTTCCCCCCGCAGCACGGTCTTGTAGGCCTCCCATAACACTATTGGGTCGTTATCGCTGGTATCATTAATCTCAAAGTATTCAGTTGAGACTTCCGTGAGGGGCTCAACTAGTTCCGGGAGGCCCAGATAATAGGTGTTCAGCCGCCACGTTCTAGGGGGGAGGGTTCAGTCCCTGCAGTCGCGACTCCACCAACAGGGGTGAGTGATCCAAGATTCCCCAGGGGAGCAGGTCTGCCGAGAGCATTCTAATGAGATCTGTGTGGGGTACGAATAGGTAATCAAGCCTGGAAAGGGAGGCGTGTGCCCCGGAGTGAAACGAGTAACCCCTGGTCCCCGGGTGCAGTTCCCGCCATACATCACAGAGACCCAGGGCAAACACAAAGTTGGACAGCTTCGTGGGGAGGTGCGGATTGCGTTGTCTAAGGTGGGAGCGGTCTAAGGTGTTACACATGACATCGTTAAAGTTGCCACCTAGGAACCACTTATCAGGCTGATGTTTGCCCATAAGGTTGGTCAGGTCATCGAGTAGTTCCTGCCCCAGTCCAAGTGGGGAGTAGATCGAGACTAATCCAAATGTTTCCCCACAAAGTGTCCCCAGTGCCTTTACGAATCGTCCCCGAGGGTCTTGTTTCTAGTACCTGCAAGGCAAACGGGACAGGTTTGTGTGTGAGAAGAAGAGTGCCTCTGGACCCCATGGAGTATCCCGCAGGGCAAGCGGTCCTATAGTTAGCTCGAAGAAAAAATGTGCATTGTGTCCCAGCAAGGTGAGTTTCAGTAAGCAGGGCTACATCGGGAGAGTGCCTGGAGAGTAGTTGCTTAACCAGGCGCCTTTTAATCGTGGAGCCCAGCCCGTTCACATTCCAGGTGTGGACCCTAAGGGATTTGGGGCGTGTGGTCATGGACGGGTGAGATTGGTCAGCTGGCGTCTAACAGGGCTGGTGGAGGGGCGGGCAGGCGGTGCGCGCGGTGCGTGGCGGTATGGTGCAAGATATACAAGGATTGGCATTTGAGGTGCTGCTTGTGTGTGGTGTGGTCCCAACTGGCCAGGAGCCAAACCATCCCTTGGTAAATACCGGGGAAGGCTGAACCTGGGGTAACTCATACATTCTTCCCAATAAACCCCTCCCACACCCGCACTATACTCCTCCCCAACGCAAAGTACCTGTCGCCCAAACATTGCTGACAATCAAGAGGTAGAGCGTCAGCGTTAACAACCCCTGTTAAAGTTCAACTAGAAGAACTTGAGGTGGTGGGTAGGGGGTTTGTTGTGCTTCCTTCCCCCTAAAAAGCCCCGATGGAAGTGTAGCAACCTCCCGCTTACCGCATTTTATGTATATGAGCCGCTTTTGGTGGCCCCACAAGGCCCAGCTGTAGTATCATCCATAAGAGGGTTGCACGCCAACCAGGAGGCTGATCCCAGGACAAGAGTCAAGGCGGGAGTTTGTATCCCCCCCCATTCATTGGTGGGTCCGCTAGCGGTGGTTTGTCCGGCCTGCGGCGACGGTCCGATGGCGACCTGGGGTTTCCATTCCTGTTGCCTTGGGGTGTGGACCAGTCCCCCTCGATGTGCTGTTCCGCCCAGCGCCATGCCTCACTGGGATTATCAAAGTGGACCGTTGTCCCTTTATGGTATATTTGTAGTTGGGTGTGAAAGAGCTGCCCATAAGTGACTGCAGTTGCCTTTTGAGCTTCCCAAAGGATTGCCTCGCCTTCTGTACCTCCTTTGTGTAGTCGGGAAAGAAGGCCAGTCTGGACCCATTAAAGGTTATCGTGCCTTTTGGTTCTGGCGAGCTGTAGCAGGGCATCCCGATAGTTCAGAAATCTCGATATTACAGTGCGTGGAGGGGTGCCGGACGTTGGCCTGCCTGCAGGCATACGTGTGCCCTCTCAATGGAGAAGAATTTCGAGAAAGACTGTAGGTCGAATAGATCTGTTAGTAGTTGTTCAAGGAAGAGTTCCATGCAGGGTCCCTCTTCTTTCTCAGGGATACCAAGAATGCGGACGTTGTTCCGCCTGGACCTTCCTTCGCTCTCCTCTACCCTGACTTCCAGGGTCTTGAGTGTAGCCGAGACTCTGTGGAGTTGCGGAGGCCGTCCTCCGTAGTTGAAATGCGCTGCTCTGCTTCCCCAGTGCGTGCGGACAATTTCTGTAGATCGTGTCTGAGGAGGGAGACATCTAGGCTTATTCGGTCTATCTTTTGCTCCATGGATGTGCGGGAGTCCGCAATGGCGGCCATAACGTCCTTGAGAGAAAGTGTGTGTTCAGTGTCCGTGTCATCGAAAGTGTTGCCGTGGAGGATCCGCCATCTGTGATGAAGGGATAGTGTATTGCTCAATCCTGTTCTGCATAGTGGGCTTCCTCGTCTTTTCTTTGCCCATGGTCGCTGCCCGGCCTGGCAGCCGTGGTTTTGTAGCTGTATTCCTGTTGGGATCTCAGAGGGTGCAGGCTGGGTCGATCCCACCACACAGCTGCGTACTGGTAGACCGGGAAAACTGCCCTTTTAATTACTAGTTACTCCTGCTTCCATCAATCTTAGAATTGCCAGATTTGTCCAAAGGGATCAGTGCGTCGCCCGTGGGTTATGCCCGCCGTAACTGGGCACCTAGGCGTACTCCGGTCCGAGGCGCAATTGAGTGCACCGCCCAGCTCGTGCGGTTAGGGCCTCGTTGCGTACGTGCGCCACCGCCGGACTTCAGGTGGTGTGGTCGGGGGGCAGAGTCCGCCGGTTATACAGTGGCGTTACACATCACTGCGAATTTAGGTTGCTGCGGTCCGCAGGGGACGGTTTGAAATTCTGGAGCTTTAGGCTAATTGCCGTGTTGTGTGCAGCGAACCGTGTTTCCGCTGGGGCCTGGGCATGTGCCCACTGACCCACCCTCGGCGCCACCAGGGCCCGCCCTGCGATTCACTGTCCCTCAGTCCACTCTTTGTGTATTAGAAGGCTATAAAGATCCCCTCCATTGGATGTTTGCTGTGATCGCAATTGTCCGAGAGCCGGTTGCGGAGCAGGTGATGAGGGTGTTGTGGCCCCTTTACTTCCTTCAGAAGGGGGTAGGTGCTGTGACTATCAGTGCCCCAGACCCCGGAGGGTGCCTTCTCCGGATGACGCCTGAAGCCCGGGCCAGCTCTGGCTCCTCCGTTGGTCGTGGTGAGGCCCTTTGGCGAGGGCTGCTCGTGTCTCTGGCAGAGGAAAGGGGCGGGGGTGTTCACCTCATTCTCTCCCGTGCCGATCAAGGCCAGTGCGGGATCCCGCTTGCAAGGTGATGGCCGCTCCGAGTCACACGACTCCTCTCGCTCACTCCTTAGCTCTGGGTCGCGGGCCAGCGGCCGGTCGGAGCAGCCCTCGGGGAGAAGAAACGCTCCTCCGTGCAGGATTCAGAGGGGACCCAGCAAGGGTCGGGACAGCACCGATCCAGACCGTTGCTGCACCTAGGCGGCCATCTTGGGAGCACCCCAGTCGGCCTTGCGCCAAACTTCTCCAGGGCTTTGCTTCGCACTCAGCAGGCGATTTCTTCCGTCCAGCGGTCCAGCGTCCAGATGGACACGATGATGTCCGCTGTAAGTAGGGGTTATTTTTACACCCCGTAGTTGGTGGCAACAGGCGGTTTTGACAGGATTACTGCAGCGGTTGCGTGAGCGACGGAGACCTACGTCTTCCTCATCACGCTGTTGGCCAATATCTAGGCATGTTAATCAATACTAACATCAATGATGAACAGTGGGTACAGAAGATCAAGGCGAAATGTAGCTAGCTGCGCAAGGTGCCATGTTAAACAAAAAATTAGGCACGTTCACATTGAAACCTGTAGTTGAATTCTATAAAGCAAAGGTAGTGCCAGCTCTGATTCATGGAGCCAAAGCCGCACTGGGATGTTTGTATTTGACATGAGCTGCTTGTCACAATGTGTTTTGGCGGAAAATTCTATATCTGCCGAAAGGAATCCCAACCGCTTGTATTAGGTATGAGTTGGGTCTCGGATCAATAAATGCGAGAGTAACTTGGAACATGCTGGCACTCTGTCGAAAATGATTGACGCAGAAGGTCCGCCGCAATTTAACATACTGAACATGTCAGAAAGCGGCAAGAAGGAAACAATATTGTGCAAGTGGGCAGAACGATGCGAAGATATCTTAACGCAGCTGAATACAGATAACAACGCTCTTCAAGTTAATCCGAATTCAGAGAAAAAGAAACTGTGGCAGCAAGACTGGGTGGAAACTTTGGAGCAGAGAGCACAACACAGACACATGCAACATGCTGCTCCGGAATCTAAGACTTATAATAAGCTATCAAACTATTTGGAAAAGATTCCCAGCAAACACCATAGATCAATCTACATGAAGTTCTGGCTAAATCTCTTTGAAACTAAAGAAAGACAAGGATTAAGAAAAAAGAATTCACCCCTGGATCGTAGATGCAGATTCTGCACTAACGCCATTGAAACTTTCAAACATTTGATCCTATTTTGAGTAGGATTGAGAACAAAGCATCTTGACCCAGAAATTGCAAAAAGACTGTCTTTATGTGTAGAGGAATGGTGGGTGCTGATGTCAGAAGGACATTTTCTCTAACGTTCTAACTGGAACAAGTGAATAAGAGGTTCCATGTGTTAAAATCGCGGCAAAAATTGCTGTGGTTACAAAATATTGCGGCAAAAATGCTGTGGTTTTTGCGCCGCAATCCATGTTAAGGATGCGGGGGACACTCCAGCAACCCCCGGACCCATTATACCATTTAAGGGCCGCGGGGGCCACACCCACAACCCCCACTCCCCTTAAATGGTATGATGGGGCACACCTTTACTGGGTCAAACCACAGCATTTTTGCAGCGATTTTTATTTTATTAATTATTTTTTTTTTTTTGTATAGGCAACATTTTTGCTGCAATTTTATCACTGCATACCGAATAAGATGCTGCTGAACTAAAAAAAACTTGAAGTTGATCACCAAACAAATTGCCGATGTGATGGATCAAAGACCTAAATTGATTAACGTGATGAAAATAAGACAACACGTTTTTGTTTTCCTTTTAAAAAAAATAAATAATAAGTTGGTAACAAACTGTAATAAAAATTTTAAAAAAGGAAATGGATTCCTCACCAGCTCCCACCCGTGGAAAGTTCAAAGCCGCATTCGAGCACTTGATGGCAAAGATGGACAGAACTTTGGGATGGTCCGCTCTATCCAGATCCAGGGTGCAATATGAGCTCTGACATTCTGGACAAGGTGCCCAAAACCCCTCCAATGTGGCAGTGGAAGCGCCTGTGCTGGAGCGTGGGAGAAGCCTGCCTCTGTTCAGGCTGTGAACAGAGACATGGCAAAGAAACACTGCCCCTTCAGACCTGGCTTTTCTCTCCTCCTGTGCTTCACCTGAGAGCTTAGTGGTCCAGGCCGCCACGGCGAACCTAAAACATCTACCTTCCCATCCCTTCCAACTGACAGGGAGAGTAAGTGTTAAATGCATGGGGCAAGAAGGTTTCATGTGAAGCATTCTGGCTCTGCATGCCGTGAATACCTCACGCGCCATGGCATACTTTTCCATTGCAGCCGAACACATCCCTAAAGGAGAAATGAGGGACAGATTACAGGCCCTGGTTTTGGATGGCAAGGAGGCAACACGCCAAATGCTGCAATCTGGACTGGACACAGCGGATTGTGTGGATAAGGCCCTGGCCACCAGCACGGTGGTCAGGTACCACTCCTAGCGAAGGATGTCAGGATTTGTGACCTATGTCCAAATTGTTGAACATGCCATTTAAGGGCAACAACCTTTTCAGGGCTAAGGCTGACAACCCTCTCCAGAAGGTTCTGTTGTCAAAGGCAACGGTTAAGTCCTTGGTGCTTGCTGTGCAACAGCACTCCACACAAACGCTGTCCCAGGGCAGGGCATTTTCATCCTTTCACTGTATTTGCCCAGAGAGGCTATATGTCCTTGTTCAGCACAGAATGGTCAGAGACCACATCCGAAGCTTGGGCCTTGCAGGTCATTCAACAGGGTTATTGCCCCCTTTTCTCCAGCGACCCCCATACTACGTTCCCCTGGCTGCCCCCATTTTTCTGGACTCCATCCATCAGCTTCTGGTAAAGTGCGCGATCAAACTGATTCCACGCTCAGAACGAGTAACAGGGTGGTACTGCACCCGTTGTCTGGTGCCGAAGAAGGACATAGGCTTACTCCCCATTCTGGATCTGCGGCTGCTAAACTTGTTCTTTCACAAGGACAAGTTCAAGATGGTTACTCCAGATTTTGCAAGCCCTCTATCTGCAGGACCGGTTGGTTTCTTTGGATCTTCAGGATGCCTACTTCCATGTGTCAATTAATCTAAAGTACAGGAAGTATCTGCTTTAATGTGTTAATATCCCTGCAAAAATATCGCCATACAAGAATGGGGCCATTTTTTTTTTTTGCAGCGATATTAACCCATGGAACCTGTGGGTGACATCCCTGCAACCTCTGCTCCCATTTCCCCCTAAATTATCACCATAAATAATGTCACCTATGATGTTTTCCAGCGACCATATATATGGCAACATTATTTATGGGGATAATATTACCTGATAACAAGTACCTGAGGTTTGTAGTGGGCCAATAGCATTACCAGTTCAAGGTCCTGCCATTTGGTCTTTCATCTGCACCCAGGGTTTCACCAAGCTGCGGCAGTGGTAGCGGCTTGCCTCAGGAGAGAAGGAATCCATGTCTTGCTCTATCTGGCCGACTAGCACATCAGAGCTTGCTCCTCGGTGCTAGTGGTTTCGGAGCATCTTCTCTGCACATGCACTCTATTGCACATCTTGGGCTTTTCCCTGAAATTCAAAACGTCTCAGGTTCTGCTGTCCCAGTCTCCCTGATTCACTGGGGCAGTCCTGGACACTTGCCTGGGCAGGACTTTCCCACCCAAGGATCAAGTGCCGATATCTTTCGGACAATGTCCTCCAATCACAGGAACAAGTCCGGACCTCTGCTTTCCTGCGTCTTCTGGGTCTCATGGCCTCCTGCATCCTTGTGGTGCCGGTGGCAAGGCTGTCCATGAGATTGCTTCAGTGACTTCTCTGTTGCCAATGGTCACAGTTCCAGGGCCACATGTCATACCTACTGCAGTTTTTCGATTCAGGTGGCCCAGGATCTTATGTGCTGGACCTTGCGGGACAACTTGCTGAGAGGTATGTTAATTTGTCAAGCTTGGCCCCAGCTGACAGTGGTCATGGAAGCATCTCTGAATGGCTGGGGTGCTCACCTGTCAGACCTGACAGTGAGAGGACTGTGGTCGCCAGCGGAGTCCCAGGAACCCATCAACTTGCTGGAGTTGAGGGCAATCTGGCTGGCCCTGGTCGCTTTCCCCGCCTCTGTGAAACGCAAAACTGACTTGATTCTGAAGGACAGCACAGTAGTCATGCGCTATCTGAACAACCGAGGTGGCGTGGTATCATTGCATCTGTGCAGAGAAGCAATGAGACTGTGGTTCTGGGCTTTGGAGAACAGTGCCTCTATGATGGCAGTTTATCTGGCCGGACGAGAGAATGTCGAAGCGAATTCCTTGAGCAGACAGACTTTGACTTCCCACGAGTGGAAGCTCTGCCAGTACGTTTTGGAGATCATCTCCTTTTCGGAAACTCCTCAAGTGGACCTTTTTGCTTCCAGTGCCAACAGGAAGTGCAACTTGTTCTGCGCCAGGGAATTTCCTCGTGTAGGAGCTTTGGGAGACGCACTGACATCTGAGTGGACTTTCAACCTCCTTTATGCTTTCCTGACAATCCCTGTCATTCGGCTGATTCTCAGGAGATTGCGCCTGTTCGGAACCAAAATTATCCTGATCACCTCAGACTGGGCCTGGAGAACGTGGTATCCGGAATTGCTGGACATGTCCATCTGCACTCCAGGCGCCTTCCAAGTAGAATGGACTTGCTCTCCCAATCTTGTCGGACGACTTCCTCGATTTACTCCCTTCAGCTCAGAGGCCAGCTACAATATCTGTTTATGCCTGCAGGTGGCAGTTTCAATTTGGTGTCAGGAGAGGGATCTGGATCATTTATCTTATCCTATATACCCTTTGTTGTATTTTCCGCTATCTTTGTCCTAGGCAGACCTGCAGATTGGCTCTGTGAAGGATAACTTTGCTGCTATTTCAGAGTTCAAGAGTTCCCACAGAACAGGGCTGGTTTTTTTCAAAAACCCCAGTTCTTGCAGAGGGTTGTTTACCAGTTTCATCCCGCCAGTTTCTGGTGTTGGTGTGAGATTTGAATTTAGTTTTAACGTCTGGGTGCTCCATTTGAGCCCCTTGACTCGTGTCCTATTCGTTTGTTCACCTTTAAGGTGATTTTCATGTTGTTGGGTATGCTGGTGCTTGTGCTGGAAGGGCTATCTCCAAACAGACCCTGTGTAGGGGGATCATTCTCTGCATCTCAGAATCCTACAGGCTGCCTGGGAAGGATGTGCCTGAGGCTCTCAGAGCTCCATTTACCAGTTGAGTGGCTGCTACCTCTGCCCTGGCGAGTGGAGTACTGGTCTGGGACATTTGTCAGGTGGCAACGTGATCATCTTTGCACATGTTTGTCAAGGATATTTGCTTGGGTTCTCTTTTGGGTCAGGTTGCCCGTTTTGGTAGGGCAGTCCTCCAGAGTTTTCTGGTTCAGGTGGTGTTCTTGCTTCCTCCTCCTCGAGATTCACATGCTTCTTTGGGAATTGTGAAGGCATCATGGAGCAAGACACAGACAAACGATTCAAAGTTCAAATAAAACGCATTTATTAACTCAAATGTCAGGATGGAGTAAGGCCTAACTTGCCCTATACTAAGGTGGAATTTCCCTACCTAGATGAACGAAGGATAGTGTGAGGCTGTAAGTTCAACTATAGTCTGCCTGTGTCCATAACCTATACTTGCCCTCACAACTAAAGCTAAACAATGTGTATGGATTTTGCTCTTGGCCCTTGTGTTGGCTTTGCCAATGCCAGTGATTTGTGATTTGAGTCGGAAGCGGCTGTGCCTATGTACGCAATTGTCGGCAGCAGTGCGGCTTGACTCTGTGACCCCTGGGTCCCTTTCTCTAACTCTCAGTATCGAGACGCTGTGATCACTGTCGCTGAATTGCTGCTGTTACGCGGATGAAATGCCGGCTGGAAGCCTGAAGCTTGCAAGCGGTTAGCCGGCCTTTCCGACACCCGAGACACCCCGGGACATCCCGAGAACGGAGACATTGAATGTCGCCGCTAAGACATCATTGAACGGTGGACGAACGTGGCGGTAACCGTTGGAAAACGGGTCTCCTAACAGCGGGTAACTGTAGGGGCAGGGCTCGTGGCCTTTGCTACCGGGTGGGTCCTTTGGAGGTAACCTTCATTTTTGTCCGGTGTGCCCGAATGCTGTTGATGGGTGTTGCGACTTCTTCCCAGCCTCTGGCAATACGGTGCTTCTGACCCTGCAGATTTCGTTGTGGCTGAGTTAGGCTGTGTTAGGCTGTGTCAGGATGGCCAAAAGGGTTTGTACAGCCACTGTGCAGCCATTAGGGGAAGCTCCACATTGCTTCATAGCGCTATAGTATAGCGCTATATAGTGTTCATTGGTGCCCCTCAGTACTTACTTCTAACCCTGGTGGATTGTGTGCTATTAGCTGTTTGTTATTGTAGCTATTGTGGTTATTGTGGCCATTGTTGCGGGATTGCACTACAACTCATTCAATGAATGTGAATACCATTGGCGTAGGCAATGTGAAGGCAAGCTTTTCCTACTGCACTTTCTCTTTTTATTAATCCACGGTGCCTGGGACAGTAACTTTAAGCTAGTAAACTTAGTAACTTTAGTTAGCTAGTTGTTAAGAAATCTGTCTCTGTGCACCGGGGGCTCATTTGTAGTCTGTGCGGTGACTGTGGGTCCTTCGGCCTTTGAGCCGCACCGACCTCTACTAACGTTTATCCCTGTGTGGCTGCCCGGGTCAGGGCAGAGTAACTACTGTAGACTGATAAAGCCACAGATTGAAGAGAAGGGAGAAGAGAGATCCGAGGAGCTCTCTGTAGAGGTGAAACAAGAGGGTATATACCGTGAATTAGTATTTGGCTGGAAGAACCTTGAAGCTGTGCAGTAACTCGCTTCAGGACGACCCAAGAGCCCCACAATGGGAGGAACCCAAAACGGCTAGTAGCCCCTGATCCCGTGGCTTGGAGAAGCCAATGGAAGTTACTGGGAAGAACTTACCACCCGGAACTAAAAATCAGCAGGTCCTAGCGCAAGTATATGCAGACCTTTCCCTCTCCACACCGATAAGACCTAGTGGAGGGCAGGAAGCTGGACCCACATTGGCAGAAAATTGGAAAAAGAGTCTAGAATTTACAGTCGCTACAACTAAAATACAGAAGAAAATAGATGAGCATTTTGGAGAAAAAAGAGCGTCTTGTGATAATGGAATGCACAGAAATAAGGATGCACCGTTAAGCCCCATCATAAGATTGGATGAGAATGATGAGCCTGCTAGATCTTTGTCGGAGTTGGACTCTAGCAATCATATACTGAGCAAGCTGGATCTTTCCGGCATAAGAAAAAATAAAGAGCCGGTTGGTCTTGCGCAGGAAGACACACCTTTAGAACTTAGAACTATCAACGGCCTCAGACCATAGAGATCCTCAGGCCATAATAGCAGAAGAGAAGGCCCAGGCAAATGGCAACACACTGAGTGCACTCAGTTATGTGCTGAACTCATTAGGCTTCGTCTTTGAACTTTTGAAAGGTGAAGTTCAACTGAATCTGGCTCTCTATTGGAATTAAAGAAGGAGGTAGCCTCATTTGATGGGTCAATAGTGGGTTGTCGCAATGTTAACACAAGGGTGCCGCCATAACTGCAGGAGCGGAAGCTTGAATCAATCAATCAATCAAGCAAGGCTTGGACATTTCAGCGATTCAAAGATCTCTGGCATCCAAAAATAAATTGGAAGAAACAGACAGGGCACTAAATCGAGCCCTATTGGCTCAACTGCAATCTCTAAACCAAAAACAACTGGTACGCGATCTGAGTGAACTAAAAGAGGTAGATAACCCACAGATGGATGACACCCCCCCTCTCAGAATGGGTACTAGAGGAGTTTCGGAGGCTGGCAAATGTGGGCGACGGGTTCTTAGAAGAGGACGTAGCTGAAAATCTGTCTTCAGCCAATGCTACCGGCCAGATGGAAACCCAAAGAGAGAAGGAAAAAGAAGCATGGCCCTAAAGTGCCAGTCTAGGTGGGCAAAAAGTGTGGAAAAGGGAAGCCAGAAGGCTGAAAAGACTCAAAGAAAAGGTGGTCCGAAAAAAACAGGGAAAAAAGTCAAAGAACCAAATGAAAGCAAAATACAAGAACTCGGATACCAACTCTTTCCTGAAGAAACTAGTTAATCCACAACCATCAGTGGCAGAGGAGGACCAAGAAATAGTTGAACTTGACTCATCGCAGAGCATACAGGAAAATAGGGGGGGGGGGAAATGGTCTTGAAAGGGCCTCCCAGCATGCCAAAGAAGTCGTAAGGCAAACTAGCTCCAAAAAGAATGAGGCAAATTTCAGCATGACATCAAGAAGCTCTCAAACAGAGAAAATAACAAATAAACAGGAAATGGCTGCAGAATTGTCAAACGAGAAGAAAGGTCTCAAAATAGCTCCTATCTTCCTCAAGGCCAGATCGATATTGGGGCTAAAACCTCCCCTGGAAAAGGTGGTGACTACAGAAGATTAAAAATAAAACTTAAAGATGGCCCAAATTTTTTTGAAAAAAGTGTCTGCTCAAACCCAGAATAAATCCACATCCCAGATGGTGGAAATAAACCTGGGTGAAGGCAAATTTAGGAGCTTGGAAGAATCCGACCCTGCTACAGAAATTCCAAGAATATCGGAAGAAAATGTGATTCCTGCTCCTGCAATTCCCCGGCCATTAGAACATATGTCTCGGCATGGTGATAAAAACACCAATACGGGATCCCACTTTGCGATGCCGATCATTTGGTTATCATTAACTACACAAAAACAAGCAAAATTCTTAAACCGTGGGGTTATACTTTCAATTCTGAAAAAAGTCTAGAGTCTGTTTCTTATAAATAGTAAAGATATAGAATCAGTAAGATTCCCAGACTCTAATAACCAGCTGTTGGCAGAAGTGGGCTGTGCCTTTAGGGAGGTGTTTACGGCAATTGATGAAGCAAAGATGGACTTAAAGAAACTGGACCTATTAGTCTCAAGATCCCAACCAGAGACTAGGCTGTACGTGATTTCAATCCAGCACTTCAACTAAGTCAATGCCTAGTATGGGATGCCCAATGGAAACCCTTATTTATATATTTTTATGTCAAAAGTTCTTTTAATTCTGGATGATGTACCCTTATATAACGCCCCTCTCTTTGAATTCCCCCGGTCTCACTGAACCAAGAAAGAGGTTTGTTTAGCAAATTAAAAGATTTATTTGAGAAATTGAACAATATATAGATTGCACTTTTATGAATATGAATAGAATCTGAATATCACACTTATGAATATGAACAATGATCAGCAATAGGTAATATTACAATATCAACAATCTCTTTAATCAATTAGGAGTAGGAGGATTAATGTAGCAGAGAATACTTTGTGCGGATTCAAGGAAATGCAATGATAGGAAAGAATGCAACACAGAAATAAACTTGATATGAATTCAAACAAAGACAATATAATCACTCTTTCCACCTGTTGTTACTCACTCCCCCCCAACATGCACTATGGAGATATGGAATGAGGGCACACAGGTATTAGGGATAACAATTGCACTTTCAATCCCGATTCCCCCCAGCAAGCAGAGAGAAAAACAGGGCTGACTTTAAACAGGTCAAATGCTTTTAAATGTGGTTTGAATTGAATGGGAAAAATGCTAAAAATGATTTTAATTTGCTAAATGGGATTCAGAACTAGTGAGAGTTCCTTTGGCTTGGTTCAGGTCAACACTAGCAATGACTTTAAAATGACTAGCAGATGGAAAACGAAATTCAGAAGTTGAAAGCAAGAAATAGCCAAATGCAAATTCGTGGCAACTTTTCAGTGTGCGGGAAACACGATTACGGAAAAACTATATGGAATTGGAATGTTGTTTTGGGTTTGTTTAAAAGCTGAGGATGTTAGCTTCAAAATGACGTTCCTAGCACATACGGTTCAAAAGTTAGAGGTTTTAGTCAAGGTAGATTTTTCTCAAAAAGTCAAGATTTCAAAATGAAAGATGCACTGTTGAAGATTTGGAACAAAGATTTCTTAACACTAAAGAGTCCATGGAGCCGCAAACTACACGACAGCCCAGCCACCTATCCAGAGGCGCCTCTGGATGGTTTGTCTGCACACGACGATTGCCTTTCTCCAGAAAATATATATTAGCGCCAAGATGATTATCACTATAATTATCAAGGATTATGTGGAGGAGAGAAGAATTTAGGATAGACAAGAGATTCAATAATGCAGTTATTGATAGGTTGGAATAGTTGGTTTGGGTTACTTAATACTAAGAGGTTATAGACAATTCTACACTAAATACTTACTACTATGGCTTTGGAATGGAATGGGCCCGTCAAAGATCTGGTCAAAGGTTTGGACTGGACTTCGCTCGCCATCGGACAGGCTTCAGGGCACCTGGACTCTGCTATCAGCAAGGCACTCTGGTCTGCGCGGCCTCTTGGACTGGGTCTGACGGGTTCTGGGTTACAGCTCTGCTGGACTGATCTGGATCTTGGGTTCTAGCACGGTTCTTGGCCAGTAGTAGCAAACAACTCAGCCAGGCTGTTGGATCAGTTAGGTTAGGCCCCTTGGAAGTCTAGGGGTTAAATCAGGTTTGCAAGATCTTTAAAGGCCTGCTGAAAAGGGTTCAGCTTTTTGGATTAGGCCTCTGCTTCAGGGTTCTGGAGTCTGGATCTTCCTGCAGGGTGCTTCGTCAGTGGATCAGTTGATGAGTGAAAAGTGTGCTTTGCCTGTCCTCAGCTGTCACTATTTATCCGTTTTCCAAAGTGGGTGGGGAGGCTGATTCTCTATGCCCAACCCTCTAAGGATCTGATAGGTCAGAGACTTCCCTGTCCCCTGATTTGAGAAAGGAACAGTGTGTCATGAGGTGTCATCGTGCGTAAGAGTGATGCTGCCATTTACAATCTAGGGAAACACCTCCCCTTTGCTTTTACCCAGAAAATCTATTTTTCCCAAAAAACATATTTTCAATATGCACAACTTGTTAATAATACATATACACATCACAGATTGCCTAAGGTACGTTTCTGTCAAAATCTTATCTTCCTACGAGTTTTGGTTCATAAATGACAATTTTTCGCGCTTTTGGTTGGTTACACATTTTCGGATCTGTACGATTTTTTTACACATACATGCACATACCCTCTGGCCATATTCCTGTAATTTTTCATGTTCCTAGCAGAATCACAATAGCTTCAATATTAAAAATGTTGTGGTTCAGTCTCTGAATGTCGCACAGATTCCAGATTAGTTTTAAACTGTGAGTGAATTTTTCATTTTAATAATCTCTAGGTTTCATATTTTTGTCAGTTCGGTACAATATTTTATAAGTCTTTTCGTTAAACATATATTTAGTCCAGTTTCCAATCCATATTTTCAGTCTGGCCCACCTCCAAAGCTTGGCTGAGTCAGAGAGTCTCATGGCTTGTCTTCCTGCCAGGGCAGCTGATGTCAGTCTAACCCGAATTAGCATTTCCATTCAGTTCAGGGACTCCATTTTCTCTTTCCCAGAGCCGCATGCCAGAGTGTCCCTCATTTCCTTTCACACTAGCCTGTCAGATACTCAGCAGAGCACAGGAGAAAAGATTCCTTTGTTTAGGGAGAAGGTGTGCAATGTGTTTGAAGCTCAATGTGGGAAACCTCTTGGAAGTTTAACTGAATCAGGTTACCTTATAGTCCATTTTAACATTGTCCCCTGTGCAAAATTACAGTTACAAATTTAAATTAAGCAAACATATCTTCAATTCCAGTCTTTGTCAACATGAAAATCGATGTGTGGCACCCTATATCGCATTTGATTTAAGTCCCTTCCTTGGCATGTTTAGCTTTTTGAGACACAAGTTTCTCCTGTCAGATTTAGAGATCGCCAGCGTCTGACAGGGGCGAATAACGGTATTGGACCCACTTTTGACAGATTTCTTTCCAGCAACCATCTTCAAAAGTGGACTTTGTTCAGATAATATATACTTCTGCTGACATTATATTTATGTGGATTCTTGAAGTAGAATGATCAACACCCAACAGGGAGGTTGGGTCTTTTGGGTGGTTTGTTAGCTATGATTTTTGCAAATTTGACAACCAAGAAAAAAACACATTTTCACACAGCTCTGTGTTTCTTTTGCAATCAGCCTTGCTCTGTGGCAGCCAGTGATGGGTTTTGGCAGTGGTCTCCTGTGTTACCACTGACATAGGCAAAAGTGGATGGCGTCCTATTTTTCAGATTTTTCCTGCGCACTTCTGGATGATTTGTAGCGAACAAAATGCTCTCTGGCGGCCATTCTGATGTTCCTGATGAAAGCAGCGCTCAGGAGGGCCTGGACTAGTGGGTTGAAACATCCCACAAGCCAGCCGATAAGCCTGGAAATAGGGAAGAACATGAAATGTTTAGATGGGACTGTTAAACATCATTCCCAGACTGAGAAGCCCGTTGGTACCTGTGAACCTTCGAGTGCTTCTAATAAGGACAATACCCTAGCCCTTTTACCAAGCATTCTCTCTGAGGTTTTTTGAAGCTGGGTTTGGGCTCTCAACATCTTTGAAAATGAAGGTCTAAAAGTCATTTGTTGGAATACACGGGGGCCAAATAACTGTACATCAAAGGTAATGAAGAATTACCTTTTTGAGAAGGGGGATGTCCTGATGTTGCAGGAAACTTGGCTGGTCAATCCAATAGCAGTAGAAGGATACCTTATTAGAGTTCAAGGGGCAGTAGAAAAAGCAAGAGGGAGGCCAAGTGGGGGGCTACTCATCGCATTTAAAAACTCTAAATTCAAAGATATTGTGTCTGCTAAAGTGAACATACAAGGTCTGCAAGAGTGTAAGGCTACATTCAGAAATAGGGAACATGACCAGGTGTTGATCTTCTGCAAATATATTGGAATCCCTCAAATATGAGGCTCTGTGTATTCTTGGATGAGCTAGCTAAGGCTCTAGGAGACATGAAGTTAGCATTTCCAGAGGCCGACATAATTCTGGGGGGTGATTTGAATGCACAATGCATTGATCTCCCAAGAAATCAAAGAATACTAACTGGGGAAAGAATCTCCAAAAATGGTCAGCTGTGGGTAGATTGGCTAAATGGCTGGGACCTGAAAATGTCAAACGGGAGCCTGCCAGGAGATATAACGGCTAATCCAACTAGGATCCAGGGCACATCTGCCTCGATATTGGATTATCTTTTCTTGTCTGGTGGCCTCTTTGAACATAAAGTAAGCCTTAATATAGAAAAAGGGGGCGGTAGTGACCATCTCAGGCTGGAACTCTTTTTTTCCAGATATAACATCGGATTAGTAGCCAGGAAAGGCAAAGTTTGACTACTTAAATATAAGGCAGGGGGAGCTAACCTGAATGAAAGGATGTTAGCCTTGTCAGAAGCTGCTCAAAAGGAGAATTGCTCACCCTCAGGGTTTATTAAGTTTATCTGGCAAACTTGTCCTCCGAAGTTTAATGGTGGTGGCTGTAAACAAACCCACCAGCACATCTATGATGAGGAAACTATGGCAAAGAAAAGAGATTTTAATAGGAAGTTGAAACTCATAAAAAAAGACCCCCTTTTTTCCAAAACTGAGCAAGAGGTGGAAATAAGAAGGCTAAAAAACTCTTACAAACACTGGTGTGTGGCACGAAATATAAAAAGGTTCCAACAGGACAGGGAGCATATTCTAGAAGTTCTGGGCAAAAGGGATGCAAAGGGGTTTTGGGATACCATGCATGAGATGGAGGGGGTCAAAACAACCCAACTTTGCAACTTGGTACCTGAGAGTGAATGGATCAAGTACTTAAAGTCAGTCTTTGGAAAGCCGGAAAGAACAGCCTGTTACTAAAACACTAAGGCTGCCTGGCATCTTTAGTTCAACGCCTCGGATATCGAAGAGTGCATTATGAAGGCCTCCTCCTCGAAAGCGGCTAGCCCAAATGGCCTGACCTACCAGGTATTGCAAGGAAACCCGGCTCTATGGGCCAAATTGCTCAATTGGCACTCTAGGGAAATATTGGCAAAGAAACCACTCCCGACGTCATGGCGCACAGCTACAGTTATCCCATTATTCAAGGGGGGGTGATAGTTAGGCCGCGAAAAGCTATCGCGTCATCGCCCTGCTGGATATTGACAGCAAGATTTTTATGAAAATCTTGTTGGAGGAACTGAAAGCATGGGAAAAAAAAGTTGGAATGCTGTCTTAAGTGCCAAACAGGGTTCAGGAGGGGGCTCTCAGCTGCAGTGAATGGGATGATACTAAATCTCCTGAGTCAAAAAACACAGGCAAAGGGGGGAGAACAACTGTATGGTGCCTGGGTTGACTTTTCAAGGGCCTTCGACCAAGTGGACAGGGGTAGGCTTTGGTTGAAGCTAAGAGCAAAAGGCATTCCAGAGGGGCTCTTGGCGATGCTCATTGAATTCCATAAAGAAAACAATACCAGAGTGAGATTAGATTCAGAGGGCCACCTGTCAGAACCAGAGTAAACTGGGGGGTGAGGCAGGGTTGTCTAGGGGCCACCCTATTTTTCAATTTATACACAGCTAATATGGGGGACTTCCTAGCACTCTTCACATCGGCTAGCCCATCCATAAGGGGAAAAAAATACACTGGCTGGCCTACGCCGAGGACGTGTTGGTCCTGGATAAAACGGCCATTGGCCTGCAACGTCTACTCGATGGTATTCAAAAATATGCTGTGGAAAATGGGTTCTCGCTAAATTCAAGTAAATCAAGGGTGTTGGTCTTTAGACAAAAGAAAAAAAAATGATCTTCCCAAAATGGTCAATGGGTGGGGAGGTAATTACAAGGGTGGAGGACCTGGTTTATCTGGGGTATAAGATCTATGCCGCCCCAGCAATATGTAAGGCAGAGTCAGACCTTGATATAAAAACAAAACCACTAGCAGCACAGATGAAAATAATTCTCTGGAAATATGGTACATTTTCCATCATACCAGTCCTTAAATTCTACCAGGCCAAAGTCATCCCTGTCCTGCTGTATGGTCTTGAAGCCAAACCCCAACTATGGGATACGCCTTGACAAAAATGGGAAGGTCTATTGTGGAAGCATCCACTAGGTCTACCAATGCGCTTATCGATGGAGAACCTTAGATTCGAACTGGGCCTTGGATCATTAAAATCTCAAGCGAGGTGGAAATTGATGTTACTGCAACACCATATTACGATGAACCAAGACTATTCACTATATGCAGACATGAGAAAACATCTGGAGGAGGGTAGCTCTCAATATTTGGGTAGGTTAGACTTACTGGTGAAGGAACAGCTATGGAGTGCGGATATAGACCCAAAACTGCTGAAGGAAAACCCAACAAAGTCTAAATAAAAAGTGGGAGGAAATGAATTGGATCCAGACACTTGAAAAAATAAGATCAGAGCCCAACCCGAATACTCTCCAAATGTTGGAAAGAAAATTTGGCTTCCTCAGTAAATATCTAATTAAGTTCCCAGATTGGAGACTAAGGAATACATTTATGAGACTACAACTGAACATCTTAAATACAGGGGAAATCCTAGCGAGAAGAAGTCTGGGGGCCCGAGCCTTGAATTTGTGTCAGATCTGTGCCAACCAGAAAATCAATCTATCAAACATCTGATGTTGGAGTGTGAGGGCACGAGAAGCTCCAGACAACAGTTCTTCAGCAGGTTCATCTCTGATTCAACATATTGGGGGTACAACCATCTCTGGGAAAGTCTGATTGATGGTCAATCCCAGCAAAAGACGATTGCAGTAGTTAAAATGCTGGAGGACTGCAAGATAGAACTGTAAAATATTTGCCAAAAGACTGCTTGATGGTCTGGACTTCAATATGTTGCCTGTTGAAAATGTTAAATCTTGGTCAACCTGACCTCCTGAGGAAGTTTGCTTTTCTCTTGCTATTTAATTCTTGTTTTTGTTCCCTTTCTTCTCCAATTCTCAGTCTCTTCTTCTGGTGCTTCTTTGAGAACTGAAGGTTGTAAAAAATTGACGTATTTGCTTTGGATGCACTTTCTTTTAAGCTTCGGATTTTATCAATAGTTTATATATTTTGTTTGTGAAAGGTTTGTTAGGCAGAATCCTGTGCAGTTCCCTTGGGGACCACTGCAAGAAGATTAAGACTACAGGAGTAAGCAGTAAACCCAATTGGTAGCAGTCTGCACCACCCAGATTTACCTGTTAGCTGTGGCTGAGCAGTCAGACTTCTCTCAAGAAGAGTAGGGCAGTATACAGAGGATACACAATAGGGCTAAAAACACATCTAGAGCAAGCAAACACTGACCAGAGCTTGGTATCAAAAGTATATAATTATGTATTTAACACACACTTAAGGTAATACACTAGCACTATAAATCAAAGCAAATTCAAACACAATCAGAAAAGTATACACGCCTCCCTTAAGAATTATTAGACAAGTCTAAGTCAAAACACCACTATTTGTAAAAACAGATGCGAGCGTGTAACTTAGATGGCACTCCACTAATTAAATAAAAGGGAGAGAAAAAGGCGGGTCATGAAAATAAAACCGTTCCCAACCCTTTTCTAAGACCAAAACAAGTTAGTGAAAGCAGAGTCTACTGTAGAGCCAAAGTTCATAGGCCAGGCCCACTTTAAATGGAGCAAGGTGAAATGTGCCCAAGATCAGACAGTTGAGAAATGCATTCAAGTCTTTGTAAAAATGTTCAAAAGAGGTTGAGTTGATTCAGAAGGTAAAGTTAGAAGGTCTGGGGGCCAACCCAGTTGGAAAGCCAAGGATTTAAGGGTCACCTTTAGCAAACCGTAGAAAGAGAGGCCAGGTGGAACACAGTACCTTTAAAGTTGAGGAAGCTGCAGCGGTGGCAGTTGTTCCTGGCAGCGGGTGCAGTTCGTGGTTTCGACCAGGGGAAGAGAAGATCTCGTCAAGGAGGAAACTTGGAGTCGTTGCACTGCCCAGGGAAGAGACCAGCCGCAGAGTTTGTTCGGTAAAAAGGTGCGTTCCTTTTATTCACGGTCACAGTGGTGAAGCTTGGCTATCTGGCCGCCGGGGTGCCTGGCACTGGCGATTCGACCAAGAGACGTCCTGGAAGGCGAATGGCGAACTGGTTGATCTCACCAGCTCAGAGGAAGAAGACTCTTTCAGCAGAAGATCTTCTCTTGTTGTCAGGAAAGTGGCGAGGTCGTTGCAGAAGGTCTCCACCGGTGGTGTCGTCGTTGCAGATGGCTCAGCTTCTCCCCTCTTCGGATTTCTTAGGTCCTGTGGCGACTTCTGAAGTTCCAGTCTCAAAAGCCCTGCTTTTATGCAGAAAACCCCCCATTTAACAGCCTAGCTGTCACTCATACATGCTACCCGGCTCACCACTGGGCCAATCAGAACAGAGTGTGACTTGGGTTGCTAAGGCAACGCAGTCCAGGGTGCCAGTTCCCCCACCCACACATCCTGTGGAACCCAGACAGAGTGGCACCAGTTGGAGGGCTTCTGTGGAGAAGCCCACCAAAAAGTGGAACAAAGGGCCCAACGTTGGTTGGAGTTACAGAGACGGACACAAACGCCATTTTAGAAGAGAGTTCTGGCGAAAAGACCCAACCGGTGATTTTATATTAAATAAATAATCCGGCGGTATCTTAAACATTGCACCAAAAAGTGGTGCGTTTAAAATCAATGGGAAAATCCCATAGGAAATATTCCGGTGGAATATTTTGTGCGGTAACCACTGCCACCAGCCGGAAACACGACAAGGGGGCTGGGCAGTGCCCCCTTGGAAACGGACCAAGGGGCAATCGAATTAACCCCTTCCAGTACTTCCACAATATGATGGTTTGTACTGGTTCTGTTCACAATTTTGGACTAGTAAAGCCAATGGTGACTTTACATGCCCTGGGAGACAGTAGTCAGTCCCAGGGTATGGAGTCTATGGTGGGGTGTCACTATGACACCCCTGTGTTACTGCACGGAGGGTGCTGTGTAACACACATAGTAAGACACATGAGACCCTATGGAGTAAAAAACCCCATAGCCCATTAAACACATCTAGAGTCAAAGAAACACACTCAAATCATGCCCAAGAGTGAGGGTCAAAGAGTCTCACTCTTGGCAGGAGAAAAAAAGAAACCCCAAAAATCCAGCAAAGCTGCTGGGGGACACACTAGGTTAGGAAATTCAGCCTAAACAGAGAATTCTCCCTAACAGTCCCCATCAGTGCCGGGAGCACATCCATCTGCTGGAATTGAGAACCATCATGCTGGACCTGGTAGATTTCCTCCACACTTCGAAAGGCAAGACATTGTTGGTAC
The DNA here is from genome assembly GCF_040938575.1 of Ambystoma mexicanum. Classification (NCBI taxonomy): domain Eukaryota; kingdom Metazoa; phylum Chordata; class Amphibia; order Caudata; family Ambystomatidae; genus Ambystoma; species Ambystoma mexicanum. The sequence goes on along the minus strand of NC_090928.1, from coordinate 654,733,045 downwards.
TGAATGACAACCCACAGCTATATGTTACAAGCAGGGTGGGTGTGGGCTCCTTGCCCTTGTGCAGAGAAGCAATGCGATTGTGGTTCTCTGCTCTGGAGGACAGCATGTGTCTGACGGCGGCCGACCTGGCTGGCAAGGAGAACGTGTTGGTGGATGCTCTGAGCAGACAGTCGTCAACCTCCCATGTGTGGGTGCTCTGCCCAGAAGTTCTGGGGGATGTTTTCTCCCATTTGGTTACTCCTCCAGTGGATCTCTTTTCTTCCAGTGTGAACAGGAAGTGCAAGTGGTTCTACTCCAGGGAATTCCCTCATCATGAAGCTCTAGGGGATGCCTTGACAGTCGAATGGAATTTCGACCCGCTCTGTGCATTCGGCCACTCCCTGTCGTTCCGCTGGTTCACAGAAAACTGCATCTGTTTGGGTCCATGATGCTGTTTGGGTCCATGAGAATCTTGATCGCTCCGGACTGGGCCTGGAAAAAGTGGTGCCCAGAATTGCTGGACATGGCCATCTGCTCTCCTTGGCTGGACGGACCTCCTCTCCCCTACTCGTAGAGGCAGGTCCTAAACCTGAACCTCCTCAACTTGGACCTTCATGCCTGGCTGCTGAAAGGCTTAGTTATACAGTGTGTGGTTTTTCGAGGACGTTTTGGACATACACATCTGCTAGAAGAACCGCCACCAAATCCATGCCTGCAGGTGGAATACGTTTTCGGCTTGGTATCACAAGAGGGATTTTGATCTTTTTACTTGCTCCACATCCTCGTGTTTTGGAATTTCTTTTGTCTGGGCAGAGGAGCAAACAACAATAACGGTTCTACTAGGCCTTGTGGCATTCCGATCATGTAAGTGCAGTATCAAGAAGTGTAAGGGGAGGGGGGAGATCGGGACAAAGGGATAGGATACGGAGCGGGTGAGAAGGGAAAAGTGCAAGGTGGAGGGGGCCCAGGGGCTGGGCAAGTGCTGAGAGGAGCCCAGGAGGGCAAGTGCAAGGGGAAACGGGGGCAGCGGTCAGCTAGTACAAGGAAGGGGGCTAGACTAACCTCAGTTGGCTAGTCAGGGAAGTCTGCCCAAGGGCATGTGCTGGTAAGAAGAGGTGCAGGGGGAAGACTGGTCGAATGAGGGCCTGAACCCAATAAGGCTCATAACGGAACAGGCAACCAGTTGCAGTGGCAGGAGGAGACTAGAAGGGGAGAGGTAAGGAGGAGAAAAGGAAGGTCTTGAGAAGCTTCCGGAACTTAAGCAGATCCGGCTCAAGTCAGAGAAGGGCAGGGAGACTGTTCCAGAGGGAGTTCCTGCCAAGATAGAGATCTACCTCCACTCACTGCTTGGAGAAACATCTGACCTGCAGAGAGTTGGAGTTAGATGACCGAAAGACAGTAGCAGGGAGGTATTTAGGGAGAGAGAGTTGGATGTAGCGAGGTCCCTGGCTCCAGAAAGCCTTCTGGATGATGTAGGGGTCTTGAATTTGTTCCTTGCAAACACGTGAGCAAGTGGAGAGATTTTAGGGCTGGAGAGATGCGGACCCTGTGCTTGAGGTGGAGGATAAGTCTTGCAGTCCTATTCTGCATTTGTTGAAGAGGGCGAAGGGAGGAAACAGGCAGATTAAAGAATAGGCTGTTGCAGTAGTCCAGCCTGGAGAAAACCAGAACTCTGAAGACATTGAGTTTCTGGGGGAAGGTGAGGAAAGGGATAATGCCTCTAAGGAGGTGAAGCTGAAAGTCATCCTACTTGGCAAGGACAGCGATTGAGGTGAGAAGAAGAGGGAGGAGTCGGGCAGCTGGAGAGCCCAGCAAAGATGGCCATGAGCTCCTGCATACCGTTGAAGATCTGGCAAATATCTGGAGGCAATCCCGACAGAAAGCAATTATCTAATGGCAAAGGTACGCTTCTGAACTATCACCCCTCATGAACAGCAAAAGTCTGAAATCAATCGGAGCTGGGAAGCAGAGTTTTGGAAAAACACGCAGAGGCCGTGGATGATAGTATCACGGTGGTGAGGGAGGAGGAGCAGCACCAGAGCGCAGAGCTAGGAATACCTGCGAGCTTGGAGCAGGCACTGCTGCAGCAACGTGGAAGCTGGGCGTACCCGGCAATGAGTACGGACTAAAATTGTTGCTGGCTGCGTTGTGCGTGAGGGGTGCCTGGTGGCTATCCTGGCAACCGTGGGCGAGGAACCTGTACATCGGGCTGCAAACCCTGCAAGAAAGCGAACTGCACCGGCGGGGCACGATACAGCGATGGAAACTGCTGGGTGCAGGGACATCCTGCCTGCGTGGACCCTGCAGGGCAGTTAGGTACTGCATAGGGCTGTGCGGCCCCAAGGTGTGTGGAGACAGCCAGTCGGAACAGCTGCAGCGCCAGGGGAACAGACCTCCTGACGGTTCAGGCTGGGACACAGTGATTGCTTGGGCTCGGCGGAGGTGAGGAGCGACTAGGTTGGCCCCAGTTGCTGGACCCAAAGGAACGCTGGCAAGGGAGCCCCACGGGAGAAAGCGGCCACATATCAAGTGGAGGGGCCCAAAGGAGCTGCGCAGGGCTTAGTAGTTAACACGTTATCAGTGTTAATGGGAGGCGGGGAGGAGCAGGAGTCTCTCCCAACTTACACTTGAGAGGCATGCAGGGACTAACAACGTAGGAGGCCCCTGGCATGCCGAACCATTCTGTCCGCGGCAACAAAGAGAATTTGCCTCATCGGTACTGCAAGGTTAATATGGGCAATCCCTCCTGGGTCAGCACCACCAGACAATGTGAGTGGAAATCCTGACATTGAACGACGAGCGGGGAGGCCAGTGTCACCACTGGGGGACAGAGAACTGGTAAAGTTGCAGCAGTGACACAACATCGCTCCCTGTTCCGGGTCCATATCATCAGCGAACAGAATTGGAACAATGCACCCAATGCGTGTAGACACCACAGCATCATCTTCCAAGGTAGAGGGATAGGAGGCTTTCCCCTACTAGAGAAACCACATGCCATTACCCCCACAGGTGGAGAATACAATACAGTGGGCCAGGGGGACTAGAGGCGCTCGCATGACACACCGACTGGGCATCTAACACAGTGTCCTGAGGGGGGAAAAGTCAAGCAAACCATACATTGTTGGTCCCAGCAGCCTCATAGGTCTACAACATTTGGATAGGGACCGCTCATGGTGCAGGATATTAGTGCAAAACAAGGACATCACTAGGACTGTCCCTGAAATACGGGGGGATGGAGCAGAGGGTATAGATGTGAGCCAAATAGCCAAATAAAATGGCACATTCGACGGATCCTAATTGGTCCCAGAGGCATCCCCCTTCCGCGTTGGAAGACTGTTATCCAGCAGTGAGTAAAACCACACGGATAGTACCCGAAACACACTATAAGTGAAGACCGAGGGGAGAAATACTGTTAATCCACAGTGGATAAAGCAAGGTCGTCAACACACTGCACCATCGGACACTGGAAAATGCTGGTTGGACCAGAGGGTTCTCTTGGTGGCTGGTAACCGTCTGAACCTAGCGAAGACATCTGTGTTAGGTCCGAGCTGTGGTGTGGCCGTGCAAGGGGGGACGGAGTGAGACGGAGCTCTAGGTAAGAGGCTGCAGGAGACACATCAGCAGCCCGATAACAAGACACCTTACAGTGCATAAAGGGTCCCAGTCCATACCAAGCTCCACAGAGACAATAAACCTGGGAGGATGGAGGATCTCGATGCCCCCCTGGATCAAATAGACTGAATAAGCGGCAGCCTGGTGCTGCAAAGTGGTCCAATGAGACGGGGCTAGGACTAGACCCAGAGTGGTCACGGGAAGAGGCTTACACTGACAACATTGGTGTGAAAGAGTGTCGATCCGGGGGGCAAAGCGGTCATAACACTGGTTTGCAGCACAGACACCTAGTACGCACAACGGGCCCCCTCCGCTACACAACTCCATGCCACAAAGCCTGAGCTTGAATATAGATGGTCAGTGGAGCTCCAAAAGGAAAGCGCTGGGTGGGAGCCAAGGGCCCACACCCCAAGAAAAGGAGAAAACTATAAAGCAGCACCCCCATATTCATAACAGCTCTGGACAAAACAAAAGGATGCACCTTGCTGGAAGGGGCAATAGGAGCCTCAGTGAGAGAGCACTCTGTGGCAGTGAGAAGGGGAATACCCTAGGATCAATGGCTAAATATACACAACGCTTACCCACGCTCACGTAGACGCGAGGGCGGGGGAGAGGACCAAATCCAGCAAAGGGAACAAGCAACAAACTAAACTGCAATTCATCACACCTTCTCAGACAAAAACCAACAAATCAATGGAGGACCGTCCGGAGACGAGGACCCAGAAAGTGCCCCAAGATGCAGCCGGAGAATTGCAGGACATCAAGGTAATGTTCAATCAGCTGCAAACCAGCATAAAGTCCCTGGATGGGAAAATGGATGCTCTCACCTGCAAAGTCGACAAACATGCAAGTCCGCATTGGCAAACACGGAGAATGATTGGACGAAGTAGAGGGGAGAGTGTTCGGTGTGGAGGACGGGAACACATCAATGACTAGGGACATGGCGCTGGTACAAACGCGCTAATGGAGCTTAACGTCAAACAAGACGACTTTGAATCCAGATCATGAAGGAGCAATCTCGGGATAATCGGAGTTCTGGATTCGGTGGAGCAGAGAAACATGGAACCTCTTGCGGAAGAGATGCTGCGGGAGGCGTTGGGACCGGAGGACATCTCATTGCTAGGGAGAGGGCACACCGGATACCTGGTGGGAGGATGTCAATCCCAGGAGCGCCGCCTCATCCAATTATAGTTCGTAGGTTAAACTGCCGGGACAGGGACACGGCTCTTCACAAAGCCCCGGAGAAGGGGACGGTAACCTACAAAGGAGATACGATCAGACTCTTTCCAGAATTCTCGGACAAGGTACAGGCCTTCAGAAGGACATATACCGAAGTCAAGAAACAGCTACGTGACAGAGGTATCTGATATGCCATGCTGTTTCCGTCCAAGCTGCGCATAGAACACGAGGGGCGCGCATTTTTTCCAAACCCCAGAGGAAAAAAACGCCTTTTTAGAACTGCAGCCAAGAAACACCCAATAGCAGGGGAACAACACGTGATGACATGCCCATAGGTGTATATCTTTTAACTAAATATGACACCTGATATTGAACAATGTTTAAGTCCAAGAGGGTCGGGAACCAGCCACGTAAACACATAGGTGTGTGTGTGGAGGGCTGGACCTCTAGCAGTCCCTTAAGCAACAGCTCAAATTATGCGTGTAGTTGTGGAGGGGACACAGCTGATGAGTTAGGGGATCAGCGGCGGGAGAGAGAGAGGGAGGGAGGGCTATGCTACGGCGGGAGTGGGGGAAGGGCTGAAATGCACTGATGAATTGGGGTATTCAGTGGGGGGGGGGTGGGAAGACCGGTACAAGCGCTACAATACTCACAAATTACGGGATGCCTAGGCAGTGTAAACTGAAGATCGCTGGCCTGAGCATTTTATCGCATACACAAGGTGAGGGGTCCAAGTGGGGGGAATGGAAATATGCAGCATGGGCACCTGATCGGAGAGACAGGACCCCTAAGGACATCAATATCTTAAAGGATGGTAATGGCCATGCTTAGTTTTTGTTTGTGAAACGTCAGGTGACTAAATAGCCCTTCAAAGTGTCAGATCGTCTTGCTGTATATGCAGAAACATCGGGTAGGGATCTCATTCTTACAAGAGACACACTTAATATCAGAAACTGAGTCTAAATTTGGGAAGAACTGGGGATGCCATAGATATTTCTCATCATACTCCTCGTATGCAAGAGGCGTGGGCACCCTTATACACAGCTCAGTTGGGGAAATTACACACGCTAGTTACGGCCCGAATCAGGATACGATACATACACTAGATTGGATAGATCAGCAGTTGGGGGCGGAGGGGGGGCTTACCACTGGTGGAGATCATCTGGGCCGGATACTTCAATGCAGTTATGCATCCCGCACTTGACCGGACAGGAGACGGCCACAGGACAGGGGGTAGGGGGACTAATGGGTTGCAGGGAATGGCGCTTACATGGGAGGTTGAAGGCTGAGAAACCAGAATGTGTGGCAATACACAAGCCACTCAGTGCCCCACAATTCGGCATCGCGGCTGGACTTCTTTCTGGTGTTGTCAGTCTTTGCATGGGTAGGTGAAGGATGTAGAGATCCTTGCCCGCACCCTGTCGGATCATGCCCCTGTGTTACTGGTTGTGGGACTGTCGGACCGGGAGAAGGGTAAACTCCCCTGGCGATTCAAAAGTGAAGGTCTCAGACACAGTGTTTCTGGAAAGCTTAACAGTGGCCATAGATAATTTCTTTGAAATAAATGTGGGATCTGTGAGATCCGCAGGAACATTGTGGGAAAGCTTCAAGTGCGTGATCAGGAGAGAATGCATATCCAAAGAAGTGGGGATACTTAGGCAGATCAGGAGGGCATTGACTGCTAAGGCGAATAGCATACGAGCAATGCAAGCGGCTGCCCCCACCCGACAGACTAAAAACAAGCAGAGATTGTGCAACAACTACAGGAGTTTCAGGTGTTGGCACTCAGGGAGGTTAAATATATTGGAGGTCAGGATGTGATACTCCAATACAGGGAAGGGCAGGCACCGGGTCTGACACTGGGGAAGGGCAACTAAGATGGATAACCTTAAAGGTAGGATCCTGGTGATAGTAAACGAGCAAGGGAAGGACCGGTTTGAGGGTAAGGAGAGAATACAGCTATTTTTTCAGTTTTATAATCATTTATATTCCTCCCAAATCCAGCCCTCCCAGATGGACATAGATTTGTGCCTGGACCAGGTAGCCCTACATTGGTGTACGAACGACCAGAGGGAATAACTAGGCCGCCCACTGTCATTGGCAGAAGTGCAGAACACTATTAAATCTTCACCGAATGGGAAGGCGCCGAGACCCAACGGGGTCACGGCAGAGTTTTACAAGCACTATGCTGACAAAATAGCTCCTCACTTGTTGGCAATGTTCCAACATAGCCTGGAGGAAGGTCATCTGCCAGGATCACTGAGGGAAGCAATGGTGGTGGTGCTATTAAAGCCGGATAAGCCCATTAACGAGTACTCCTCATACTGCCCAATATAGCTTATCTATAGAGATAAAATCTTAGCATCCCAACTATCACCCATTATGCAACTGATGGTAAGGGCAGATCAGGCAGGCTTTATCCTGGAGCAATCCACCTTGTATGGACTTGGGAGAATGTTTGAGCTGATCACAGCAGTGCAACAAGAGGATTTAATAGTGGCAGCCTTACTAGACGCCACTAAAGCGTTTATTCGGTTGAGTGGCCATTTTTGTTTTCAGTAATACGACGCATGGGTATGGGGAGCAGCATATAGCCATGCTCACCTTATTATACACACAACCGGTAGCCAGGGTGAGGGTGAATGTTCAGATGGCGATGACGCTGGAAAGGGGGACACGAAGGGGGTGCCCCCTATCGCTATTGCTGTTCGCCCTGGCAATAGAGTCACTGGCGGAAAGAATAAGGGAGCTGCACACCGCAGGGTTCAACTGCACACCCAAAGAGTAGTGATATCACTATATGCAGATGATATGGTTCTGTTCATTAAGGACCCCGGGGTTAACCTATACCCAGTTATGAGAGAGGTGCAGCAATTTGGGGAGCTCTCTGGGCTAAAGGTAAACTCATCTTAATCAGTCCTTTTCCCATTAACTGAGAGGGTTGAGCAATACCAAGATGGTTGGGGATTCCAATGGCACATGGTCCAAACCCACTATCTGGGTATCAATATAGCTAGGGACAATAAAGTGGTATATCACAGTGTTAGGCAGAATCCTGTGCAGCTCCCTTAGGGAGCACTAAAGAAGATTAAGATTACAGATATGAGCAATAAATCCCCTTTGGTATCAGTCTGTACCACAAAGATTTAGTTGGTAGCTGTGGCTAGGCAGTCAGACCTATCTGAAGAGGGAGATGAGCAGTATTCAGGGTTTACACAATAGGACTACAGTACTAGGGTACAAGGAAACACTGACCAAAGCTTTGTATTTAAAAGAATATATATATTTATTTTACACACTTCTAGTTCAACACATTAATCAGTTATTAAAGCAAGTTAAAATCAGTCAAGACAAGTATACACAACTCCCTAGTTAAATTTTAGACAAGTTTGAGCAAGAGTGAAAACTGAGCAAAACGGCACATTGAAAACAAAACACAAATGGCACACTAGCAATTTCTCATAAGGGAGGGAAAGCACAAGTTATACAGGAATATCTTCTTACACACCCTAGCAACACTTCCCATAACTTTGTGTACAAGTTTAGGCAAGGCAGTATGTTAGTATGTATAATACTTAAATGAAAACCGAGCAAAATGCCACTTCACAAGTTTTAAAAATGGGAAGAAAAGGGTGGTTATAAGAAGTAGGTGCACCAATACAGTTCTAGTTGAGGAGCAATCTAGAGAAGGCAGTTGAGTCAATAGGCCTGTGCCAGAGTCAGTGGTACAGGGCAAAGGGCCCAGGAGCAAAATGTTCTTGTAGCTGCAGTCAAGTCGTTGGTTAACGATTCGAAAAGGTGGATGCAGAAGGTGAAAGACATTAGTAGAGGATAGGGGCGGCCAACCCAACAGGTAGGTAAAGTATTTAAAACACCTTTAGCACTACCACGCGAATAGGGCGGCCTGGCGGAACAATGTACCTTGAAATGTAGAAGAGGCTCCTGCTGTGGTGGCTGTTCCTGGCAATTCCAGGAGTTCGTGTGATCCAGCAGAGGAAGAAGGACTCTCGTCGTGGAGGAAGGTTTGAGTTGCTGCACTGCCCAGGGATGAAATAATCCGCGGTGCTGCCCAACGAATAAAAGGTACGCTCCTTTAAACCGCGGTCCGGTTGGACGGGTACCTGGCTATCAAGTCTCAGAGTACAGGGTACTGGCGATTCGACCAAGGCAGGTCCAGGAAGGCCATTGGCAAACTGGTTGGCCCCACCAGATCTTCTCTCGTTGTGTGGAGAAAAGTGGTGAGACGCTGCAGCAGGGCTTCACCGGTAGTTCAGTCGTTGCAGATGTCTTTGGCTTCTCTCCTCTTCGGCTTCTTAGTTCCATTAGTTCCAGTGGCCACGTCTTGCTCTTCCAGTCCTCAGGACCCTGCTTTTATGCAAAAAGATCCCCATTCATACAGCCTAGCTGTCACTCACACAGTGGAGTGGTCATCCTGGTGGCAGAGTGCGAGATGGGTTGCTGAGGCAACCCTGTCCAGGGGTCCTACTCCCCCTCCCACACATTGGATCCACCCCAAACTCAGTGGTGCCGAAAGGAGGGCTTCTTGGCAGAAGCCCGCCAAAAGGACGATCAAAGGATCCCCTACCTGGGTTAGGAGTTTAGAGAAAGACACGATAAAGAAGTTATATTAAAGTTCTGGCAAATATAACCTACCGGAGTAAAGTTAATATTAAAATAAACCGGCGGTATGTTAGAGGCTGTCGGTAAATGTGATAGCCTCTAACAATGGGAAAATCCCATTGGGAAATATTTGCGGTCGAATATTTTTGGTAGTAACCACTGCCACCAGCCAGAAACTTTTGAGAGAGGGACTGCACGGTAACCTCTCGAAAATGAACATTAGGGAAAAACTATTAACCCTTGCCAGTACCTCCATAGTAAGATGGGTTGTAATGGTTTGTTCATAAAGATTGACTAGTAAAGTCAATAGGGACTTTACATGCCCTGGGAGACAGTAGTCAGTCCCAGAGTATGGCGTCTATGTTTGGGGGTCGCTACGACACCCCTGTGTCACTGCACGGAGCGTGCTGTGTAACACATGTGGATAAAGATGGTTCCTATGGAGGTGAGATAAACCCCATAGACATTAAACACAAAAAATAGCCTCGAACACACACAGCAAAAATGCCTAAGAGTGAGAAAAAAGAGTCACACTCTTGGCAGGAGAAAAAAACAAACCCTTCAAATCCAGCAAAGCTGATGGAGGACTCTATAGGTCTGGGAAATTAGCCATAGAATGAGAATTCTCCGTAACACACAACTACGGGAGAGTCCTAGAACAGACGCGGGAGGCCATGTCTAAATTGAAAAATCTTCCTCGTAATCTATATGGCAGGACAGCCGTCATTATAATGAGGTTGCTCCCCAGGTTCCTTTTGTCTTTTTGAATGCTCCAATGGTGGTTCCGAGGGAATATTTATGAAGCCTAAAAACGGCGGTTTCACACTTTATACGGGTGGGTAAACAAGCCAGGGTATCCTGGGACAAGCTAGTGGCACCTATACGGGAGGAGGGGAATGTCACTACCAGAATTTGAGACCTACTATAATGTGGCACAGGCAGGATTTCTCTGCTGTTGGTATGAAATGCAGGGGGACAGGAGGCATGTGGACGTGGAGAGGGCGATAGCGGCACCGGCCCTGCTGAGATCGGTCATTCTAACAGCACTGGGTAGAGTACAAGAAGCACAAAACATGGTGGATCTAACCTGTAGAGCCTAGACTTGTATAGAGCACAAGACTGGGGGGTAGGTGCTCTATTCTCCTAGACTCCCTGTAATGCACATCCCGGGGATCCCTATCACAAGCAAGGCAGGGTTTGTAACGTTAATGAAGAGGTTGGGTGTGGTACACTTTGGAGACCTTTACCCGACTGGATGTTCATAATATTGGATGGGCTGAGGGAGAAGGGGGAATTATCGACTCTTGACATGTTCCTGTATTATAGATTGAAAGTAAGACTACGCCAGATGTTCACTGCTTTTCCTGAGCAGCCACAGGTTTCCTGCATGATGGATAGACTGCTTCAGGGAACTTTCAGTTGCTGGGTGATACCCGGTCTATACTCCATGTGCATACATTCTGAGGAGGTGGATAGAACTTCGCCACAGAAGAAATGGAAGGGAACCTTGGGGCGGGAGATTTCGGAAGAAATGTGGAAATATTGCTGTGAAGGGACTAAAAAGGGAGCCATCAACGCACGGTTCAAACTGGTTCATTTTAAATACTTACATCAGTTCTATTATACATTGGCTAAGCTGAAGGAGTATTTCACAGACACCTAGTGGAGATGCATTAGATGTAACAGAGCGCAGGCAGACTTCCTTCATGCGGCCTGGGGATGGTCGGCCATACAACAATTTTGGGTGCAGGTGTTCGAAATGATTAGTGGCATTACAGACCAGGAGATGGAACTGGATCCATTGATGGGCTTCTTAGGTTATACTAAGACAGTACTCAAGGACTCCCGGAAACTTGTTGGGCTGTTCCTCATACTGGCTAAAAGACGGGTAGAATTGATGTGGGTGTGGGGGGGGCGGAGCCCTACAATATCTCAACGGAAGGTTGATGTCCTATATTGTAACGATATGGAAAGTGGTTGGGGGTCACTAACTCAAGGCCGATGTGGGGACAGAAGTATACGCAATTCCTGATCCGACAATCCAGTGCTGTAGGGGAGGATCCCGCCATGGCCAATCCCGAGCCATGAACTGAAGGGATGGACATGACGCAACCGAGCTGTACAAACAATCTCATAAATTGCACGTTCCACACCCACTGATCAATCTATGTTAATTTGCATGTATCAATGTATGATGTGAAATGTGACCCAGGGCATAGCAAACAAAATATACTTTACAAAATAAAGGATAGTACCATGGGGGAGGGCTGGTGTGATTGTTGGCACTTGGTGCCGGTTGTATTGTAAATGCCAGTAAAAAGAAGTTTTAAAAAAAAAAGAAGAGGGAGGAGTCAAAGATGACACCCAGGTTTTTAGCCTGAAATGAGGGGGAGTGGGCCATGAAGCGCAGCCAGAATGTAGGAGGGGAACAGGGGGTAGGTGTCCCAATGAGAAGGATTTCAGTCTTACTGGCATTAAGGCCGAGATTGTTAGCCGCAGCCCATGCCTAAATAGCAATCAGGCATTTGGGAATGAGAGAGGGAGGAGAAGAGGAAGAAGAGGGTAGCTTAAAGGAAAGCTTTGTGTCGTCCGCATAACACTGGAAATGAGGAGGGAAGGTGGAGTTCAAGTGGGCAAGAGGTGCAAAGTAAATGTTGAAAAGCCACGGCAAGAGGATAAGAGCCCTCAGGGATGCTGCAAGACCAGAGTGAGGTAGAGGAGAGAAAAGGGCCCAGTTGCACTTGGGCTGGTCGATTAGAGAGGAAAGAGGTCAACCAACCCAGTGCCCGATCTGTATTTCCCAAGGTATCACAGCCGATTTATGAGGATTAAAGTATTTACTTTGTCAACGGCAGGGGACAGATCGTGGAGGTTAAGGGCGGAGGGAGAGTTGTAACTGAGGTTTCAGAGCAAGTCATCACGGGTGTTCAGGAGAGCAGTTTCCGTGCCTCTGGCTGCTCTGAACCCAGACTGGTGGACGTGGAGGCAGCCAACAGATTCAGTGTGCTCGATTAGTTGGGAGAAGAGTTTGCCCAAGAAGGGAGTAGGGGAGATAGGGCTGTAGTTAGCCGGGCAGTAAGGGTCAGCAGATGGCTTTTTAGGAGGGGTTGCACAAGGGAGTGCTTGAGGGGAAGGAGCCAGTGGCAAGAGTGGTTACAGAACTCAGTCAAGGATGGAGTGAGGGAAACAATGTTGTCCTTGATAGTTCTGGAGGAGCAGGGAAGCACCTGTTTGGAGGAGACTTTCATAGAGCAGACTGTCTTGGTGACCTCATCCGGTGCTATGGGTGAGGAGGAGGAGGAGGAGGAGGAGGAGAGTAGAGAGGGTGGGGGGATGCCAGGGGAGACTGTATGCAGGCAGAGGAGTTGGGGCGTGGAGGAGGGAGAGAGGACAGGCTGTGCTGAGTTTGGTAGTGAAATGGGAGGCCAGCACTGTGCAGAAGGGTGAGTCCATAGGTCAGGATAAGGAACAGAAATGGGCAGTCCTCTGTTGAACACCAGGAGTGCTTTCTTAAATTGTTTCCTTCCAGGCTTTGAGAGAGAGGTAGGAAAGGTGATAAAGGTAACAGTTATAATAAATAGGAGAGATGGAGAGCACCATCATTGATGGGTTGGGGGGGATGGAGAGCCGATAGGGGGACTGCACAATGCACAAGGAACTCACCAGGCGGCCTAGCAGCAAGTCGGGCGAGGAGGAGTAGATGCAACACAGAAACAGTATAACAAAGGTTAATGAGCGATGGGGCCTAGGTTTACAAAGGCAGCAGAGAGCAAGATAAGGCGGTGAATCCAGTAAGATGGGCATCAAAAAAGACAGTCTCGGTAAAGGAAAAAGGCTTAACAATTACACAGCAGTTTTGAAGAAATAATGGTCTAATTTCATATTCACAATAGGTGAAAAGCCTAGCTAGCATTGTAACACAAACAAGGGAATTGGCTGTGGGATGCGCTTTTAAAATGCAGTCAGCATGTCATTTTAGGGTAAAGCCTGCAGATTTAAAAACAGGCAGAATCGAGTTATCTAAAATACAGGTAAAATGCAGCATTTAAGTAAGTCCAGCAAAGTTCAGAGCAGCCAGATTCGATTTATTGCAGGCCAATATGCACAAAGTAGTTTAGATGTCCAAGGAGCCACTTAGGGTGAGGCAGGCAAGGTGTTGGTAGGGTTGCAGAAAGATCATGGGAACAGTCTGAATTCAGTGAACGGTGCCGGAGGAGGACTCTAACAATTCTGTACCAGCAAGGATGTGTAAGTGTGGGAGAAACCTACAAAAGGAGTGGGGATCAGGAAGCAGTGTGGAGCTCATTGGAGAGGAATCAGCAGTTGATGGAATAGAAGATAAACGCGGGAAGGGAGGTGCAGGCAACCGGGATTTAGGAGGAGCATAGCTCAGTGAGACCGCATCGGGGGAACACATAGCCGTAGAACGCACAGTGAACAGTGGGGAGAGCAGGAGGCTCGCACAAAGGGATGCGGATGGGGGAAGGACGCCAGCGGGGAAACGGAGCGTCTTACTGACCCGGAGTCGCATGCTGAATTTAAGACGATCGTTCGCAGATGCAGGCCACCTCTAGGCCCAGAGAGGGAACATCCCTGCCCATAATGGAGGCCCTTCAAGGGGGCCAGTGTCTCTTCCGGCCGGATGTTGGTAAAAGGCAACAAAGGACCAATCAGGCGGATGCCGATATCTGCATGCAGGTCTGCATCAGGCTGATGGTACAGCCGACAGCCATCATGGAAAAGGCCCTGTCGGCACTTGTATTCAATTAGCCCCTTCATTCTTGTTCATTAAAATTGTTCATCCATAAGGTGATTTTCCTGGTTGCCCTCCCTTCCGCTGGCCGAGTTAGTGAGCTCCAGGCATTGTCAGTTGATTTCCCCTACTTGGTTTTGTCCAAGCAAAAGGCAACTTTGAGGGTTAGACCCTTCTTCCTTCCGAAGATGATCTCAGACTTCCATCTTTCTCAAAAGATCTAACAGGTCTTTTTTTTTTCCTTCACCTCATCCTTCCAAGACAGATGAGCGTTTCCATCAGCTGGATCCAGCGCAGGTCCTCAATTTCTAAGTCTCTCAGACAAGGGAGAACCAAACAAATGAACAACCGTTCATTGGTTTTGCTGGTGCACTGGCTGGAATGGTATGATCTGTCTAGCAATTAGGTCCCTGAAGGTCACACGCCTCACTCCACCAGAGGGTTGGCAGCCACCTTGGCTCTGCAACATAGAGTCCCTGTTCCAGATATTTCCTAAGCAGCTACATGGTTTCTTTTCACACGTTTGCTAAGCATAATGCTTGGATTCTATGTCTGGTCAGTCAAGACACTTGTTTTGGTAGTGCTGTCCTTCAGAGTTTTCTAGCTTAAGTGGTGTCTTTGCTACCCTCCATCCTCCAGTTCATTGTACTGCTTTGGGAGTCTTTCAAAGATGAAGGATGCACCGGACGAAGAAGTCCATTAGAAGATTAGATTTAGCAGACAACATTTCCAGAAATAAGTATTGTGATGTTCGTTTGTGTTGTACTATGACGTTAATCCCTGTTCCAGCCACTGGAACAGGGGATTAAGGCTATTTGCACCCCTCGTTACCAAAGTGGTAACCTGGGGTGCAAAAAAAAGGATTTTCCTTCATACAATGGGACACGCCTCAGCTTCCCACTGTACGAAGGAAAATCCTTTACCAAGATGGCCACCATCGAAAGGGAAGCGGGGCCCCTTACGGCCATGGTGGCCTACGGGAACAAGGGGAAGGAGCAGATGCGGTAGCGGGAGCCGCTGCTGCTGAAATAAGATAAGTAGAGGGGTGGGGAGCTGAAAATCTAAATAAATAAAGGTCCGGAGGATGGGGGGGCGAGATGGCGGCGGGGGGGAGCGGACCGTCAGGCGTTATGGAACGTGGGCTTGTACCAGCTGTTTAAGCCTGCGTTCCTAGCCATCTGATTGGCTGGCTCCCCCTCCACAGTGCTAATACCAGTTAATTACTGATGCACTGATTTAGTCATGGTTGTAGTAAACCATGCCATGAAAAGTTGAATTCTGAAATATTTTGTAATTTTATTTGTTGAGGGATAATCTGCATAAATTGGTCACTCCAAATGACAACTGGTAATGGCTCCACGGAAAAAGCAACTAATAGTGCAATTAGGAAGCTTTTAGGCTGATTGTGTTAATCAGCAATTCAGCTTTGGTGACATTATGTCACCCCCTCCTGCATGTTCTCTTTCTCACCCATCTCCCGCTCTGAAGTCTCCGCCCTCCTCTCCAAAGCCCACCCCACGTCTGCCCCAACTGACCCTCTCCGATCCCTTCTTATCCCTAAGATCTACCCTCTTCTTATTCCCTACCTTACTTCCTTCTTCAACATCTGTCTTTCCTCAGCCACCTTTCCCTCTGCTTTTAAGCATGCTACGATCATCCCCATTTTGAAGAAACCTTCTGCTGATCTCCTTCTCACCTCTAACTTCCGCCCTATCTCCCTTCTTCCATTCCTGTCTAAGCTTCTCGAGCGCCTCGCCTACTCTCAGATCTCATCCTTTGTCTCCAATATTTCTCGCCTAACCCCTCCATATCTGGCTTCCGTCCTAAACACACTCCTGAAACTGCTCTCACCTACATCCTTAATTCCCTCCTCTCTGCTCGACACTCCAAGCAAGCCTCCATCCTTATTCTCCTTGACCTCTCTGCTGCCTTCGACACTGTCGATCATCCCCTTCTTCTCCACACTTTCTTCCTTTGGGTTCAAAGGCTCTGTCCTTAACTGGGTATCCTCTTACCTCTCTTCCCGTTCTTTTACTGTTTCCTGGGGCGGCCGGTCCTCTCCAACCCAACCTCTAGAATACGGCATTCCCCAAGGTTCAGTGCCTTGGACCTTCCCTCTTCTCTCTTTACACCTCCATCCTTGCCCCTGTTATCTCCTCGTTTGGCATCTCCCACCATTTCTATGCTGACGACACTCAACTCTTCCTCTCCTTCTCTTCCTTTTTAACTGACCTCCACCTAAAACTTTCTTCCTGCCATAAAGAACTGGATGTCTTCCAGATTTCTCTCCCTTAACACTGACAAGACTGAATTCTTATTCTTTCCCGCCAACTCTCTTCCCCCTCCCTCTCCTCCTCCTTCCATTCTCTTCCCTCCCATTAATCTCCCTATTTCTCTCCATACTTGTAACTTAGTCATTCACTTCGACTCCTCTCTCTCCTTCTCCCACCATATCTCCCTCACTTCTCGTGCCTATCGCTACCACCTCTTTAATATTTGCAAAGTCCGCCCCTCTCTCACCTTCCATGCTACCAAACTTTTAATCTCCTCCCTTATCTTCTCCCGCCTCCTCTTCTGCTCTTCCTTATTCTTTGGACTACCCACTTCTCATCCCACCCCCTCAAATCTATCTACCATTCTGCTGTCCGTACCCTCTGTCTCCTTAACCCCCGTGACTCCATCTCCACTTCCCTCTCTTCCCTCGGCTGGCTTCCATTTCACTCCCAACTTAAATTTCACTTTCTCTGTCTTGTCTTGAAATCTCTCCATGGTCTTGCTCCCCCTTATCTCTCCTCCCTCCTCTCTTTCTGCTCTCCTCCCCGTTCCCTTCGTTCAGCTGGCCATTTCCTTCTCACTGTACCCCCGTCCCCTTGTGCCCCCTCCCATTTCTGCTCCTTCCAACTCCTAGCTCCCCTGCACTGGAACTCCCTACCTCTCGCAATCCGCTCTACCCCTATTTTCTCATTCCGCACCTCCCTTAAATCTCTCCTTCTCCATTCTCCTCCTTGAAACCCTTTCCCCTCCCTCCTTATGTTTCCCCTTGACTATCTTCCTCCCCTCCCCTACCTCCCCACTCTCACCTTTTCCCCCTCCCCTCCTCCTCCTTACCCCTCTCCCTTCCACACAGCCCTACTCCACTACTCGCCCTATTCCATCCAGTTAATTGCTCTTCTTACTGTTTTGTTGACTGATTCATATTGTAATTTGCTTCCACCGTTATTAAGTTGTTCAATTGTGCAGTGCTTTGGTGTAAAGCACTATATAAACAAATGACTACAATACAAAATACAATTATAGATCGGCCTAAGCGAAGTGAAATCTCAGGGCCCTTACCAGTCCTGTATGCCCCCGGACAAGGGAGCGATTTCTATTCATACCCCGTGGCTCTGTCCATACTGTGCGCACACAATCTCCTGTCAAAAAAATGATTTCTTCTGCCATAGTAAATAGAAAAGGGATCTAGCCACTTTCTATTTCTATGGCGGCAGGCAAACAATTGTGAGTCAGCGCAGGATCAGGAAGCATCGGGCAAGCAGGTGAGTTGGTAAAGAGGGGCGGTAGGGAAGTACGGGTTGTCATGGGGTTAATAAGGAACTGGGTTTAGGGACAAAGTGGGGCCAGGGACCGAGGAGCTGAAAAGAAACTGGCACCTGGGGATGGGACACAGGTGACACTTTACGCCCAAGTTTCTAGCCCACATGATTGGCTGATAGCCCTTCCCCGGATAGGAATCTAAAATACTTTAGCTATTGTTGAAATATGGTTTAAACCTAAAGAACTACCTGAAAGTATATAATAACTTTCTTCATCATGCTGCTGGAAACCAATGTATTAACCCTCCTTACATTCCTGCTACCATACAGTCTTTTTGCATTGCAATATAACATTTTAAGTGGTGGACCATTTGCTCAAGTCAACCCAGTTTTTGTGCACACAGAAATGTCTTTGCAGTCCTGGAATGTGAGTTACAGTAATTACTTTCTTATTTTCAGAACCTATGAAAGATTAGTCCATAAACTGTTGGACTGTGTTAATGAAAGAAATCTGTAAGTAAAAATGGCAATCAAGCCTATTTGTTTTCAGTGTCTAGTGTGTTCATTTAAACAATGTCAGTACTTGAAGTTGATTGGTTCGCATACCTTGTATAGCATGTTTTTCATTTTGACATAGCCAGTATTCTGTGGGAAACACTTTATTAAATGTTGTTATTGTACTTTTCTGGGAGCAACGTTGATGTTGTACAGTCCTTTGAGCATTTCTTATATGATTTAGCACGTGATTAATAAAATATGCAACTGACTTTGGGTACATATGGCAACCCTTAGGATGTTTCTATAGATCCTTATTTATTAGTACATCTTAATTAACTGGAGTGTCTTTTTTTTGTTTATCTGTAGAGCGTACCGCGCCCCGAGGCATCTGGGGGCTTTGCTTGCAGAATAGGTTACATGTTACAATAAATTACATAGATTATATACAGTGTTGTAAGGATACATCATTAGGTTACAAAGGTAGTACAGCGTGAGGAGGCAGAAATTAAGTTGCAAGTGGTAGCATAAGATAAGGTACAGTAATACATATAGTGAGATGAGGGGGTGACATGAAAGGGTTACAATGGGGTGCAGGTTGCAAGGGTGAGTACAGCAAATGTAGGTAGTCTATTTCCATCAGTTCAAACAGCTGTGAGGATAGTTATCAGGATGAGAGGTTGCTAGTTCACTTGCATGGAGAGCCAGATTTTTGCGTTTTTCTTAAGTGTGGGAAAGCATAGTTCAGATCTGAGCGTTAAGGGTAAGGAGTTCCACATCTTAGCTGCTAATGCCAGAAAGGAAGTGTGGGAACTTGAGACAATGAGACTGGGCTGCTCTGGTAGGGTGTTCTGAGATATTTCGGGAGATGTTTTTGCTAAGGTAGCTGGACACTTTATTAGCAAGGCCAATAGGTTAGTGTGTCAAGGATATAGTTTTGAGGGCAATTTTTGTTTAATCGAGAGCCAGTGCAAGTCCTGTTTGGAAGAGGAGATCTGTTCAGATTTGGCAATGTTTAGTGCTGATCTGATTGTGTTGTTTTGAATTACCTGCATCTTGTGCAGGTTTTATTGATTGGTTCCCAAATATAGAGCATTACAGTAGTCCAACTTAGATAATACTAGTGCTCCGGCTGGGGTTATGCGTTTGGCAGTCATGAGATATGGTTTCAAGCTGTGATTAGTTTGCATGTGTAGGCCGTTGTGGATGCAATCGCATTATTTTCTCTAGTGAGGTTCAGATTAGAGTCAATGTAAATACCTAGAGTTTTTACAGCCTTTGAAACCTTGATGTTGTTAACATCAATGTTAAATTAATTGAACTACGCGTTGAGGTTAATTTTGGAAGTTGAGCCCAAGATGAGTAGTTCCGTCTTGTCATCATTTAGGCAAAGACCATGCTTGGCCATTCCGGCTTGGATGATGCTATAAATGTCATTCAGTGCTTTAGAGTCGGTGGCATAGTCACTGTTAGAAGGGATGAGTGGGTGTCATCGACATAATTTGTGTAGGTGA
This sequence comes from Ambystoma mexicanum, assembly GCF_040938575.1. NCBI lineage: Eukaryota > Metazoa > Chordata > Amphibia > Caudata > Ambystomatidae > Ambystoma > Ambystoma mexicanum. Next base: position 654,713,360 of record NC_090928.1, on the reverse strand, counting down.
CACCCAAATAGTCAAGATCATCAAACAATGGTTTTGTGAACACATTATAAAGTGTGGGGGATATGCACAATCCTTGAGCGACTCCGCATTTGACTGGTGCTGGTTGTGCTGAGGCCGAGGGTGCGAAGACCCTCGTTGTTCTGTTGTTGAGGAATAATTGGATCATCTATTAGCTTTGTACGAGAAGTGTGCTGCTGAGGGAAGGTGGTTGCAATTGACTAAGTCAAATGCAGCAGGCATGTCTATTAGTAGAAGGAGGGCTAGTTTGCCTTTGTCCTTGAGGTTTTCAATTTGGGTCTCAAGGTCGATGAGTGCCGTTTTGGTTCCGTGCAAGGGTCTGAAGCCAGATTGTTTTAAGTCCAAGGAGGTTGTTAGCTTCTAGGTGATCTTGGATTTGCAGGTAAGCTGTTCTATCCGAGATTTGTAGGAGAAATGGCACGGTGGTAATGGGTCTATAATTTGTTGGGATATTGGGGTCAAGTGTGGGCTTTTTTAGAAGTGGTAGGACCCAGGCTTTTAGGTTGTTGGGAACTGTGCTCGTTTCAAAGGAGGTCTTGATGGAGGATGTGATGAATGGAGCCAGGTCCTTGGCCACCTCTTTGATGATTGGGGCAGGGCAAATATCACCATGACATTTTGAAGGTTTTAGTTTAGAGATTAAATCCTCAACTTCTTTGATTGCGAGGGGAGAGAAGTTGAAAGTCTTGTGAGTGGGCATTGGTGGGCAGCGTTGTGATTGGCTGGGAAGTGTTTGGTGGCAGACTTAGTTTCTTAGCTTCAATTTTCTCTTGTGGCATTGTGATTTTCCTCTGGATGTTAGCACACCAGGTAGAATCTTTTATGCAGTTGTCAGGTGGTGAGGTGGGGGTTTCGAGCTCTTTGAGAATGTTGAAGAGTTCTTTCGTGCTAGGCTTGGCGTTAATGATGCGATCGTTGTATGTGTCCTTTTTGGCTTGTAGGATAGCCTCTTTATAGTTGATGGAAGCCAATATAAAGTTGCTTTTGTTGGAGACTGTGTTGCAGGCTCTTCCATACCGTTTCAGCATTTCTTTTAGCTTTACTTGGGCACCTAAGGTGCGGAGTGAACCACGAGTTGAGGTGGGCTCAGGGTTTGGCTTTGCGTGGTTTTAGAGGTGCTAATGTGTTGATGGCCTTAAGTAGCGTGTGGTTATAGATTTCTACCATGACAGTGGGATCAGTGTATGTGTAGAGAGCAGTGAGGATGGGCTGTACCAGTGGAAGTAATGTCCCAGCTGTTATACTGCGGTTATTTCTAGTGCATAGGGGAGGGGGCTACATTTTGCTGGTTGGTTTCCTTCAAGGTGAATGTAATAAGATGATGGTCCGTCCAAGCACAGGGTGTGTTGGCAAGTATATTAATGTTGCAGTTGATGTCGACTAGCCAGTCTAACGTCCTTCCTTTGTTGTGCTTTGTTTTTGTTATGTGGTGATTGAAGCATAGTTCGGTGATCGAGTTGGCTAGGTTTAATGTGTTGCGGTCTTTAGAGTCTTGGAAGCCCAGATTGAGGTCGCCCAACATAATTTGGCAGCTTGGCTTGGTGTTAGTGGTGAGGATGAGAGTGCTGTCTTCTTCGAATATCGAGGGGGGCCCTGGAGGTCTATAGACTAGGTGTATAGAGATGGTGCGGGATGCTGAGATGGGTAGCTTAATGGATAAGAGTTCCGCTGATTTAATGGGGTTGCTGGGCGTGAATCTAATGCCAAGGGTAGTTTTGGCAATGAATGCGATGCCTCCTCCTTTGGAATGATTGAGGTCTCTGTCCTGGCGGATGATGGAATAGTCTTTGGGTATGGCTAGTGATAGAGATGGCCCTGCAGCCGCGTGGAGCCAGGTTTCAGTGATTGCAAGAAAAGCTAGGTCATTGGCTGTTATGTCAGCAATATCTAGAGCATGGGCAGGTAAGGATCTTGCATTAATGAGTCCACCCTTGATAATGGAGTCAGGGTTGTTTGGGAATGTTTTTTGTGAGAGGTGTTGATTTTGGTGGGTGAAATGTTGTGTATTGTTTTTGGGCTCAGGATGGACACAGTGGCAGTGGTTCTGTCAAGCGGAAGAGATTATGTGGGGGTGAATCTGGAGCCTAGTCTGTTGTTTCTGTTTTGAAGATTACATGTTTGGTTAGGGGTGTGTTTGTTTGCGGATTGTTTTATCCATTGGTCGGGGGTAAGGTGGTAATGGTAACTGGACGAAAGTGGTGTGCATGTGACTAAATGTGTGTGGAAGGTCTGATTGTAGGAATTTGGATGGGGGTATGCAGTCGGAGGGGATCGGGGGGTTTCTTGGATATCGATAGTTGAATGCTGTGAGAGATGGCTGTATCATAAGTGGGTGTATTTCTGTTTGTAGCTGCAAGGGCAGCCCAAGTGACCATGCATGTGCAGAGGATCAGTAGGGACAGGAATGGAGTTAGACCCATGGGAGTGGCCCACAGTGTGTGCTATGCTAGCGCTAAATTGGATAGCTTAGGTGAAGGAACGTTTTACAAATGCAGCATGGAATTTCTCAGTGAGGAGCGCTGGATATGCTGGTAACTAGAGCAGGCATTGGGAGTACCTTGATACATGTGCAATGGGGCTGGCAATTAATGGCAGAGGAGGGCCTTTAAAATGCAAACAGCAAACAATAGCACAGGAGGTCCTTTGAGATGCATACAACAGTCAATAGCACAGGCGGGCCTTTGCAAATGCAGACAGCAATCAATATCACAGAAGGGCCTTTAAATGCAAACAGCAGTCAATGGCACAAGAGGGCCTTTAAAATGCAAGTAGCAAGCAATAGCACAGGAGTGTCTTCAGTAGAGCGTCCTTTAAAGGCAGCATATGGTTATTATGTGAGGAGCAGTAGCGTGAACTGGAAGCAAGGTCAGGCACTGGTAGTGCTGTGCTATATGTGCAGTAGGGCAGGCAAACAGTAACACAGCAGCAGCTTCAAACAATGCAACATAAGATTATTCAGTGTACCTAGAAGTGCATGTTGGTTTGCCGATGATATAGCTGATAAGGATGCACCAATATATGTGTCGAGAAGGGTGACTCTTGTGCGCTTGCGAGGGGCGCTTGAGCTAGTGAGTTGTAGGTTCAGGAGGGTAATGAGGAGATGGATAATGAGGCGCCAAGTGAAAAGCAATGGTTGAAGTTCGGTTACAGTAGCATGTGGGCGAAGTAGTTCTTGTTTGCTTATCTGAATGACTGGAAGAGCGGTGGCTGTGCGGGCAGCGTAGTGTGCCCCGGCCTGTTGCGCCACAAGCAGGCACAGACAGGCTCTGCAGCCTTTTGTTGTGGGCCTTCTGATGCGAGGCCGGCTACCGCCTAGCGACGGATCTGGTTAACATTTACTCTATGCCCCAAGGTGAATGTGCTCTAACCAGAATTGTGTTGAAGTGTATGACAAAGGAGTACACTATGAGGGTTATTAAAGATTAATTTGAATTAAACACATGTTTATTGACTTTTTAGCATACACTACTTACTCTTGAACAAGAAAGTATAATAGTCAACATCACAAAATGCTGAACTCATTTATATATGTATATCACATGACATACCATTTACTGTAGGTCATATGAGTAACAGGAAGTTGTTTAGAATCCCTTACAGAGGTCTTAACTATTGTATCTGATTTGTAAATGGACAAAGCTACAGTGGGTCACTCATTTTAAGTCCATTAATTAATATGCTTTAGGCAGCTTATCTGAACCCAGTCATAATCCTGTTGTTCCTTGTGCTGCTAATCAGGCCCCTTCGCTTGTACTCACCCATTCTCCCTCCTCTATGTATAACATATTCAGCGCTCATATGCTAGTAGTACCTGTGAGTTCTCAATAGTAGTAAGAAAAGCACTCTGTCGGGGAACACCAAGAGTCAAAGAATTTAACAGACACATTATTTAGGTTGCACATTAACCATTCCATGGTTCTAGTTAGGCTCTTCATTCAGATATTTATGCTCAGTATTTCTTTGTCACCACACCAAGTCACTGTCGTTGATTTTCCAGCAAGTATTTTTCGTGCAGTAATCTATTTCCACTATGGCCTGCTTGAGAATCCCTTGTTTCAACAGAACTGTGAGTAAAGATCAAAAATGTAATGTCCAGCTTTCCCTTCCTCCAAGTTCATGAGAAATTGACAATGCCCTGTGGCTGAGATAGCAATGACTTCTTGTTTGTATTGATATCACAAAAATGCACACAATAGGCAGCAGGCATAATTCACCAACTGATACGCAGAATAAAGCGCATGTCTCAGAGTACTATATCCATATCCCCCGTGCACAACACCATTGCTTTTTTGCCTTGTGCACCTCTATATCCTTGGCAGCTTAAGGTTGCACTCTGTTCTCAGGCACTGGGAACAAAGCAAATCCACAGATACATAATCTGTGAAACAAGTCTTTACTTAAATGCACTTGGGAAAGTCATTCCGAACCACAGCAGTAATAGTTTCATTCAACACAATGTTCCAAATCTTAGCCCATTATAATGGTATAGGGGGCTGGTTCTGTCATTTTCAGTTATGAGCTAGTGTAAACGAGCTGCCACCAGAATATGGTTTGATTCTAGCCAGGGGAAAAGTCAGCATGAGCAGACCCCATCCTCCCCCAATCAGCGCTACCCAGCAGCACAACCATCAGTCCATAGAAAAATGTATCCCTTTAATAGACTGAATTAGACCTAAGACTTTGCACAGCAGGTGTGCATTATCACAGGCATACCAGATGTGCCTAGATTCTTCCTTTGTTGATCCCTGCATCCTACTGTTCTGGTTGATATGCGATCAGAAGGTTAGGAGGTATGTATTCCCCCTCTGCTTAATGCACAAAGAGGACATAGCCACCCATGGCCCTGTCTCATTCCAATCACATCAAGTGCAATGGTGACGGCACGGCAAGTGGGGCTGACGCTGCCGAACCAGCCATGTAGAGGCGTGGGGTTGATAGTTTAGGGTTTGTCCAACCAGGGACTGCAGAATATCTGTATAGATTTGCGAGGTCGGTCTCTTTTCTGTGGTGCAGTTTTCCCCAGGCTGGTTTGGAAACAGGGGGAGGGAGTATTAGGGTGTGCATATTTTGTGTGGGCTTTAGATTTGTGTTTAATGCACTGATGTACTCTGAGGGGGAGGCGGTCCCTTGGGGCACAGTACTAAGGGAAGATGGTCTTAAGGGTGGAATATCGGGGAGTTCAACAGGGTGGTGGGTGACCCCCACCTTTAGAGCTCATTGCTTTATCAGCCCGCTTGGCTAGTGTCCAACGGGGGTGTAAAGGGCTCAACCTTAATTCAATGTATTGCCTTTCTAACGCAGATTCCTCATCAGATGGATATACATGCATTCCAGCGTCAGCTGCTCGGAAAACTTTTCGACAGGAGGTATGGTGTACCTCGACTTGGCCGTCGTGACTGGATGCGCCGGTCATCGATTCCGGACGTGACATCAGTCGTCGTACATATACTGTCTCACTACACCCTTGTACCTCTGTTCCTTTTTTCCACGCGCTCAGCACGATGCTCGAGGAACACTGCTAATCCTTCGCTTTTTCATTCAACGTTTTCGTCATTATTGTTCAACGTGTGTTCGAACCATGTCAGCGCACAAGGTACCCGGGTTCAAGCACTGCAGGGACTGCATCTCCAAAGTGTCTGTGATGGACCCACACAGCATCTGCATGTGGTGCCTCAGTGTCAGTCATGACAGAGTGCTGTGGATCTTGCAGAAAAATTAACCCAAAATCCCTCAGGGAAGGGCTGAGTGAGAGGCTTTCAATGAACAGATGTCAGTGATGGTCCATAAAGAAGCTGCTGAACCTGTGAGTCCTCGATGGAGCAGGCCCCAGTGGCTCCAGTGGCACCCGGTGACCCTAGCCCCAAAGTGACCACCATTATGAAGCCATAGTTGCTGGCAGAGCCGTCGGGCTCAGCGCTGAGCAAGATTGGTCTGTCTTGGGCACCTTTCGATATCAGTGCACTGAGGCCTCTTTCGGCGCTGATTGCAAAACCGTCGTCCGCCATTGAGCAGTCGAGGGCTGAGTTTTTCGGCTCCATGGCTGATATTTCCGGCGGCGATGATGATGACAACCAAAGTGGTTTTGATCCTGCATATTAAGGTGCTGGAAGGGGCAGATTTTTTTTTAATTTAATTTGATTTAGTTTATACACAACTTTTCAAATATATGCTAAATTACACAATAATACAAAAGCAACAAAAAAGAGAAAATGGGTATAAAATACCAAGGGTACAAAAGATAACCATATTAGACAAAAATAGTAGATAAAAACAAAGTACTTTACATTTTATATACCTTCCAGATAATTTGAATACAATAATAAAAGATAAAATGACCAAACCAAAAACATCTCATGAACCAACGGGACCCCATACAAAATTAATTTGAGGCGGCTACAGCAGGCAAAACCATTCTTGAATATTGCACAATAGCGATCTGTACTTTTTCTCTTGAGGTCGAAAATATAATGTGCCATTTGTAGTCACTTGAAGTGCGAATGTGAAAGGTGATAATATTCTGAAAATATCTTTCTCTCGCCAACATTAGTGACGGACAGTCTACTAGCAGATGTTGCAGAGGTTTTTTTTGCTGAACATCAATGCAATATCTGAAGTAGTTTTGTTCTTGAGGGATCAGTTTCCGTCTAGATAATACATCTCTCGTACCCCATAGATTAAATCTAAACATTTGGACTTCGGATTGTATAGCTGGAGATGGACATTTCAGCAGTTACTGAGCAATGATACCATAAGGCTTGACACCAAACACCCAAACATTAAAGTCTTTATAGTGCGAGCACTTCGCTAAAGTCCCCGGCCAATCAGCGTGTTAGAATTTTACTTTAGCACGGTCAGGGTTCTGAAGTAACAGCTCTATTGTTATATTTGTCTCACTCATATGGCTAAATATCACTTCAGCCATTTCATTGGATATGTATTATGTGATTTTAACAAGGCAGATGCCAAAACCTCTAGAATTGTCCCACTATTTATACCCAATAGGCACTTCCGTAGCAGGGCACACTGTCTCCACCTTGCCTGTGCATACAAAGACACCAACCCCAACTCATACCGCACCATAGCGATCGGCGTTGCTTTAGGTAAGCCTAAGATCACCTTCCAATACTTAGCCTCTAAGGCCTCCCATGGCAAGCCTTTGTCTAACACCATGCTCTCCACACCATACGATACAATCGGGACGACTTTCATTTTGTAAAAATCTACTGCATGTTTCAGGGAGAATTTACCAAATTATTTAATGATAATTCTGGACTGTGAGGTCAATTGGAGTAGTTTACTCTGCACCATTGTTCCTGTGTCGCCCTTAGGTTGCCTATTTGAGATTTCTATCCCCAAATATTTGTATTCAGACACCTTTTCAGGGGCAGATTTCTTAGTCAATCAAGCAGATCTGGTTACACTGGCTGAGGGGCTTAATGATGCCAGTGGGCAGGACCGTTGCCAGATGTGAAAACGCAGCAGGCCCATCCTTAAGGCCATACCAACGCCAAATATCAGCCTTCGTAGATAGGGTGGTGGATACCCTGGGATGGAATGTTCCAGCCTAGCCTTTGCCACTCTATCACCTGATTGATATACTTGATGAAGTGCTTTCTAGAGGACAGGCCATGCCCTTCAATGCAGCTACTGCTGACCCTATCGCCACCTTTTGAGAGAGGCCTCGCACCACGCTCCCAGTTTACTCTGACTTCACCTAGAAGTGCATGCCGCCAAGGGGAGACCCACCATGGGGCTAGTGGTTCAGGTGGCCACAGTATCTACCAGACCAGCCACCTCAGTTCTCCCAACCAATAGTGAGGGGAGTGAAGTTGACACTTTAGCTAAGAAAATCTTCTTGTTCGGCAGCAGGGCCCTGCAGGCGGTCAACGGTTGTGGATTTGCCAAGTACCTATTTGGTCTGCGGACAGCTATTGGTGAGGCTGCCCAGTATACCCCTAAAGGGGAGATTTGTGAGGGCTTACAAAGGCTGGTAGACAAGGAGGTGGCCCGGCAGTCTTTGCAAATGGGCCTGGACGTTGCAGACTGCGTCGACAGATCCATGGAGTCAGCCATGGTATTAAGAAGGCAGGCATACTTGCACACATATGGATTCTCACTGAATGTACAGAATAAGCTCCTGGACATCGTGTTCGACAGCAAGAATCTCTCTGCCCCCAAGGCTGGTGACTCTTTGGAGAAATTCAAGGAATCCAAGCTAGCTGCAAACTGCCGGCTAAGCCTGCCTTTAGCTTCGCCTCAAAGGGTAGAGGCTACCAATCTTGTGTCCCTTATGGCAGGAAGGATCAGCTCCGGCAACCCTGGCAGGGGGCAGAGGCGTTCCCCACGCTACGGAAGGGGCAAGAGGGCCTCTAGAAGCCAGCAGACACTGGTGGTAGTGGCTAGGTTGGCTCCGCCCAGATTCCCTGGTTGGAGGAAGGATAAGCAAGCACAGGGTCAATGGCAGAAGTTTACCTCAGACGCCTGGGCGCTTTAGCTCATACAGTTGGATTACTGTCTGCCTTTCTTAAGAATGCTGCTGGACAAACCACCACCACCACCTCCTAAGCAACTGGAACAAGAGGCTTTTGAAGGGTGCTGTTTAAGATGTACCTCCCACGCAGGGAGGATCAGACTGGTTTTCCCAGTATTTCTCCAGCATGGGGTCTGGCATGGATTCACATGCTCGTGAATATTCCCCGTCGTCATGCTGGGAATCCTCAGTAAAAGAAAAACTGTTTCACTTTAAACCAATCACTGCCCTCTGGGTCATACTGCCCCCATCCAATGAAAGACCTCTCCCTAAGCCCCTCCCATGGCAAATATCTTCTGATTTTTACTGCTCGCTTCAGTGTTGGGAGTCCTCGAGTTTGTTCTCATAGCTATTTGTACGTTTGTATGTGTTTTTCCACAAGAAAAGTTCCTTTTTTGTTTCACTGAGCCCTTGAGCTCTTTCCTTCATCTGCTGACAGCAGGGACCCGTTGTCGGTGAAGTTATGTGCCCCTAAAGGGCTAGGATTTATCGAAGATTCTCAAACGCCATATTGGGCCTACTTCACGCCCTCTGACCATGAGGGAGGAGAAGGAGGGATGGTCCCTCTTCAGGCCCTGCACCAAATGCAGGCTTTGGAATGTGTTTGTGGAGACAAGCACCTACAATGCCTCTACTGCCTACACCCAGACCATATGGAGGTAGACTGCGAGATAGGTCTCTGTTTCTCTAAGAAAACGACAAAGGGCAGACATAGTAGGCTGGCGGCAATGCTTAACACTAAGGCCTCTGACCCGTGCTCCGAGCAGGGTCATGCCTTGTCCAGGGCTGGCCGATCCGAAGAGCAGTCTTCATCGTCCTTTGAGGGCACCTCATCCGTGGGGGCCTAAGATGAGGCGAAGATCTGCAAGTCCTAGTACACCAGGTTCACCGCGGAGCGAGTCCAAAGGTGGTTAGGGCACGATCAGCATGACCTTCCGCCTCCATTGCCAGCCTACCATCAAGCTCCTCTTCAAAGAGGAAGTAGTCTACCCCGGCTAAGCTAAGGGAGAAACAGAAGAAGCTGCTGAAAGAGGAGAAGGTGGCTGCACCGCCTGCGCAGACACAACCGACAAAGACCTGATCGGCGACTGTCGCCGGCTACTACTACCACGGCAGCTAAGGGCGCTGATCTTACGAGGGTGGTTCCAATGGCCCAGATAGTGTCCCTGTCCCCACGGTGCGACAACACCACAGAGAGTTTGGCAAAGTCTGCAGGTACGCTAGAAGGGTTGAAGATACCGGCTCAAGTCCCGGTTCAGAACCCTCAAGGAGGAAAAAAGGGGAGGCGAGGAGGCCCTGAAATAGCCCTCCCAGGTTGTCTCCCAAGCCACGGAGGTCTTGTCCACAGACGAGGAAGATCAGGAGTCCATGCATACGATCCACGAGGACGATGACCATGCAGGGCCTAGTTTCCCTTTGTTGCCTTCTCACCCGAGGGACATTTCCTTGGAAATTCTGTCAACGTTCCACACCTTGGTGTTGGAGTTCTAGATGAGAATGCCTAGACATTCCTAGAATACCTAGAGGTCAGCCTACTCCGAAGAAGAGGAAGCGTCATCTGACGCCCCCATATCAACCTAGTCTGCCACGTCGGGACCCAACTCCCCCAGCAGAGCCAGACACGGGTATGAGAAATGGATATGGCCATGATGACGGATGACGACCAAGACATTGTTGCAGCGGATGGTGAGTCGCCCCATTTGGATTCCCCGCATAGGGTTTCCCCACCGGATGAGATGGGTTCGTTCCACTCCATGATCGCCAGGGCCTCTGAGCTATTTCAGCTGGTGCCTGAGGAAACCAAGAAGGAAGGTTTCTTGTATCAAAGGCGAGAGGCCAGAGGAAGACAATCATGTGGTGCCTTTTCTGGATGATATTTGGGAAGAGGACGTAGTCCTCATGAAGAACCCTTGCACAGCTCCAGCCAAGCAGGATAGGCTGGGAAAGAAGCATAGGGTGCCAGACTCTGCACCCAAATGCCTGAGGTCGCAACCATTGGTGGACTCGGTGGTGTCGGCGGCTGCGAGGAAACAGTTGGCTAACCCATCCTCGTCTTCGGTCCCTCCGGACAGTGAGGGGAAAAGGATGGACGCCATGGGGAAGAAGGTTGATTTACACTGCAGCGTCTACAATCAAGACAGCCAACGCACAGGCGATCCTAGCCAGGTATGACAGAGTTGAGGTACAAACTAGGACCGATCTTGGTCTTCCCAGACGATAAGAAATTGGAGGCCCCCGCCCTCTTCCAGGAAGGAGAAGTGGCATCGAACCACGCCATCGCAGTGGCAGTGGATGTCGCAGACACAGGGTTCTGGCAAATGGGGGAACAGTGTCTGCCTTCGTCCGCAGGGATGGATGAAGGACACTAACTTTCGTCAGGAGGTTCAAGCGAAGGTGCTGGACATGCCCTTCGATGGGGAAAACCTGCTTGGGAAGGCTGTCAACTGGTTCCTCCAGGCCAGCAAAGCGGATACGGCGACGGCCCGCTCCCTATGCACTCTCGAACAGCACTGCTAGTCTTCTTTCCGCTCCCCCAGGGGAAAAATGAGCAGGTCATCAAAAGGGTTCCCCACATCATACAGACAGCCTTCCCGATCCTCAACGCAAGAAGCCTACAGAGGCCACTCCCAGGACTATGGTAGCAGAGGACAGCGTCAATGTCGCCCGGAGGACACAACAACGGAGACGTCGGGCCCCCACTGATGCACCCCGGCGGGAGGCTGGTGATGAGGTTAGTCAGTGAGTGGCGAAAGATCACCACCGACAGATGGGTGCTGTATGCTCTCGCCCAGGTTCACACCTTGGAGTTCCAATGCAGGTGTCCTCGTATTCCGCCGGTACCCTGGTCTGAGCAGCACATCCCTCAAGTTCTGGAAGAGGTACTGTTAGGCAGAATCCTGTGCAGTGCCCTTAGGGACCACTACACACGACTATGAGTGGAAATACAAGTTCACCTTTGGTACAAGCCTGTATTACACTGTTAAAGTGGTAGCATTAGCTGAGCAGCCAGACTTATCTCATGAGTAAATGAGCAGTAGTAAAGATTACACAAAGGACTAAAATTACTGTGACTCAAGCAAACACCGACTCAAGGATTCAGGTAAAAAATAAAAGTACATTTATTTTATACCATCTGTTCACAAAACACTTCACTTCTATTAATTCAAAACCACACGTAAAATACACTACACACAACCAATTCCACTTGTCCCAGCAAATTCAAGGTAAGTACATTAGGATTTGACAGACCGGTGTTGCGATACTAACACGTACCCGCAAATAGAAATGCTCACGAAGTTAAAACACACTTTGTACTTTAGAATTTCAAACAAGGGAAAAGGGAATAAAAATCATAGGCAATACTTTTTCAAGGCAAGAAGACTCGATGACTTATTCAAAGATGCAGATTAAAGTCAATAGGCCTGCGCCATTTTCAATGGAGCAGATGCTCAGTTGACGAGGATTAAACGTTGGTCAGTTGGAGAGAATGAACAAATGTGCACAGTAGCTTATTCCGTTGGAGAAATGCTGGTGCCACGGCATTTGTTCCTGGTAGTTCCTGCAGACTCACGGTTCCTGCGGCTTCAGTCGTGGGGACAAGGACGACGACATCTGGAGCGATCTGCACTACCGCAGCCGCGAAAAAGACAACGATGAATAAAAGGTGCGCTCCTTTAACTCAGGAGAGGGCTCTTCTAATGGCTATCCGGACCACTACAGCACAGCAGTGATTTCGACCCAGGAGAGGATTCTCTGACTGAAGAAAAGACGAGCTGGTTGATCCCACGAGGCTCAAGGGAAGAAGACTCTGGACTGGATCTTCTTAGTCATTGAAGGGGTAGATAGCTCAGGACTGCAGCAGGGCTTCACCGGGACTCGGGGTTGCAGCAGCCATCTTCTTCTCCGCTTTTCTTCGGTTCCTTGTAGTTCCAGAGGCGACTCTGCCTTCTAGTCCAAGAGTCCTGCCTTTCATGCCAAATTCCCCCATTCACACAGCCTGGCTGTCAATCACTCAGCAGGGGGGGTTGTCCAGCACGGACAACCACCTCAGCCTATCAACACAAAGTGCGACTTGGGTCTCCAAGGAGACCCTGTGCAGGGTGTGACTAGACCCCTCCCTCACATTTAGCCCACCTAGACACCCAGACGCCAAAGGAGGGCTTCTGGTCAGAAGCCCGCCAAAGGTCGGCAACAAAGGAGGCAAACCTGGTTTGCCACACAAAGAAAGACCCAAGAAGGATGTTAACAAAAAGAAATGGTGATTAAACCCAACCGGAGCCGAAATAAAAAGTATTTGGGCTAGCGGGTTTAAAGTTTGAGGCTACTAAAATCGCCTAAAACACTAGCACGTTATGTAATATAATCGCGGTAGGAAAGTAAGGGTAGGTACCACTGCCACCAGCCAAGTCTTAATGTTAAGGGAGCGAAACAGTGCTCCAAGAGGTACAGATAAAAGGGCTAAGAATTAACCCTTCCCAATAATCCATGTAAGATGGGGTGTACTGGATCTGTGGTAAAATTACTAAGTAAAGTTAGTGGCAAATTTACCCTTTTCTGGGGGACAGTAGTCCGCCCCAGAAATGGAGTCGGTGGGAAGTCTAAAAGACAACCCTGTGTCACTGCACTGAAGGTGCTGTGTAACACACAAAAGAGTGGGGCTACTGAAGTGATGTACTCCAGGATCCACAATCACAAAAACAGATGAAATGCACATGGCAAAAAACAGGTAAGAGCGGGGGAAAAGCTCACACTCTTACCCAGTGGAAAAAATAAACCCCAGAAGTCCAGCAAAGCTGCTGGGGGACTCACTAGGTAAGGTAAATTAGCCATAGAGAGAATTCTCCCTAACAGGTACAAGCAAGGTTACGAAAAGTGGCAATATAGCTAGTTCCCCAACGGTTCCGGGGCTCTGATCGGAAAGAAGACGGGGGGCTGGAGGCCAATCCTGGACCTGTAACGTCTAAACAAATACTTAGTCCCAGAAATTCAGGAGGCGCTTTGCTACATGGTGCTGAAGATTGCCACTCTGAGGGTCACAGCGCCATAGATACTTCCATACTTGCTATACTTGTCAAAGGCTGGTCTGGCGCAAGCCTCTATGAATGTGCATCTGGCGGCTATCTCCCGCTACACCAGGTCCCCAGGAAGATCCTTGCTCTGGTCCCACAGACTCATGAAGGAGTTTCTCAAAGGACTTTTCCAGTCTTTCCCGCCAGTGAAGGCTCCTGTCCCGACATGAGAACTCAACGTGGTTCTGACAAGGCTCATGGGGGGCTCACTTCAACCCTATGCATCAGGCCCCACTCAAGTCTTTCTCGTGGAAAAATGGCTTTCCTTGTGGCAATCACCTCTGCCAGGCATGTAGGTGAGATCCAAGTCCTATCCTGCAAGCAACCATACCTGACTTTCCACGAATCAAGGGTGGTACTATGTAAGCACCCATCTTTCATGCCAAAGGTTCCGTTAGAATTCCACTTCAACAAACCTTTGGTGTTACCTGTTGTCTTCCTGAAAACTTTGTCGCTGGTGCGAAGGGTTCTATGTGACACGCACAAAGAGGTTTCGGAAGACTTCACAACTGTTTGTGAACTTTGGTCCTGTGAACCAGGGGAAGGCCTTGTGCGAGGCTTCCATTTAAAGGTGGCTCTCTGGGTGCATCACGCACTGTCATCGGTTGGCGAACCGACTGCTGCTTGGCCATACGAGAACCCACTTCAACAGAGCGATTGCTGCAACAACGGCGTTCCTGTCTAGTGCACCCCTGCTGGACATCTGCAGGGCTGCTATATAGAGGTCCACACACACCTCCACAAAGTTCTACTGCGTCGACAGGGATTCCAGGGAGGAGTCCAGAGGTAGCCAAGCAGTGCCACGCAACCTGTTTGCTTGAGGTGAGCCTGTTCCAGATTAAGAGTTAATTGCTTCTGTTGAGCCTTGCCACCACCTGTAACTATTGTTCTCCAGCATGGGTGTGGCATGGATTCACATGCAAACCCCCCCTCCGCCCATCTGTGGCTCTTCTTGGTCATACTGCCACTTTACGTGCTTACCAAATGTGAAGATGGCTGGCAGGGTGGGGCTTAGTGAGAGGACGGTCATTGGATGGGGGCAGTATGACCCAGAGGACAGTGATTTGTTTAGAGGAGAAATACAGTTTTAAAGTGATATTGAAACTTTTTTTTTCTTTTACAGAGGATTCCCAGTCTGTCGACAGGGAATGTGCTAGATCCATGCTGGAGAACAATAGTTACAGGTAAGTAGCTTAAACCTTCCTGGTACCCCAGAAAGGGGGATGACTCTGTCCCATCTTGGACCTTAGGGCCTTGAAGTTCCTGAGGAAAGACAAGTTTAAGATGGTGATGTTGAGAGAAAATCTCCAGATTCTCAAGCTTCAGGACTGGCTGGTGTCGCTAGGTCTCAAGGGTGCATATTTCCATGTGCCAATCCATCAGAAGCACAGGAAGTTCCTGAGATTCCTCATGGGGGACAGGCACTTCATGGTGCTCCCCTTTGGGCTAACCTCAGCTCTGAGGGTCTTCACTAAGCTCATGGCGGTAGTCGCAGCTCACCTCTGGAGTTCTGGCGGCCATGTGTTCCCATACCTGGACGACTGGCTGATCCGAGGAAAGTCGATGGAGCAGGTTTTGTCCCATCTTGAGGACACCTGCTCGCAACTCCACAGGCTGGGTTTCTCCCTGAACTTGCAGAAGTGCCATACGACACCATCATAAAAGCTCCAGTTCATCTGAGCAGTCCTAGACACTTGGGCAGGGAAGGCTTTTCCACCTGAGGAGAGAGTCACCAGTTTCAGACAGATGATCCAGCTCTTTCAGAACCACACCGCCTTGCCAGCGACTTCCTTTCTCCGCCTCTTAGGTCTCATGACCTTCTGCATGTCTTAGTGAGCCCACAGGGCAACTTCACTAAAGGTTGCCCACTGGTTTAGAGCAGTGTAGGTCCTTGGGCATTCCTCCTAGCATCCTGTGAGGGTGGTCTGGGCTTAATGGCAGTCCATATGGCCTAATAGAATGGTTGGCAACCTGACTTCTTTGTACCTGGCTCCGATTTGTGATTGGTGGGCTTGCTTTGGGCAAACCCTTTGAGTAGTACTTAAAATACTATTACGTCCGTCCCCTATCCTTCATACTGTATGGGCGTCCCTCGCGAGGGACGGGAGACTGAACCTTTTTCACCAGAATATGTTTTCTTCCCCTTTAAAGGCGCGCATGGCGCGGCCCTTGGAGCATGCGCTGGCCTGACACCGGCCACCGGTGCCACTCCTCAGTCCCCTTTTCCGCTTCAACAGGAACGGGTCGAATTCACCAGTGCTCCAGGGTTTTGCTTCGGCCATATAATACCACACGCTCTTCCCCGGATATTCTCCTATCTTTGTCTTTTTCTTTTCAATTAGGTACTTGGTCCTCCGAAGCCATGCTCCTCCCCGGCGCATGTGGACTTCAGCAGGCTTCAGCAGGTGTCCAACCTGCAAGGGTCTCTTCCCTACATCAGACCCCCATGCCCTTTGCCTCCGCTGCCTTGGCCCCGACCACGACTGGGAAGGTTGTTCCGCGTGCGACGCACTGACTCCACAGGCACTGAAGAACAGGCTAGCTAGGTGGAGGGAGCTCTTCCAGAAGTCACCTCCAGAGGACTTAAAGGACTTAGTCAAACATCGCTTGAGGCTGAAGGAAAGGCCTCTACTCACCGTTGCACCCCGTATAGGCGACTCCTTCACAAGGAAGCGCCATACCGGGAGGAACCTGTTGGGTTCTAGCACAAGTACAGAGGCTAGTCCAGCAACTCGCCTCATGGCTGAGGGGTCTCTGGATCCTTCCAGGTTCAGTGCTGAGGGATTGCATGGTTCTTTTACCGGGGTTACTCCTGAGGGGCAACGCCCTAGTACCAGCATCATGTCCGAGGGGGCACCTTCACGCAGCACTACCGGCAGCTCAGTTTCCAGGTCACGGCCTGAGGTGCGGGATAGGCCTTTTGTTCCAACACCCAAGCGTCTTGGACGGGGCTGGTTCCAGCGAGCCAGGCATGACTTCGGCATGTGGCGCGCAGCTCGACAAAATGGCTGCCACGCCAGATAAAATGTCCGATACCCCCTCTTGCAAAGCGGGTGGAGGAAAGAGTCACAAGGTGGGACTGGTGTCAAACATGTGTGTTGCCTACAGTTTATCAATCGGCAGCGTAGGGCAGGTTTCCCTTGCACCCCAGGCAGACTGTGCCCCGGCCCCAGTTGCCCTCAGCCACTCTGTCAATAACACCTGCCACCTCTACAGCGTCCGAAGACAGGTTCTTCGAGAGGTTCCTAGGGCTTATGCCTTCGGGATGCCATCAGGGACATGCTCTCCCAGGTCACCCACCGGCACCCATAGTCATTCCTCCTGTGGCTCTGGTGCCACAGGCCCCAGCGCAGCTGTCGCTGCCCCCCTCTGGCTCCTCTGATTCCGGCTTCCCTGCCTCCCACAGGACAGGCGATTACACACCAGCCTCCATAGCAGCCACCGGCTCCGTCCTCCACTCCGCAGCCCACAGCGCCCAGCACTCTTCCACCAGCTCCGGACCCCCCAAGCACCTTGGTGGAAACTGACAAGGAGGAGGACCCTGATATGCCATCTTCAGCCAAGGCCTTCCACGAAAGCCTTGCAGGTTTGGCAGAGTATTTGGGCCTTCCTCAGCCCGAGGTAGAGCAGCCCGAGGAGGGGGGTCTTGGCAGAAGTCCTCACCTTAAGAACCCATAACAAAACGGGGATCCCGATGCAGAAAGACGTAGTGGAAGGGGACACTCTATTGACGCATCCTCAACCGCACTCTTCCCTGATAGCTGCAGCATCAATCTAGTCCAAGCCTTAGTTGTCCTTGGCCACCTCGTCCTCAACGCTGCTAGGCAAGGAGGAGAAGATCTTCGAGGCGTACAGGAAATACTGTACTCCAACGCCTCCTTGCATCTGCGTCGGGCCAACGCAGATGCCATCCTGGCAGCCGCTAACCAAAGCCTCTGGCAGGAAATTGCGGACTTCCTCCCAGAACTTCCGGCACAGAGCCAAGCGCGCTTCAAGACGGTATAGGAGAATCAAGGCTGGTAGAGAAGGACATAATGGTGTCCACTGTGGCCCACATCGATACCTCTGCCCGGGCCATCTGCCTCGCCACAGACAAGAGAAGGGTGGCCTGGCTCCAGGTTACTAAGTTTAATCCCGATTTCCAGGAACACATATTGGACCTTCCCTTCGAAGGTAGTGACCTCTTCCACTCCACCACAGATGAGGAATTAGATCAAAATAAGAACAGCTCACGAACCGCAAAGACTTTATCTATTCTTACGAAGGCCACGCCCAAGACCTACAACCAGTCACAGCAATGCTCTGACAAGGGTGGGCGTTTGGCGGGTTCCGAGGCTTCCAAGAACCGAGGTCCAGTGAACCTGACCATTCTCCGAGTCAGCTTCGGAGGAAACAACAAAAGAGCGGGGGGAGGGGGGCAAGGATTTTTTACAATCCCCCTCCTCTGCAACAGCTTCCTCCACGTGTCTCTGGTGGGGGGGGGAGGCAGGCTTGCCTTTCACATGCAGTTTTGGCGCTAGAATTTTTTGAATCCCTGGATCCTCTCCATAGTCTCCACGGGATACCGCCTACCGGTACCTTCCTCTCCTCCCTCCTCTCCCACAGATTGGGGCAGCAGCTCTGCTGGCGGAGATCCAGTCGCTCGTCGAGAGCCAGGCAGTGGAAGAAGTCCTAGCCTCCCAGCGAGGATTGGGCTTCGATTCCAGGATATTTGCCATACAGAAGAAGAACCAGGCTAGCCTGAGAGTTGTGTTGGACCTTTCTACCATCAATCTCTCCCTCCCTCTGCAAAAATTCAAGATGGTTATCCCAGCTCTTATTGCAGAAACACTGGACACGGGAGACTGGATGTGCTCCCTGGATCTGAAGGATGCTTATCTACACGTCCCAATTTGGCAGCCGCATCGTTCCTTACTGCGCTTCAGGATCATGGGCTTCCATTTCCAATACAAGGTGCTACCCTTTGGCATTAACTTGGCACCCAGGGTATTTACCAGGTTAACGAATGCAGTAGCAGCCCTCCTCAGGGCCACCACGTCTACCCATAGCTGGACGACTCGCTCGTCTGGGCCACTTCTCCGGGAGCAGTTCAGCATACTGCCTCTGCACTGGTGAACATACTCCACGACCTGGGGTTCACTATCAATCTCAAGAAGTCTCAGCTGCAGCCCACGCAGAATCTGACCTTTTTGGGCCTCTTCTGGGACACGAGCTCTGTGAGAGTCTTTCCCTTGGAGGGCAAGATTGCAGCCATCAAGAGAGCGACTTGTGACCTCAGCCTGGTGGTACCAACACCTACTGGATTTTATGGCAGCGGTGCGTTTGGCCGTGCCCCACACACGACTTAGGATGCAGAGATTACAACTGCACTTCACACTCTCATGGAATCGAGAGAATGGCTCCCATGAGGAGCCAGTCAACATTACTCCCTTTCTCCTCTCCGACCTCCAATGGGGGTCCGCGGACTCCAACCTGAGGCAGGGCAAGCCTTTTTCTTACGACAACCAACCCTTTAGGTCACAGTTACTACAGACTCTTCCCTAGAGGGCTGGCAAGCCACCCTGGACAACCACAGCGTCCATGGAGTCTGGACTCGTCAGGAGCAGGAGTCCCACATCAATTGTCTAGAATTGAAGGCCATATGGTTGGCTCTCAAGGCCTTTCTCCCTCTTATCGAGGGCAAGACAGTGCTTATCCAGACAGATAACTCCACCAGCATCTACTATGTCAACAAGCAGGACGGGGGCACCAGATCCTCTTCGCTATGCAACCTAGCAGTTGCCATGTGGGAATGGGCTGTGGAGAATAACATCTACCTCATGGAGGTCCACCTCCGAGGGGAATCCAACCTGGAAACGGACAGGCTCGGCAGACTGGGGGCCGCTAATTACAAGAGGCAATTAAACAACCTGGTACTGAAGGAGATCTTCCTCATGTGGGGGCATTCCCAGGTGGATCTTTTTGCCTCCTAGGACAACAGGAAATGCCAACAGTTCACCTCTGGGCAGGGCTCCGGCTCCCTGGGCGACTCATTCCAGATACAATGGAACAACATGAAGGCATATGCCTTGCCGCCCACACCCCTGGTCCAACGGGTGATCTACAAAATAGTGATCCTGGCACCTCAGCATCATTCTGATAGCTCCCTGGTTGCCGGCCAGACCGGGTTCTCCGAGCTTCTCAGCCTATCGGACAGACCACCCATTCACCTACTGCTGGGCCCAGCTCCTCTCCTGGCCCAGCAGGGGGGGGGGTAGGGTACTCCATCCTGCTCCTCACAAACTATCCCTCACAGCGTGGTTCCTGAGCAGGTCACGCTGAAACACTTTAGCCTATCTCAGGCTAAGTTGGAGATCATCCAGGGTGCTAGAAGCAAGGCTACTAGGAGCCAAGATTAGAGTAAATGGTCTAGATTCTGTCATTGGGCCGACTCTAGGGAGACCGACCCCCTTAAGTGCACCTTGGCCGACGTGCTCTCCTTTTCAGCATCCCTTACCCACTCCGGTGTGCAGGTGGATACATGCCGCACCCATCTGGCAGCCATAGGGGCTTACAGGAATTCGGAGGAGGGCCTCTACTCCTCCACACCAACCCGGTGGTCAAGCGACATCTGGCGGGCCTCCACAGGCTTTACCCGCCTATAAAGAAGCCACACCCTGTGTGGGACCCTATTGTTGTGTTGGGCTCCTTGGCGCACAAACCTTTTGAGCCTATGGCGTTTGAGGACATCAGACTGGTCACCATAAAGACAGCTCTGCTCGTGGGCCTCACCTCAGCTCGCATAGTCAGCGAGATCCAGACTTTGGTCACTTCAGAACCCTACACCACTTTTCACAAGGACAAGGTAGTCCTGCAGATGCACCCTGCTTTCCTACCCAAGGTGACCTCCTCCTTCCATCTCAACCAGGAAATAGTCTTACCCACTTTCTTCACCGACCCCAAGGACGAACCTCAAAGGTTCTTGCAGCTCCTGGATGTCAGATGCGTGCTGAAATACTACCTGGACCAAGGACTTCCGCGATTTGGACGTCTCGTTTATCACTTTTGGTGAGTCAAGACCCAGTTATCAGGACTTCAAGGCCTCCATAGCAAGGTGGGTGGTTGCGGCCAACAAGGAGGCCTATGAGGGGCAGCACAAAGCAGTGCCAGTCAATTTACATGCCCATGCGGTCAGAGCCAAGGCCACGGCCATCGCGTCCCAATGGCATGTGCCGTGGCAGGTCTTCAGCTGGGCGGCTACCTGGGCCACCCCTTCGTCTTTCTGTAAACACTACTGTTTAGATGCCGCTTCTAGGTCAGAAGCGGCATTCTGGCAGGCAGTTCTAAGAAGCCTGTTTTCTTAGAGGAGGGGCTCCTCTCCGCCCTGGGGCTACATTAAGTTGTAATCACTCATACAGTATGGAGGAAAGGGGATGGGACGTAAGAGTAATTAATAGTTACTCACCGTAGTGACTAACATACTCTTAGTCCATAGTCCCCTTTCCTCCATACGTCCCACCATCCTCCCTCCGTGATAATACTGGTGTCATTAGGCAATGCTGATCGTTGTTGATGCGCCAATGGGGACTGAGGAGTGGCGCTCGCGAGCAGAGTCAGGCGAGCGCATGCTCCCAGAGCTTTGCCTCTAAATTTAAAGGGGAAGAAGATTTTTTCTGATGAAAAAGGTTCTGTCTCCCATCCATGTAATCTCATACAGTATGGAGGAAAGGGGACTATGGACTAAGAGTATGTTAGTCACTACGGTAAGTAACTATTTTGCCCTGCCTCCCTACCCCCCCCAATCTTGCTGCTTTTATCTTGGAAGAAGCAGGTCTGTCGACCGGCTAGATGTGCTTGCCGCCGGTGATGCCGTTTCAAGCCCTCATCTGTCCATACTGGCTGGATGTGGTGGTTTGGGAATTTCGCGGTTCGGTTTATTGCTATTAGAAGTCCAGAGCATGCTTTGTGCAGAGTCCTGCTGACTCTGCATCAGTGTTCAGTCAGACCTTCCATGCTGGGACAGTTGCCAGGCCATTCACCACCAGGGTCTCCCGTCTTGGTGTGAGTTGCTGCCACAAAAAAGGGTGTTGGGACGTCAACACCCAGCTCATCTGCTCCTTAGGCCATCCAGGGTTGCCACAGTGGTTATTTCTTTTCTGGGATAATTTTGTTCTGGGCTGCTGGATCCTATTTTCACATGTTCCATCATCTTCTTTGCTGGTATTTTCATTGCTAGTTGGAGGGGCTGTGTCGTGGGAATGCTGCTTATTCTTCCTTTAGTTTGTCTGAGTCATTGCTGGCTGGCCGTTCAAGTCCCTTGCAAACCACACCTTGGAAGAAGCTCTGTATTTAACCGTATTTTTTCCTTTTGCTGGATCAGTTTTTGTCGATCCACCTTCTGTGAGTACCTAATCTCTGGGTCCTGAAGTGGGCAGTTATTTGAGATACTCACTCAGGGGTCGGTCTGGTCGGGGGAAAGAGACATGGAAGAATGACTCTCCCGCTTTTCACATGAATTAGCTTGTTTTCCTGCTTTGCTGCATGTTGTGCTTGGGTTACCTGTTCTCAAACCAGCCTCTAGATCTCTAGTTTGGGGCTTTCTGTGGTACTCACTGGGGTTGTCTGCCGCCGAACCTGCAACCGTGGGGTAAAACAGAGCCTTAACCTAATTTTTCCAATACATGTGACTGACCTACATAATTTGTCAGTGTTGATTTCTACGGAAGATTCATCTCACCTTGGAACCTCCTAAAGTGACTTTGGGGATGCTTGGCCTATATTTTTCCTGTATTCCTTTTGGGTCCACAGATTTGTAGGCCAAGAAGTACATTACAATGGATTGCTTTTCTCCCTCAGATTCCTCTGCTGCGCTGCTTCGGAAGACTTTACGACAGCGGGCATAATGGAACTCGACTCGACCGCCGAACCATTTTGCCCGGCACTAGTTTGTCAGCTCCAGATGTGACGTCAGGCGGCGTATCTAAAGACCCTGTCTCTATGCCCCATACCTCAATTCCTTTTTTCCGTGTGCTATCACACTGCTTGGGAACACAGGTCGAGTCTTCGACTCATTTGACGTTTTTGTCAGAAAACTTTGTATTTTTTTCTAAATTCCTCAACACAAGATGTCGGTCGCTCAGGTTTCTGGCTTCAAGCAGTGTACTGATTGTGGCACCAAGATTTCCTTCATGACCCACACGATCTGTGTCGCTGGTGCCGCGGCACGGGACAGAAATGCAGCCAAAATCCCAGTGATCGGCTGCTAAGCTTGCGCTTGCCCTCAAAATCTCTGGCGCAGTTGATGGTTCAGTCCTCAGAGACCGAAACTGAGGGGCACACCCCTGAGAAAGAACATCAGCGGAAGAAGAAGCAGTCCCACTCGAGGAGCCATTCTTCCTTGTCTTCGTCTGCAAAGAAGAGACATCACCGCCATCATCTGGATTTTGATTAATTGGAGGAGAAAGGTAAGCCTTTAGCGGGGCCTACCACCTGCCAGAAGTGGGAGGATTTTAAAACCTCCATGCTCGAGATGTTTAAAAAGCATGCTGCTGTAAGCGCGATTAACCCCCAACACAGCAGGCCTCAGAGGCAAGAGCGGTGCTCAGCGTTCCCAACCCCTCACATGGCCCGATGCCGACGCCATTGGTGTAGATGAAACCTTCAACATCGAAGGAGGTCTCATGGCCCTCGATGCCAGGTCCGTCACGAGTTTTCAAAGCTGTCGATGCTTTGGCATTACGTCCTTGATCGACGGCCCCGCTTTCAGCACCTAAAGACAAGCCATCAGCGTCGATGGTTGTCGATAAGTCTTATACCCCGCTCTCCCAGTACGAATTTTACGGTGCCATGTCGAATATTTGTCAGCGCTGATGAGACAGCGGGGATGTCGATCACAATCGGCTACTACAGCTAGCTCAGGGCCTTCATGAGGCCAGTGGTTTGGATACCTCACCAGACCTCGAATTTAAACAAAGCCAGTCCCATACTCAATTCTCCATATACAGGGCTTTTGTTAGAAAGGGCCATTGACACATTGGGATTGCAAACCTCAGCAGCACCAGTGCAGGGGTATAACCTCACCGATATTTTGGATGACGGTTTGATGACAGAGCGTAACATGCTTCTAAACCCTGCAATTGCTGATCCTCTGACCGCTCTGTAGCAGCATCCTTGTTCTATTCCCCTGGTTAGTGTTAGGGAGAATTCTCTGTTTAGACTGAATTTCCTAACCTAGTGAGTCCCCCAGCAGCTTTGCTGGATTTTTGGGGTTTATTTTTTTCTCCTGCCAAGAGTGAGACTCTTTTACCCTCACTCTTGGGCATGATTTGAGTGTGCTTCTTTGAATCTAGATGTGTTTAATGGGCTATTGGGTCTTTTAGTCCATAGGGCTTCATGTGTTTTTTTGATGTGTGTTACACAGCACCCTCAGTGCAGTGACACAGGGGTGTCATAGTGACCCCCCAGTATAGACTCCATACCCTGGGACTGACTACTGTCTCCCAGGGCATGTAAAGTCACCATTGACTTTACTAGTCTTAAATTCTGAACAGAACCAGTACAAACCATCATATTGTGGACGTACTGGCTTGGGCAATTCAATTGCCCCAGGGTCTGTTAGTCGAGGGGGCACGTCTCCGTCCCCCCTGATCGAGTTTTGGCTGGTGGCAGTGGATACTACTTTTTATATTCAACCGCGAATATTTTCCTATGGGATTTCCCATTGTTTTAGGCTACTATCTTTATTTAATTATTTACGGTAGCCTCGAACATACCGCCGGTTTATTTAATTAATATTAATTCTCCGGTTGGTATTATTTGCCAAAACTTGATTCAAAAATGGCGTTTGTGTTCTCTTCTGTGACTCCAACCCAAGTCGAGCCCTCTGTTCTACTTTTTGGCGGGCTTCTCCACAGAAGCCCTCCAAAGTGGTGCCACTCTGTCTGGGGTAATTAGATGGGGTGGAGGGGGATTTAGGCACCTTGGACTGAGTTGCCTAGGCAACTCAAGTCGCACTCCGTCCTGATTGGCCCAAGTGGTGAGCCTGCCGGCTCACCACTTAGCATGGTTGAGTGACAGCTAGGCTGAGTGAAGGGGGGTGTGCTGCATAAAAGCAGGGCTTTGGGGACTGGAATTTCAGAAGTTGTCACAGGACCTGAGAATCCGACGAGGGAGAAGCGGAGCCGACCTGCTACGATGACACCACCAGTGGAGCCCTGCGGAACCGACTCACCACTTCCCGACGACAGAGAAGATCTCCCGGCTGGAGAGTCTTCTTCCCCTGACTGGTGGGCACAACCAGTTTACCTTCTTTTTCTCGCATCCCAGGACATCTTGTGGTCGAATTGCCTGTGCCAAGCACCCCGGCAACCGGATAGCCACTTACCACTGGACCGCGAACCAAAGGACCGCTCCTTTTAACTGAGAACTCTGCGGCTGGTTTCTTCCCTGGCAGTGCAACGGACTCCTGTCTTCCTCCTCGACGAGGATTCTCACCACTTTAAGGTACCGTGTCCGCCAGGCCTCCCTTTCTAAAGATTGCTACAAGGTAATAATAATCCCTTAACCTTCTGGACTGGGCTGGCCGCCTTCACCATCTAACTGGTCCCTTTCTTTTGGTCCAACTCTTTCTGAATCTTTTCGAGACTTTTGTGCACTTTTCAACCGTGTGACCTTGGACACATTTCGTTCTGATCCTCTTAAAGTGGATCCGGCCTCTGAACTCTAACTTCGCGGTTGTACTTTGCCTTCCTCCCTTGTTGTGTTCTTGTTAAAGTGTTGGGATCTGTTTCAAATTATACTCTGCTTTTCTCTCCCTTTTAAAACAAATGATTAGAGTGCCATCAGCGTTAAGCGCTCACCGCTGTCTGAAAATAAGTGGGGCTTTTACTTTAGACTTGTCTAATATTCTTTTAAGGGAGTGTATATCTTTTAGTGACCGTGTTTTTGAACTGCTTAATATTAGTGCCTGGAAAGGATAGTAGTGACAAAAAATACAGGGCCCTGGACAGCGCTCCCACCTGTCTCTGCACTCAACCTACGCCAGACTCTGTTGTCTCTGCTGCTGCCAGGAAGAGGTCAGCCAACCAGTAATCTTCCTGCTCCATTCCTCCCGACAAGGAGGGTAAACGCCTAGCTGTGAAGGTGTTCTTGAGTGGGCTATTCAGGTCTTTTCCGCCCGTCTGTTACCCAGCTCCAGTGTAGGAACGGAAAGTGCTGCTCTCAAAGTTCATGAACCCACCTTTTGAACTTCTTTCACAAGGCATCCATCAAGTATCTTTCCTGGATGACTGCCTTCTTGGTGGCCATAACTTCGGCCAGGCAGGTGGGTGAAATCTAGGGCTTTTCTTGCAAACAGCCTAATTTGGCATGTCACAAGGAGAAGACTATCCTTCTCACTAACTCAACGTTTATTCCTATAATGCCGCCCTCTTTTCATCTGAATCAACCAGTGGTTTTGCCAGTGTTTTTCAGCACACCGTCGCCAGCTGAGCACACATTACATACGTTGGATGTGGAATGCACCCTCAAGTACTATCTGGCACGTACTGTGAGAAACCAGAAGGTATCTCACCCACTAGACCTCGGGGATCCATCATCCAGGTGACCAGGACACGGCCATCGCTTTTGGATCCAGTTCCTGGGGGTGGACCAGTGCGGGAGGATCACCTGGGTGAGGGGTGTTCGGGGAGTGGGTGTGGGACACCGGATGGTGAGACGCGTATCCTCTTCCCTGTAACAACTTTACCCCATCCTACCAGGTAGGATATTTAGGAACTCAACCCCCACTCCTTTTTACAACACAAACACTTTCTCACAGACAGCCCACTATGAGAGAAAACGGACTACCACCTAAGTCGTATACCTGACGTGTCCCAATAAAATAGGCAATTACTGACCTTCGCACACACCTGAATTCCGTTACGTTTCCCCATATGGAGAAAAGGCAGAGCACAAGAGCACACTTTGAACGAGGCAAAGCAAGCGAGGAAACTGCAGTTCCAAGATGTTAGTTTAACTTGAGGAGAAAGATGGCGAAACAAAAGGGGATTGCAAGGAGGGAAGTTCCCATGACCTTTTCGACAAGGAACCGTTACTTTCACAAAGCCTCGAATAGAAAGCATAAGACCAGGAAACCAAGCTGAGGAATCCTGCTTTGTGTCGGAGGTACTCGGGACCCTCCCGTGACAGTAATCAAGGCGGGGAGAATCACCAGCTGCCATGGTACTGTCCTTGGCTCCAACAAAAAAGCAGCGTCTATGAAATCATCAAAGCCAGTGAGTTGAGGAAACAGATGGAAGACTGGTCTGTGTTGAAGCCAAGGTTGCAAGCGGCAACATTGTATGGTGAGCACTGGAACGAACATTGTATGAAACGCGTGTGATAACGAATGTGAGTAAAGTTGAACTGCAGATGAGTGAGTGAACTTTGAAACCTGCCAATTGACCAGAACCGCACATACCTGGCAGCCCTTTTCCTTCCCCACAGGGATAATGGTGGAGCACAAGAGCACAATATGAGCAAGGCAGACCGCACGTTGTGAGAGCTAACTCGCAGCAGTTCAAGAGGAGGAGAAACACGGCGCATGTCGAGAGGGTAGCAAGGAGTAAGCAACCTTGCCCTTTCCGACCACGGCCTGTGAAACCTCTGCAGAAGCAATCGTAAGACCGCAAACAATAGCCAGCGTGTGTTGCAGCAGATGTCAACGGTACACAAGACCCTCCTACGCTGATAACCAAGCCGAGGAGAGACGCTTGTCTCAATGGTACCAACCTTGACCCCAAAGAGAAAGAAAGCCAAGCAGTTCATCACAGCCGGTGAGTTGAGGGGAAAGTCGATAAGAAACTGAACTGTGTTGAATGAAAAGTAGCAAACGGCGAATTGAACTGTGAAAGCATAAAGAGTGATTGATGCAAAAGGGGGAAAACCAGCAAAAGATGAGTCTAGGGCCACGTGGGTGCACACTCAGAAAACTGTCGTCGATTAACCGATTGTTGAAACTACCATAACCAGAATGGGTTGGGAAAGGCGAGAAGGGGGTCAACATGGTCATACAGAGGTCCTGTAAAATCCTCTGTACAGTCGAAAGTCTTTAACCAAGAGATGATTGTGAAGCTAAGGGAAATGAATCCTGCATCCTAAGAGTTGAATGAGAAAGGCACCATTGACAAGATTGGCAAGAGTGAACCCGAAAGAGGGATGCTGATATAAAGGGGGTGAAGTCTAAAGTACCGAATTACAGTGTGTTGCCAAGAGTGAACCTGGCCGTGGGATGTCCACAGTGAACTGTTCAAAATAACGTTAAGCTTCGTGAATATCACAGCAGAGATTTTTGAATCTTTGTTCAGATACTTTAAACCCATCAGGCCCTCGAAAGCAAGAAAACATAGCTTTCAGAGGTCCTGTTATCATTAAGGAACTTTCTAGGAATCTGCGCCTGGAAGAGGGGGATCCAAGGGTGAAAGGCATCACCCAACGTGCAAGCAAAAAATAACTTTTATTCATTATTTTGAATACATCAGGCCCACGTCGGTAAGAGACT
This sequence comes from Ambystoma mexicanum, assembly GCF_040938575.1. Lineage (NCBI taxonomy): Eukaryota > Metazoa > Chordata > Amphibia > Caudata > Ambystomatidae > Ambystoma > Ambystoma mexicanum. Next base: position 654,685,225 of record NC_090928.1, on the reverse strand, counting down.
TAACCACCGAAGGTCCTGATTGCTGAGAGCTGAGAGCGGGGTTTTTAGCTCGTGTTGGGAAAGCTTGAGCGTGGGCTTTGCTCCAAAATCCTACCTTTTACCGTGCTGAAAACGTGGTGAAGGGAGACCCCAAGTACCACATCCTGACTTATTTGTGAACACTTTCTTCTTTCTTATGAACATTATCCCACACTTTTCTTTTTGTATGTAGCATAAGGATTGGCAATAGGTTTTTTAGTATAGGCCCTTTTGTTTGACAAAGACACCACTCAGACCACTCAGACTGCATTATTATTGTTTGGTGGTCGAAGCTTGCTCCCATCTTAGATTTAGGTTTAGATTAGCCATTTTTCCAACCTACCTGTACAGTTTGTTAAACACCCTTGAACTGTGATCACTTGTGTCAGTCTTTACTGTTGCCACCATGAGTTCCTTACAGGTGTCACCCCAGGCTTGGCGCGCCATTTTACGATTGTGTTCCCCTTCGCAACCACGTGAGGTTGCCAATGGCTGCCCCTCGTTTCAATATTGCAATATCTTCTGTAAATCCTCATGCCTTGCTGCACCTCTTGCGTGAAGGCTTTTTTCTTTCTTTTTAACAAAAAAGTGTTTTGGGCTGAATAGGCAGCTCTCGCTATCTACCTTTTCCCAAAGATAGCGGTCTCAGTCCTTCGATTGGATTTCTCTTCTATGGTAACCCCATATTTGGTACATCAAAACACAATGAACCTCTTTTTGACCCAGAAGGCAGAGTAACATTTAATGATTCTCCTCCAAAGTGTGGGCTAGTACTGTCCCATGTGATATACATATCACAAAATATTTCTTGTGATATCACTTGTATGCATGGCAGATGCAATATGGGCGGATTGTAACTCCTGGGGGCTATCCTTGTTTTTTGCAGTGCTTCACTGTGAATTTGCAGCACCACTCTTTAGCTGGTTGTAGTAATTCAAACCTGCACCTGCTCCGTGGTGCTGCACTCCCAAGAGGGAGAGGTTGATATGCTCACTGACACTGAAGAATCCTTCACTTACTTAGGATGACTCCCTTGGGCTTCTTTGGTTCTTTTGGCTCTCTTCCTTATTTCATGCTTAACTGCTAACCTGGCAGATTGTGTGCTCTCCGAATTCAGCTCTCCCCTTCAAACCCCAGGCTTAGGTGGGTGATGTTCTGTGGGCCTAGGCTGCATGTCTTCCCGATTTCCCCATCAGCATCTGAAGTTTACCTTGTTGGCATAATATTTTGTTCTTGAAAGCTTTTAATGTCTGTCTACAAGAACAAAGGACATTTAGGGATGGTTTATTTATGAGGCTGTTTATTTAGGATAACTGCACGTAAATGTACATAATAATTAAGTATAATATCACAGTAGTAGCCACTAGTCATCCATGGCCTTCTGTCACTTTCAGGTTCCTCTCAAGCAGGTCATCATCTTGCTTCAGCCAAGTTGGGAGAGACAGAATACACAGAATACACAGAAACACACTAAGCAAGTTCAATGCAGTGAAAATGTTGATCTCCACTCGGGGGGAGGGGAGGGAGGGGGGGAGATGGGGAGGGCTAATGGCAAGAGAAGCTAATTCCATTACAGCGTTTAGTAAACAATGTACAACGCTTGCATAATGCCAGGATGTATGGATTAGAGACCTTCATGAACTCCAAAGGTGGATGGCGTAAACGGTATCCAGTTATATTTTCGAAAACACATTTTCGACATGCCATTTTTGTTTCGTTAGTAAAAAAAAGTGTCAATAAAAAAACAGGGGTTTGGGTCTTTGTTCATGTATTTATCTAATTGTGTGAAAAGTTTATGTAACTAACACACAAATAAAAATAAAGATACAGCATACACCAAAGAGCCTTGTTCAGAGGGTTCTTTTAAGGACCGAAAATGGCAGCTATTTGCTGCCAATCCCCAGGTCTACCTGATCCATGAAAAGTAGAAAATTCAGTACAGAGGAAGTAGGACAGATAAAAAGGTCCAGACTTCTCTCCCAACACTAAGACTCATACTTATGCCAGACCTAAATGGACTTGGTGGCCGGTCTCTGTCCATTTCTAATAGATTCCTCATTGATGATAACCTATCTCCAGTGCAGCTGATCGCCAGAAACCTTTCTGCCTCAAGGGGATGCATCTCAGTGTCGCCTCCATTCAACGCTCCTACACGCCCTGCGCTTACTATGTTAGCATGAAGCACACCGCTACCTCATATAGGAAAAAGACAAATCTAATTCGATGTCTCGGGTGTGGAGCTGAGGCGTCCTGTGCCCAAAAGCAGAAGAAAAGCAGCACCATAAGAGGCCCCGTTCAACTAGCAATTCCTCTGATCCACTCTTCTTCCTTTTCAAAGAAGTAGTCGCCACTCCAGGAACTCGGCATTAAAGGCTCTGCAGTTTCCCTTTTCCACCCACTCCTCCACCTGCAGCAATGGTATGATTTTCTGTTGAAGATGCTTGACATCGTCACCAAGGCCCAGCCACTGCCCTAGGACCCACTGTGCTTGGACAAGTCGGCAGGGATCCTGAAAAGGACCACGACTCAACTCCTGAGAGTTCGGCCATGGCTCCTTTGTGTGAGGAGCCGTCCCTGTGTCAAAACATTCTGTCCTGCGGCATCGATTGGTCAGCGCTGGGCCCCCTCCGCCTTGATGCTGGAACTCCTTTGGAGTATGCCCCGCACCCAATTGGGGGAGAGCGTTCATGTCAAAAGTGGCTCTTTGCTCCTCCAACTCCCTCTGGGTCAGTCTCTTCTCCAAGCCACGAGTTGGTGGTAGACCCATTTCCTCGGCTGGGGCCTCCCTCTGGAACAGCCTCCCTGCCACTCTGAAACTTGAGGAGCACAATCTCTGGTTATGGAAGCACCGCAAGACATTGCTCTTTGGTGCTGCCATCTCTCTTCCTCTCCCCTGCTGATTTCCTGTCTGATACTGCACTGGTCACCTGGCCACCCTCTGATTTCGGGCCCAGGTCCCTGCCCGCCCATTTGTGCACCTGCACTGCCTCCCGGCAACCCTTTCACTTGGGTCTGTATCTGTAACCCTACAGTCGCCCTACCTGCCCTTTTGAACACCTGCTGTCTACACTTAGCCTTGCACCTGCCAACTGCTGCCCGCACTTCTTCTGCCACCTGCTGGCCTCCCTTCTTGTTATTGTTTTGATCCCATGTACAGAACTGCCCCCTCCCCTTTCCCCTGGCACTTTTCCCCTCTCCCTCCCCCACACTCACATAATCTCAATGTCACTTGAGCCTTGTAAGATCGTTGTCTCTGTCCTCCCTCTGTTTCCCTTTTCCTTGCCACGTCGCGCCTTGAAACACTTGTGTATAGGCGCGTTACAAATGCCAGATCATATCATGAAGAATCATCCTATCCATTTTTGGATAGAACCCCTTTGCCTTATAGAAGTGAGGAGTTTTCCGGAGGAGTTCTCTGGCGAGGAAAAGGGCTGTTGGAGCTGGACTCCAATAAAAAGGAGGCCAGTGCTCTGAATACATCCCTGGAGTTGTATATTTTACTGGTGCCGACTCGAGAGCTGGGGACGCTATGCTTGTCAGCCCCTTAAAGTCCAAAAGTTAATTTGGAACATAAGAATATTCTAGATGAAGGCCCTCAGAAGGAGAGTCTCTGGTACTGGCAGTCTGAGGATAACCTTTCTCTGTCCCCAGAGTTGATTGGGACTTGGCAAAGAAAAACTGCCAGGCCCCTTCAGACTCAGCCTTTCTGTCCACCCATGCCTCTCACGAGAGCTTGGTAGTGCAAGCTGCGACTGCCCACCTAAAAAGCATCCCCATTTTCTTTGCTGCCTACAAACCAAGAGAGCAAGAGGTTGGATCCATGGGGTAAGAAGTTCTTTGCTTCTGGCCATCTTACCTTCTAGAGTGGTAAATGCTTCCTGTGCCCTGGCCACATTTTCCTTTTGCCTCTGGTCTACAGTCTGTAGTGCAGCCGACCATCTACCTGACAGAGAGATCAGATCTTTGTGGCCCTAGTGGGGATTGCAAAGAAGCACCCCGACCAATACTGCAGTCTGGACGATAGCTACATCCACAGTGGTGAGGAGGCACTCTGGGTTCACCCAGGACATGCAGACAAAGTTTCTGGATATGCTTTGTGATGGGCAAAACCTTTTGGGGCTAAGGGTGATGACTCCTGGGAGAAACCTGAGGGCATTCTCACTCCTACTCCCCTGGGATCCTCTACGCAGGTGGCCAGGGAAAGGCCATCGCTATTGGATCCTGACACTGGGGGTGGGCAAGCAAGGGAGGATTACCTTGGCGGAGGGTCCTTGGGTATTGAAAGTGGGATGCCTTCATTCAAGAAACGGTATTCCCCTTATCCTAATCTCAATCAATGTAGCCCTCCCCCGACCTTTATGGGTTATTGTAAGTTAACTGCCCTTCTTTCCTCTTTTGGGACACTCGCCCCACTCTGGTACTGAGACGAGGAAGAAGCAACTAAGAGTAACGAACACCATTTAATTTCACCACTCAGATACTGGGACGAAGATGCATGAAAGCTATAAAGGTCAGGCATGGCCTCTTAATCAGAGTCATGCAAAATTGACTGATGGAAAACATCTGCAGCCCATTCAAGGACCACAGGTGTATAAAAGGCCGAGACATGCAGGAGTAACAGAGAGAAATTTGGGGATCTTGGATGGAGATTGTGAAAAACAGGGAATCCAGGGGCAGTAGTGTGTGGAGCCCAAGACGAGAAGCCAGCAGACATTCCTGCATGAAGTGGGAGCAAAAGGAGCTGCAGCGAGGAATAAATGCCAGGAACGCTGCAACCGGCCTCGCAGAGGCATTGAGCCCGCCAATGCCGATCGAACTCCTGTCCCTACATGAGCGAGGCTCGCTGAAGCAGTGGCCACAAGGAACCACCACAGGCCGACGCTTAGAATCAGTGAATGCTGGGAACACTACTGAGAAACCGGGGCGCTCTGGGCATGCTACAAAGGTTGCAAACAGCGCTGAGGGAATAAATACTGAAATTACAAGTGGAACAGTGAAGTTAAATGAAGGAGCGAAAGGCGGTTGGCGCCAAAGAGCATAGACTGTTAATATTGAATAATGAATTGAGTGAAACCAGCAGACGTGCTAATGTTGAATACCAAACTGAATGAAAATAGCAAAACTGCTACTATTGAATATCGAATTGCATGAAAACAACAAATCTGCTAATCTTATAAAAAGCAAACCTGCCAATATTAGGCTGATGTTGAATCAAGTACTGAAAGAAACTAAAAGTGAATGTAGAAATCTAACTGCAGAGTTGAAATCAAGTCTGTGAAACCACTTCTTTATTGAATATTTAAACTGCTCAGAGGGAAATCAAGATTCCTGGTTGCGTGACCTGTAATGAGTGGACCGTGTGATCCAACATCTGCGCCAAGACCAAAGAACGCCTATATGCTGATAAGGAAATCTGCTATTGTGTCAAGAGGAAGACTAGTATTGATGCATAAAAGGCTTGGGGACGGGAGTCCTGAACTGTGAAGAATAGTTGGAATTAAGTTCAAAGACAAAGCTTCAAGATACTTCTTTTTGTGACATCGTTTGGCATTGAACTTGGGGAAGAGAGCCATGAGACTTGCTAACAAGAAACGGTATTGAACTTGGGGAGGGGTACCCTGACATTTGAAAAAGTATGGAAAGTGTATTGTTTATTCGTATACCTGCAATGATTGTTTACATTTCTTTACTGTTTAATTCAATTGGTTGTTTTCAATTAATTGCAATCAAAGTATGCAATTAAAAATTATTTTATATGGAAAGGGTATGGAAATGTATAAACTTAAAATCTCAAGAAGGTGACTTGAACATTGTGGTGAACACTTTGGTATTTAAGCTGAAGAGTAAGCTTAAGCTACAAATAGCTGTGAGAAACCAGAAGATGTCTCACTGACTAGTCCCTGAAGATCTGTCATCCAGGTGGCCAGGACACGGCCATCGCTTTTGGATCCAGTTCCTGGGGTGGATCAGTGAGGGAGAATCACCTGGGTGAGGGCTCTTCGCGGAGCGGGATACCTCATGACAAGATGTGGTATCCCCCTCTCCCTATAACACGTTTACTCCATCCCAGGATACCTGGGAACTGTGACTCCCCCTGCCCCACCTTCCCTATACCAACACTTTCACACGGACAAGCACGCTCTGGGAGAAAGCAGAATCATACCCGAGCATTGTACCTTACGTGTCCCACTACTATGGTCGGGCAAAGGCAGGCAATTACTGATAACTCGCACCTGACTTACATTAAGCGTCCCCACACAGATAAAAGGCAGATCACGAAAGCACACTCTGAGAGAGGCAAAGCACACAAAGAAACAGCATTTACCAGACTGCAGCTGAACGAGGGGAGAAAGGTGGCAAACCGAGAAGGGAGAGCAAGGGAGATAACCTTGACCTTTGTGGCGAGAAACTGTTACTTTCCAGAAGCCTTTCAGATTAAAAGGCATAAGGCCAGGAAACCATACTGAAGAATCCTGCATTGTATCTCAGAGATACCCAGGGCCCTGACTGGCTGAGTCGGGGAGGAGCAGCAGCCGCCGTGGTACAGTCATTGGCTCCAGCATCAAAGTAGCACCAGAGAAATGAACACAGCCAGTGAGTTGGGGAGACATGCAAGACCGATCTATGTTGAAGTCAAGGTTGCAAACAACAACATTGTATGAAGAGCGCAAGAGTGAAGAATATTAACGTGTTTGATGAAAGACGCGAGTAAAGCTCAATTGCCGATGGATGTTTGTACTTTACTATGAATCAAAGAATAGAATGAGGCAAAGTAACAGAGTGGTCCGTCACCAGGGTGTACTCAATCAAAGGTCTCTGTGTGATGTACCCAGCCAAGAAGTGGCAGAAACAAACGCATTAAAGTGAAACTTGTGGGTGAAGTGAATCAAGTGGTCCTGCAATGGTTTAAGAAAAATCCATTGCACAGTCGAATGACTTTGAATTATGTTAACAAGAGTAAAGCAAAGGAAGTGAGATTATAAGGTCTGAGCCTGATTGAGTGAGACCCGTGGTCCGAGCCCAGTCGAGGGAGACCAATTGTGAATTTGTGTTTAAGGGGGTCCGAGCCCGACTGAGGGAGACCCGTGGTGAACAGTAAACCCGAGAACTTGCGAATGTGCAAATTCTGATGAGAAATGTACTTAGGTACTTGTTTGTTACACCTCTGCAATAAGAGGCTTTTATTGGGAAAGAGACTTTGGCGCAGAAGGCCCAGATAACTATGTTTTGAACTGCATCTCAGGGCAGAGAAGCCAGAGTGTGTGCGAAGCTCGAGTGTGCCACCTTGTCTCGTGCTGAAAACGTGGGGAAGGGAAACCAAGTGCTCAACTATTCTGACATAGTTTTTTTAACACTTTTCTTTTGCATACATCGTTTTCCCAGACCATTTGTATTTAGAAGTAAGGATTGACAATAGGTTTATTAGAATAGGACCTTTTTCTTTTTTTTTTTTTTACAGAGACTCCACTAGGACTGCATTATTATTATTTGATGGTCGTAGCTTGCTCCCATCCTTAGATTTAGGGTTAGATAGTTCAATCAACCCATTGAAGTTCAATAAACACCTTTGAACTGTGATCACTTAACTGTTTGATACTATGCCTTCCTTACAAAGCTCTGAACTTTACTTTTGGAACACTGTTTAATGTATGGTTGACATCCCTACACACTCTTTTGATGTTAGTTGTGAGGGCAAGCATAGGTTTTGGACACAGAGACTTTTAAGTAGAACTTAATGACAACAGACTATGCTTACTTTCGTTCAGTAGGGAAATCCCACTTCAGCATAGGGCAAGTTAGGCCTTACACCATCCTGACATCTACGCTAAAAGTATTTTCGTTATATTGAATCTGTCATCTGTAACTCCCTCCATGATGCCAATGTCACACTTCTTGCAAAGGTTCTAATCCTCTTAAGGCCACATCAAAGTCTTTTGGTCTGACGGTAAAATCGCCTTCAGCTCATGCTGGTATTGAGTGAAAAGGTCTTTTCCTTTTTGCAAAAATTAAAAAGACTGATTTAGAAAGACCGCCATGAGAATGCTCAGAGCGGTCTTTCTAAATCTTAACTGTCATGCCCCTGCCGCTAACAAGTGCGCACAGGGGTCTAACAGGCTGACCAAGATGGGAAAGGGAAGATGGGTTTCAGGTAAGTGTGTGTGTGTGTGTGTATGAAAGGGGACAGTGTGGTGGGGAGGGGGCTGGGGAGAAAGGAGTGTGACTGCGTGTATGTGTATGCAAACGTGTATTTTTATGTGAGGCGGGGCCTGGGGGAAAGGTGTGTGTGAGTGTGAAACAGTGTTTGTGTGTGGCAGATGTTAAAGGGGTTTTGGGGGTAAAACCCCTGTTCGAGGGGATTGGGTCCTCCGACGTATTCCATATCTATTACAGTAATCACCACAGCTGTGCTGCTTTGGAAAATCTTTCTGCGTCGATGACGTCGATACGCCGCCCTCGAGGACCTCCTCCAATGGCCGACTTCACTGGATGTTATAAGTAGGACGCACGACGCCCGTAGCCTCAGTTGTTCCGTTTTTTCTGCGAACGTGTTCGCTTCGGAGATCTCGGCGCGCCTCGACTCTTTGGAGTTTCTGTTCTTTCTTGGTTCATCGAACCTGTTCGTATTGTGAAAGTATATTCTTCGTGAAGCTTCCACCCCGCGTCCGGGCTTCAAGAAGTGTGGGGACTGCGGGTCCAAGATGTCGGTGACAGACTCACACGACGCCTGCCTCTGGTGCCTTGGGGAGGCCCACGACACAGATGATTGTGTTGACTGCCAGTCGCTTACGTCCAAGGCGTTGCAGGAACGTAAGAAGAAGCTGTCGGTCAGTAAGGTGTCCAAGCCCCGGAAGGCGAGGTCCACTGGGCTTTCGACGGACGATTCGAGGGGTGACACTCCGCATCGTAGTCGTAAGTACAGGGGTCTCGGTCCTCTAATGGGTCCCGCCACTCCTCTGCCTCTTCGAGGCACTCCCGGAAGCGCCGTCATCGGTCGCCTTCCCTGTCCTCTTCCGAGGACTTCGCCCGTCGGCGGGATTCTTGTCCCACCAAGCGATCCGCTCCGGAGGAGTGGGCTTCCTTCGGGAAGACAATGTTGGCGATTCTTGAATCGCAGGGCTCCGGTCCGTCTGCGCCTCCGAGAAGGGTCGGTCGTGACCATACTGGAGACACCGCTCGTACGCCTTCGGGTTCGGGTGGTCGGCACGATTCACAGGAGAGGTCCTGCTCGGATAAGGGGAATTGTTCCAGTCATGCCCGTTCCAGGTCCCGGTCCTCGACGCGCTCGAGCCCGTGTGCACCTGTGAAGTCTTCGAAGAAGACGTCGATGCCGGTGGCGCTGAGGTCGTCGACGGTGTCTCTCGAGGCTCCGCCTCCGAGGATGTCGTCGGCGCCCAGGCTGTCGAAGGACACGCTTGGGGCTCCGCCCTCGAGGCCTGTGTTGAAGCTGTCGATGTTGTCGGCGCCGTGTTCGACGCCGTTTCGCTCGACGCCTTTCGAGGCTGTGGTGTCGGAGGTACCCCGTGGCATGGGGGAACCCCCTGGAAAGGCTCTGGCCAAGGCAAAACATGTCTTTCTCCCCTATTCAATGCCCACTTTCCAGCCTATGGATTATATTTCCGAGTTGGATGAGGGTTCTGATGACACGGTACCAGATGAGATTCTTTCTGCTCATAGCCAGATTGATGACTTGCGTCAGTCACTGCATGATGCCATTGGTCTGGACACCTCTCCGGAGGTTGAGTTCTGTAGGCCTGAGCCTGGCACCCATGCCAAGTCATCATACCTGCGCCTTATGTCGAGGTTCACCGACTACTTGGGGTAGTCGGCGCTCCCAGTTGATTTTGTGCAGGATGACCTTACGGATATCCTCGATCAAGTTCCACCCACTGTCCCGGTACTGCCATTCCATATGGCTCTGCAATGAAGGGTGGCAGCGGCTTGGACTGCTCTGGAGAGTCTTCTGGCAGTGGGAAAGTCTTTGCCGCGAAAATACCGCCCAGCCAGTAGTGACCCTTGCTACTTGTCCATGCACCCCACTCCGGAGAGTTTGGCGGTGCAGGCGGCTACGGCCCCAACTAAGCAGGCGTGTATCCTACCATCCCTCATGATCGGGACGACAAGCGTTTTGAGGGCTGGAAGAAGAAAATGTTTTCTTCAGGGGTGATGGCACTTCAGGCAGCCAACTCTGTATGTGCCTTGTCTCGTTTCACGCACACTCTGTGGAACTGTATTGCCTTAGCGGCTGAACATATTCCCGAAGGGGTCGACCGGGATGGTTTTCTTGCTATGGTCCAGGATGGCCAGGATGCCATGTGTGAGGCCGTTCAGTCTGGTTTGGACATGGCAGATTGCGTCAGCTGGTCCATGGCGGCGAGCACCGTAACACTCAGGTTTGCGTGGTTGCGGAAGTCGGTGGTTTGCTCCTGATGTGCAAGCCCGGCTCCTCAACATGCCCAGTGATGGTGTCCATCTTTTTGGCAGCAAGGCTGATGAGAGCCTTGAGAGGTTGTAGACCTCAAAAGCTGCAGCGCAGTTGTTGGGAACGCTTCGGTTCGCCAACCTCTGCCATTTCGTCCTAGGAAACAGCAATGGTGGGGAGGTTCCTTTCGTTATTACTCATCCTTTGGTAAGGCGAAAGGAGCTGCTAGTCAAAGGGGCCACCGTGCGAGTGCCAGAGGTGGAAAACAAGGTACTCGAGGTGCCAAGGCTGCTCGGGCTATTGCCTCTTTGCCCTCAGGCAACGCCGCAGCCGCTTCAGCTCAGTCATGAGGCCATGTCCCATGGTTCGGCGGTTGGGGGGGGAAGGCTGGCGCAGCATCTTGCAGAGTGGCGCGTCATTACTTCAGATGTGTGGGTTCTGGAGATCATAACCCACAGCTACTGTCTTCCTTTCCGGCAGAGGCCTCAAGACAATCCACCGGGGAATCTCTCTTTGAAGAGTCTGGATCCGCTCCTTGCGCAGGAAATTCAATCCCTGCTGGAGAAAGGCGCCATAGAACTGGTGCCCCTAGCGGAGAGGAACAAGGGATGGTATTCCCCTTATTTTTTTCGATTTTTAAGAAAGACGGGGGATTGAGACCCATCATGGACTTGCGCGGTTTGAACAAACTACTCAGGAAGGACAGGTTCAAGATGGTTACTCTCAAGTCCTCCAAACCCTTCAAATTCAGGATTGGTTGGTGTCTTTCGACCTCAAGGACGCTTATTTTCATGTGCCGATACATCCAATGCACAAGAAGTACCTGAGGTTCGCGGTTGGCGACTCGCACTTTCAGTTTCGGATCCTGCCGTTCGGATTGACCTCCGCCCCGAGCGTCTTGACCAAGCTCATGGTAGTGGTGGCAGCGCACCTCAGGAAAGGGGGGGGATTCACGTCTACCCCTACCTGGACGATTGGTTGATCAGGGTGTGCTCTCCAGAGCAAGTCCTGGATCATCTGTCAGTCACCTGCCACTTCCTCCACAATCTGGGCTTCTCCCTCACCTTAAAGAAGTCCCATTTGACACCAACTCAGAGGCTCCAAGTCATCGGAGCAGTGCTCAACACATCCCTGGGGCAGTGTTTTCCTCCCCAGGTGAGGGCTCATCACATTCAGCAGATGGTGCACAAGTTTCAACATGCCCAGACGCTCCCAGCGTTCGAGTTCTTGAGATTGCTCGGCCTCATGGCATCCTGCATTCTTCTGGTGCCAGAGGCTCGCCTGCGGATGAGATCTTTACAGTGGGCACTCAAGACGCAATGGTCACAGTCCTCCGGCAGGATGTCGGACCCGGTTCAGGTGCCGCCCTCGGTCGGCCGGGACCTTCTGTGGTGGGCCGTCGAAGGCAACTTGATGAAGGGGGCTCCATTTTGGCTTCCCTGGCCAGAGGTGACGATCGTGACGGATGCATCCCTCACAGGATGGGGAGCTCATGCCAACGGGCTGACAGTCAGTGGTCGTTGGTCTCCGTCGGAGTCCAGACTCCATATCAATCTGTTGGAGCTGAGGGCCGTCAGGCTAGCCCTGAAGGCTTTTCTGCCGACTGTGCGAGGAAAGAGTGTCCTGATCTGACGGACAACACAGTGGCCATGCACTACCTCAACAAAAAGGGGGGGGGGGCAGGGTCACTTCCTCTGTGCAGGGATGCGATGCAGCTCGAGTTCTGGGCCATCCAGCAGGAAGTTTCGATCTCGGCAGTTCATCTGGCCGGAGACGAAAACGTGACGGCGGACGCTCTGAGCAGGCAGAGCGCGATCTCTCACGAGTGGGAATTGGCTCAGGAGATTCTCCTGGAGATCTTCGCCCTTTGGGGGACCCCTCAAGTGGATCTCTTCGCCTCCAGTGTCAACCGGAAGTGCGAAAGGTTTTGCTTGCGGGAATTTCCTCCAAGAGGAGCCTTAGGAGACGCGTTTGTGGTGGAGTGGTCATTCCCGCTGCTGTATGCGTTTCCTCCAGTCCCCGTCATCCCGCAAGTGCTGTGGAAGTTACGGAAGTTCGGTTCCCGGATGATCCTCATTGCTCCGGCGTGGGCTCGGAGGACGTGGTACCCGGACCTTCTCGACTTGTCCATCTGTCCTCCACGTCGTCTTCCCTACCGAGACGATCTGCTCTCACGGGAGGTGGGGTCAGGTTCTCCATCCAGAGGTCAGATCCCTCAACCTTCACGCTTGGCTTCTGAAAGGTTGAGGTATAAGGATTGGGACCTCCCTGAAGACGTGATGGAGGTGTTGCTTTCAGGCCGAAGGCCACCAACAAAGTCTCTGTACCGTTGCCGTTGGCGTAAATTCTGCGACTGGTGCAGAGTTCAGAATGTGGATCCTTTTGCATGTGACATCACCATGGTTCTGTCCTTCTTACTTTCTTTGGCCCACAGGGGCTTGCAAGTGGGTACCATTAAAGGTTACCTGGCGGCGCTGTCCATCTTTAAGCGCTCGTCTGAAGAGTGTTCTTACTTTAAAATCCCTTTAATTTCTCAGTTTCTGAAAGGGCTCACTAATGTGTTCCCTCTGTCACCTTTCCTGGTGCCCGGTTGGGATTTAAATCTTGTTCTTAAGTTTCTTATGGGTGCTCCGTTTGAGCCTTTACATTCTTGCCCTTTGAGGCTGTTAACTCTGAAAACTGTGTTTTTAGTTGCGGTTACTTCCGCTCGCAGAGAGAGTGAGTTACAGGCACTTTCAGTTGAGCCACCCTTCACTGTATTTCACAAGGACAGGGTTGTCCTTAGAGTTCGTCCTTCTTTTCTTCCGAAGGTAGTGACAGAATTTCATTTGGCCCAGAAGGTTGTTCTTCCGGCATTCTATCCTCCTCCGCATCCTGGTAAGGAAGAGGAGAGGCTCCATAGGCTTGATCCTAGGAGAGCTTTAAGCTTTCATGTTTCGCGCATGTCTTGGGTCAGAGTGGACGATCAACTCTTTATTGGTTACGCTGGAAAGCGTTTGGGGCAAGCTGTGACGAAACAGACTTTGTCTCGCTGGATTATTTTGGCCATCTCGGAGTGTTACCGCTTGGCGGGTAAGGACCCACCGGCTGGCTTGCGGGCCCATTCTACCAGGGGTATAGCAGCATCTACTGCCCTGCAGAGGGGTGTTCCTATTCGCAACATCTGTGATGCAGCCACCTGGGTTTCAGTACATACATTTGTACGTCACTATTCCCTCGATTCCATCCGAGGACAGGATCTGGCCTTTGGCAAGGCGGTCCTTTGCTCTGCTATTTGATTGGCTATTCTAAATTTTGATTCTAAATTCTTTCCCTCCTTGCTCTGGTGCTGCTTTGGGCGTCTGTCATAGATATGGAATACGTCGGAGGACCCAATCCCCTCAAAGAACAAGTTACTTTCTTACTTGGTAACGTGCTTTCGATGGGATGGTCCGACGACGTATTCCATATCGCTCCCGCCCTGCCTTCCCCGCTGCAGAATTTCTTTTGCGATTGCAGCTTACGTTCCGCAAGGCTTTGTGTCTGACTGGCAGTTGACTAATGTCACACGTTCTGGGGGAAAAAACTACAACTGAGGCTACGGGCGTCGTGCGTCTACTTATCACATCGGATGACGTCGGACGTCGGAGGAGGTCCTCGACGACGGCGCATCGACGCAGGACACAGACGCCGAAAAAAGTTTCCAAAGCAGCACAGCTGTGGTGATTACATGTCATAGATATGCAATACGTCGTCGGACCATCCCATCGAAAGAACGTTACCAGGTAAGAAAGTAACTTGTTCTTTGCTGCAATCTGTTTTAAACCTTCCACTAATTTTCGAACTGTATGCTCTTGGTAATCCATTCTTTGTTATTAGTGTCTTTGCATTGTTGCTTTGGTGGGGAATTGTATTTGCTTAAGGTTTTTAACACACATTCATTATTTATTTGTCCACTTCTGAGTGTCATTTCATAACATTGCAAAGGGGTTTAAAATCTGTTTTCTCTCTTATTTGGGGAGGGAAGGTCAGGTTTGGATTCCGTTTCCTGTTTACTATTCCTGATTACCTGCTGCTTCTTTTTATCTACTCAGAGTTGATTATTTTTCTACTGAGGGAACATTGCAGGGGGAAATTATAACTTGGGTGTTATTTTTCCTAAACCAAAAAGTGCTCCTATTCCGCTGTGCTGTGTCTATGTTCCACTAGCAGGTTAAACCCAGTGCATTGCTCACATTCTCATTGTAATTATCACTCCCTTGGTGATTGCCGCCCCATAATCAAAAGTGTATGATTTCTTTTGAATATTAAAATAAATTTTGTATTTTATCATGGTCCATTGTGACTCGGAGTATTTGAAAAGGGGGTGTGATATGAGTGGTGTACCATCTCAAATTCAATCTATATAACATAAAAAGATAAGCATTTCAGTCGTGCGCTGCATACTAGGCCGAGACCAAGGTGTGTGTCGCCGGATTGAAATCCTCACCAGCTCTCCCCTCATAGTCGCTCCACCCCTACATAATGCAGGTCTTCTAGGGACATTAAGTTCCATTGGGACCACAGCATGATCTGCTATCCCAATCGGGCCTACCTTTAATCTCTTGTAATAGGGGTGCAGAGACACACACGTTATCTATGTGAGACTGAGAGTTGTGAACGCTGGAGAGAAATGTGAATCCATCCTCACACTCTTGCACACCCCGCCATGCATCATGCAAGCCCAGGTGGTCACATTTTTCCTGTAGGTTGTTGGCGGCAACCCCTCCTTTGTGAGAAGCTCCAGAGGATCTCCTATCAAATTCCCGTGACCAGGCCAAGTTGAAGTCCCCATCATTATTATATTACCTTTTTCAAACCCTTCCACCGTGACTAATGGGTCCTTCAAGAATCCCTCCTGGCCTGTAGGAGGGGTCATACTTTAAGTTGATAAACTAACTTTAAGACATTAAAGGCATTTTGAAACTGGATAACAAGGCTCATGAGAAATCATATTTCACATATCTAACAAGTTACTTATAAGGTGTTGGGAAAATAAATATTTGTTACAAAATTGGAACTGAGCACAATTTAAAGGACTTCAACTTTCTTGACTTACTTTAGGCATGTATTGTGGGCTTACATCAAGTCCACTGTATGTTGCTTCCCGCCTAAGATCCCTCTCACCATAATCCATAATGTATTGTCCCCACTTGTCTGCTTTGGAACCCATAATCCTCCAATTACTGGCGTCTTTGAAGGCTAGCATCACCCTCCACCCCCTGTCTTGGTGGGGCCCAATGCATGGAACACCTGGCAAAAACAATTAAGTCTATGCCTCCTGTGATCCCTTCGCAACAGGTGGGTTTCTTGACGGGCCAACACATCTGGTTTCACTGACCTTGTAAACAGCTCTAGTTTTTTCCTCTTCGAAGGGAAGTTCATGCTCCTAACATTCTGAGTTACCTGCTTGAACATATGAGACCCCGTATCAACTGCCCCTTCATGCCGATAACCTTTGTGGGGAACCTTGGCTTCCCCCATATCCCTGCAGTGGCCCCAATTCCAGACACATGTTTCTCGTCAACTCCCCATACCTGTTCAAAAACTCCCTCCCCCCTTTTGCCCCAAACCCCAACCATTGGGACTCCCGCCCCCCCCCGCAAGAGCAGAACTGCCCTTTTTGGTGAAACAAGATGGGATAACTCATGGCCCCCCATGAACTCCTTTGGCTAATGAAAAGTACACTTTTCTCCACCACCTCCTAGTGCTTCCAGAGGACTCTATGTTTGTTAGCCTTTATGACAATAGTGTCTAAGTTACTTTGTAGGGCACTTTTTGCTTGGTTTCCCCCCTGTCTCTTAGTATGGGCCCCTAGCTGGAGGCAGCCTCCTCCTGCGATTCCCTGCCTTCGACCATTCCCAGGGCATGTGTTTGTTGGGGGCATCAGGTGGGGGACACAGGCCCTCTTGTTTGCTTGTTTGTCAAATTCCTGATCAATCTGCAGCAGAGCTCCTCCTTCCTGGATGGACCTAATGTGTTGCGTCCTCTCCCAATCGAACACCAATCCGACAGGAAATGTCCATTTATGACTTTTCTTGGACCACTGGACCCATTAGCCTTCTTTTTACCAATGTGCTCCCCGCAAAGTCTTGGTACAGTTTATGATATATTTTATTTGTATTGCGCTCGTACACAGGTGTTTTAGAGCGCTACAAGGCAAGGGAGGGGAACAAGGGAAGACAAAACAATGATCTTACCAGGCCCAATGACAATGAGAACGTACAAGTGCAGGGATAACGGTTCCTCTGGCCTTGTCGCACAGAGAACTACTTCCTTCGGTAAATACTGCATAAATGCTGCAAGGACATCCCTTGGTCTACTGTTAGGACCCCTCTCCAATCAGCCTGTCCTGTGGACTTGGTCTGGACCCACCTCTTCTGGTGTTATTCTTCCCAGGATGTTGGCAAACAACGCCTGGTCCCATTTTTTTTTTTTCTTAGAAGTTGAATCCTCTGTGACCTATTTTCCAAGTCCTCCATTTGCAGCTCCAAGTTCTCTGTAGCTTTCGATTGCATCGCTGTTCTCTTTAAGAGTCCTTCTCAACCTCCTGCAGGCCCCTTTCAAGAAGATCAGTTCTTTCCCCAAGTTGGCACACTTCTTGTTTCATCTCAGTCAATGCTGCATTGAGGTCCGAACTCATAAGCTGAAATTGGTTTTGAAATGCCATTGTAAGAGAGGATTGCAACTCTTTCAGGTCATTATGAAGGTCCTCCCATGAGAAGGCTTCTCCAGAGGCTGCTGCCTAGGGTTCCCCGGACTTCCCCATCGTCGTCACTGTCTTATTGGTTGTTCTGGAATCTCCTGGGCCCTGTATGGTACATAAGGTTCCTGGCAGATCACCTGTGTTAGAGGTATTCTTCTGGGACCTGGGCCGACCTTTTGACATCCGGGCTTCCCTTCTTGGGTCCTGGGCCACTTCGTCAGTTAGGGTCTGGACTGACCACTTCCACTGTCTTCTCATGATCATCAATGTAACCTCCCACCCCTAGCTCTCTTGCTATTTAGTTCACCTTCCTGGGTTATGCAGGCTCCCTGTGGCCAATTCTTGGAGGGAAGGAGGGTCAGAGGAGTTGATGTGTGACACTCCTCCCGTAGTTAGGCGCTATCTTCTGCCATCAATGCAAGCTGGTGACTAAAATCCTCAGGGGTTCACCTCTCTCATACAATGCCAGGCCTGATAATGATTGGGTTCCACTCTGGGGGAACTAGCCCCTCCTTGGAGCTTACTCTGTTATGAAGCCACTCCACAGCAGACTACCACCATTAATGTTCCTGGTTGCCTCAGTTGGCAGGACAAAGCAGGGTTGATGTTCCGGGCGAGGGCGACTGAGTGGGGGAGAGCCCCTCCCCTACGGCGCTCGTCTGTTTCCTGTCTGTCTTCGGGGGGCACCTGACAACCCACCTGGGCCACCACGGAGTTGTGCGTCGACTGGAGTCTAAGACTCCTTTCCCCGCCGAACGGGGAAGTCCCTTACAGAGTTGACGGCGGTACTTCGACCGCGTCAGAATCGCACAACTGGTGGCAGGCTCCTCCCAACAGGCTCCGCTCACCTCACCCCACAGGCTCATAGTCCTGTCCGCATAGGCGGTGCGGTCCCAACAGTATGCCACTGCGGTCCTTGGCAGTCACCGGCACAGATCACCAACAAAGTGGCATGCCAAAGCCTTCTCACTACCAACAGGATGCTTTTAGAGGAAACACTTTTTACAGCTTGAGGATGCTCGGAGCTCTGGCTGGCATGTCTGTTGGCTGCCGGCAGCCATCTTGAATCATTTTTATAGAACTTTGATTGGACATTGTTTTATTTAAATTGCTTGTACTAATGTTGTTTGGGTTGTTACTGTTACCAGCTCACACCCCTTTCTGAAGTGTATAGCCTGGCGTTGGCCCTCTACTTTGAGATGAAGGAGGTATACCATTCAGGTGTCATGCCTCACTCACCTGTTGCATATGGTAGCAGGAGTCCATATGCTTTCAGAACGGCAGCAAGACCGTTCCATAACAGGTGGAGTCTATTCTCCAAACTCCCCTCTAAACGGCATTGCATTCCTGCTCCTAAAGTCACATGATCGCGCTTTGGGCTCACCTCACCAGTCACGTGCATTTGGCACGTATTTGGGTCCTTTTCTCTAAGCGCTCCGCGCTTCTGATTGTTGCAACTTTGTTTCCTGCTGGTGGTCTGATTTCGCTCGGACCGCGTCCTTCAGCCCTGGGTTTCTTAAAGCTGTTTCCACTTCCAAGTCTATACAGAAATTTCGTGCTTCAATATCTGGATTCCGGACCTTTATCCATGCTTATATTCCTGAGACTTGAGCATCAAAGCAGATTGCTGCACCTCGCGGCCGCTTCCCGAAGCAGATTGCTGCTTCCCGCAGAGGTGTTTCACCTTACCGTTTCATCATCCGAGTCCTTCCACACTAGTCACGGATGGGTCCTGCCGTAAGGTATACTTCTAACACATGTCTGCTGCTGTGTGTTGTCATTCGCTTATAACCTTCGATGCTACTCTCGGAGTTGCGGGAGTGAAAATACAGCTTATTGTTTAGTTCCTTGTCCAAGTACTTTTACTTACTGAAACTCATCAGTACTGTGTCCCAGTTGGGATTAATTATTTTCCAATATAAGCATCAAGGGTGAATAACACACTACAAAATAGAGAAGGAAATTCTGTTTGAACTTCTGGAGATGCCAGGATTTGTTTTCCAATATTAATCAAGAGTGATCTACGTACTGCCAACCAAAGAAACTTCCAATTACACCCTGCTGGAGATACCAGGATTATGTTGTGTTATGCTTTGTGCACTGAAGTAAAGGACGCTATCCAGAGTGCACCTACCCGACACTAGTTCGGCCCTCGTTCCGTTCGGGATTCGTTTCCTACTAACTTCCTCTTTCCTTTTCGTTGCGTTTGTATTTGGATTCATTTGGAACATCAAAGTTCACCTCGTCAACCCAACAAACTACTCCTACAGGTTAGTGTAGCAATAGTGGGATTAAGGAGGACAGCTGAATATTCTTATTACTTACCTTATGTTTCTTTGTACACAGATTGGAGAATGTGCGTAGTTATTCATCCTTTCAATTGATTCCTCGCTCTGGCCGTGTTATTAATCGGGCAGTGGGTGTAATCAATGGAAAGGATTCTTCCTTGAACATACTTCAGTGAAGGTTAAGAAGAAAGAATTTGGATCCATATTGTATCCTTTTATGCGAACTCCACCTGTATCCTTTTTTGGTATAGTACTTTGCTCTAGTTGAATTGAGGGCAGCATGTCATCAGTTTGTGCCATGTTCATTTTCATGAGTGAGATCACTGTTGGTTTGTAGTAGTGTGCAGGGCTCGAAATTAAGGTTGGATAAGCATGAGCTAAAAGCACCTCCTTGGTACCCAGCATTAGCCAGTGACCAGGAGCTACTACTGTGGAACGAGGAGCTAGTACATAGCGTTCCAAAAACCCAACTTTCACTTAAGGACGCCACACACTCACACATTAGGTGAATGCGATTGCCTCCTCAACTGCACACACTACGAAATTGATTAATGCTGCCAGATCCTTCCTTCCCAGGACAGTTGCATCACGATTGCTTGTGCAAAAATAGGATCAAGATTGGACTACTGTGATGTCTTATTTGCTGGAACTTCTTGCTGGAACATTGCAAAGCTACAGGTAATCCAGAACGATGCTGTGCGAGCGACACTGGACATCCCGAGAAGCCAACACATCTCTGCCCCTAGGAAAAATAAAATGTCCACTGGCTCCCCATCAAAGAGCGCATTATCTTGAAGACTCTATCCATCATGCACAAATGCCTCTCCAACGCTGCCCCCCACCTGACCCAGAAATTCATCGGAGATTACTACA
Source organism: Ambystoma mexicanum (assembly GCF_040938575.1). Classification (NCBI taxonomy): domain Eukaryota; kingdom Metazoa; phylum Chordata; class Amphibia; order Caudata; family Ambystomatidae; genus Ambystoma; species Ambystoma mexicanum. The sequence continues at coordinate 654,664,902 of NC_090928.1, read as the reverse complement.
CAGACCATGCAGAGCAGCCCAGAACAACAAACTACTGCAACCAAAATACAAGCATGTTAAAGCTAGTGGTGCCAGCTTTCCAAGCTTTGCAGCAAAGCGGTGGAACCTGCTCCCTCCTTCCATGAGAGCAGAGAAATCTTACTTGTACTTTAGGAAAGCACTAAAAATGTGTATATTAGCATAACCACACATTGTGGCCTCATAACTGTCCATTGAACTGTCCCATCCTGATTACTGTTTTTCTTGTGTAACTGGTTTTGTAACAGTGCCTTGATGCCCTTGGGCTAAGTGCGCTTTATAAGTGAAAAATAAATCAATATATAAAATGGAAACAGATCATTGTGTTCATTATTTATGTCCCCTTATGATTTTAATTGTGTAAAAAATGTATCTTAATGTTTATTTATAGATTGTCCCAAACACACAAAGTTAAATTCACATATGTGTGTTGTTCGGCATCAGTTGGTTTGGGGAGCGAAAAGTAGCTCTTGGTAGCTGTTGTCACACCAACCAGGCTCTTCTTGGCTACACTCGGGAGCTAAATAGCTCCCAGCTCCCTTCCATGTGTGGGGGCTGAATAGGGATTTTAGCCACTACTCATCCATAAACTCCTGCAGAGCAACAGTAATTTTGTGACAACCACAGCGCAGCCCACCAAGACATCTTGCCGCTAGTACCAAAGGGTTGAGATCATTCTTCTTTTTGGGGCTTACTGGCATTCATCCCATGCAGGCAGGAAGACTTCTGCTTGACTTGAAAATGGCGGCTTATCCTCTTAAATTCTGCCACCCCTGCAGAACGACTCGCTAACATAACTGATACACAGATAGGGAGAAGCAGAAGTCGTTCATGATACATTCACAGAAAACACTGGGTGAAACAAGTAGGAAAGGGGAATTAACCCATCACGGGCCCCAGATTCAGACAAGTAGAGGGATTAATTAAGAGGAAGATTGGCTAATCACAATCATCCACCCTACAACAGGCCAATGCCCAGACAGGGAGACACACAGGCCCCACTACTGTGTTGGAGGCATGAGGGGGAGAAAGGAGCCAGGAAGGGACAACCAGAGCTCTAAAAAGAAGACTGAAAACCTGCTGCGGGCAAATCTCATACCCTGGTAGAGACCAGAATAGATGACAAAGCTGAAAGCCTACTGACAGCAATAATTTAGAAATTAGAAGATATAGGTTGATGCGAGAAAGCTGAGAGCCTGCTGAGGAATGTATCACAGACACTGGTTGCAGTTAGACCCTGAGAAAACAAAGCCAGGGAGATAGAAGAGGGAAGCTGCGAAGAAATCGGCTGCAGAGAGAAAACCTGATAAGACCTTGGCACAGCAGGGCTGGTTGTAGAAAATATTTCAGCTTGGAAAAACAAGGCAAAGATACTTCTTAGTTTAAAAAGCGATTGTCAACAGCCAAGAAAGGTGACTTGCAGTTAGTGAGTGAAAATATGTATGCACAAAACTGTGTCATAAGTAAGGGGGGGGCGAAATACTTGCTGCCAGGCAATTCAGAAATGAGCTTGGTGCTATTTCCCTGCAACTGTGAATTCATAAGAAGAGCGCTGGGTGCTATATCATCAGGGAATCCTAAATGTACTAATGGTCCTTTAGATCGCCCTTTGACAATTTTGAGTAAACCCATCCTAGCCCCTTTGGTTTAGTTATTCCTTTTCTGGTTTTAGTTAGAATCCAATGCCCTGTAGGCTTTCAACCCTCTTTAGCCCCCAAACCTGTTGCTTCATAATGAAGAACTTTAACTACATTGTTGGCACTTGGTTGTTCTGTTGGTCGTTCTTCACATGCTTTCAGAAGTGGGATCAACGTAACTTAACAGTGAGGTTTGATACATTCTTTGTCGGTGTACTAAAACTTTCAGACTGTCAACACTATGGTACAACATGGAACAGAATGACTGGACAGAAGGCCTCTCATGTCAGGCTTAAATATTTTTAATTAAATGAACTGTCCGTGAACTCGACTTTTCGATCCCATTGGGCCAGAGTCGGATGTCTATAGAGTCTATGACAGTTTCACTGTGTAAAGAGTGATCCTTGATTGAAACAGACCTACATGTTAAAAATGTCCCCCACAGCTGTGGGATTTTTGCTCCACCTTTGAACAACACATTTGAGAAAGGATATAAGCCCCTTTCAGTGGTACTACTGAGCCACAGGGAACCTTGGTACTTCTAGCCGTATTTTAAGAACTGCACACTTATATTGTGAACATCTGTGGTATGTGTTAGGGAGAATTCTCTTATAAGGCTAATTTCCCAAACCTAGTGAGTCCCCCAGCAGCTTTGCTGAATTTTTGGGGTTTGTTTTTTTCTCCTGCTAAGAGTGAGACTCTTTCCTCCCACTCTTAGGCATGATTTGAGGTATGTCTTTGACTCTTTGTGTGCTTATGGACTATGGGGTCTTTTACTCCATAAGGTATCATCTATTTTTTATGTGTGTTACACAGCACCCTCAGTACAGTAACACAGGGGTGTCATAGTGACCCCCAAACATAGACTCCATACCCTGGGACTGACTACTGTCTCCCAGGGCATGTAAAGTCACCATTGACTTTACTAGTCCAAAATTGTGAACAGAACCAGTACAAGCCATCATATTGTGGAAGTACTGGAAGGGGTTAATTTGATTGCCCCTGGGTCTGTTTCCAAGGGGGCACTGTGCAGTCCCCCCTTGTCGAGTTTCTGGCTGGTGGCAGTGGTTACCACGCAAAATATTCCACCAGAATATTTCCTATGGGATTTTCCCATTGATTTTAAACGCACCACTTTTTGGTGCAATGTTAAAGATACCGCTGGTTTATTTATTTAATATTAAATCAACGGTTGGGTCTTTTTGCCAGAACTCTTTTCTAAAATGGCGTTCGTGTCTGTCTCTGTAACTCCAACCAAGGTTGAGTCCTTTGTTCCACTTTTTGGCGGGCTTCTCCACAGAAGCCCCCCAAATGGTGCCACTCTGTCTGGGTTCCACAGGATGTGTGGGGAGGGGAATTGGCACCCTGGACTGCATTGCCTTAGCAACCCAAGTCGCACTCTATTCTGATTGTCCCGGTGGTGAGCCGCCTGGCTCACCACTTAGCATGTGTGAGTGACAGCTAGGCTGTTGAAGGGCCTTTGGGACTGGAACTTCAGAAGTCGCCACAGGACCTAAGAATCCGAAGAGGGAAGAAGCTGAGCCACCTGCAACTGACGACACTGCCGTTGAAGCCCTGCTGCAACGAACTCGCCACTTTTCCCAACGACAAGAGAAGATCTTCTGCTGGAGAGTCTTCTCCCTTTGAGCTGGTAGGACCCACCAGTTCGCCCTTTTTCGGTTCCAAAGACGTCACTTGGTCGAATCGCCCGTGCCAAGCACCCCGGCGGCCGGATAGCCAAGCTCACCACTTTTGACCGCGAATAAAAGGACTGCACCTTTTAATCGTAAACTCCGCGGCTGGTTGCATGCCTGTGCAGTGCAACGACTCCACGTTTCCTCCTCAACGAGATCTTCTCTTCCCCTGGTCGGAACCACGAACATAAACCACTGCCAGGAACAACTGCCCCCTCTGGAGATTCCTTTCTCTTTAAGGTACTGTGTCCTGCCTGACCTCCATTTCTACAGATTGCTAAAGGTAACCCTTAAATCCTTGGCTTCTAAACTGGGGTGGCTCCAGGCCTTCTAACTTTATCTTTTTGAATCACCCCAACCTCTTTTGAACACTCTGCAAGACTTTCAGTGCACTTTTAACCGTGTGATCCTGGGCACATTTCACTTGGCTCCATTTAAAGTGGGCCTAGCCTATGAACTTTGGCTCTACAGTATAACCTGCCTTTCTCCCCTTGCTCTGAACTCTTAAAAGTGTTGGGAACTGTTTGATTTTATGCTCTGCCTTTTCTCTCCCTTTTTAACCTAAACTATTGGAATGCCATCTAGGTTAAGCGCTCACTTCTGTCTTAACAAATAGTTGTGCTTTAACCCTGACTAGTCTGATAGTTATCAAGGGAGGTGTGTATACTAACCCGACTGTTTTAGATTACTTTTCATTGAGAGTGCTAGTGTATTGCCTAAAGTGTGTTTTAAATAAATAACTATACTTTTTATACAAAGCTCTGGTCAGTGTTTGTTTGCTCTACTGTTTTTTGACCCTATTGTGTATACTCTGCATTCTGCTCTACTCTTCTTGAGAGAAGTCTGACTGCTCAGCCGCAGCTACCAGGTACATCTGGGTGGTGCAGACTGCTACCAATTGGGTTTACTGCTGCTCCTGTAGTCTTAATCTTTTTGCAGTGTTCCACAAGGGAACTGCACAGGATTCTGCCTAACAGTATGTTGAAGTTCCCCTCAAGGATATAGAAACTGAGTGAACACTGCCGCCCCGCCCCCAGAAGTTGCTATTTCTGAAGAACCAGGCAACTCTAGTACTTAGGTGGAATCCTTAGGCCTGGGCAAACTCCCACAATTCCCTTTGGGGGTGGGAACCCATCTCAAGAAATCTGAAAGCCTGGATCATAATACCCTGAAGGAAGCCAACCCAAAACAGAGAATTAGAGCTTCCTGGGGAGAGACGAGAATCGCAAGCATAGTGGCCTCTTGCAGAACCAGGAAAACCATATTGGCTTAATCAAGAGGAAGATAAGTGTTGACAGGGAGCGTGGAAGGGAGTCCGACCTTGAAGCGGTTTTGGCTGGGAATCCTTTTTCGACAACTGACTCGATAGAAGTTAAAACCATATTATCACTCTGATGGACCCTTATAAAGATGTGAGTCAAAAGTCCAGTTCATGTATAAGGCTGTTTGGAGAGAAGAATAGCAGTTAAAGGTCATTTTACCAATAAACTGGTTAATAGACCAGAAATACGCCAATTGCCTCTGATTTTGAATTATTTGTAAGGTGCCCACAATGAACTTAATCGATTCCTGGCACAGATGAAACAGTGGGCTAATTGGAAAAATAATTCAGCCAAATGGATATTAATGCCATTGGAATTCACCAGAAGACTGTGTAAGAACAGCACCTATTTAAATAAATAGGTCTTTAGACCTGCTCTAATGCCGTCTCTGTCCCATGCTTGGGGCGAAACCAGACTGCAGAGGGTGGAGAAGGCCACTATCTTCGATATAGTTCTGTAACTGACTTGTAGCCACCTTTTCCAAAACTTTTCCCGGCCAAGGAAGGCCAGCAATAGGACGATAATTATTGTAGTACTTCAGGGTCAAGACTAGCCTTTTTTAATGACGGGGAAACCACTGACAGTTTCATAGGATCGGGAACTACACCCTGAGTTAATTATACATTTACAAACTTGGTCATAAAAGGGGTTAGTTCTAGAGAAAGTAGCTTAGTAGCAAAGGCAGGGATTGGGAAGAGAGTCGTTCATGGGTTTTAATTGTGACTGAAGACTACAAATGACCTCTGATACCTGTTTAAAACTAAACTGAGCTATCCCAGTCGTTACACTCTCTGTTGCTCTAGTAGTTTCTTTACTTTAATCTCTGTACCCTGGCAACCGCAGACCTGGTATTTAACAAACCAGCTATAATCGAAGTCTGGGAATCGGAATGCAACTCAATGCCATCACTCCCCGATTTTAATCTTTCAATTCCCAACCCACGAGTTTTTAACAATGTACAGAGGGAAAACTACCCCTTATTAGTGTTCATGCTCAGCAAGGACTCCCTTGCATATTGGATTTTTGTTATGTTTGTTCCTGATTTGGTGATAATCTAACAAATCAATGTCACCAAGGTACAAACTGACGGAGATTACTTTTAGAGTCAGTGCCGTAGGAAAAAGGAAAAATAGCGTGGCACGCTGACCGCCACGAACAGGCCGAACAAGCTTCAGTTATGGTCTGTGTAGTGTGTAGCGCGCGTCAGCAGAGGTTGCGTAAATACAAAGGATGTTAGGCAATGAAGTTCTGAACTTCGTGTCAAGCACTGCACGTCGGGAGAAATACCAACAGTAAGGTGGTCAAACAAATAGTCAAGTTTAAAGCAGATACTAAAAGCGTATTAAACGTAGTGAATTCAAGATAAACATTTATATTGGTAGGAACAATAATCTAAAAGCCAATCGGCATAAAATAGACAATCAATAATGCTAATAACAATAGTTAGACAATCCTCTGGTAAATTACACTTGCCATAGTTTGCCTCTATATGCCTTTGGCTGATAAATCAGGGAAATACCAACTGTCGGTACAGATAAGAGAGACCCATGTCAAAGCTGTTATGGACTCCGGAAGCAGGAAGAGTACTGAAAATAAATAGGAAGATTGATAATTTCTTGGATAGACATTTAGCAGTATAATTTTTTTGTATACTCATTTTCGTAGGTCAATTTGAAAACTTGATAGACTCAGAGCACAGCATTGATTTTGTTAAACAAGTTGCCCTAAAATCATATAAATTATGCCCCTATGTTAAATATTGAATGTAGGCAGCAGGCCTGATTTGGACACGTCTATGCCTTGTTTTATATTTCAGAGGTAATTTGATACATTTGATTTATTTTGAAAAATTATCTGACAAACAATGTTTTTGTCTGAATTAAGTTTTATTTGAATAACAATGTCGACATATTTTCTTTGTACAAATTATGTATTTTTATTCTGTACATTTTGTCTTTCAGTCCATGGAAATTTCAACACCTAGGAGCTGGACTTCTTTCTCTGTTGTTGAGGGATGATCAAGAACTTCCAATCCGAGCAGTTCGATTCTTTGTGCAGTGTCTGAATCACGAAGCCCTTGTTGTTCGGAAGGTAAAGCTGGGCGCTTGTCACAAAATCTTTTTTCTGTACTCATGTTTTTTTCATTTGTGATTAGAGTTAGAGGAAAAAAATCTACATGTATACATCATGTCAACAATGAGAAAAATCCTCTACTGAGAACAAACAAAAACCAGATAGCTTCCCCTGTGAGCTGAAACTCACTCAGGAGGATGTCATTTAAAAAAAAAAATGAAAATACTTTTATTGATTTTTACAACAAACAAAATATAACTTATACTCCCGACATTTCCAGTTTCAAGTGTCATATTATCATTCCATGCTTTCTTCTTAATGTCACCCCCCCTCCCTTCCCCTTAAACTCGAGCTCTTCTCCCTGCACCTCTGCCTCCCCTTTCTCCGGATTAGTTCTCTTCCTGGCTCTCAGGCAGGTCATCATCACTGGGGTCATTTTGGGTATACCCATGCAACGAGGCTACCAATTGTCTCCACTCCATCAGTGGCCCCACTTCATCACCCTCCCCTCAGATTGCTGCCTCGTGCTATGCCACTGTCTCTGCGTCTGTCCACGTTAGGAGGTCCTTCCACCATATCTCTAATCTGGGTCTATGAGCAGCCTTCCAGCTCATGGCAATGCTTCTCTTGCCCAGAATAAATGCCAGGTCTTTAAGTTTACATACGTGTTTCAGGTTTCGCGGCCTGGTGAATCCCCCCAGCATACACGCCCATAAGGATTCCACATCTAGTTTAATTCCTTTTTCAGATAGCTTGTGTTTAATTTCCCCCCAGAATTTCCCAACTTCTGGGCACGCCCAGAACATGTGAATCATCCCTGCTCCCTCCTCTCCACACTTGGGGCATTTTTGTATCCCTGCATTTCCAAATTTTGCTATCATTTGGGGGGGGGGTCATGTATGCTCTGTGGGTAACATATAGTTGGATCTGTTGTAGCCTGGCATTTCTGGACACTTTCTTGTGATATCTTTGGGCCCTCTCCCATTGCCCATCTTGCATGGTCTCCCCCGCCTCCTCCCAATCCCGCCGCAATTTGAGCGGCTCTTTACCCATTGACATTGTTAATTCGTATATCCTGGATGTTTCATGCCCTCCCTCTGAGATGTCGTACATCGTTTCAATGGCAGTATCCGGTTGCTCTGCTAGCGTTATTTCGGGCCACCTTTCTTTACCCTCTTGACTATTCTACTATGTGATGTGCTGTCCCGCATGTACCCCGGTTTCATCCATCATTGTTTGGAAATCCATAGCCTCCCCCTCCTGCCAGATATCCCCCAGGGTAGCTAGTCCCATTGGCTCCCAGTATTTCCGGATCGCTTTTCTTAATTGGTCATCTGCACCACAGAGCGCCACAAGTGGCGCCTGTGGGGAGCACGGGGTCGGGCCTCCCATGGTTTGGCATGCTTTGTGCCATCCCTCCCTGCCCAGTGTCGACAGTTTCGGCCTACCCTGCATCTTTGCCTTGGGTAGCCATATTCGTTTTCGTAAGAAGTATGGGGCACACTCTCATCCCGCAGCAGCCTGGATTCTGCTGTCTCCTCCTCCGCCAGCCACCTGGCAACATATTGTAATTGCGCCACTAAGTGATATATCTCAAAGTTCGGTAAATTTATTATCCCCCCTTTCTCACACGCATTCTGTAATTTCCACAGGGCCACCCTGTTTCTTGTGTTATGCCACAGGAAACCCCTGCACAGGCTGTGTAATTTAGTAAAGAAGTGCCTGGGCACCATGTGTGGGATGTTTGCAAAGAAATGCAATAGCCTAGGTAGAACCATTTTCAGCAGGGCCGCCCACCCCACCATGACCAGGGGGAGCTTTGTCCAAAACACCATGCTATTCTTGACGCCCTCCACTGCTTTCTCTGTATTGTACTTGTGCTCCGCCACCGCTGTATGGTAGATGTTGATCCCCAAGTATCTGAACGTTTTGGTCTGCCAGGCTATTTGCAGGGTGGGTAGGTTCGCCCGCGGTATACCTTTATGGGGTTGACCGTTATCCCGGATAAAGCCGCATATCGCTTCATCACTTCTAGGTTGTACTGCAGGTTCTCCTCCGGGTAATGCAGGTACAGGAGCATGTCATCTGCATACAGAGATATCAGGTGCGGTCCCCCTCTGGTGCGCACCCCCACTTCGCTGTATTGTGCCTTAGATAGATTGCTAGTGGCTCGAGTGCAAGAATGTACAGCATCGGAGACCAAGGGCAACCTTGTCTCGTGCCTCTACTTAGTTGCCACCTCTCCGAAATGATCGCCCCCTTTTTTACTCTGGCCACGGGGGAGCTATACAACATTTTCACCCACCGCAGGTACCCGGGTCCCATCTCATATTCCTTTAAGGCGGCCAACAGCCATGGCCACCGAATCAAAGGCCTTAACAGCATCTAGCGAGACTACTGCTATTTCATCTGGGTCGCCCTCTATCTGCTCTATAATGTGGTGGAGCCTCCTATGGTTATCAGATATACTCCTGCCCGGGAGGTACCCAGTTTGGTCATGGTGCATTTAGTTTATTTATCACCGGCTTAAGTCTATTCGCAAGTGGTGCTATAAGGATTTTGCTGTCCTGGTTCAGCATGGATAATGGTCTATACGAGCCGCAATCTACGCTAGGCTTATCCGGTTGAAGGAGGGGAATGATTACCGCCTCTCTGAGATTCCGGCAGTCTCCCTTTCGCATATGCATCATTTAGCACTGCTAGCAGCGGGGGGAGGATCTCTTGTCTGTATGTTTTATAAAACTCGCTAGGGAGCCCGTCCGTACTTGGGGCTTTGTGTGTAGGTAGCTGCACCACCACTGCTTCTAACTCCTCCAGCTCCTCCAGTGTAACTGGGGATTCTAGGTTATCCCTATCCTCTGCGCTTAATTTGGGCAAACCTATGTCTTCCAGGATCTCCTGTATCTCCCTCTCCATGTTCCTCCCCCTGTCTGCATAGAGGTGTTTATAAAATCTGAGGAAGCTCTGTTTACTGGGTATTGCAGACTTGTCCCGCCTCTCCCATTATCTCTCTAATTGCAGGCCTAGGTGTCATTTTTATATAGCCATGCTAGCAGCCTCCCAGGTTTACCCCCTCCAGCATGTTGCAGGTCAATATATTTCTTGTATATTTCTTGTAATTAGGTTGCTTAATCTCTCCCATAGCTCCCCACCAGCCACTTGCAACTGACTCACATCTCCCGCTTGTTCCCGTGTGGTCCCCTCTTTTTCCATTGTTGTTTCCAGCCTCTTTTCTACATCCTGCAGTTCCCGCTCTATACCCCCCTGAAGCCCTTTAGATTTGAAGATGGTCGCTCCTGTTATCACCACCTTAAAGGCCTCCCATAGAGTCCCCTCAAAATAGCTTAATAACGCTTTCCGGCGGTCCTCTCGGAATGTGGTGTCCGTAAGTGCCTCGGCTCTGAGTCTCCACGTTGGGATTCTGGCTCTCGGGGGCTGGTGTTGCCATTCCAGCACCAGTGGGGAATGGTCCGATAATATACTGGCTTTGTATTCTGAGCCCACGACTTCCCCCGCTATTGCAGGGGTGGTGAACACATAGTCCAGCCATAGTCATATGGGGGCTGCATAATATGAGTAGTGTCTCGCTGTTGGGTGTTGCCGCCTCCAGATGTCCTCAAACCCAAAATCTCTTAGCAAGGCCCGTAACATTCTCGCCGCGGGGGTGGGTTTATCTAATTTCGTATCCGATCTACCTAGGTTAGGATCTAGCGTACAATTGAAATCCCCCCCCCCCCATATGATCGCTTTGCCAATGAGGGGGCTGATCTTACCATATAAGGTTTTATAGTAGGTCACTGTGTCATGGTTTGGGGCATATGTGTTGATAATACTTAGTTCCCTGTTCTCCAAGAGCCCCCGGAGCGCTACCATCCTCCCGTGTGGTTCCACCATGGTCTGTAGTACCTGGAAAGGCACTGTGGTGCCACCCAAATGAGCACCCCCCTAGCATATTCTGAATATGTAGAAACTATGGTTGTGCCTTTCTACTTTTTTTTTTTTAATTACCTTTCGTTTCTCATTAGTAAGGTGAGTTTCTTGCATCAGGGGTATGTCTATTGTCTGCCTCCTCAAGTACATCATCATCTTATTTCTCTTCAGGTAGTTGTTAAGCCCCCTGACGTTCCAGGTTTTTATTTTTAGGTCACCCATCACCCTTTCGGCCCTTCCCCTCTCCCTCCATCATCTTTGGCCCGTGGGTACCTAACATGGGTTATGCGCGGGGGTGCGCGGGTGCATGCTCGTTCCCTAACTTCTATTCCTTGAAACTCCCCAACTCCCTCCTCCCCTCCCAACCCCAACTGTTGCTCAACCCCTTCTCCAAACGCTCTGCAACTGCCCCCTCCCCCCAAACTCCTCAACTAAATGCACTGCACACATCCCCACACACTCCCTACCTTCCTCCCCGCCCTTTCCCAACTGTTGCCCAGCTGCATCCCTGGATCTCAGGCTTTCGCGCATTTGGTTCTTTAACCGGTAGTACCGATCTCAAGAGCCCAGCAGGGGGTTACCGGTCTAACGGCAGTCTAACTAAACTGATAATGGGGGTATAAGAACTGGCTCCTCTGGTCTCCTGCAATTTGCGCTAGTTCGCCCTGCCTGGGCTCACGTACATATGCTACCCATTACAAAGCTGCCTCAGCTGGCATCGCCCTAATTTAGGATCTCAGTCATGTTTAGCGCTCTGCTATACCAGAGGAGAAGAATAATTTCAATGGATTGCTTTTCTCCTGCAGATACCTCTTCTGATAGTTATTCCATCCAGCTTCGCTGCTTTGGACGTTTTTTTCGACAGGGGGTGGAATGGACCTCGACTTGGCTGTCGATCTGTCTTGCTTGGTACTCAATCTTCGGCTCCGGGCGTGATGTCAGGCGTCGTATATAAACTCTGTCACTATGCCCCATACCTCAGTTCCTTTTTTCTGCGCACACATGTCGGGTCTTGGACGCATTGAATATTTTTGTCAGAAAAAGTTTATTTATTTTTTCTAAATTCCTCGACGCAAGATGTCAGTCGCTTGGGTTTCTGCCTGGAAACGGTGTAAAGATTGTGGCACCAACATGTCCATCACTGACCCACATGAGTTGTGTCTCTGGTGCCTCGGCACGGGTCACAGGACGGAAGGATGTACATTGTGTGCCAAAATGCAGCCGAAATCCCTTTGCAATCGGGCTGCTAAGCTTGTGCTTGGTCGACCGCCCTCAAAATCACTGGCGCAGTCGACGGTTTGGTCCTCGGAGGCCGAAACCGAGGGGCACACCCCGACAGAGAATATCTGCAGAAGAAGAATCGGTCCCACTCGAGGAGCCATTCTTCTCATGCATTGATCTTTCATGGATTCATATGCTTTCAAATTTCCCCGCCGACAGGCTGGGAATCCTCAGTAACATTTTATTATAGCTTATAATTGAGTTGTTAGGCTCACTTTAGTAGCCCATCTATGTCCTTTTGGGTGTATTGTGCATCAGCCAATGGGACATTGAGTGACAAGCCCCACCCAGGAGGCCATCTTCAGATTCTTAATGCAAGTTTTTCATGACAAGCTTTTTCTATAAACATTAGGAAATTTGTATTCCTTAAATTCAAATCATTATGTCACATGATCAACATATCGATCACGTGACATGTTTTCGAAAGATATTTTAAAATGGCAATATAAATGTTTTTTGATGTAATAGCTTTGATTTGTACCGAATCTATTAAACAAATAATCAAGTTAAGATTGAGGTACCTTAATGTAAACACCAGTGGAGTGGACTCCCCGAATGTCACGTGAGCGGCTTCACGATCGTATGACTGCAGGGATTTATGAGCCCAAGATAGCCAAGATGCCCTGGACGGGAGGCTGCTCGTGGAGCTGTTCTCCCTGTTCCCGGACTTTGGTTTGATGAATACATCGATTGGTGAGTACTGAAAGGGCCTCTACAATACATGCTCAGAATAGTTGAACATGTAGCTGAACTTTAGGTTTACAAACTATCTGATGGTTACTGGTGGTTTTGTTTATAGATTTATCTGGATTGATAGACAGCAGACCTCTATTTAAAAGTGATGAGGATCACCAAGTAGGAGGATCTGAACCACCATAAAGTAGGTAACACCTTACTCCTGACTTTAGTATTGAACATTGGTCAAAAAATAGAAAATAAAAACCTTATGCATTGGTTTGATTATTATTCTTAGATTTTGGTGGAAATATCTTGAGGCTATATACATATTCTGCTTGAAGGGGTTGAGATATCCCCATGACAGTAAGGTTAGTGATAGTATTTATTCTTTATGCGCACATGGTCTTGGCCAGGGAAATCACATTAAAAATTACTGATGGAATTGCTTTATCTTTTTTAACAGTCAAGGGAATTCACAAAGTAACATTCATACTTGAAGAAGGGGACATAGGACCCCGAAACGCGTCATATGAAGTGTTGATCAACTTCTTAATGTACAATATGAGAAAAATATTGTTAGATCAACACAGGGTTGTTACTTAATTGTGTTATATGTTTCTTGAATACTTTGTGAAAACACTTACAACTAAAACATTGTTGAATATAAAATACTTTTTTTCAATTCAATCATGGCTTAATAGAATTTCTGTGAGTTGAATTGTGTACTTTGATTTATTTTGGTGGTATCCAGTGGAGTTAACATAGGTGGTTGATGAAACAAAATGCAATTGTGTGATTTATAAAGTAATGAACTATTTAATTATGCAAGAAAATTAAAGTCAAGTGTTTACATATGTTATGATACTTTGTGGAAGAGGATAATATCCTCGTTTGGAGTGACCACGTTGCCATCTCAGTGTGTTCTGAGATGCTATTAGTCTTTACATCTTCATAATCTAACCGCACACCGTGCTGAGGACGCCTCAAGGCTTTCTCTCCTGGAGACAAAGTCAAGAACCAGCAAAAACTCAAAATATTTCTTCACAACTTTACAAATACATCATCTAGATAGATAAGTGCTTCTTATTTTCTTAATATGGTGGAAAAACAGAAGGCTCTGTTCAGGGCATGTCAGTCATGTGGTATTAAGAATTTTGAGGGTGACCAGCATTTTGAATGCATATACTGCCTCTATCCTAATTACATTCAGGAGGATTGAGAAATCTGTTCTTCCTTTAGCACAAAAACCCTCAAGGATAAGAAGAGAAGACTGGCCCTTTGGCTCACTGAGGGCAGCTCCCCTTTCAGAGGCAGAATCCTCTAAGTGTGGTTGAACGCAAGTCAGGTAGGCCAAAAGTCTGTACAAGGGCCAGATCAGAGGCGAAAATGACATTTTTTTTCTCTTCATCTGCGACCCACAAAAGGAAAAAGGAGGAAAAAACGATCCATCCACGACATTGGTGACGTGTAACCCGCTGCTGACGAAAACGGCGAGAGTCTCGGCAATAGGCGCTCCTTCACCGAAGGTTGCCAAGAAACCGCCACTCCGATCGTCGACAACAAAATAGTCATTGATGACGGCAAAACCATCGTCGTTCGGCCTCCTCATCGTAGACGACCATCAAACCATCATCGTCGACAGCCACAAAACCATCATTGGTTACCTCTTCGTCAACGACACAATTTGACGTCAACCGATAAACGGATGAAATTTTCATCGACGACGATTCCGCCCACATGCCTGTCGACAACACTCACCCCGCCCACAGGAAACAATGCAGCATCGCTAACAGTACATGGAAGGTCATCAACACCTTTCCTGTCTGCTTCGTCGACGGGGAGGACAAAAAAGGACAAAACCAAGGCACAAACGCAAGTCGGATGACAAACATGTGCCAAATAGGAAGGAGCAAGAGCAGATACAGGTCTCTGAACCGGCACAACAAGGTCCGATAGTCCTAAAACTGTCTATCAAGCACCTGCACTGGCCTACCATCATGATAGAGCATGACATAATAACAGAAGTTGGGGAACATTCTTCAGCTCAGTCACCCAAAGGGAACACTGATGACCCAATAGCAACTAAGGCTCCAACACTGTCGCCAGTATAGTCAATTTTTCCGGGCCAGATACTGGAGCACCACATTGATTCAGAGTTTGAACAGGGTTCTCACCCTCATTACCAACCCCTGCTGCTCCTCCACAACCATCAGAACTGCTACTCAACCCACAGTCCCTGTTACGTTTACAAGTACTATCTACTCTTCAGAACATACTTCAACAACGGGAGACCAAGCTACCAGTAAGAAACCTCCTGCAGAAACCCGACGAGGCGCCAGGCCCTTCAAGGGAACCCAGCAGGCCTGACAGAAACCGGGTGAACGAACCAAGGGGACTGCCCATCAGGCTTATGAGGCACAAACGACTTAACAGGACCGGCAGCCCCATTAGAACACGAGGGGCCTGACCAAGACCACACCATTCCCGTACCGACGATGAGGAAGGTAACAGCGACACTGATACCTCAACCTCAAAATCTACACAACCAAATAACTGGTAGGGCACAGACTTGGGTCTGATACAAGATTCTGAAGAACCGTCACATCAGTCTCCACCAGATGACATAACTGCTTTCCACAATACTGTACAAAGGGCTCGTGAAGAATTTGGCCTAATACCATCGGAGCAGAAAAAGGATTGCTTCCTTTTTGATTTAATGCACAAGCGCAGGAAGGCGGTACTGTCCACTCCCATCCTAGACCACGTTTGGGAGGAAGGTCTATTACTAATGAGAAAACCTTTCTCAGAACGAGCATTGAAAGGCTACTTGGAGAAGAAATATAAGGCTCCTTAGAGAAGAAATATAAGGCTCCTTAAGAGTCCCCTAAATTGCTTGCATCCCAGCCGACACCTGACTCAATGGTAGCAGCAGCAGCATGTAGAAAATCAAACGCGAAAGGTCAGAAATGCGCTGTACCACTTGACAATGGCAGTAGGTAGCAAGACGCTTTCGGTAAGAAAGTCCTAGCCACAGGAGCCACGTCAATAAAAGCAGCTAACTTTCTTGAAAAATAAACTTGAGATATGACCGCGAGATGTGGAACCGGCTCACACCGTTGTTAGAATACCTGCCAGAAGACAAAAGAAAACAGACCTTGGACATCCTCTAAGCGGGTGGAGATGCCTCAAATCATGCTATCAACATAGTTGACATAGTGGAAACAAGGTTTAAACAAATTAGTAATGGACTAGTACTTACAAGACAGGCATGGTTAAAATTCAGACTTCAGAACACATGTGCAATCAAAGGTTCTAGACATGCCTTTTGAGGGAGACCAACACTTTGGTCCCAAAATTGATGACGCCCTAAAAGCAATAAAAGCAGACACTGATACAGCGAGATTGCTCACCACACTGACGGGGAGACGCAATTTTCGCTGCTTGAGAGGGGCCTCTGGTTGTTCTACTATGACAGGTAGAGGCGTAAAGGCATACCAAAGGACATCTTCATATTCGCAAGTGTACTGCCAGGGGTATTGCCAGTCGTACCCATTTAAGCAAAAAAAAACTTCATACAAGCTACAAGAAGGTGACAAACAACATCCTCCTCTAGAGGCAGGCAGCAAAAGCAAGCCTGACATCTATCAGAAACACACACACACACCCACGGTTCAACTGCAGCAAGTAGGGGGCATCTTGCAACACCATCTACAGCAGTGACAACAGTTAACCACAGACATGTGGGTGTTAGACATCATAAGAAACTGTCACACCTCAGAATTCCAGGGAATCCCGTGCTAATGCCCCCAATATTTCAACACCAGCCGCACCTAAACATCTTAAAGGGCGAAGTGGATTAACTACTCATGAAAAAGGCAGTAGAAAAAGTCCTGCAACATCAAAGTGGCAAAGGAACCTACTTCAGATTCTTTGTCGTCAAAAAAACAGAAGAACAATTCTGGACCTAAGAAATCTCAAATATGTCAAGAAACAAAAGTTCAAGATGGTCACCTTTGCAGATGCCAATAAGGAAGAATGACTTACTAGCGTCACAAGAGCTCAAAGACGCATACGTCCACATCGCCATCACAGGAAATTCACAAGATTTGTCGTGGGCACAAACCACTCCCAATTCAAAGTCCTCCCATTTGGCCTTCGGTCAGACCCAAGAACATTCGCGAAATGCCTTGCTCCTGTAGCCGCATTGCTCATGAAAAATGGGTACCACGTGTATCCATATCTGGACGATTGGTTGGTAGGAGCACCAACGTAAAGAGTGGCGGAAAGAGCAATCCGGCAGGTGTCCAGCACCCTCTTATGCCACGGCTTTGCAATAAATTCGAGCAAGTCCTGCTTCATGGTATCAAACACGTTAGTGTTCCTAGGGGCACAGTTCAACACCAACGAGGGCCGAGTACGTCCCTCGGTAGAGAGGACCTCGTCAATACCCCGTCTAGTCGGGAAGTTTTACCCAGGCACCAAGCTCACAGCCAGAACCGTCATGCAACTCTTGGGAACCATGTCGCCATGCATTCCCCTAATACAATATTGCAGGTCACAAATGCTACAAGAATTCTTAGTGAATCGGTGGTCGCAGCTAAAAGGGAACATGGAATGACAGGCTGACAGTAACAAGGTTGCTCAGAGAGCTTGCAATGATGGCTCATACCATCCCACATCTCCAAGGGAGTCCCATTCAGGCATCCGCCTTTTCAAGAAACCCTGATCACAGATGCCTCACTAACAGGATTGGGCACGCGCACACACACTTACCAACTCTCAGTGAAGGACTGTGGTTCCCTGACTGAGGCACAACTCCACATCAATGTACTGGAGCTGATACAGTGGCTCACACCCTCCATTCATTCCAACCAGTGCTCAAAGGCAAAGTGTTAAGAGTGTTCACGGACAACACAACCACAATGTATTATGTACGGAAACAGGGAGGCACGAGATCAAGGACACTCTCCAGAAGGGCCCAAAAACTGTGGCACTGGGCCACCCAGAACAGCATGAAACTACAAGCATTTCACCTTCCAGGAAAAGAAAACGAAAGTGCAGATCAACTGAGCAGGGCCAACAAGCAGTCACACGAGTGGCAGCTGGTGGACAAGAAACTCCTACAGATCTTCAACTGATGGGGAACACCGACCATCAATTTATTTGCCACATGGGAGAACAAGAAATGCCAGCTGTGCGCAAGCAGATATCCGTATCATCAATCACTAGGCAACGCATTCGCAATGTCATGGGAGGAAATCTTTTCGTATGCATTCCTTCCAACGCCAGGTCCTACAAATGATTGCAATGTACAAGTGCACGTTCATGCTCATAGCGCCAACATGGGCGAGACAATCGTGGTTTTCAGAGCTTGTTCACCTGTCCCAGGACCGTCCAATTCTTCTGGGTCAAGACCCTGTTCTATTAACCATGTACAACCAACAGGTGCGACACCACAATCCAGGGGTGCTCAACTTAAAGGCCTGGTTCTTGACTTCGGGTAACTCACACTCACACAGGAGTGCAGAAACATACTAAAGGCTGCCAGGGCCGAATCCACAAACAAATCGTTGCACAAACAAATCCTTGCGGAAGAGTGTGCAGGGAGGAAGAGGGTGCGTAGAGCGGATGTGGATGGAACGGTTGAAATATGTGGATGGAGTGCATACATCAACTTGGAATACACGGAACAGATCAGAGTGCACGGAGCGGATTGGAGTGCACGGAGCGGATTGGAGCGCATTGAATTGCGCAACATACATGGAATGGTTTGGACTGCATGGAACGTTTGAAAGAGCATGTAAACCATCATTTCACATCACCACTCTTACTCTCTTCTTTACACCACCATTAAACTAGAATTCAGAGATACTATGACACCATTCGGTATAGCTGTTCCCATACCAACATCAGCCTCATACTTGCCATCACTCTAACTAAACACTGCTGGTTACACACCCTCCAGCCGGGCGTTCTCCTCAGGCCTAACGCAGCCAGAATCGGTCTGGATGAAACCTTCCAGAACGAACACATACTCTTGATCTCTCAACCACCACACCTAAAGCTAAGAAGCAGCTATTACAGAAATACCACACCAGTTGCACACACATCCGTTGCTCACACGCACCTTTGACTCTCCCTACTCTCTATACTGACTTCAACTTCGGTTCCTGAGGGCGTTCAACCTACCAGCGCCTTGAGACTATACCAAAGGTACATAAGGCGCTATATAAATGCAAAGTAACATGACATAACACTTGGTGTTCTCAAGAACAATTGGACCCGTTGTGTGTGGCTCCTCACCAAATTCTACTGCACCTGTTAAAATTAGCCAAAGATGGTTTATCACACTCATCCATCAAGGTACATTTAGCAGCAATTTCTAGATACACCAGAAAGCAAGGAAAAGCTCTCATTTTCTAAGCCTGCATCTTAAAAATGCACCTATCCCCCCCCTGTCATAAAAAAGCACTAACTCAGTGGAGCTTAAACACTGTGCTGTTTGCTCTAATGAAACCTCTGTTCGAACCAATGGCAACTACAGACATAAAATGTGTGTCTTGGAAGACAGTTTTTCTGGTGGCAGTCGCATCTTTCAGACGGATATCAGAAATACATGTGCTATCTGTAACCCTTCATATCTCCGGTTTGAAAGGAACAAGGTCATCCTGAGAACAAACCCTACATTCATTCCCAAGGTACTATCCGCCTCCCACTTACAAACTGAGGTTACTCTACCAGTTTTCTTTGCGCTTCCATCTGCACCAGCGGAACAGACTCTACACTCACTAGACCTTCGAAGAGTTATAAAGTTCTAGATAGACAGAACAAAGAACTTCAGGCGCACGTCTCAGCTATTTGTGGCCTTTGGGGACCCTAACAAAGGTCGACCTATTTCAAAATAAGGTATTGCTAGATGGGTCTCCTCCACAATTTCCACAGCACACACCCAGGACAATCGGCCGCTACATGGACCTGTTCATGCTCATTCCACTGGAGCAGTGAGGTCTTCAGCAGAGCTGTGGGCAGAGATTCCCCTGTCAGACATATGCTGGGCAGCAACCTAGGCAGCCCTGCACACCTTTGTCAAGCATTACTGCATGGAGGGACGAGGAGAGGCTGAAGCAAAGATTGGAAGAGCCATCCTGCAACGCTTGTTTCAAAAATATGCCTTCTCCCATTACACCTCCTATTACAAGATGTTTACTGCTGTGGCAATTTATTCAAAGCATGTGAATCCATGAAAGATACCAATGCTGGATAACAGGAGTTACAGGTAAGCAACATACTCTGTCCTCATCTCGAAAGACCAAGAGGCCATTTTCAGGACTCTGATTCATTGACTGAGAAAGGTAAGCCGTTGGCTTGGCCTACTACCCGCAGTAGTGGGAGGATTTTGAAACCTCCTTGCTCGTGATGTTTAAAAAATATGCTGCGGTAGGGGCGGTTGATTTCCCCCCTGCCCACCCACACAGCAGGCCTCGAAGGCTTTAGTGGCACTCAGCGTTCCCGACCCCTCACACGCCCTCGTGCCAATTCCATCAGTGTCGAAGAACCCTTCCACATCGAAGGAGATCTCATGGCCCTTGATGCCGGGTCCATCCCGAGTTTTCAAAGCTGTCAATGCTTTGGCATCACGTCCTCAATCAACGTCAATTGCCACCCTATCAGCGCCTGAAGACAAGACATCGGCGCCAATGGTTGTCGATAAGTCTTAAACCCCGCCCTCCCGGTCAGATTTCTTTTCGGCACCATGTCGAATATTTTCAGTGCCGATGACACGGGAGACCAAGGGGATGTCGATCCTGTTTACGTAGGTACAGGGGTGTCGACTACTTAGAGGAGCACAATTGGCTACTACAGCTAGCTCACAGCCTTCATGAGGCCAGTGGTTTGGATACCTCACCAGACCTGGAATTTCAACAAAGCCAGACCTATACTCATAATTTCTCCAAATACAGGGCTTTGGTAGAAAGGGTCATTGGCACCTTAGGGTTGCAATCCTCAGTAGCACAAATGCAGGGGTACGGACTCACCGATATTCTGGATGAAGGTCCGGTGATGGAATGCAACATGCCTCTAAACCCTGCAATTGCTGACCCTCCGACCGCTCTGTGGTAGCGTCCTTTTTCTATTCCCCCGGTTAGTTCCACCATTTAAGGGAAGTATAGGCTGGCTACAGGGGACCCTTCATTCCTCTCCTCTCACCTCTCCCGAAGGGCTGCTTATGCTTCTACAGTCTCTTCCAGACCAGCTTCTTCAACCTTCACTCTACCACCCGGCAGGGATCCGGCGAAGCTTGATGCCTTGGCCAAAAAGGCATTTACTTTGGGCAGTATGGGCCTTAAAGCTACCAATGTGGCAAGTAGCTTTGTCAAATATTCATTTGGTCTTTGGGCAGCAGTGGAGAATGCTGCGCAGTACGTCCCTGAGGGGGCAATGTGGGAGGGCTTCCTACAGCTGGTAGAGGATGGGAAAGACGTGGCCAGGCCGTCGCTGCGAACGGACCTGGACATCAGACTGTGTGGGCCTTTCTATGGCGTCGGCAGTAACACTGAGGAGGCAGGCCTTCTTGAAATCTTCTGGCTTTTCACCTAATGTCTAGGCAAAATTGCTGGACTTGCCCTTCAAGGGCAATTTCCTGTTGGGCCAAAAGGCTGACTATTGCTTGGAGAAATTTAAGGAACCCAAAATCGCTGCTAAAGTCTTTAGGCCTGGCTGCGCATCCGGCAGAGCCTGCCTTCATCTTTGCCTCTAGGGCAAGGGGCTACGGGCGATATACGCCTTACGACAGGAACGCACAGCTCCCGCCGGCCAAGCAAGTGCAAAAGCGTTTCTCGTGCTTCAGAAGTGGCAGGGGGCCTTCTAAGGGCCAACATGTAGCAACATCGCAGGGGGCGACCTCAGCCACCTAAGCCACTTTGATTTCCCCTCTCACAACGTACTGGTTGGCGGATGGTTGACAGAGCACTGGCCCCAGTGCAGAGAATTACTTCCAATGCCTGGGCTCTGCAGCTTGTTCGGTGGGGTTATTGTCTGCCTTTCTGAAGAAAACAACCAGACAGACCCCCACCACCTCCAATCCAACCGGGACGGGTGCTTCAGGAAGAACTGCGAACCCTGTTGTTGAAGAGTGTCGGGCAAGAGTTACCTCCCGAATAGAGAGGATCGGGTTGGTATTGCCGGTATTTCTTGGTACCCTAGTAAGAGGGAGTACCCCGTCCCATTCTAGACCTCAGGGCCTTGAATAAGTACCTGAGGAAAGACAAATTCAGGATGGTGACGTTGAGAGAAATTCTCCACACTCGTGAGCTACAAGACTGGCTGGTGTCAATAGATCTACAGGATGCTTATTTCCATGTGCCAATTAATCAAAAGCACAGGAAGTTCCTAAGGTTCATCATAGGGGACAAGCACCATCAGTTCAATGTGCTTCCCTTTGGTTTGACCTATTCTCCGAGGGTCTTCACCAAGGTCATATCAGTAGTGGTAGCTCACCTTAGGAGACCCGGGGTCCATTTATTCCCATACCCGGACGACTGGTTGACCCGAGGGAAGTCAGCGGGGCAGGTCTCCTCATCTAGAGAACACCTGCCTGCTACTGCACGTGCTGGGCTTCTCCCTGAAGGTCCCACGCGACACCAGTCCAAAGGGTCCAGTTCATCGGGGCAGTCCTAGACACCCGGGTTGGTAAGACCTTCCCTACCAAAGAGAGTCAACGGCTTAGCACAGATGGTCGACTTGTTCTGGAACCAAGCCACTCTACGAGCAGCTTCCTTCCTCCGCCTCTTAGGTCTCATGGTCACCTTTATTTTTCTAGTGCCAGAGGCCAGACTGCACATGAGATCCTTTTGGTGGCTCCTAAGGGGTCATTGGTCACAGCACCTTAGAGGTCTCTCCGATCCCCTCAAGGTGTCCGCACCTGTTGTCAACGAACTCGCCTGGTGGGCGGATCTCAGCAATCCCATGGCGGGGGAAACCACCTGGCCTCTGTGGCCTCAGGCCCGAGTGGTCAAGGATGTGTCTTTGAAGGGTTGGGGCGCTCACTGCGAGGACTTGAGTGGAATTGAGGACGGGCGTCATGAGGAGGGAGAGAAAAAGAGAAAAGTGAAGGAGAAAAAGGTATGAGGGGTGTAAGGAAAACATGGTATCAAAGTAGGACGGACACAAGTCATCACAGTTCAAGGGTTTCTATTAAACTGTAGAAATGGGTGAGATAAACGCCTAATGTAAACCTAAATCTAAGATGGGAACAAGCTACGACCATCAAATAATAAGAATACCATCTAAGTGGAGTTTAGTCATATAAAAAGGGCCTATACTAAAAAATGTTGCCAATCCTTGCCACTATGCTACAAAATAGTGTGGGATAATGTTCAAAAGAAAAGAAAGAAGTGCTCACAAAATGATAAGTCAGGATGTTATGGCCGGGGCTCCCTTCCCCACGTTTTTAGAACAAGACAAGTTCGGACTCTTGAGCACAGCACACTCCTGGGCTTTTCTGGCATGAGGTTACAGTTCCTTTTCTCAATATCCAGACCTTCTGTGTCCAAGTCTCTATCATGCAAAGTCTCTTGCTTCCAATGGCCTGATATGCCATTAACAACAAACAAAAGTTCCTTCTGCTAATCTTCACGTCAGGTGATTACTCTTCACCCTTGAAACCCTCCTCAGCCAGGCTCCGATCCTTCTCTAAATGCTAGCCTCCCCCAGTCGAGCTCAGACCAGCCATTCGCAATGTTGGCTTCCCTCAGTTGGGCTCAGACTTGTCGCAATGTTCACAAGTGTATTGCTGTTCACCCTTATTCGCTGGCATCACTCAGTTGGGTTCACATTTGCCTCCACATCATGCCAAAGACTTTCGACTGTACAAGGGGTTTGGTTTGACCCTCGTATGACCACTTTGACAACTTACGCCAGCCACCCCTAAGGCCACTTGGTACTTGTAGTTTCTACAAACAAAACAACTGAAGACTTTCAATTATGCACAGGATTTAACATAACCTGCTGCAGGACCCCTTTGATTTTTCAGTTCAACACATTCCCCTTATTCAGGAGCGTGGCATCAGAGTCCTTTGAATGAGTGCCCACGTGGCGCCGGACCACTCCAACTCTGATACCAATTTGGCTTTCCAAAAGACCTTTGTACATTACTCTTCTTTATTCATACAATGTTGTTCTTCACAACCTTGAGCCCAACACAGTACAATCTATCAGCTCTTTGCGACTCACTGGCTGTGCCGAACTCTGTTGGCGTCCCCTGCCTCTGGAGTAAAGGACAGTACCACGATGGCAACCGCTTCTCCCTGCCCTGGCTATCAGTGCTGGAGGGTCCCATATACCGCTGCCATCCTTCGCACCATGCACCAGATACAATTCCCAGTCTTGCGTTTCCCTTCTGGGAGGCTTTGCGGGTCTGGGTTGAAAAATGGAAAGGGCAATTCCCTGCTCGTCATCCTTTCAGGTCTCCCCGTCTTTCTCCTCCGTTTGAACTGCCTCAAATCGCTGCTTCCTCATGCGTTTGACATGCTCAGAGTGTGCTTTCATGCTCCGCTTTTTATCTCCATGGGGAAAGGGAAGGAAAGTCAGGTGTGTGTAAATATCGTCAATTGCCTGACTCTGCCTGACCCTTGTTTTGGAACATGTCAGGTATACGGTTCTGGTGTTAGTCTGTTGTCTTTCATGGTAATCGGTCTGTGAGAAAGTGTTTGTGTCAAGAAAGGGGGTGGGGGTTGAGTTTCTAGATAACCAATGGGGTAGGATGGGGAAAAGGTGTCATAAGGAAGTGGGTACCGCGTCTGCCCCTTGGTGTCCCACTTGCACTCCCCGAAGACCCCTCACCGAGGTGATCCTCCCGCACTGGTCCACCCCCAGGAACTGGATCCAATAGCGATGGCCGTGTCTTGGCCACCTTGATGACAAGATCCCAAGGAAACTAGCGAGTGAGACACTGTTAGGTTTCTCACAGGGGGTAATAAGAAGTCTAAAGGCAGAGTAGACGATGGAGTGGGTGGCTAGGTGAGATGAAGAAAGAATAGACAAGAAGATGAGGAGCTTAGTTGCGTGAAATGACAAAAAGGGGCCAATCTTTCAGATTTTGTAGATGGAATCGGCAAGTACCAGCAGTGGAAGAGATGGGTTGGGAGGTGGAGAAGGCAGAGTGAAAGATTATCTCCAGATTACAAGCAGTTTGGGATAATGAGATAGAGGAGGGAGAAAAGAAGCGAGAAGAGGGGAAGGAAGATAATGAGGAGGATAGGAAGGGAAAAGAAAAGGACCTCTGTTTTGGAACAGTTTAAGTGGAGGAACTGAGGGGAGAGAAAGGATTGGACTGCCGAAAGGCAGGAACCAGATGAACCAGAAGAGTGTAAGAAATCCGATAAAGTGGAGAAGAAAGGGGTATAAGAGTCATCCGCATTGAAGTGACATGAGAAATTAAAAGATTCCATAAGTAATGCAAGAGGTATAGTGTAAATGGAGAATAGCAAGGGGGTGAGAACGGACTATTTGGGAACACCATGGAAAAGCACACTGGTGGGGAAGAAGTGTTACCCACCCACAAGACAGAGTAGGTGCGTGCATAGAGGTGGAAGTGGAACCATTGTAGAACAGGACCAGAAAAACCAAGTGAAAAGATGGTGAGGTGGTCATCAGTGCAAAAATCAACAGAAAGATCAATTGGATGAAGGCTCGAGGAGAATTTGTGACGAGCTGTACACCAGGACCCCCAACCGGCCCATAGAGCTGGGGTTTGCCCAATAACACTTTAAGATGGAATAGCTGCACCCGTGAGATGAATGGGGATGCAGATTAATACTCAAGCATCAAATCAATGATGACAACTCCACGTTTTGGCAAAGGGAGTCCATTTAATGACGAGTACAAAAAACGTGGAGTTTCATGAATATCGGCGGATGCATGATCTTCCTTCTCGCTTCACAACTTCAACAAACTTCATAAGAAACACAACATTTATACTTAAAACTCGTCATCACTGACGTTTAACGCTTAAAAGTTGGCATGCAATTCTATTGGTTCTAGGAAGGTAACTCTAATATAGGTACTATATCTGTATACGGTAACGGAGTAAGGGATTGGGTAAACACTGTATGGTGGGACATCTAAGCCCTACCTTAAAAATGGCTACTGTAGACGTCACTAAAAGTACAACGTCCCATTGGTTCTACTAACTATTGGACCCTAGATTACTTGGTCCATTATGATTGGGTTGGCACAAACCCCACTCATACTTTTCCACTTTGCTAGCAGCTGTCACGATCCATGCCCCTGACCCCCTCCGGTATGACAGCCCCCTGGCAGCAGTAAGGCTAAAGCCCTTCACACTGGCCCCAAGGGCCTTAAAACTCCATCAGAAACATACATGGAGTCAGTCTTGGCGCCAGGCTCATTATCAGGAATAAAGTATTACCAGCTTTGGACATTAATCCAACATGGAGGCCTCTTGCACAGCTCCGTTCTTTAGAACCAAGCCATGCGGTCTAGTGTTTTGGGTGTGGCTGGGCCTGGAACTACTTGGCCTGGAACTACTTTACCTGGGCTATTTAAACCACACCCAAACAGCAGAACATGCTTTGCGTTACTCTGCACACCTGCAGCGTAACACTCACCGTTTCCAGCTCCTGCTCATCTGCTTCTCTGGCGGCCCGATCCTGAAGCCCTAGATCCAGATTCCATTAATAACCTGGAAGAACAAGAACAGCATTAGCGAGCAAGAACACTTACCTGTGAAGTAACTGGCCTTGAATACATCCTACGCTTCTCTTACCTAGCCCATCTCCGGGTTTTGCCGCAACCTGCAAGGGAGAAGGAACAAGGTCAGCATTAACAAAGCACTTACCTGGGCAAGCAGCGCTTCAATTGCTCATCACTCCGAAACATCACCGTAAACTGTACAAAGAAGAGAAGAGAACACAGTTTAGCAATTAACACCAATAAACAGCGCAGCGATCCGCGCATCAATAACTCACTGTGGTCTTCGCCATCAGCGCAGCAACTCTGAGATCGCAACCATCCCTGTGAAAACAAAAAGAGACATTGTTAGGGAACAGCATCGTGGAGCAAGACTGCGAGAAGACAGAGAAAACGGAGGGAAAGAAAGGGACAGAATAAAGACGCAAAAGACATTCTAACTCACCTGGAAGACAGCAAGCAGAGTCAGAGTCAAAGCCGGTCGGGACCCGACATAAGGGCACACGGACCAGTGAAGCAACTAGGTCCACGGAACGCCCGCAACAACCACGTGCCCCTGCACAAAGATGCAGAACGGAGAGTTCAACGCACAAAAACCTAAGTTGAGCAATAACCCCAAGTGAGGGGATTTGGACCAGAGGGAGGTGGGAGTCCATCCATCACATAACCAGTATCTTAACCCTCCATTCGAGGGGTTTGTGTCCTCCGACGTATTCCACATCTGACAGGTAATGACCACGGCTGTGCTGCTTCGGAATTTTTTTTGGCGTAGGCGTCCTGCGTCGATGACTTCGACACGCTGTCACTCGAGGGCCTCCGTTGAGGGTCGACGTCACCGGATGTTATATATAGAGGCAAGGCGCCCATAGCCTCAGTTCCATTTTTTACGCAAACGTGTTTGCTTCGGAATCTCGGCGTGCTCGATTCTTCTACTTCAAAAGCAATGTCTTCGTCTTCTACCCCAAAGTCGGGCTTTAAAAAATGTCGGGACTGCGGTTTGAAAATGTCCATCACGGACCTGCACGACATCTGCCTCTGGTGCCTCGGTGAAAGCCACGCCACCGACGACTGCAATGACTGCCAGTCCCTGACATCGAAGGCTGTGCGGGAACGGAAGGAGAAATTAAAGGTAGGTAGGGTGTCTAAGCCCCATAAGTCAAAATCTGCGGGGCTTTCGACCGACGCATCGAGAGGCGACTCTCTGCGTCAGCGAAAGACCAGGGGGTCTCGGTCTGATAGTGGTTCCCGCCATTCCCCTGCCACTTCGAGGCATTCCTGTAAGCGCCGTCACTGGTCACCTTCCCAGTCCTCGTCGGAGGACTCCGCCAGAAGGTGGTTGACTTGTCCCACCAAGTCTTCGTCGCCAGCCGAATGTGATGCATTCCGCCAGCAAATGATGGCGATTTTGGAATCGCAAGGCACTGTTCCATCTGCGCCTTCGAGAGAAGCCGGCAAGGAGCGGGCTAGGGCCACCACTCGCATGCTTTTGGGCTTGGGCGGTCAGCGCGATCATCGGGAGCCGTCGAGGTCCTGATCGGACAAGGTTGATCGCCATAGCCGCGCCAGATCCAGGTCCCGGTCCTCGAGGCCATCAAAACCTGTGAAGCCTTCAAAGAAGGTGTTGATGCTATCAGCCCCGTGTCTGTCGATGAACTCTCTCTCGAGGCTCAGGCCTCAAAGCAGTTGTCAGTCATCGGCGCCTCGGTCGATGCCGATTCCATCGGTGCCCTCGACGCCGTTTGTGGAGGATTTGCTGGAGGTGCCCCTTAGGGCTGTGGAAACTCTGAGGAAGTCTATGAGGCCTGTTTTTGAGCCCTTCTGTGTTCCGCCACCCAGATTGGATTTATTCCAACCTTTGGATCACATTTCAGAGGTGGAAGAAGGATCTGATGAGGAGGTGGTTGTGCCTCCTGATGTCCCTGATGACCTGTTGTCTGGTCACATTCAGATGGAAGAACTCAGTCAGTCCTTGCTTGACGCCAGTGGGCTTGACATCTCTCCGGAGGTGGAGTTTGGCAGGCCTGAGCCTGTTACGCATGCTGAATCCTCATATAGGTGTCTCATGTGAGGGTGACTGAATACATGGGGTGGTCTGCGCCACCTGTTGTTTTTCTGCAGGATGATCTGACGGATATCCTGGACCAAGGCGCACCCACTGATCCCGTGTTGCCATTTCATATGGCCTTGCAAAGAAGGGTGGCGGCGGCTTGGACTGCTCCGGAGAGTCTCCCGGCAGTGAATAAGTCTCTTCCGAAAAAATACCATCCAGCCAGTGGTACCCTTGCTACTTGTCAACGCACCCTACTCCGGTGAGTTTGGTGGTGCAGGCAGCTACGGCCCCCGCAAAGCAGGCTGCGTACCCTACCATCCCTTTTGATAGGGATGATAAGCGCTTTGATGGTTGGGCGAAGAAGGTATTTTCATCTGCGGGTATGGCTTTGAAGGCAGCCAACTCCATTTGTGCCTTTGCAAGATTCACTCACACTCTGTGGAATTGTGCATCTTTGGCGCCTGAGCATATTCCCGAAGGGGAGGAACGGGATGGTTTTCTAGCCCTCGTGCAGGACAGCAAGGATGCCATGTGTGAAGCTGTTCAGTCGGGTTTGGACACGGCAGACTGGGTCGGTCGGTGCATGGCTGCTAGCACCGTGATACGCAGATTTGTGTGGTTGCGGAAGTCTGGGTTTGCTCCTGATGTGCAATCTCGGCTTCTCAACATTCCCTTTGATGGTGTCCATCTGTTTGGCAGCAAGGCTGACGAGAGCCTTGAGAGGTTGCAGACCTCCAAAGCTGAAGCGAAGTCTTTGGGCGCTGCAGTACGTCAAACTCTGCCTTTTTTTCCTAGGGGACAGCAATGGAGGGGAGGTTCCTTTCAGTACTACTCTTCCTTTGGTAGATCGAGAGGAGCTGTCAGTCAAAGGGGCCACCGTAGGAGTAGCAGAGGTGGAAAGCAAGGTACTCGAGGTCCCAGAGCCGCTCAGGCAGTTGCCTCTTTGCCCTAAGGCACTGCCGCAGCCGCATCCGCTCAGTCATGAGGCCATGTCCCATGGTTCGCCGGTTGGGGGCAGACTTGCGCAGCATCTTGGAGAATGGCGTGCCATTACTTCAGATGTGTGGGTTCTGGAGATCATAACCCACGGCTACTGTCTCTCCTTTCGGCAAAAGCCACACAAAAATCCACCAGATAAGCTCTCTTTGAAGCGTCCGGATCCGCTCCTTGCGCAGGAAATCCTATCCCTGCTGGAGAAAGGCGCCATAGAACTGGTGCATGTAGCGGAGAGCAACAAGGGATGGTATTCCCCTTATTTTTTTATCCCGAAAAAAGGCGGGGGATTGAGACCCATCATGGACTTGCGTTGGCTGAACAAGCTACTCAGGAAGGACAAGTTCAAGATGGTCACTCTTTCTCAAGTCCTCCAGGCCCTTCAACTTCAGGATTGGTTGGTGTTTCTCGACCTCAAAGATGCTTACTTTCATGTGCCGATTCATCCAAAGCACAGGAAGTACCCGAGGTTCGCGACTCGGATTTTGAATTTCGGGTCCTGACATTCGGATTGACCTCCGCCCCAAGGGTCTTCTCCAAGCTGATGGTGG
The DNA here is from genome assembly GCF_040938575.1 of Ambystoma mexicanum. NCBI lineage: Eukaryota > Metazoa > Chordata > Amphibia > Caudata > Ambystomatidae > Ambystoma > Ambystoma mexicanum. Next base: position 654,634,965 of record NC_090928.1, on the reverse strand, counting down.
TCGTGGCAGCGTATCTCAGGAAAGGGGGGGATTCATGTCTACCCTGTCATGACCGCTGCCTCCAAAGAGTCAGACCCAGCCCAACATCCTTGGAAGCAGGGTCACCACTTCCATTCCAGGCACCAGTCGGTCCCCATAGGGGCCTTTTGGACCTTGTCCTGGCGCCAGTGGCGGCAGGCTCATAAGGGAACCCAGTCCCGGCACAGGAAGCGCCAGGTTCATATTGAGAGGAATGGTGCTTGGGTGGACCTACCTGCTGCAGACCATGCTGCTCACTTACCTATAGGATGATATCCTCATCCATTCCTGGAACTACTTTACCTTCTGGGTGTGGCCAGCACCACTCCCTGGAACTGGATACTGGAACTGTTCTGGAAGCTGGAACTTCTTTCTTACCTGGGCGAGGCTGTGGAAGGAGACACCTAAGCACTCCAGTGGCCTATTTAAACCACACCCGATCAGTGCAACGTGCTTCGCGTTATTCTGCACTAGCAGCAGGATGCTCACCGTGTCAGCTCCAGAGAATCTTCAGCTTCTGCATCTGTGAACAAGAAATCTTCAGTCTTACCTCCCGGAAAACCAGTCTTCAGTCTTCAGCAGCGTCTGAAAGAGAACAAGGACACCAGGTTAGGACAAGGCAAAACCAGCGCTGCACTTGCCTCGTCCATCGGTGCATTCCGAGGCCGCGTACCGCACTCTTCATACTCCGGCAACCCTGCGGAAACAAAGAACATTGGTTAGTGAACCTCCGTGATAATTTTGCTTACCTGTGCCACGTACGCCTCGATCTCCGCCAAGCGCTGTTTAACCGCACCTGCAAAAACAAGAAGGACATCATTAATGGCACTGTACGCCATCACTACTCACGGGCCTTCTAGCTGTAATCTGCTTGCCCATACTCCGGCACGTACCTCGGCGTCCATCTCCAACGCCGGCTGCTACGGCTACCTGAAAAGGGACAAGAGACATTAAGAAGTGCATTTAACTTCAAATAACATTCTTTTGCTTACGTGCCTTCACGAGCTCCGACATTCTTCTCGCTTACCTTATCTGCATACCAGACCTGCAAAGGCAAGAGACATTTAAGGGGACATACAAATAAAACTCCATAGTCAAGCAATTACCGTTCGTGCGGCTAACGACGGCCTTGCTCCCCGACTTCATCCTCTGCAATCAAGAGGCTGGGCTATTAACCAGTGAAGCAACTGGCATTAGCGCCCCTGCACAGACGCAGGATGGAGAGCTCCGCTTTCACCTATCTAAGGTGAGCACATTCAGTCTACGAGTAACGTGGGGAGTCCAGAAAGGGGAAGGTCAGATTGGCCAACCAGACATACATTAACCCCTTGTTCTCCTACTTGCAGACACCTCACCCTCCAGGTCAAAATTACGGTGAGGAGAGGGCCAATCCAGGGTGTCACCAGAGGCCTTCGCGTGACCCTAGAAGACACTGAAATCTCCCAGCCCGGACCTGCGCCTCCGAGGGATTCACGTGAGCGTTACATACCCCTACCTGGACGATTGGTTGATCAGGGCACGTTCTCTAGAGCAAGCCCTGGATTATATGTCCGTCACCTGCCACTCCCTTCACAAGCTGGGCTTCTCCCTCAATTTAAAGAAGTCCCATTTCATGCCTGCCCAGCGGCTCCAATACATCGGAGCAGTGCTAGACACTTCCCGGGGTTGTGTTTTCCTCCCCAGGTGAGGGCCCATCACATTCTGCAGATGGTGGACAGATTTCAACGTGCCCAGAGTCTCCCGGCGTTCGAGTTCTTGAGGTTGCTCGGCCTCATGGCATCCTGCTTTTTCCTGGTGCCAGAGGCCAGGCTGCGGATGAGATATCTGCAGTGGGCTCTCAAGACGCAGTATTCGCAGTTCTCCAGCAGGATGTCGGATCCCGTTCAGATTCCACCCTCGGTCGCCCAGGATCTTCTGTGGTGGGCTGTCGAAGGCAATCTGATGAAGAGGTCTCCATTTTGGCAACCATGGCCGGAGGTGACGATTATGACGGGCGCATTCCTCACGAGTTGGGGAGCTCATGCCAACGAGTTGACAGCATGTGGCCTTTGGTCTCTGTCGGAGTCCAGACTCCACATCAATCTGTTAGAGCTGCGGGCTGTCGGGCTAGACCTGAAGGCTTTTCTGCCATCTGTGCGGGGGAAGAATGTCCTGATCATGATGGACAATATGGTGTCCATGCACTACCTCAACAAAAAAGGGGGGACATGCTCACTCCCGTTGTGCAGGGAGGCGATGCAGCTCTGATTCTGGGCCATCCAGCTAGAAATGTCGATCTCAGCAGTTCATCTGGTCGGAGACGACAATGCGGCGGCGGACACTCTGAGCAGGCAGAGCACGGTCTCTCACGAGTGCGAGCTGGCTCAGGAAGTTCTGTTGGAGATCTTCGTCCTTTGGGGAACCCCACAAGTGGATCTCTTCACCACCAAAAGTGCGAAAGATTGTTTCCTCCAAGAGGAACCTTAGGGGAGGCATTCGTAGTGGAGTGGTCCTTCCCACTGCTGTACTCGTTTCCTCCAGTCCTCGTCATTCCGCAAGTGTGAAGGAGGTTACGGAGGTTCGGTTCCCAAATTATCCTCATTGCTCCGGCATGGGCCAGGAGAGCGCGGTGTCCGGACCTTCTAGAAATGTCTGCCCTCCACGCCGTCTTCCCTACTGATCTGCTCTCAGGGGAGGGGAGTCGGGTTCTCCATCCAGAGGTCAAGTCTCTCAGCCTTCATGCTTGGTATCTGAAAGGATGAGGTGTAAGGATTGGGACCTCCCTGAGGGCGTGATGGAGGTGTTGCTTTTGGCCAGACAGCCCGCAACAAAATCCCTGTACCGTTGCCGTTGGAGAAAGTTCTGCGACTGGTGCAGGGTACAGAATGTGGATTCTTTCCAATGTTCCATTCCTTTGGTTTTGTCTTTTTTGCTTGCCTTAGCCCACAAGGGCCTGCAAGTGGGTACCATTAAGGGTTACCTAGCGGCGCTGTCTATATTTAAGCGCTTGTCTGAGGAATGTTCTTATCTTAAGATTCCTTTGATTTCACAGTTTCTAAAAGGGCTAACTAATGTGTTTCCACCGTCGCCTTTCGAGGTGCCGGGATGGGATTTAAATTTGGTTTTAAAGTTCCTGATGGGAGCTCTGTTTAAGCCCTTACATTCTTGTCCGTTGCAACTGTTATCCTTTAAAACTGTATTGTGAGTTGCAGGCACTCTCCGCCAAGCCACCCTTTACTGTGTTCCATAAGGACAGGGTTGTCCTTAGGGTGTGGCCTTCTTTTCTCCGAAGGTTGTGTCGGAATTCAATTTGTGCCAGAAGGTAATTCTTCCAGCGTTTTATCCTCCCACATCCTGGTAAGGAATATGAGAGGCTCCATAGGTTGGATCCTAGGAGAGCTTTGAGTTGATACCTCTCACGGATGTCCAGGGTCAGAGTGGACGATCAGCTCTTTGTTGGTTATGCTGGAAGCCGTTTAGGTCAGGCTGTTTCCAAGCAGACTTTATCCAGATGGATCATTTTGAAGATCTCAGAGGGTTACCGTTTGGCAGGAAAGGACCCTCCAGTAGGCTTACGGGCTCACTCTACTAGGGGTGTGGCTGCCTCCACTGCTCTACAGAGCAGAGTTCCGATTCACAATATTTGCGAAGCAGCCACATGGGCCTCTGTCCATACTTTTGTGAGACACTATTCCTTGGACTCCATCCATGGACAGGATTTGGCCTTTGGTAAGGCAGTCCTCTATTCTGCAATTTGATTGGGCATTCTAATATTCTAAATTTGTAAATTCCTTTCCCACCTCCATACGTTGATACTGCTTTGGGAGTCTGTCATAGATGTGACAGAACACATCTCGAAGAACAAGTTACTTACCCTATCTGGTAACGTTCTTTCGATGGGATGTTCCTCCGACGTATTCCACATCGTACCCTCCCAGCCTGCCCCTCTACAGAATTTCTTATGCGATTGCAGCTTATGTTTCCACAAGGCTTTCTGCAGCTGTACTGGCGGGAGATTGGTGCCACACGTTCTGGGAAAAAACTACAACTGAGGCTACGGGCGCCGTGCATGCTATATATAACATCCGGTGACATCGACCCTCGATGGAGGCCCTCGAGGGACAACATGTCGACGTGATCGATGCATGACGCCTACGCCGAAAAAAATTCCGAAACAGCACAGCTGTGGTCATTACCTGTCATAGATGTGGAATACGTCAGAGGAACATCCCATCAAAAGAACGTTACAGGATAGGGTAAGTAACTTGTTCTTCTCCTGTTATAGGCACTACCAAACATCTGGCACATAACCAAGCAGAGAGGGGATAGCGCTTAGACCTCCAGCCAGTATCGTGTGGTGCCCCCGTGGATACTAGGTGAGCGTAACAGCAGCATGCAGAATGGTCGGCAAGGTGCAGGGTGCCCACCCACTCCCCCGGCCTTCCTCCAATTATTGTTACAATCAGTCATCACTTTAGTGGTTATGTTTCAATTATTTTATTGTGGTTGGCCTCGAGACTGCATCTCTGTCTGGAAAAGTTCTAATATCTTCGCTTGGCCCACTGCCATGCGTAGGTGTGAAAGTCTCACTTCTTCTCGCTCGGCTGGTCTTGTGATTCAGACGCCATGAAATCGCCTTCTTCCTCATGTAATCAGTGTATTTCATTTTCGTTTTGCCCACTACCTGCCTTTTTCTTATCTTGACCTTTCTGAGCAGAATATTCTGTTCCTTGCTTCATTAATTGTAGCTACTGTTCTTCTATTTTAGCTGATACAACCTTGGCTCTTTTAGCACGATTTGCCTCTGCTGAGTTTCGTTTCTGCCTTTTATTCTTGATTTGTTAAATATGAAGCTCTCCTCGTGTGGTCTTTAGTAACCTTTGGTTGATTCTGCTTCTTGTGCATAGTGGAAGTATACTTATATAACGTGCTTCTTTTGAGGTAGATATGTATATGTGATGATTGCCGCAATCTATCTTACTACTAAGCATAGCAAGCCGCTCGATTTTCTTAGCTTTCTTGCGGTTCCAAGCATATGTACATGCGTAAACTGGTCGAATATCTTCGTCATGCTCGTGGCATAAGCTTCTTACATTTGACATTGTCCTTTCATCTTAGAACATCATGGACAAGGGATATCATGAACCTGTCTCTTTACGTCATTCTCAGGTCGTATTCTCTTCTATATGTGAGTCAGTCCGGGTTCTTGTGACATCACCATTCATCTTCCATTAAGACATTTTTGGCTTCTTCAGGGACTGTACTCAGTCGATCTTCATTTCGTTTCATTTGTTGATATGGTTTTCTCAATGGGTACCTTACTGTCCATGTTTTCCTTGGTGTCGGTACTTCAATAGGTGCTGTTCTTCTGATAGGTACTGGACAGAGCCCCACTGTGGCTCTCTGCTGGTTTATTTGCTCATCATACGTCACATACTTCGGCGTGAACGTTCCTGGTACTTCAAACTGGACGGTTGGAGTGCGGGTTGTACTTGGCACCTCCTTTACACTGCCCCCTCTGAGAGATTCATCGACCACTTTCATCTCTTCCTTTGTATCCCTCTTCTTTGGCTCCTCAGTATTCACTTTCACTTCATCATCTGGGTCCATTTTCTCTTCATCTTCTCTATACATGATGGTCTGAAGAAATGTCTCTTTGGGGTCCATATTTTCATAACTCCTTTTAGACTTCCTGCTGTGTTCATCTTTGTTCCACGTCATTAGTTGACACTGTCCATTTGGGCTGCAATATATCCATCTTCCCACATAATTTCTATGCTTCCTGGGATATGGAAACTTTGTTCCTTCTGGTGCATAAATGCTGGCTTTTACAAAGTCCCTTATTTCTTCATCAGTCGGGTCTTTGGGCTTCCATCCCGGTTCGACATCAATCATGATCTTCATCCCTATGGCCTTTTTCGCAGTTTTCTGGCACTGAGAGATTATTATCTTGATAATGCAGAATCCAAGCAATATCATCACTAGCAGGGCTCCTAGGAATTTGAATGCATCTGCCATATATTGTGGAACCCATGAAAATGGAGATCCAAACCAGTTGTCGTCGTCCACTTCGTCAGTTTCATCAATCATTTGATTCTGTACCTATGGCTTCTGTTAGAGTTCCATTTTCTTCATAGTGAGAAGGTATAGATGTGCAACATGATTCTCCGATTTTTGCACAAACACCTCCATCCAAAGCTGTGATCATGTCAAGGACATATCTGTGCTGGAGAGTCATAAATCGAATCACCCTTAACTCTTCTTTGATTGCATTGATTCCTTTTATTGTTTTGTTGATAGTCTGCAGTAACTCCCATCTGGTTATCTGCAACCATTTAATATTTGCGCCAACCTGAATTCTTGGCATGAAGATTGTCGTGAACACTGATGAGGTCTGGCTGAACAACCTATGTTCATAAGGGATAGCATCAAATGCTTCTATAGATTTGGCAGAAAAGTAATTATCTCTCTTCATTCCATTCATTTGGTTCATCAGTTTCACAGATCTCTTCTTCCTCAGGTGAGCATCTGCTTTCGTGAAACTGTCAATATTCAGGTCACTTTTCAGAATCAGCAACGTCGGAACGTGCCCATTCACTATTGTGCATATACCTCCCCAGTTTCTCGGCAGTCCGATATATGCTTTTGGATCCACATGCCCAATAATTATCCATTATCACTGCAGTTCCATGCACCGTTCCTGGAGCATCAAAAACTCGTCCACAGTTCTGATTCTCTCCCATCTTCCTAGTGCCATTATTCCTGAGTTTCGGATTCTCCACTGGCAATATCTGCAAGAGTCCTCCTCTATCTTCGACCCATGTTAGCAGTTTTGCAAGTTTTGGCCACAATGGCTTTGATATCCTTTGTGCATTTTCAATTGCTTCTTTGCAGGCTCCAATGACTATCCATGATCTGCAAATCATGACTCCTTTCTCCCATTCGTCTAGTGAAAGCACTGTTCCCCAAATCTGCATTTGGCCTCTGTTCTTCCAACTTCAAGCCTCTTCTGGAGTTTTTCCTTGGGAATTTAGCTTCTGGTTCACTTCTCTTCTGATTTCTGCTCCTTTAACTCCATGCTTCTCATATCTGATCACAATGTGTTTTGTCTTTCCATTGTTTCTGGTCTTTATGTCCTGGACATAAGCATCTTCGTTTAGATCAGTGGCTTCAGTTGCCCATTTCAGTGAGGCATCACTTCCCTTGAACTGGCCTCTGGTCTTGCACATTGCCACATGTGATAGACAGTGTGCTGTCTGGACATCAATTTCTACAGCTACAAAGATCTTTGGCTTCCCCATGCTGTAAGGTAGGAGTGCACAAACAAAGCATTCCCCCTCTGAACTCTGTCTTCCAACTTCTTTCATGTGTTGGTGTCAGATGCTGTTTCCCAAATGTGATGTGAATGCAGCCGTATGGCTTTTTCCGTGCTGGAGGATTCTCAGGTATCCTGATCCATGGTGCAGGTACCTTCATCTGTACCAGCTGAGTAGAGCAAAGTCTGGCAATTCTTTCTTTGTCCTCTTGTATTTTCTTGGCTCTGATTATGAATGACCATATTGATTCTGCTGATGTCATCTGTGCCTGTGAGATTTGCTCTGGGCTTGCCTTTGTCTCCATCAGTGCTGTATTAGGGGTGTTCATCAATGTTGTTTCCGTTGGTTTCCTCTCCAACTCCTTTTCTCTTCAAGAGCTCAGCTTCCTTCATTTGGCTTTTAACTTCACTTATAGTAGAGTTTCTCATTGATGGCAGTCCAATCTTCCTTTCTTCTTCGGCCTGTGGTTCTGTAGTTATTGACACTAGACCGGGTGTGTGCGCATTCATCATTTGCATGCGTGTGGTTGTCAGTAACCTTCTTCATTCTTTCTCTGCCAACCCTGTCTCCGGCTTTTCAATTTGCTTGTTACCATAAATGTGTGTGTGTCATTGCTAATCACATTCATCTCAAGTTCACTCACTCTGCTATCAGACCTGCTAGGGACTGGAATGACTATGTAAGGTCTGGGTGCCTTCATAGGTTTCATGCGTGCATCATTAGGTGGGTGCACTGGAATTGGAATGCTTTGTGCACCAATAAAAAATGCAGTTCTAATCGTCAGTGACAGTAGAACAATGATGAATACAATACATATATACATGATGGGTAGGTTCATCTGCAGCATTTAGTTCTGGAAAAATACGAGTGTCTCTCCTCCTGAGGGAGGACAAGGTTGCTATTCTGGATCCCCATCACGATCATCTGTTGAAAGATACTAACTTTTAATACACTCTTAGACAATATTGTTTCTGGATTCTGCTGGTTCTGCTTGTGAGTTGCTGGTACTAAACAATTGTTCCTCTTTGCCTGAACAATGGATGCAGTTTGTTTTTCTACGTATGAGGAAATGTCAAAATTGAGCAATACTTCAGCAAGTCTTTTTACTGTGCATGTTCAAAGTACACAAGTTCCCAATCAGTGCTTCTTATTTGCTTCACTCCAGAAGACCTCTCGTTCCTGTCAATATAACAAAGGTGAAGTCTCTGGCAATACCCTCTCGATCTGTCCCTCAGCAGAAAGTTTAAAATCTTCTCAGATAGTTCTGTTGATGGTTTGAAAGTTTGGCTTGCATCACGTAACCATGCAAGAGCATACTTATCTGTGTAGAATTATCTGGGTGTCTAATGAATGTGAGGACGTCAACACCAGCGAGTCTCCCCACAAGTTCTGGGAAATCCTCGATTAGGCGAAAAAAGACATTACTTGCCAACCTGCTATCTTCTGGTGACAGGGACATTTGTCCTGCCCTTGCTGAAGTCTGGAACTGTTTGCCTTTACTCACTGTGAGCAGTGTCTGCAATTTCGATGTGCCCGGAGAGTAACTTGGATCATAATTCCATCAGGATTATACTTAAACGTTCTGTGTTTGCTGGATCTCGAAGAAATGTCAAAACGTCCGTGGTTCTCCCGACAAGATCTGGACAGTCTTCAATTAGGTGAAAGAACAGCCCGTTGATAAGCCTATTTGCTTCTTTCTCTGCTTGGGACATTTGTTTTTTTCTCGCTGTACTCTGGAAGCAGGAAGAACTGCTCGGCAATCACAGCGAGCTGCCTCCTTATTGTCTTTTCATTTTCAGAATCATGAAGAAATTTGGTGATGCTGGTGAGCCTCCCCACCAATGACAGGTACGATCTGAGTACTAACTCGAAATATATTGACACGTCCTTAGTGATGTCACTACTGTGGGACACCATAAGTGATTCTGAACAAACTCTCTGTGTTGAAAGAATCTGGATACTGTATTTTCTTCCATTTTATGTGTCCTCGATAAAAATTTGGCACATTCTTTTCTTTTCACAGCTTCAGTACGCCTCAGTTCAAAGTTAACAGGCTATCTTGTGGCTTATACGTGCACTTTTCTTCTTCACACTGCAACTAGGATGCAGAGAGTGTCCATTTTTATGTCCTTAACCTCTTTTTTGCTCAGAGGAATGTTCAAAATGAAGCCACAACTTTGCACAAAAGTTCCTTGTCTTTGCTTTGCTGCTGGTCATGTGTCCCTCTTCCTCATCATGGATCTCGTCTGCACGTGCTGTGGTTCTTCCCCCGTCGTCTGCAGCCTCTACGCGTTGGGGAGCGGGCAGGGGGCCTTCTCCGATACATGGCTTGATGTCACCCAAAAAGATCCAAGCTCTTCTTCCTTATAACTTTACTGCAGAGGGAGTAACTTCTTCCACTGTTAAGGGACTGTTAAACCTTGGCTCGTCCCACTTCTTTCTCGTGTGATTCTTCACCAGGACGGTGTCTCCAGGGTAGATTGATGTAACACATAGACTCTGAGCTGTGTGTGCAGTAGTATCTCCTTCTGTGCTATGTGCTGCCTTGCACCCTTTTTGTCGTCGCTGCAGCTGTCCTGAAATTACAGTAAGACAGGATGTCATGCTATTCAAGTAATTTTGCATTTCAGACCCTAAGATTTCTCTTTTCGGCTGGGCTTCACATCAGCTCTGTTTCGGGGTGTCAGGGGAGTGCGCATCCTTCTTCCTGTTGCTATTTCGTGCGGCGTAAGATGATGGTCAGAACCAGGTTGGTTTCTGAGTGCATACAGTGCCAAAGGAAGGCACTGTAACCATCCCCTTCTTAGAGTAAGCTTCAACATGGCTACCCTTTCCTTTAACAAGCCGTTGAGCTTCACATAATCCATCACCTTGCGGGTGATTACACTGACAAGAACTTGTGCTTTATACCAAGCAACAAGCTAATCTGTTCAAAAACTTTGTTGACAAAGTAAGCCCCATTATCTGATCTTAAGATTTCACATACTCCCCACCTGGGAAATACCTCTCTCACTGGAAATTTGGCCGCACAGGTAGAGTCTGGGTGTATACATGGACCTGCTTCTATCCAACCAGAGAATGGACATAGCACAGCAATTAGATACCTGTACCTGTTACATACTTGAATCATATCAACGTAATCGACATACAAGTGCTGAAAAGGTCCATTGGCCTTGGGATGACTCCTCTAATTACTTTTAGTGTGTGCCCAGCCGTGAACTGCTGGCAGATTATACAGTTCACCATAAAAAATGCAATGTGTTATTCTAAGTTCGTTATAAGCCAGTCTTCAGCGAGAGTTGCCACGAGATTCTCCTTTGTCTTGTGCGCTGGATAGTGCAACTGTTCCAACGCTATTTTTAACAAGGCTATAGGCATTACTGATTTACCAGTCCTGTCTTGTCGCTCCAAGCTTTCAGAGGGGTTTAAAGAACACCCTTGCCACTTCCAGAGATGATTCTTCTCCTGTGGTGCCTCCCCTATAGTTCCATTAACTGGGTCTGCCCCATATTATTGTAGCTTTCAGGTTCACTTTGCGCAACAATTTTTTTTCGTTCACATCAGTGATTTCCATATCCATGATGGTCTCGCCCTTGGATGCCATACGCTTAGCTTGCTTGATTCTCTCGTGAGATAAAATCTGTCCCCTTCGTGTGGGCGGCGCACTTCACGACCGCTGTACCCACTGGGAGTTGTAGTGCCTTAATGAGCCTATCCAATAGGGCTGCGTGCTGCACTGGTGCGCTCGGAGGTAGACCCTCATTTTCCAGTGCGCTAAGCCTGCATGTACTTTTGATGTCACATAGGCGGAGTCACTGTATACAGTCACTTCCTGGTCTGCGTGATTCTCATTCGCGAGTATCAACGCTAATAATTCTGCAGCCTGAGCTGAATAGTGGGATGGTAATCGTGCACTAATGAGTACTCAAAATTCTCCATTTGCTGTATGCTTCATCACGGCAGCGCCTGTATATCTTTGCCCATTGTTTTGATTGATTCTCGAGGAACCGTCAACGAAGACAATTTCTCCTTCTGCCAGTGCATTTTCTTTCACTCTGGGAATTTCGTCATAAAATTCTTCATAATTTGCACAGTCATGGATCGGCTCTCCTTCAGTGACTGGCTCTGCTATGAACATAGATGGGTTCACTATTTTCCATCAGACTATCTTAATCGATGGATTCGATATGATCACTTCATAGGCAGAAGCTTTCTGTGATGTCAATGTGCCCTTTGCTTTCTCTAGAATAGCAAATAGCGCGTGCTCGACGTACAACGTCATGGAGCATCCCATCACAATGGTTGTAACCTTCTCTATGGCGAACGCTGCAGCACCTAAACTTTGACCTCTCATCACTGGGTCCAAATTTCCACTGTAATATGCCAGGGGCTTGTACCCCAATTGGTTCTCTGTGTGAGCACTGCTGTCATAACGCTGCCATTCGTGTGTGAAAATAAGATGAATTCCTCTGCATAGTTGGGAATTCCTAAAACTGGTGCCGTGCAAATGGCTCTCTTGAGTTCAGTAAATCCTTCTTCCATGGTCTCAGACCATTCAATTTTTCCTTTAGTCACTTGTGCCTTCTTTAGGGCCTGTAAGAAGGGCTTGGTATATGAGCTGTAGTCAAAGACCCATGCCCTGACATAATTTCAGAGACTTAAAAATATCTGCATCTGTTTTATCGTGTGTGGCCTAGCTGTGTTCAGTATGGATTCAGCCCTTTCCGGGGTAACCCTTTTCCCCTCGTGTGCGATCAGCTGGCCTATGTACAGCACTTCTTGTTGACAATATTGTAACTTTTCTTTGTCAACTTTATATCCTTTTTCAGCCAATATAGTCATTAGCTGAATAGAATCGCACCTGCATCTTTCCTCTGTAGTGCTGCAAATTAAGATGTCATCCACATATTGCAATACAATACTTTATAATGCAATATTGCTTAAGTCCATCTGTAGGACACTGTTGAAAATTGAAGGAGACTCACAGTACTCCTGGGGTAGCCTTGTGCTTTTCAGAATCATCTGTCTGAACGTAAATGACATCAGATCTTGAGCGTCTCGGTGCAATGGGATTGAGAAAAATTAATTTTTCAAGTCAATCACTGTGAAATATTTTGCCTCAACAGGTATATTACATAGGATTGTAGTCGGGTTAGGGACCTAAGGGAACTCGGCCTCTACAATATCATTTATCGTGCGTAGATCTTGAATGAGTCTCCAAGACCCTCCCTTTGATTTTTTAATCCGATAAACTGCAGTGTAGCGTGACGACTCTGACGTCACTAAGATGCCGTGTTCCATCATAGCCGAAATTGTCTTGAAAATTCATTCATCTGCCTCCCTAGACATGGGATACCGTTGTGCTTTTGGTAAAATTGCTCCTGGCTTTAGTTTAATTTTTACTTCTCCGACTCCTTTCAATAAGCCTACGTCATAGGGGCCTGTGGTCCATACTGAGACAGGCGCCTGGGCCATGTCGCCCTGGAAATATTCAGGACGGTTCTGTACCAACATCATTCTCTGGGGCACTTCTCTTTGGATCATTTTCACCCAGAAAGTGAGATTTACCTCAACTGTTGTTTCTTCGCCATCTGCTTGTTCGTCAAACAGATCATCATCGGTGATGTCAGTCAATCTGTACCCTTCTTCAATGGCGATTACTGTGCACCATTGTCAGCCATCATCATCACAACCATCGATCAAAGCCATTTTCCCTCGTATTGTGGCTGTGTTTATCACCAAGGGAAATACTTGTCCCTTTTCCTCGTGCATTGTTATTCTTGGCCAAAAGAGAAATTCATCTGGGTTCCACATATTTTTGTCTGCAAGGCCTGGCAGCCCTGCCATTAGCACACATACTCCATATGCAAATATTTCTGGTTCTAATGGGATAGCTCTCATAGCTGTGTGTCCTGCATATGCTCTAATCATCTCGCATATGTTCAAATAGTGCATTCCTGGAGTTGAATATACTATGCCTGTCTCTGTGAACGAGATTGTCATGTTTAACTTAGTCATTAGATCTCGTCCCAAGATATTTACTGGGGTTTGTCTTGAATATAATAGTGGTACATTCATATCACATTCTCCTATAGAGACTGGAAGTGCATCTGTAAAAGGAACACGACTTGTAGCTCCTGTGAAACCCTGAGTATTTATAGCATCGCCGGACAAGGAAAACTTGCCTTCACGTATACACTAACGTGTTGCAACCGTGTCAACTAAGAAGGAATTTTCTTTGTCCCCTAGAACGACATCCACCCTTTGTTCCTGGTGAGGGTCTTGTGTCACTGATAGGATAGAATACATCAGGTTTCCCAGTGCGCTGTCCTAGTCCATATACAATTTTGTCCCACTTTGTGTGAATGGACTTCCCCCATCACCAGTGTTACCTCTCATTCCAGAGTTCACAGCCTGTCCTGCACTTACTATCTGTGACAGTTATATCGGTGACTGTTGAGACGATCCTTGTGGAAAACTCATCAAATTTTGAGGTAGCCCGCTTTATTGGGCTCCTGGTGTTTGTTGTTGCACCGTGTGATTCTGTGCAACTCCATTTCCTCCCTGTTGTAAAAACACAGGTGAATTCACCATACCTGCTCTTGTTCCTTGGTCGTTTTGCATCAAGCCTTGAGTTCTGCATTTGCGTGCTAGATGCCCTGTCATCCCACAGAACCAACATATTGGCGGTGGTCTGATTATTTGCCCATTTGATATATCTTGTTTGCCATTTTGCATGTTTTGAAAGCCTCCCTGATTACTCTGCCATCCTCTTCCTCTAAATCCTCTTCCTCTTGGGTAAAACCCAGTGTTGCCCTGATTACTCTGTTGTGGATTATTAACCTGCTGCATGCTCTATCCGTCTGTGCTGGTTATCATTGCCCCTTCCATGGCATATTTTGACAATTTCTTCTGCGCTAATTTTGCTTGTTTGCCTTTTCGTGCAGACTCTTTTTCGATTCTTTTCCTGCAGCAGTCTGCAAAAGTGCGCTATGGTCAACTGTATTTCAGACCATGGTTTCGCCTCGATTCTTACCAATTTCTTGAGCTGTTTCTGTACCCGATATGGCAGCCCATGGCATAATATATGGTAAAACACAGGTATAGAGTTCCACCAAGATTCACGAGTCTCGAGTACCCACGCATCTTGGAAGTTCTGAATGTAAAGCAAAGGGTCCTCTGACTCCTTCATCTTACGTGTCATTATAGCTCCCATGTCGGAAGTATCCGGATATAGCAATCGTAATGCTTTCCATACCGCGGCTCTGCAATTGTTAAACAGTGCTCCGTCATGCTCAGTATTAACTGTGGTCACACCAGGGTAACCTGCCCGTGTCCACACATCATCAAAAGATCCTTGATATCCCCTATAGCTAACGTGTTCGCTCCCGTTATTTTTTCTAGCTCGTGTATCCATTTTCCAGCTCCTGATGTCAGCATTGCAAGCTTATTTTTCAGGTTTTCCCGATCCATGTGTGGCCATGAAATATACTGTGGTCTTGTTCCACCTTTCTCGAGCAACGGAAATTGGGATGCATAGCCCTCTCTCTCTTCTCTCATTGATTTTCTGTCTATTGCAGGAGTAATATTCCTGCATCGCCGCCTACCTGGCAATGTCCTTAGTCGGCTCACATAGGGTGGTGGAGACTCCCCCCTCTGACCGTAAGATACTTCTTTGCGTCGGTCTGCCTGTGTGGCTGACTCCGATGCCCTCGGTGCAGATCCACTAGAACCTGACCATCTTATCCCTTTCCCTCCCGAGAATCGTTTTTCGCATCTCCTCTCTTCCTCCTTTTCCTCATGTTCCTCTCTTTCGGTGTCTGACATTGTCTGTGCCCAACTCGTGCAACTTCTCGCATCCTCTTTGTTCTTACTGATTTCCAACCTATCTAGGGACAGCTCTCTATTTCTACTACTTCGGGAGACGTCCTGAGCTTCATAAAGCTGAGTGCTCTCCAGGCGCTCGTCCTCCCCCTCCCCTTGAGGTACTTGTTCTAGCCCCATTTCATCATATATTCTATTGATTGTCTCTCCGATGCTTCCGGTGTCGAAGTCATCCTCAAAATTTGCCCTATGCGTGCCTGGTACTGAAACGTACTCTGGGAAAGAATTCCTCTATGTCTTCCCAATCTACTACTGGATCAGGTGTCTTAACCTCTCTTTCCAGCTATTCAAGATCGTGTGCTCTCTGTCTTCGCTTACGTTCTACGTAGTCATCGAATTCTCTATGCTTCCTCGCTTCTTCTCAGACTCCATCTTCTTCCTCTTTCTTTGCATCTCCACGTTCATTTGCCCTTCGAATTTCATCATCCTGTCTCTTTATTCTTTTCTCCTGTATCCTTTGCTCTTCTTCTATTCTCCGCTGCTCCTTTCTGTCCTGATCATTAGCTGCTCTCGGCTTATGATCGCGTTGTCTTTCTTGCTCTTCGTGATATAACTGCTCTCGTCTCTGCCTATCTTTTTTCCTGATTCTTTCGCGTCTCAATCCTTTTTCCCTATCATTCTCCTTTCTCTGTAAATCGTCTAGTTTCCCTTTTTGTTTCGCGTCATCAATGCCTTTACCATCGAGTTTCAATAAAATCTGACCGCCCATCTATTCGTTCTATGTGAATGCTATCTCATCAGTTATCTCCTCATTTCCTATGCATCTTTTGCCTTCTCTCTCTGTATCGAGAGATGTACTTGCTTGTGCCTGGTCTTTTCTCTCATTCTTGCGTCTCTCCTTGTCCCTTGGGACTTTGGAGGTGATATCTCTATCTCAGTCCTTGTCTGGGTTTTCATCATTACTTTGCATAGGTGAGTCATATGCTGGGTTGCTATACCCTGTAGCTCCTTTAATTTCTCTTAGTGGGTATAACCCTTTGTCCTTACTGACTTAATTTTTCATTTCAGATGGGGCGGGTGGCGCGGAAGGCATCTCATCCCCCTCTGTGCATATGTTAAGTATCCAATCTAACGGCGGCGGCTCCTCCTTATCCTCTTGGTACATCTTCAAAGCTCTAAACTAGCTAGGCTTTTGTCTAACTTTTTGCCTTGTATGTGGCGTGCAAATATGTTGTCATGTGCTCTAGGACCGTTTTAGATAGTGATCCACCCTGGGGCCATGGCATAAACGTTTTGTTCACGGTTCCTTTAAGCCATTCTGCACTGTACTTTTTCAGCTTAGGTGCATGTTTTGGCAACTGTTTGCACAGGTGTATTAATGGAGTCATGTCTTCCATGTTTAAATCTGTTCACTTTCTCTTTATATATATCTTCTGTTTCTTAAATAACTTCCACAATATGAGCGAGCACCAATCGTCGCAAGCTCCAATCCTGTTTATTCACAAAAATGTATACCTCCTTTTTCAATCAACAACCATCAATTTGCATTCTACAATATCTCAATTACTTAATCCTGTAATTTTTATGCTAGTTCCTCGAAGGAAAAATGTCATCCTATGATGTCACAACAAACACGCAAGACAGACGTTAACAGAGTAGACAAACTCCAGCTGGCTACACATATTTCTGCCCTTAATGTTACCCCAACATGGGGTGTAAGCCCATCCCTTTCACAAGCGTCTTTAACCGCTGTGGTTTTCTCCTTATTCCTATTTTAGTCAGGACTATGGATGCAGGCTTCTTCTAACCGATATACTAAGAGTAGGAATTTAAGCATATCCTCTCTTCTCGGGTGTCCCCCGCCCCCCTCCCCTCCACCCCCCTGGTATCCTCTCTTCTCGGGTATCCTCCTGGTATCCTCCTCTTCTCGGGTGTCCTCCCCGGTATTCTTCTCTACTACTCAGTCACCCTTTGAGTCACTATTTCCTTCCCCTCTCACTATATTTTTGTTTTCCCCCCTCCCTCAGTTACCTTCCCTTACTTGTTCTATGGCATGCACTTTTTGTCAAAGCATTTAGTCTTTTTCACTCACCGTTTGCATGTTTCCTCTGTGGATACTCTGGATCACTGCCTTCGTCACTACCTCTCCTGCCGTTCACCCGCTCAGCTGCTCGTAGAAGTGGGAAGGGGTTTTGTGGGGGGAAACAGGTCCCTTCAGACCTTTACCTGCAGGCTTTGCTCTTTTATTCTAACCACTATCTACGGGGAGCTTCACGGTCTACTTGGCCAGATGGCAAAGTACTTGTGATATTGCAGAGGACCTAGAGTTACTTTATGTCGACGGTCAATGGGTGTCTTATCTAATCGATAATCGAAAAACCATTCTATCTCTGCTACCAAGTGTGCACCAGGACCCCCACCGGGCCCATAGAGCTGGGGTTTGCCCAATAGCACTTTAAGGTGGAAAAACAGCCCCCGTGAGATGGATGGGGATGCAGATTACTACTCCAGCATCAAATCAATAATGACAACTCAACAGTTTGGCAAAAGGGGTCAGTTTAATGACAAGTACAAAAAACAGGGAGTTTCATGAATATCAGCGGATGCGTGATCTTCGTTCTCGCTTCACAACTCCAACGAACTTCATAAGAAACGCAACATTTATACCAAAAAATCGTCATCACTGACGTTTTACGCTTAATAGTTGGCATGCAATTCTATTGGTTCTAGGAAGGTAACTCTAATATAGGTACTATATCTGTATATGGTAACAGAGTAAGGGGATTGGGTAAACACTGTCAGGTGGGACATCTAAGCCCTACCTTAAAAATGGCTACTGTAGATGTCACTAAAAGTACGACGTCCCATTGGTTCTAATATCTATAGGACCCAAGATTACATGGTCCATTATGATTGGGTTGGCACCAACCCCACTCATACTTTTCCACTTGGCCGACCATTCTGCATGCTGCTAGGCAAGGTGCTGGGTGCGCACCCGCTCCCCCGGCCTTCCTCCAATTATTGTTACAATCCATCATCACTTTAGTGGTTATGTGTCAATTATTTCACCGTGGTTGGCCTCGAGACTGCATCTCTGTCTGGAAAAGTTCTGATATCTTCGCTTGACCCACTGCCATGCCTAGGTGTGAAAGTCTCACTTCTTCTCCCTCGGCTGGTCACGTGATTGACACAGTGAAATCGCCTTCTTCTCCATGTAATTCGTATTTGATTTTCGTTTTGCCCACCACCTGCCTTTGGTTTCTTATCTTGACCTTTCTGAGCAGGATATTCTGTTCCTTGCTTCATTAATTGCAGCTACTGTTTGTCTATTTTAGCTGATACGACCTTGGCTCTTTTGGCACGAATTGCCTCTGCTGAGTTTCGTTTCTGCCTTTTATTCTTGATTTGTTAAATATGAAGAACTCCTCGTGTGGCCTTTTAGTAACCTTTGGTTGATTCTGCTTCTTGTGCATAGCGGATGTATACTTGTATAATGTGCTTCTTTTGAGGTAGATATGTATAGGTGGCGCTTGCCGCAATCTATCTTACTACTAAGCATAAGCAGAGCAAGCCACACAATCTTCTTAGCTTTCTTGCGGTTCCAAGCATATGTACATGCGTACACTGGTCGAATATCTTTGTCATGCTCATGGCAAAAGCTTCTTACATTTTACATCGTCCTTTCATTTTATGTTCATGATGTCCCTTGTCCATGGTGTTCTGTCTCTTTACGTCATTCTCAGGTCGTCACCGCAGGACTTCTGTCCGGGTTCTTGTTAAGTCACCATTTGTCTTCCATTAATACCTTTTTTGGCTTCTTCAGGGACTGCACTCATTCGATCTTCATTTCGTTTCATTTGTTGAGATGGTTTTCTCAATGGGTACTTTACTGTCCATGTTTTCCTTGGTGTCGGTACTTCAATAGGTGCGGTTCTTCTGATAGGTACTGGACAGAGCCCCACTGCGTCTCTCTACTGGTTTATTTGCTCATCATATGTCACATAATTCGGCGTGAACGTTCCTGGTACTTCAAAATGGATGGTTGGAGTGCGGGTTGTACTTGGGACCTCCTCTACAGTGCGGAGAGCAGAGAGTTAGTGATGTGAGAGCAGTCCAACTGGCTCAAGCTAAATGGTGAAAAGACTGAGGTGGTGGTTGTAGCCCCCCCTCCCTCGGGCTAGGCCTCCTCTTTTCTGGCCCCCTTCTTTTGTTCTTTTTCCCACTCCGGTTTCAGCTGTAAACAACCTCAGGGTTCAAATCTCTACCGCTCTCTCTGCTGAAAACCAGATTAGCGCCATGTGCCAGAGAGTTTACTTCCAGTTGTAAATTTTGCGTAAGGTCCTCCCATTTATTCTGGTCCAGTTTAGAGCCCCGTGGTGGCCTCTCTTGTGTTATCGCCACTGGATTATTGTAACTCTATCTAGTTGGTAAAGTCTGTCTGCCTGCCTGATTTGTCATCTGCAGGTTTTGCAGAACTTTGCGGCGAGAGTAGCTAACGGGACGCCTAAGCATGCTCCTATCACCCCCGTTCATCATCTGCACTGGCTCCCAGTGGCTAAGCATGTCCAATTCAAATCATTGCGCTTTTTACGGCATTGGTGCAGAGTACCTACAGGCTAAATTTCGACCTTATGTTCCTGCTCTGGCCCTCCACTCTGCCAATGCCTATTTGATTCAGTCCCTTGTGTTAAATGTTCTTGTATCGGGGTCCAAGCTTTTTCCATAGCAGCAGCTCTGCTTTGGAACTCTTCTGTTGTCACTCTGTATTACGGCGAACCATCTGTCTTTCAGGTGGTCTTTAAAGTCTTACTTGTTTTATTTAGTTAGATTTTCTTTTCTGCTTCTTATATCCATTTTCTGCTAGCGCCAAGATGTCTCTGGGAAGGTGTTGCACTCTATAAGTGCAATTAACATAGCAGTCTCAGTAGAGATTGCAGGACAAACGCCAGACTGAGTAGAAGGCAGTAGCAAGTTAAAATTAAAATGGGAGGAGATTTTAGAGTAGACAACATGTTTCAGGTGTTTATAGAGGAATGAGAGTTAAGAGATTGGTCAGAAGTTAGAAGGGGCGAGCATTCAGGGAGGGTGTCTGTAGGATAGGAATATTGATTGCACGATTAAAGAGACTGAGAAAGAGAGATTGATGAGAGCGGTGAGAACAGTGGCGTGTAGATTTGACGGATTAGAGATGCAGAATAGGGTCAAGAGGGGAGGGGAAGCAGTAGGATGAGCATGCAAGAGGAATGAAGTTGTATCAGAAAGGAGAAACTAATGGACAGTAGAAGGAGTTTGTTGATTAGAGAGGTAGGAGGTGGACTGGGAGAGAGAGAGGAGCGGAGACTTTAGACTTTACAGGTGGAGTAGTCAGTGAGCAAAGTTGCAGAGATCATAGATGATATGGGCAGATGGGGGAGGAGCAGGTAGTTTATTGATCAATTGGATTAGACAGCAGGGTGATGTGAAAGGGACATGATAAGAGAAGAAAAAGGATTTTTGTCATTAAGAAGAGAGGTACCGTATGAGAAATGGAGAGTAGACAAGTGTACCAGATAGTAGCGAGATTGTGATTTCTTCCACGAGGCTCTGCTTTATGTAGAGTTGAACTGACAGAGCGAAGGATTGCACAGAGCCAAAGCTGAGGAGTAAGTAATGGCCATGAACCTTGTGTAGGGCCTGGTGAGCTGGTCGTTTCCACACCCCAGTGCAGCTCTTGACTCTAAAATAAAGTCCTCCACAGGCTCCAGACAAGATTTTGATGGTGCATATTTTACTCCCTATATTGTGAAGTTGGGAGTAAAATTAATTTATAATGGATTGCGTCCTCCCTTGGATTCCTCATCCGGAGAATGTTTTCTAACCTAGCAGGGGGTATTGTCACCCGGTGTCATCCTCATCTGCCAGAATGACGCCTCCTGTACAAATGGAGCGTACAACACCCTGGGACCCCAATGCCTTTTTTCCACGCTCTGCATGCTGCTTTGGAACCTTTACTTTCCTTCACACATGTTTTACTGCGACTTGGCAATGTTGTCGAAAGCTTCAGGGTTCAAACCTTGCAGTGACCGCATCTAGAAGATGTCAATTTCCAGCCTCCATATAATTTGCGTATGGTGCTTGTAAATGGGTCATGGTGTTGTGGAGTGTGGCTCCTGTCAGGCAATGAGCACGAAGGTGTTCAGAAAATGGGCAGTCAAACGTTTGGTGGACACACAACATAATCAAGAGAAAACCTCTCCTGAAGCTGAGCGAAGACAAGTCTTTGGACTTCCTGAAAAAGGTAACCTGCCCAAAGGTGGCTTCGTCCCACCGTACCTGTATAGGCCAGAAGGGCACCTAAGAAGAGCGGCTCCCATACACTCGAAGGCTCCTACCCCAGCCTTGATGCCGAAAACAGAGAGAGCAGTTATAGACCCTACTGTGTCAGATCCGTCAAGACAAGGCAGATTGTACTATCCATCACTGCCTTTGAATATAATCCAGTATGCTTCAGTCCCGAGAAGTAGGTACTTCCAGAGCATGCAGACTATTTACGGTGAAGGGTGATCCTATCTCTTTTGGGCTGGAACCCATTTTCCCCAGGGAAGTTAGAGATATCCCATAGGAGTTTGATGGTGAAGTGGAGGAGTTACTAGAGTTTGCTTACAACTTAAAGGAGGCCTGTTGTTTGAACACCTCTCGAGAGCTGGACATTTTGCTGGCACCATCTCTGGGGAATCCTCAGGATTTTTTCAAACCGATTATGGCCAAGGTGGTCGAGACACGGGGCTTGTCAGCTCCTTCCAGACCAAAATGTCTATTTGAACTAACAGATATCCGTGATGAGGGTGCTCCAGAGAAACTTTGCTTCCCTTCAATCTGACAGAGGAGGCCCAGGTGTTGGAGATTTGGGTGAAGCCTGCCTCTCTCCTTGCTTTTGATCAGGACCTGCTGTCTGGCTTTGACACAGTCGACTGTGTGGCACAAGCAATGGACACGGAATGGTAAGGAGGAGACTGTCCTTGTTGAGAACTTCAGGGTTTGCTCCAGCCAAAGCTCCTGGATATGCCTTTTGACTGGCATAACCTCTTTGGGCCAAGACCAATGACCCCTCCAGAGGTTCCAGCCCTCCAAATCCATGACTAAGTCCTTGGATCTTGCTGAGCAGCAGACTTTGGCTCCCGTTAGCATGGGGAGGGGGCTTCTGCACTTCCCCTCCTATGCCCACAGTGGAGGAGGACTGGCCCCCTCGGGCAAGCAAAAGTTGTCCCATCCCCACAGGGAGCTGCAGTGGTTCAAGAGGTGGTGTCTATGCCTCCACTGTGCCATCTTCTGCCCCCAAATGCAAAGTCTCTCTGAAGACTACTTCCATCACCACTCCCCTTTTGAGGAGGGGGTTATTTCCCTGTTCCGCAAGGAGTGGTATCGCACCACGTCAGACGCATGGACCTTGCAGGTTAGTGGTAGGGTTACTGTCTCCCCTTTATTTTACGCTTTTAGCGTGTCTCTGGCTCTTAAGGACACCTACTTCCATGTGCCAATTCATCTCAAGCAGAGATTTGTGATGGGTTCTTGCCACTTCCACGGTCCTGCTGTTTGGCCTCTCTTCAGAACATATGGTCTACATCAAGCTGCTGGCAGTGGTTGTTGCTCTCCTCTGGAGGAAAAGCATACATGTCCTCCCCTACCTGGCTCATCTGAATTTGAACCCCAGACCAAGCATCTGCACATCTGTACCACGTGTGCAGCCTGTTGCAAAGCTTTGGCTTCTCTCTGAACTTCAGGAAGTCTCAGGTTGCACCATCCTAGCCCCTACAATTTATCAGTGTGGTCCTGGACACTTGTCTCGGCGGGGCTCTCCCAGACTGGGATCGAGTGGCAACCACCTCTATAAGCTACATATCCTCCAATTCTAGGAGCGAGTCCTGGCCTGGCTTGGTTATATGCAAGATCGCTTCAGTGGCTTCTCTTTTGTCAGTGGTCTGTTTCCTTTAAAAGTGCCACACCTTTTTGCTGGTCTCAAGTACAGTTTCTCAAGACATCACATGGTGGTCCTTGCAAGACACATTTCCTCGGTAGAGAGCAGTTTGGGGAGGTACTGATGGGCAATTGGATGTCTGACCTCTATGCATTCCCTGCCCTTCTACTGATACTCGGAAGGATACACCTGTTTGGTTTGGGATTGCGTTCTTGCATCGACAGGAATTCTTCTCAATGGAATTTCTTCCGACACACTTCCATTGACAAAAGGTAGAGAGGGGGTTGCGGTAGGTCTACAAATATAGGGAAGGGGGGTCTTGAGGGAGAACCCCCCCCCCAAGACATTCTTTTATTTGAATATTGTTTTCAGTGGAATTTATTTTCTAAATGAACCCACAGTTTCACATTTTATCCAGAGTTGCTGGACATGCCCATCTGCCCTCCTGCCGTCTTCCTGTGAAGGTAGGTCTGCTCTCCCAGTCTTAAGGGTGAATCCTCCATCTGAACTTAAGCAGCCTAAACCTTCGTTTTTGGCTTCTGAGAGGTTGACGGTTCAAGGATTGGAATTTTTGGGAGGATGTCCTGCACGTGCTTTCTTGGCTCCAAGGCTTGCCACTAAGTCTGTTTATACGCCTTGGTGACTTAAATTCGTGGCTTTCTACCGAGAGTGGGATCTGGACTCTTTCATTTGTCCTACATCCTATGTGTTGGATTTTCTGTCTGAGCCAAAGAAAGCAGGCTTGCAGATCAGCACCGTAAAGGGGTACCTGGCTGCTGTCTCGTGTTTTAAACTGGCCCGTTCACTTTCTTCACAATGCCCGCTGGTATGCAATTTTTAAAAAAAAGTTTCATTGCTTTTTTTTTTTTTTTAAATATATTTTTATTATTGTTTTCTGATGTTTTTTGCACATCAACAAGTTTCAAACAATGCATGTCAATCACAATAATGCTTGTATCTTAGATCGTTCTTAGTGTCGATAAACTTAAACCGGCAGAAAAAACAGATAACGAAAAAAAAAAAATGACTTGCACATGGATACCAAATTAACACTTGTGCCCCCCCTCCCCCCCTGCCCTCCCCCCTCCCTCCCTCCTTTCCCTCTTTTCCCTCCTTCCTTCTCCTGGTTTTACTCTAATACAGATATGGTTGAGTCCTATCAAACAGATTATGTGGTGCTTTTTTCTACTTTTTCACGTGAGATCCTTCGTGTTGGATGTATTGCTTAACTTCTTACTCTTTTCATTATTCATAATTTCAATACACTACTTAACTTACAAACAGTGCTTCTGAGACAATTGGGAAAAGGAGTGCATTAATTCAATGAAATACATCAGCCACGGATCTTAAAATAAAATTGGCGACAGGAGAGTCTATGACACAGTATAACATTGAGATCTAATAGCAGGTCCATGTGAACATTACACTTGGGTACATATCTCCATTACAATCAAGATCTGACATTTCAGGACAGTGAAAATAATTTACCCTGTCTAGGAGTCTTAGGGCAGTAGTCCCCCCAATGATGTAGGGTTTAAATGGAATGTAGATGGATTCCAGGCAGTTTTTTATTTAGTGAGGGTATCCGCCAGTGTGGCAGAGATCTTTTCTGTAGCCCGTACATACTGGATGTTATGCTTTTTTTGAAATATTGCATATAGTATCTGATTTGGTGGCACGTCCGATGCAATGTCAACCCTTTTGCCCCAGTTGCAAGTTATAGCCAATAAGGATATTATTATCATCCCTAAGTGTTCCCCCATGTTCATGTGTCCTGGTCTTCATCTTCCGCAGTGTCCCTCTGTAAGTGCTATCAAAGGGCCCGCCAATAGTCTTTCAGGCGGTTATGCCTTAATTTTTTCTGGAGATTGCAAAGTCCATTTCCTCCACGCCAATTTGTTGTTCAGGTGTGGGATTTAAATTTGGTGTTAACCTTTCTTATGGACGCTCCATTTGAGCCCATGTATTCATGTTCTTCAAGGTTGTTTTCCTGGTATCCATCACTTCCACGAGACGGGTGAGTGAGCTCCAGCATTCTGTTAAACCTCCTTAACATCCTTATTTTATTTTCTCCAAAAAAATTGTGACATTGCAAGTGAGGCTGTCCTTCCAATAATTGTCTCAGACTTGCATCTCTCTCAAAAGATGCATCTTCCTGTCTATTTTCCTCCATCTCATCCGTCCAAGGCAGAGGGACGATTCCATTGTCTGGAACTGGTGCGGCCCTTAGCTACTGTGTGTCTCGGGTGAGGGATGTCAGGAAAGATGATCTGGTTTTGTTGGTTATGCTGGTGCCTGTGCTTGCAGGGCTCTGACCAAAAGGTTGTACGCAAATGGCTGGCTGCCACCTCTGCCCTTCAGAGGGAGTTCCTGTCCTGTACATTTTCCAGGTGGTGATGTGCACTTCACTGCACACATTTGCTAAACATTACTGCTTTGATTCCCAATCAGGGCAGGGAGCCTGCTTCGCTTCGGGAGAGCAGTTCTCCAGAGTTTTATGGTACAAGTGCTGTCCTCTCAGTTCCTCTCTACTCCAGGTCTACCTACTGCTATGTGAGTCTATCATAGATGAGCAATCCATGCAAAGAAGTAATTCATTAGAAGATCAAATTACTTTCCTCCATACTGTATGGGTGTCCATCGCTAGGGACGGGAACGGAACCTTTTGCACCAAAATAAATGTATTTACCCCTTTAAATTTAGTTTTGTGTGTGGGGGCGTGGCTCCGGGAGCATGCGTGCCCTTGACTCCTCCCTTTGGCACCACACTTCAGTCCTCTTTTCTGCGTTGATGGGAGCGGACCTCCTTCACCTGCGCGGTTGTTAAGGCCCTTTTTCTTCTCATAATTCCATGCGTTTCTTCCTTCCCCTGGGATCTTGGACCCACGATTTTCTTTAACTTTTCTAATTCTTAGCTACTTTAATTTCCACTGGCCTCCGGTGCCTCACCCCTAGGTTGGCTTTAGTAGGTGCCCTTCCTTTCTGACGTCGGACCTGCACGTGCTTTGCCTCTGCTCCCTTGGCGAGGACCACGGCTGTTCGGCGTCCAACGCCCTTACTCCCTGGTTACTTAAGAACAGGCTTGCGAGGTGGAGGGAGTTGTTCTCTTGGTCTGTTCTGTTCTCCAAGGCACCCTGCAAAGGTTATTCCTTCCCCATGAAGCAGCCAAGCGGGAGGGGCCACTCGGGTCCTGTCACCAGCCGAGGCTCATCGAGCTACCGGCCTAATGGCCGTGGGGGTCCTCCGATCCTCTTGGACCCACCACTGATGGGCCAGTTGGCCCTTATACTGGGAAATCTCCCAAGCGGCTCTGCCCTGGTACCAAGTCTGTCTGTGGGGGCGCCTACACACAGTAGCACTACCGGTTCCATGTCCCAGGGCGATCAGTCTACCAGGCTGCTGCGTGAGGTGCACAGGAGGCCCAAACCTGTGTGGACAAGCATGCAGGTAGAGTCCAGATCAAGTACCGCAACATACATGCAAACTCCCCCGTTTGTGTCGGGCCAGGACAAGATGGTGGGTGCAGCCTGACAAAATGGTGACACGTGGGGACACGCACCACTCCAATGAACATCACTGGTTGGAATTTACTCCGGGGTGGAATGGGCTTGCATGGTCACCCACAGGTGAACTGATGCACATCTTACCCGGCGGCCTCAGGGCTAAAAATACATGTGTACAAGTGTGTTATGAATGATTTATCATATCATACACTGAGGCAAATTACTTGCAGGGCGGACAAGGCGCGAGAAGACCACAGCCCTCCACACCTGTCACACTGTTCGTGCCTGCGCACAAGCGCACATCCCCAGCATGCGAGAAATGATTCTTTAACAAATTCCTCATGTTGATGAAGTCGCCTTAAATGGGTAGCATCCTGAAAGGAGTTAATAAACAGATGCTTCAACCCATGCCAGTACAACATTCGGCTCCAGTGCAGCTGCATCCAATCCCGCCCTTAGTGGCGGTGGCGTAGTCGCCTGCAGAGACACAATCGCTCCCACAGCATAGCATTGCGGCTCTCTTCCTGCCACCCGCAGCCCCCCAGCCACATTGGCACTGGAGATCCTGCCTGTGGATCCTGCAAATCCCCATGGTGCCACGGATCAGGCAGACACTGACGAAGAAGATCCAGACACCTCATCTTCAGCGAGGGC
Source organism: Ambystoma mexicanum (assembly GCF_040938575.1). Lineage (NCBI taxonomy): Eukaryota > Metazoa > Chordata > Amphibia > Caudata > Ambystomatidae > Ambystoma > Ambystoma mexicanum. The sequence continues at coordinate 654,607,718 of NC_090928.1, read as the reverse complement.
CTACCACAAAAGGCTGGCTGGATTGGCAGAGGTCCTTGGCATCCCTCAACCTCAGAAGGAACAACCAGAGGCGGGGGTCCTTGCCAACGTCCTAACCATCAGATCAGCCACGAGCTTGGACATTCCACTCCAAAAGGACATGTAAACCCTGGCAAAGAAAGGCTGGTCCACGTCACACTCAACGTAGCCCACCAACAAAGGGCTGGAAACGCAGAATAGGCAGGCAGAAGGGAATACTCTCTTATCGGTTCACCATCACTCATCAGTGATGTCGGCATGTACGCCAAACCCCAACATCCACATCGTCTTCCTTTACATCCGCCTTATTGGGCACGGAGGAGAAGCTACTGGAGGCCTTTGGGAAGGTGGTCTACTCCAGCGCCAGCCTCCACCTGCGGCAAGCCAACGCAGGCGATATGCTGGACATTGCAAATCAGAGGCTGTGAAGGGAGATAGTAGAGTTCCTCCCGGTCCTGCCAGTTCATAAGCAAGCGTCCTTCAAGGTGGGTCTGGCTGAAGCCAAGATAGTGGTGCAGGACCTTATTGAGTCTGTGGCTCATTTCAAACGGCCGGCAGGGCCATCTGCATGGCCACGGATATGAGGCAGACGGCATGGCTAAAAGCCACTAGGTTTAACCATGATGGCCAATACTGCATCCTGGATTTCCTGTTTGAGGGTGGGGTGGATGAGGAACTGGACCAGAAGAAAAACAGTTGCCAAACCGCCAGGTCTTTGGCTATACTAGCAAAGCCTACATCCAGGATGTTCAAGCAGGGGTAAGCCCGTTCTGACACAGGAAGGACATTCTGCGTATTCAGGGGATTACAGGACTGGAAGGCTAGGCAGCCTAACGGGCCCCCAAGCCACCACAGGCAACAAAGGACTTCACACACAGTCTTCTTCCAGTCCCCCTCTCAGGCACCCACCTCAGAGGGAAAGAATCAATGACTGCCTCATCAAGGTCCACAATTCTCCGGTCAGGGGCAGGCTTGCTCTCCACATTCACTTCTGGCCGACTTTTTGCAGATTTGTGGATCCTATCATTGGTTTCCCATGGTTTCCGCCTACCTCTCGCTCCGAACCCACCCTTTTCTCCTCCCCTCCCTCAGATCGGGACACCCACTCTCCTTGCGGAGATCCCCCCACTTGTACTAAGTGTGGCAGTGGAGGAAGTCCCCCTCGCTCAAAGAGGCTCAGGTTTCTACTGGTGGATTTTCACGATACAGAAGAACCACCAGGCAGGCCTGCAAGTGGTTCTCAATCTATCTTTCTTAAACCTATCCCTACCATTCCAAAGGTTCAATATGGTAATGCCAACTCTGATAGCGGAGTGTCTGTGTGGGGGAGACTGGACATGCTCCCTGAACCTGAACGATGTATAGCTACACGTCCCAATATGGCAACCCCACTGCTTCTTCCTTCGGTTTTGAGTGATGTGCTCGCATTTTCAGCACAAGGTCCTTCCATTTGCCCTCAATTCAGCCCCACGTATATTCACGAGGTTCATGAATGCAGTAGCGACCTTGCTCAGGTCAGACACATTCAGGTGCCATTATCGAATCTACACGACCTGAGAAGCTGCAATCCGAGGACTGCAGCCATACTCCATGGAGGCTTCCCCTGATATCTTAAGCATAAGGTAAGCCCACTTGGGCTAAATGCAGTCTGACCGTTACCTATGTGTAGGTTTGATAATAATTATTCTGCACAATCTACATTATTGCCGCAAACTAAAATAACGATTTAAAAGTGCCAGTGATTCTTATTTGAAGATGGCCACTGTGCCATATGCAGCTGATCTACTTCCTAGTTGTAATATGCACGTGTGTTGATTGGTTGGCTTCCCAACCAAAAAGCCAATCCAGGAGCCAGCAGACAAACACCGGCCCCAACCTCAAGGCCCCTGTACCGAGCCTGTCGGAGCCGTGAGGAACGGGAGAAACAATGTTTCTTTAACAGTAAATGTTTATTTCAGTGTAATATTGCACCTAAATGTTCATGCACCTCTCAATAGTCTTTCCAACGTTACCACAAACCATGACTCCGCTACCCCTGAGTGTATAACCATCTACCATTGCTGGGTGCTACAAATCCAATTCCATCATCATCATCACGCCGCAAAACAAACACAAGACTATCTAACTAAGCTGGAGCACTGACGCATCTTATGGGACTTTCTGGCTAACCGGAATAAACAGAGTCAAATGCATAGACTATTGTATTAGAATGTTCACCTGTTTACCCCCTGTGAATGTTGCACAAACCTTCGGTTGTTAAATCGCCTCCTTTGTGCCTTAGCCATTCTCTTGAATCGCCTCCTTTGTGCCTTAGCCATTCTCTTGAAAAGTACACTGCCTTGCATGTTTTTCAATTATGCCTGCAGTTGCTTAATCGCCTGCTACATATCTGCAGTTGCTTAATTGCCTCCTATGTGCCTTTAGCCATTATCCTGAAAAGTGCACTGCCTTAAACTGCCTTGTATATTCTTTTCAGGGACAAAGCCGGTAAGATATTGGCCTGGCTGGAACGGAGGGATACAGGTCACCGATAAATTAGGGAAATTAAAACAGCACTAAACAAAATATTACACTCTGATTCTGATATTGCTGAGAGCTTTGCGGATTACTACGAAATGCTATACAAGTTCCCGACCAGGGTGATTAACAACACCATCCTAGAGGGCATTACACTCCCCGGGTTGACCACAACTCAAAAGCCTAGAAGAAGATATTACGGAGACCGATATAGTAGATGCTATCTCCCAACTGCAATCAGGGAGTCCCCCGGTCCTAACGGCTTCCCAAAAGAAGCATGGAAGAAACTAGGAGGGAATGAAAGGGCCACTCCCCTACTTAAATGTTTCTTCATTGTAAAGAACAAGGGATCCTATCCCTGCATCTACATAAGGCCACTATAATTGTCATCCCCAAACAGGGGACAAGCCCCAGAGCTGTGTACCTCATCCAGACCGATCTCACTGATCAATAGCAACACTAAAATGCTTGCAAAGGTACTCGCGAATAGACTACAAAAGGTGATCTCTTCACTGAACCACCCCGACCAATGTGGATTTATGCCGCAGAGATCAACAGGTATGAATTTTTGCAGGCTATTCCTGATGCTGGGAAAAGCCCCGGCCCTCCAAGAACCCCTTGCACTGCTGGCTGTTTATTTTTTTGAGGCTCTGGGAAATCATGCAAAGAATGGGCTTCGGTAGGTCCTTTGTGGACTGGGTCCAGTTCCTATACGAATCCCTGGTTGCAGAGGTTAGGATTAATGGATGGCCCTCGCGGACCTTCCAACTGGGAAGAGGAACCCGTCAAGGATGCCCCTTGTCCCCAATGCTGTTTGCTCTAATCCTCGAACCCCTGGCCATACTGTTTCGGCACAAAAACTCATGGAGAGGATTCCACTGGCCCGAAGGCACGGAAGACAGTCTCCCTTTACGCGGATGACCTCTTGCTATATTTGTGTGACCCTCTCCTCATGGAGAGGATTCCACTGGCCCGAGGGCACAGAAGACGTCTCCCTTTACGCGGATGACCTCTTGCTATATTTGTGTGACCCAATACGCTCCTGTCCAGGGGTCACAAGAATACTTGAGCAATATGGAATATTTAGTGGGCTACAGATAAATTGGAACAAATCCATTCCCTTCCCGGTCAAAGGGGTGGACCAAGCAATCCCCCTGCACTGTCCATACCGCATTGCACTAGAACAGTTCTGCTATTTAGGGATCCAAGTGACGACCGACCTGCTGGAATACATAGCCCAAAATTTACACCCGATCACAGGAAGGGTCATTGCGGATGTGCGACACTGGAAACTTCTCCCACTAACCCTGCTTGGGAGGGCTGTTCTCTTCAGAATGCTGGCAGTACTGCGCTTCTTATATATACTTCAAAACACCCCTCTCCGAATACCGGATCTAGCGTTCTCTGAAGTTTGCTATGGGGTGGGGGACATCCATGGATTGCATTGCAGACGCTGCAGCGATTCATCTGGGAAGGTAGAATTGGGTTGCCGCGCCGCCAATCGTATTATTGGGCAAGTCAGATGGCAGTGGTCAGTGACACTCACACAGGGACAAGAATCTACCCCATATCCAAGCAGAGATCAATGCGCTACAAGATATATCCCTGCTCATGAATCTTTAACAATCTCTGGGTAAACCCCCCCCCCCCCTACACCCTCCCACAAACAATGACAGCCCACACCACACTTGCATGGCGAGAAGCCCACAAATTCATTGGTTGGGACAAAAAAGTGACCCCAATACAAACATTATGGAGGAATAGTATTCTACCCAAATTAAATATGCTGCTGATATGGCTGGGATGGATATCGGTCGGAATAGTAAAGATTGGGGACATAATTACAGAAGGCAAGATAACCTCCTTTGAAGACCTAACCAATAGGTTGGATCTCCCTGCTACAGAACACTACCATTATCTTCAACTCTCTCATGCAATACACGCACATCTCCCCTCAATACCCGATATGCCAGACTGTACACCGTTGGAACGGAATGTTATTTCTGAATGCATACCCACCAAGGTCACCTCCACAGTATATAATGCCATAACCTCTTTGCAACTTCTGAACTCTCTAATCTTAAATTGAAATGGGAAATAGATGTTGCACCCGTACAACCAGAGGACTGGGTGGAGGCACAGATGTACCCGCGGGAGACCGTGATCGCTTCTAGGCTCAGACTGATACAGCTCAAAATCCTGCACAGGGTTTATTAACCCCGAGTTGCACTTAAGCGGTCGAACCGTGCCACTAGCCCCAACTGCCTTCACTGCCAACATGAGGAGGGTACATTCTTTCATATCCTGTGGGTTTGCCCACGGATCCATTGATACTGGCGTCATTGCTGTGCTAAACTAACCAAAGTCTTTGGACAAGAAGTACCAGTGGACCCTAAAATGTTGCTACTGGGCATTGGGGAGGAGGGGACCATTACATGCTTCGAGAAGCTATTTCTCTCCACGACCGCTGGTCTGATCAAGCGCAATATAGCGAGGTTGTGGGGATACCCCACTTTTTGCACAATCGATAGCAGATGTTAATATATGTATGACAATGGAGCAGCGTATTTACACGGCTAGAGGCTTTCCTGGGAAAGCAAATAAGATCTGGCAGAAGTGGGCGGACGCGAATTAGAAATGTTCCTTGACACGATCTTTCAAACAATGTGACAGGCAGCGGTAACAGCAAATTGTGATGACTTGACAGTGGATTTGATTATTATGTAATGTAAAGTGAATATTTACTGTGTTTTCTCTAAAAATCAATAAAATATTATTTAAAAAATATATATATTCTCCAGCATGGGGTCTGGCATGGATTCACATGCTCATGAATATTCCCCGTCGTCAGGCTGGGAATCCTCGGTAAAGAAAAAACCAGTATCAGTTTCGTTTCTGATCTGTCTTTCGTAGTAATAACCAATCACTGGTCTCTGCGTCATACTGACCACAGCCAATGACTGCCCTCTACCTAAGCACCGCCTCTGGCAGCCATCTTCAGATTTTTACCGCACGTTCATGTGTTGGGATCCTCGTGCTATTGCTCTCGAGCGTTAGTGCTATTTTTCGCGCTTTTTCACAAAAAAACTTCGATTCTTTCGGTCAAAAGAGCCTCAAGCTCCACCGATCCTACATCCGATCAACGGGGACCCGTGTCGGATTCATCTGTGCCCCTCAAGGGTGAAGATTTCGTCGAGCTACGCTTCGGAGGACTCCAGAAGCTTCTCAGGCCCGGTCTCGGAGATGGCCCAGGAGAAGGGAAGCTCGACGCCCGGAAAGCTGTTCAGGGTCTGCCCTGGATGCCAGCTGCAGAACGTCTTCAAGGAGGACGAACACTCTTTCTGCCTTTACTGCCTTCATGAGGACAAGACGCACGTGGAGAAGGACTGTGCGTTTTGCGGCAACATGTCGGAACGGACCATGAAGGACCGCCATCAACGTCTCGCCAACTGGCTGGAGGGTAAGAGCCCGTCTGGCGAGAAGAAGAAGAAATCCGAGCGGTCTTCTAAGACCTTTGAGGGCGCCCCGGCGACGGGGGCCCAACATAAGGCCAAGCACCGCGAGTCCGCTGGCACCGGGAGCGCCGAACGGTCGGGCTCTACGGGCGCCAGGCAGGGCGCACCCTCCCCGGCACCATCAACCACGAGCCAACGCTCTGGGTCGGGTAAGAGGAAGGCCGAGCACCCGGCGAAGCTCCTGGAGAGGACCCGGTCGAGCTCTAAGGCAGAGGAGGAGCGTGGCAGTGCCCCCTCCCTCAAGGATAAGGCGGTGAGCGCACCTAAGGTGGTGAAGGCCTTGATCCATCCGACCAAGCCCTCTATCGAAACGGTCGCGGCGGCCCTGGCTCAGCCTGTGGTGGCTACACCAGTGGTGGCGACCTCAGGGCCCAGAATCTCCCTGCCTCCGCGGAGGGAGTCTTCCTTTGTGCCCATCGATAGGACCCCCGTGAAACCCTCCGTGGGGAAGAAGAAGGGGGGGCAGGGCGTCGTCGTAGATTCGGCCTCAACCTCAGAAGAGGAGCTGATCGAGGTCTTAAGCCACGGCCTAGGCGTGGAAGAAGGCCAGCCCGTCGGAATGGACCCCGACGCAGGTGACGACGACGACATCGTCGAGGATACCGACGGGGCCCCTGCTCGCCCGTCGGATTCCCCTCTGCCAGCGCCGCAAGACAACTCGGCGGCCATTTTGTTGGCCATACAGTCCTTATGCTCCGAGATAAGGACGAGGCTACCGTTACCGACGGAGGAACCTCTCCCGTCGGGGGATCCAGAACCGGGACCTTCTGGTGTTCCCCCTACCAAGAAAAGAAGGATCCATCCACCACCTCCTTTTCAACCGTCGCGCCCCGTCCAGCCCTCCTCCCCGTCCACCCGAGGGGATGATACGGGGACTGACACGGCAGCGACGGGTACGGACGACGAGGCATACGACGAGGATTTTCCGTCGTCGCCTCCCACCAGGGCTTCTCCGCCCGACGAGATCGGATCTTTCCACTCCATGATCTCCAGGGCTTCCGAGCTTTTCCAACTCTGCCCTGAGGAGAAGAAAAAGGAAGGCTTCCTTTATCAGCGGCGCGAGACCAAGAAGAAGACGGTCCTCGCAGTGCCTCTGTTGGACGACATTTGGGATGAGGGCCTTTCCCTCCTCAAGAACCCTTCCACGACGCCAGCTAGAAGAGACCGGTACGAGAAAAAGTACCGGGTCCCGGACACGGCCCCCCTATGCCTCCGGGCGCAGCCTACCCCGGACTCCGTCGTCTCCGCGGCAGCCAGGAAGAAAGCGGGGGGGGTGCGGCCTCCACATCGACTTCCCCGCCGGACAGCGAGGGAAAGAAATTGGATGCTATGGGACGTAGAGTCATCTCGTCGGCAGCGACGACGATTAAAGCGGCCAACGCCTTGGCTATCGTGGCCCGCTACGACAGGGAGCTCTGGTACAAGATAGCTCCCCTGCTGGATTTTCTGCCGGACGACAAGAGGGCGGAGGCCCTGGAGATCCTGCAGGAAGGTGAGGTGGCCTCGGACCACGCCATCACCGTGGCGACGGACATCGCCGACACTGGGTTCCGCCAGCTGGGCAACGGCGTTTGCCTTCGACGTCGTGGATGGCTCAAAGCTACGGACTTTCGGCAGGACGTCCAGACCAGAGTCCTGGACATGCCCTTCGACGGGAACAACCTGTTTGGGAAGACAGTGGACGATTCCCTTCAGGCCATCAAGGCGGATACTGAGACGGCCAGGGCCCTTGGAGTCCTGCAGCAACGACGAACGCCCTTTCGGAGCGGCGGAGGCAAGGGCGCCTCCAAAGGTTCCGGCGGCGGTTTCGCTTCCTACCGTCAAGCGGCCCGCTCGTCGTCACAAGAGGCCTACAGAGGACGAGGCAAGTCTAGCGGACCCCGCCGTCGTCGCCAAGGAGGTCAAGGCGGCAAGGCCGCGTCCAAGCAGGATTGAACCGGCCGTGGGGTCGGGCCCCCACCGAAGCACCCCGGTGGGAGGCCGGCTGGCGGGCTTCGTCAGCGTGTGGGAGTCCATCTCCACCGACCGTTGGGTGCTGGACGCCCTGGCCCGGGGCCACGCGCTCGAGTTTCAAAGAAGGTGCCCGCGCGTCCCCCCCGTGGCCAGGAAAGAACTTCACGTCCCTCAACTTCTCCTGGAGGTAAAGGCGATGCTCAGAAAGGGCGCCATCGAACTCGTCCCAAAGAGGCTTCGGGGCTCCGGAGTCTACTCGCGATACTTCCTCGTGAAGAAGAAGACGGGAGGATGGCGCCCCATCCTAGACCTGCGACGTCTGAACAAGTTCATCAAGGCGCAGAAGTTCCGGATGGTCACCCTCCAGCACGTCCTGGGTCAGCTGGAGGAAGGAGACTTCCTATCGTCGTTGGATTTGGAGGATGCCTACTTCCACATTCCCATCCTAAAGGGGCACCGAAAATTCCTCAGATTCGTGGTCCAAGGGCGTCATTACCAGGCAAAGCCCTTCCCTTCGGACTACGGTCGGCACCCAGGGTATTCACCAAGTGCCTCGCACCGGTGGCGGCGCAGCTGCGCCGCAAGGGGATTCACGTCTACCCCTACCTGGACGACTGGCTCATCCGCGCCAAGACGAGGGAGCTCGCCGTGGTCCACACGGCAAGGACCGTCCAACTCCTCACGGACCTGGGATTCTCCGTGAACTACGCCAAATCCCACCTGGTGCCCGCGCAAGTCGCACTGTTTCTGGGAGCGAGGCTCGACACAGTGTCCCTTCTGGCCTCCCCGTCGGAGGAGAGGACCAGGACCATCTTGGGCAAGGTGCAACGGATGTTGGTGGCCGACGCGGCCAGGGTGAGGTCCATCAAGTCCCTCCTCGGGATGATGTCTTCCTGCATCTACCTCATTCCCATGTGCAGGCTCCGGATGCGCCCGTTGCAAGAATTCCTGGATGCGCGCTGGATCCAGACGACGGGCAGCTTCGAGGAAAGGATCAAGCTCGACGAGAGTTTCCGACGAGCGATACGGTGGTGGGGCACCCGCGCGCATCTGACGGCGGGCATGGACTTCCAGACCCCAGCCCACCAGGAGACTGTGACCACGGATGCCTCCCTGGAAGGGTGGGGAGCGCACACCGAAAATCTGCACGCAAGAGGACTCTGGCTCCTGACGGAGAAGTCCCTGCATATCAACGTCCTGGAGCTCCGTGCAGTGTTTTGGGCCCTCAGGTCCTTCCTTCCGTCCCTCAAGGGCAAGGTGGTGAGGATCTTCACCGACAACACCACCACCATGTTTTACATCAGGAAACAGGGCGGAACCAGGTCCCCAGCGCTGTCCAAGGAGGCGCAGGACCTGTGGCATTGGGCCGTCGCCCAAGGGATTTTTCTGGTGCCGTTTCATCTGGCAGGGATAAAAAACACCATCGCCGACTCACTCAGCAGGGAGCTGCGCTCGTGCCACGAGTGGGAACTACGGCAGGATCTGGTGGATCGCCTCTTCCGACGGTGGGGCACACCCCAGATCGACCTGTTCGCGACGGCGACGAACACCAAGTGCCGGAGGTTCGCCAGCAGGTTTCCCCAGACGAGGAGCATGGGCGATGCTTTCTCGTTCCCCTGGGAGGGCCTGTTCCTCTACGCGTTCCCTCCCTTGCCTCTGCTAATCCGGCTCGTCAACCAGCTCAAGAGGTCACGGTGCAGGATGATCCTCGTCGCACCTGCGTGGCCGAGGCAGATATGGTTCCCGGACCTTCTGGACTTGTCAGCGTCCCCGCCGATCAAGCTGCCGGCGGACGCGGATCTACTCTCCAGGGAAGGAGGCGCCATCCTCCACCACGACCCGAAGTCGCTGAACTTGCAGGCCTGGCTCCTGCAGCGCTAGAGTTTGGAGGATACGACATACCGGCCGATTGCAGAGAGGTTCTTGCAAAGGCCAGGGCGTCCTCGACTCTTAAATGCTACGGACACAAATGGAAGAGGTTCTCTGTCTGGTGCCACGCACAGAAGATTAACCCTCTACGGATTACGGCTCCCCAAGTACTGCCGTACCTGCTGACGCTGGCCAAAGCTGGTCTGGCACACGCGTCCATCAAGATTCATCTTGCTGCGATCTCCCGATACACCAGAACCACGGGGCGGACGTCCTTGTGGTCTCATCGTCTGGTGAAGGAGTTCATGAAGGGACTGTTCAGATCGTTCCCGCCGGTGAAGGCTCCGGCCCCGGCGTGGGAGCTCAACGTGGTGCTGACCAAGCTCATGGGACCTCCGTTCGAGCCTCTGCACTCGGCCCCGTTGAAGTTTCTATCGTGGAAAACAGCTTTTCTTGTGGCCATCACCTCCGCACGACGAGTGGGAGAGATCCAGGCCCTTTCCTGCAAGGCCCCGTACTTGACTTTCCACGACACGAGGGTAGTGCTCAGGACGCACCCCTCCTTCATGCCCAAGGTGCCGTCGGACTTCCATCTCAACGAACCCTTGGTGTTGCCTGTGTTCTTCCCGTCGCCTTCGTCGCCGGCTGAGAGGACTTTGCACTCGCTGGATGTGGCTAGAGCGCTGAAGTTCTACGTAGACCGCATGAAGTGTTTTCGGAAGACGTCACAACTCTTTGTGAACTTTGGACCTGTCAATCAGGGGAAGGCTCTCTCGAAGGCTTCCATTTCCAGATGGCTCTCCGGCTGTATCATGTACTGTCACCGGTTGGCAAACCGACCGCTGCCTGGCCGTCCGAGAGCCCATTCCACCAGAGCGATCGCAGCTACCACGGCGTTCCTATCTGGTGTGCCCCTGCTGGACATATGCAGGGCTGCTACGTGGAGGTCGACGCACACCTTCACGAAATTCTACTGCGTCGACCGGGATTCCAGGGAGGAGTCCAGGGTCGGCCAAGCAGTGCTGCGCAACCTGTTCGCCTGAGGTGAGCCTGGTGAGGAGGTAAGATGCTTAATGTTGAGTTGATGTGATGCTTAATGTTGAGCCTTTGCCACCTCCCGTGGTTGTGCATGTGTGTACTGCTATGTATTCTTTATTCATGAGCATGTGAATCCATGCCAGACCCCATGCTGGAGAAGGAACAAGTTACTTACCTGTAACTGTTGTTCTCCAGCATGGGTCTGGCATGGATTCACATGCGAACCCTCCCGCCTACCCCTCTGCGGCTCTTCACTTGGTCATACTGCCACTTCACGTGCTTCCAAATCTGAAGATGGCTGCCAGAGGCGGTGCTTAGGTAGAGGGCAGTCATTGGCTGTGGTCAGTATGACGCAGAGACCAGTGATTGGTTATTACTACGAAAGACAGATCAGAAACGAAACTGATACTGGTTTTTTCTTTACCGAGGATTCCCAGCCTGACGACGGGGAATATTCATGAGCATGTGAATCCATGCCAGACCCATGCTGGAGAACAACAGTTACAGGTAAGTAACTTGTTCCTTCCCGCAGTTGATTAAACACCTCCTATGTGCCCGCAGTTGCTTAATTGCCTTTAGACTGCCTCGTATGTTTTTTAAATATGCCCACAGTTGGGGAGCGCTAGAGAGCCCGACAAAGATGGCAGCAGGCCCGTGAGCTCTGCACCACCTAACCTAGACCCGAAACATCATCTGGCAGATTCCCCCACTGGAACCCTTTAGTGAGCTGAGATAACGAGGCGGAAGCTGTCATAGCACTAACTGGGGAAAAAAACCTGACGAAAATCGGAGCTGCAGTGCCCCAGAACCGAGCCTGCGAGTTGGCTCTTGAATGACCTAAGCACCATGAGAAAGCGGGGAGGTGGAGCCTCCGGGGCACGTCTGTACGCTCCTTGACGGCAGCGGTGGCCTCTGAAACAGCAGCAATGGGCGGTGGATGGAGATGGAGCCGTGGCACATAGGACCCCCAGAAGGCAGACACAGCGGGTTGCGAGGGCGACAGACACCCCAGCCGGTAGAGGATATGTGGCGGGAGCCCACGGAGCGCCCATGAACGGTGCTGACCACGCCGGGCAACGCATACGGAGTTCCGAGAGTGGAACTGTCCCGGCCTGATATTTCGAGGCGCGGGCAGCATTACCAGCAAGATTCCGGATCCCCTAACAGTTTGCGGCAGGGCCGTGAGTGGAGCACACAGCGACCGTGCTAGCGTGGAGGCAAACCTGCGACGGATGGCCAGGGTAAACGAAGAACTCCTGCTGCCAAACTGTTCCTGGACGGATCCCAACGAGGAGCCAAACGCAGCACGGGTATGGTCGCCGTGGACAGTGCCCCCAGATCAGTAAGGCACATCGGAACTCCGGCTGGGAACCCCGTTGAACAAAAAAGGTGTGCAACACTGTGGTGAGGCAGCCAGGACAAGCAACAGGCAGCGCAGTGCCTGTGGGAGGTCCTGGGCTGTGGCGGCGGACCTCTTCCAGCCCACATAACGTAAGCTGCCCAGACTGGTGAGTGCGATACTCGAACACAACGGCGTCGACAACGTTCCCAATGAGCACCAAGACCAGGGGCCGAGCCGGCGTGCTTTGACTCCCCTGCCACACACGGGGAGAGGGGTTTGAGATTCTCCTCTTCACCACAGACTTTTGCTGATGCGCAGGGCTCTGTACGCAGCGACAAGGCCCACTGATTCGGCTGGGCAGGGAAGGATGTGCCGCTCTCTCTGCATATACCCGGGCCACACAGAATCTGTGCACAGCAGTGGAGCTGACCTACTGGTTACTCATGTCTTCACGGGACACCATGCGGTGGGGGAGAAGGGTGCCGCTATCGGAAAAAGCTGGGGACATACAAGGGTCTTGGGCAGAATCCTGTGCAGTTCCCTTGGGGAGCACTACAGAAGATTAAGACTACAGGTATATGCAAGAAAATCTCCTTTGGTATCAGTCTGTACCACAAAGATTTAGTTGGTAGCTGTGGCTAAGCAGTCAGACTTATCTCAAGAGGGAGATGAGCTGTATTCAGGGTTTACACAATAGGACTACATTACTATGGAACAAGGAAACACTGACCAAAGCTTTGTATCAAAAAGAATATATATATATATTTATTTTTTACACTCTGATGTTCACACACAAATCACTATTATTAAAGTAAGTTAAATAAGTCATGAAAAGTATACACAACTCCCTATTTAAATAGTAGACAAGTTTGAGCAAGAGTGAAAACTGAGCAAAACGGCAGAGTGAAAACCAAGCAGAAATGGCACTCTATCAATTTCTCAAAAGGGAGGGAAAGACAAGTTATACAGGTTTAGCCTCTAGAACACACCAGCAACACTTCCCAAGTAGATTGTGAACAAGTTAGGGAAGGCAGTACTTTAGTATAAGCAATACTGAGGTTAAAACCGAGCAAAATGGCACTTCACACGTTTAAAAAGCGGGAAGGAAAATGTGGTTATAAGAGTTAGGTGCACCAGCACATTTCTAGGTGAGAAGCAATCTAGAGAAGGCAGTTGTAACAGATTTAGCCAGAGTCAATAGGTCTGTGCCAGAGTCAGTGGTGCAAGGCAAGGTGCCCAGGATCAAACTGTTCTAGTAGCTGCAGTCAAGTCTTTGTTTAACAATTTGAAAAGGTGGTTGCAGAAGGTGAAAGACAATGTTAGATGGTAGGGGCGACCAACCCAGTAGGTAAGTAAAGGATTTAAAATACCTTTAGAAATAGCCATCGAAACGGGAGGCCTGGCGGAACAATGTACTTTGAAAGTGGAAGAGGCTCCTGCGGTGGCGGTAGTTCCTGGCAGTTCCTGCAGTTCGGGAGATCCAGCCGAGGAAGAGAGACTCTCGTCGTGGAGGAAGGTTCGAGTTACAGCACTGCCAAGGGATGAAGCCAGCCGTGGTGCTGCCAAAACAAATAAAAGGTATGCTCCTTTAAATCGCAGTCGTGGTGGACGGGTGCCTGGCAATCCGGTCTCGGAGTGCAGGGCACTGGCGATTCGACCAAGGCAGGTCCTGGAAGGCGATTGGCAAACTGGTTGGCCCCACCAGCTCACGGGAAGAAGACTCTTGCAGAGGAAGATCTTCTCAAGTCGTTGGAGAAAACTGGTGAGGATCTGCAGCAGGGCTTCACCAGCGGCTCAGTCGTTGCAGATGTCTTCAGCTTCTCTCATCTTCGGTTTCTTAGTTGCAGTGGCAACGTCTTGTCCTCCAGTCCTCAGGACCCTGCTTTTATGCAGCATGACCCCAATTCATACAGCCTAGCTGTCACTCGCACAGTGGGGTGGCTCTCCTGGCGGGAGAAACCCCCCAGCCTATCAGGGCAGAGTGTGACTTGGGTTGCGTAGGCAACCCTGTCCAGGGTGCCTATTCCCCCTCCCACACATCTTGTCTACCCCAGACTCATTGGCGCCGAGAGGAGGGCTTTTGTGCAGAAGCCCGCCAAAAGGACGAGCAAAGGATCCCCGACCCGGGTTAGGATTTCAGAGAAAGACACGAGAATTTTTTTTTATTAAAGTTCTGGCAAAAAGAAAAACACTGGATTCAAGTTAATATTAAAATAAACCAGCGGTACGTTAGAGGCTGTCAGTAAAAGTGGTAGCCTTGAACAATGGGAAAATCCCATAGGAAAATATTTGCGGTCGAATATTTATGGTAGTAACCACTGCCACCAGCCAGAAACTTTTGAGTGGGACTGTACGGTACGCACTTGAAAATGAACCTAAGGGAAAAACTATTCATCTTTTCCAGTACCTCCATAGTAAGATGGGTTGTATTGGTTTAGTTCATAAAAATTGACTAGTAAAGTCAATTGGGACTTTACATGCCATGGGAGACAGTAGTCAATCCCAGGGTATGGAATCTATGTTTGGGGGTCGCTACGACAACCCTGTGTCACTGCACGGAGGGTGCTGTGTAACACATGTGAGTAAAGATGGTTCCTATGGGGTTGAGAAAATCTCATAGACATTAAACACAAAAATAGCCTAGAACACACACAGCAAAAATGTCTCACTCTTAGCAGGAGAAAAGAAACAAACCCTTCAAATCCAGAAAAGCTGCTGGGGGACTCTATAGGTAAGGGAAATTAGCCATAGAATGAGAATTCTCCCTAACAATGAGTTTTGCAGTATTGAAGGAGGGACGGGGCACCTAGGATCTGGGAGCAGAGGGACCAACAGGTTACAGGGCATGACTCTCTCATGGGATGTCATAGACGTGGGGAGGGTTCGCAATCGAGAGGGGAGGCAGTACACGTGCCACTCAAACCCTCACAACTCATCTTCAAGGATAGATTTCTTTCTGGTTTCCCACTCACTAATGGATCGGGTGGTAGAGGTGGGGATACATGCTTGCACGCTCTCCGATCACGCCCCCGTGATGCTAGAAATGAGACTGTCAGGAAGGGTAAAGGGAAGACCCCTGGCGATTTAAGAGTGAGGGACTCACTGATACCATCTTTCGAGAAAGTATAACCTCAGCCATAGACGCCTTCTTTGGAAAGAATGTGGGGTTGGTGCAGTCAGCAGGGACTTTGTGGGAAAGATTTAAGTGTGTTAAGGGTAGAATGCATTTCCAAGGAGGCGGGGATCCTTAGACAGATAAGGGGAGAACTAGAACTCAAAGAAATCAGCATGTGCATGTTGCAGACTGCATCCCTGAATCCTACGAATCGGGAACAAGCTGATATCCGGTCCCAATTACAAGAATATCAAGACTTAGCACTCTGGGAAGTGAAATATATCAATAACCAAACTAACGTGCGCCAATATGGGGAAGGGCATAAACGCGGTCGGAAATTAGCCGGGGCGAACAAATTGGATGAGCTGGGCGGCAGAATTCAGGCCATTACAGACGAACAGGGGAAGGACCGATTTGAAGACGCCAAAACGAGTACGGCAGTTCTTCAACTTCTATAGTCCTCTGTATTCATCCCAGATACAAGCTTCTCAATCGGACATAGAGGAGTACATAGAGCAGGTGGCCTTGCACGGGTGCTCGGAGGACCAGAAGCAATTACTGAACTGCCCGTTGGCGTTATTTGAAGTGGTGAACGCCATTAAGTCTTTACCGAATCGGAAATCACCAGGACCAGATGGGTTCACAGCAGAATTTTATAAAAATTACTTGGAACAGCTAGGCCCCCACCTATTGGGAATGTTTAAGCAGAGTCTGGCGAGTGGGTCCTTACCGGACTCGCTGAAGGAAGCAGTGGTTGTAGTGCTGTTAAAGCCGGACAAACCCAGTAATTGTTAGGCAGAAACCTGTGCAGTTCCCTTAGGGACCACTGCAAAAGATTTAAGACTACAGGTGTTAGCAGTAAACCCACTTGGTAGCAGTCTGTACCACCCAGATTTACCTGGTAGCTGTGGCTGAGCAGTCAGACTTCCCTCAAGAAGAGTTAGGCAGTATGCAAAGTATACTCAATAGGCACTTAGATACAATAATACAATACAATAATACAAGCAAACACTGACCAGAGCTTTGGTATCAAAGTATATAATTATTTATTTATAAACGCACAGTGAAACACTCCAGCACTCTTATTGTAAAATATTCTACACACAGTTACTATTATGATATATACACCCCTTTTCCCCTTATTAGAAAATCACAGTAAGAAACCACTTATTTTGATACAGAGGTGAGCGCATAACTAGATTGCACTCTACTAAGGTTGTGGAAAAGGGAGGGAAAAAGACAGAATATGCAGGATTACACCACTCTACGATTCAGGAACACTATTAGCAAGGCAGAGAGCAAAAGTCACTGGTGAGCCAAAGTCCAACGGCTGGGCCCACTCTTAGAGAGAGCAGAGCACAAATGCGCCCAAGATCACACAGTTACACTAGGCTTAGAAAGTCTTGCAGAGGGTTCAGAAATGAGTTTACAGAGGCTTTAGAAAAGTTAGCCAGGGTGTCCCAGGCTAACCCAGGTTCGAAAGCCGGGGGCTAAATCTACCCCGTACAGTCGGTTGCAAGGGAAGCCAGGCGGGACACGGTACCTTAAGTGGGAAGGATCCTCCAGCGGTGGCAGTTGTTCCTGGTAGTGGTTGCAAGTTGCGGCGTCGTCCAGGGGAAGAGAAGATCTCGACGTGGAGGAAAGATGCAGGTCGTTGCACTACCAGGGCAGAAACCAGCCGCGGAGTTTTCCGGTAAAAGGTGGTACCTTTATCTCGCGGTCGTGGTAAAACGTGGTATCCCGGTTGCCGGGGTGCTTAGCACAGGCAAGGCGGCCATGAGATACGTCGGGAAAGCGAAAAGACGGTGAAACTGGTTATCCCCACCAGTCAAAGGAAGAAGACTCTCCGGCGGGAGATCTCCTCTGTCGTTGGGAAAAGTGGTGAGACGGTCCAGCAAGGCTCCACCGGTCGTGGTGTCGTGGCAGGTCGGCTCAGCTTCTCCCTCGTTGGATTCTTAGGTCCTGTGGCGACTTCTGAAGTTCCAGTCCCCAAAGCCCAGCTTTTATGCAGCAAACCCCCATTCACTCAGCCTAGCTGTCACTCAAACATGCTAAGTGGTGAGCTGGCCGGCTCACCACTTGGGCCAATCAGGACGGAGTGCGACTTGAGTTGCCTGGGCAACTCAGTCCAGGGTGCCTAAATTCCCCTCCACCCCGCCTAAGTACCCCAGACATAGTGGCACCACTTTGGAGGGCTTCTGTGGAGAAGCCCGCCAAAAAGTGGAACAGAGGGCTCGACTTGGGTTGGAGTCACAGAAGAGAACACCAACGCCATTTTAGAATCAAGTTTTGGCAAAAAATACCAACCGGAGAAATAATATTAATTAAATAAACCGGCGGTATGTTCGAGGCTACCTTAAATAATTAAATAAAGATAGTAGCCTAAAACAATGGGAAATCCCATAGGAAAATATTCGCGGTTGAATATAAAAAGTAGTATCCACTGCCACCAGCCAAAACTCGATCAGGGGGGACGGAGACGTGCCCCCTCGACTAACAGACCCTGGGGCAATCGAATTGCCCCAGCCAGTACGTCCACAATATGATGGTTTGTACTGGTTCTGTTCAGAATTTAAGACTAGCAAAGTCAATGGTGACTTTACATGCCCTGGGAGACAGTAGTCAGTCCCAGGGTATGGAGTCTATACTGGGGGGTCACTATGACACTCCTGTGTTACTGCACAAAGGGTGTTGTGTAACACACATTACAAAAGCACATGAAACCCTATGGAGTAAAAGACCCCATAGCCCATTAAACACATCTAGATTCAAAGAAACACACTCAAATCATGTCCAAGAGTGAGGGTAAAAGAGTCTCACTCTTGGCAGGAGAAAAAAATAAACCCCAAAAATCCAGCAAAGCTGCTGGGGGACTCACTAGGTTAGGAAATTCAGCCTAAACAGAGAATTCTCCCTAACAGTAATGAATGCTCCTCCTATCGCCCAATTTCGTTAATTAACATAGACAATCAAATTCTGGCCAAGATCTTGGCATCACGGTTGTCACCATTGATGCCGGCGATGGTTCGGGCAGATCAGGCGGGATTTATCCCAGGACGATCTACCTGCTGGCGGCCGTGTAACCCGATACTCGGTGGTGGCAGACTTATTGGATGCCACTAAAGCTTTCAATTCGGTCGAATTGCCGTTCCTGTTCACAGTATGATATGATATGATGATATGGCATTTGTAACGCGCCTATACACAAGTGTTTCAAAGCGCGATGAGGCAGGGAGGGGGGAACAAGGGGAGACAGACAACGATCCTACTAGGCCAGGTGTCATTCAGATCGCGCAAGTGCATGGGTAGGGGGGACGGGAAAAGTGCAAGGGGGAAAGGGAGAGGGGAAAGTGCAGTACAGGGTTAGTAATGAACAAGATAAATAATAAATACCAGCTGTTGGCAAGTGCAAGATAAGTGCAGACAAGTGCTGGGAAGGGGGGCTGTAGGGATACAGAGACAGTCCCGCAGTGCAGGGGTTGCCAGGAAGGCAGTACAGGGGAGAGTGGCTGGGCCAAGGATCGAGATTGGTGGGTGGCCCTGTTGCTGATTCAGTACTTCGACTTATGGGATTGGGTGGAAACTACATCGCTATGGTCAAGCTGTTGTATACACAACCGGTTGCCAGGGTGAGGGTGAATGGCCAGATGACACCGCAAATGGCCCTAGAGAGGGGTACCCGTCAGGGATGCCCGCTGTCACTGCTACTTTTCGCTTTGGCGATTGAAGCATTAGCCGAACGGATATGAGTACACGTGCACCACTGGGTGAGGCTGCACAACCATAGGATTGCGAACTACATGGTGCTGTTCATCAAGGACCCCAAAATCAATCTAGATCCAATTATGAGGGACATCCAGAGCTTTGGGGAAATATGAGGCTTGAAAGTGAACGCCTCTAAGTTGGTGCTTTTCTAACTAACGGAGGCAGTTGAACAATATCAAGATGGCTGGGGATTTCAGTGGCACACTCAGACTCGCTATTTGGGAATTCATGTTGCTATGGATGAAACTCTGGTGTATCATAGCAATTATCTGAGAGTCCTGAACCAAGCCCGAGCGACAGTGAGGCGCTGGAAGAGTCTCCACCTGAATCTATATGGCTGGGTATCCCTGGTTAAAATGGCACTGCTCCCCAGATTCCTTTATGTATTTTTGACCGCCCCATCGCGGTGCCCAGGGAATACTTTCGTAATGTAAAGTCGGTGATCTTGCAGTTTCTGTGGGCAGGGAATCCTGCCAGAGCATCCTGGGATGTTAGGCAGAAACCTGTGCAGTTCCCTTAGGGACAACTGCAAAAGATTTAAGACTGCAGGTGTTTGGCAGTAAACCCACTTGGTAGCAGTCTGTACCACACAGATTCACTTGGTAGTTGTGGCTGAGCAGTCAGACTTCCCTCAAGAAGAGTTAGGCAGTATGTAGAGTATACACAATAGGTAAAGAGATACAGTAGCACAAGCAAACACTGACCAGAGCTTCGGTGTAAAAGTATATAATTATTTATTTAAAGACACACTTGTAAATTACACTAGCAACAAAGAGGTAAGTAAATTCAGCACACAGTCACTATTATATATGTACAACTCTAATTACTTATTAGACAAGTCTTAATGAGAAACACCACTTATTTTCAGACAGAGGTGAGCGCTTAACATAAGATGGCACTCTTAACAAGTTTTTAAAGAGGGAGGGAAAACGCCAGAGTTATGGAAGCACACAAATTTCAATACTTTTAGAAGAACCACAGTAAGGCAGGATAGGCAGAGTTGTACTGGAGAGCAAGGAAGTCAGTTGCCAGGCCCACTCTTGGATAGAGCAAGCAGAAGGGGTCCAGGTTCACACAGTGGGGTTATGCCCAAAGAGTTTTGTAGATAGTTTGCACACAAAGAATGAAATTAAAGTCAGGAGAAGTTAGCTAGGTTGTCCCAGGCCAGCCCAGGTTAGAAAGTCGAGGCTTTACTGTCACCCTGAACGATCTGTCGCAAGGGAAGCCAGGCGGGACACCGTACCTTAAGTGTGAAGGAAGCTCCAGCGGGGGCAGTTGTTCCTGGCAGCGGGTGCAAGTCGGTGTTTCGTCCAGAGGAGGAGAAGGTCTCGCCGTGGAGGAAAGATGAAGGTCGTTGCACTGCCAGGGAAGAAACCAGCCGCGGAGTTCTTCGGTTAAAAGGTACTACCCTTCTCTTCGTGGTAGTGGTAAGCCGTGGTATTCCGGTTGCCGGGGTGCTTGGCACAGGCAAGGCGGCCACGAGATGCTCCAGGAAGGTGAAAAGAAGGCAAAACTGGTTATCCCCACCAGTCAAAGGAAGAAGACTCTCCGGACTGGAGATATCCTCTGTCGTCGGGAAAAGTGGTGAGGCGGTTCAGCAGGGCTCCACCGGTGGTGTTGTCGTTGCAGGTCGGCTCAGCTTCTCGCTCCTCAGATTCTTAGGTCCTGTGGCGACTTCTGAAGTTCCAGTCCCCAAAGCCCTGCTTTTATGCAGCAAACCCCCATTCATTCAGCCTAGCTGTCAATCAAACATGCTAAGTGGTGAGCCGGCCGGCTCACCACTTGGGCCAATCACACAAGAGTGCGACTTGAGTTGCCAAAGCAACTCAGTCCAGGGTGCCTAAACCCCCTCCCATACCCCCTGTGGTACCCAGACAGAGTGGCACCACTTTTGGAGGCTTCTGTGGAGAAGCCCGCCAAAAAATGGAACAAAGGGCTCGACTTGGGTTGGAGTCACAGAAGAGAACACAAACGCCATTTTAGAATAGAGTTCTGGCAAAAAATACCAACCGGTGAATTAATATTAAATAAGTAAACCGGCGGTATGTTCGAGGCTATATGAATTAAATAATTAATGTTGGTAGCCTCGAACAATGGGAAAATCCCATAGAGACATATTCGCAGTCGAATATAAAAAGTAGTATCCACTGCCATCAGCCAAAACTCGATCAGGGGGGACGGAGACGTGCCCCCTCTAACAACAGACCCCGGGGCAATCGAATTACCCCGACCAGTACGTCCACAATATGATGGTTTGTGCTGGTTTCTGTTCATAATTTGGGACTAGTAAAGCCAATGGTGACTTTACATGCCCTGGGAGACAGTAGTCAGTCCCAGGGTATGGAGTCTATGTTTGGGGGTCGCTACGACACCCCTGGGTTACGGCACAGAGGGTGCTGTGTAACCCACATCAAAAACACATGAGACCCTATGGAGTAAAAGACCCCATAGCCCATAAAACACATGGAAAGACAAAGGAACACCTCAAACCATGTGTAAGAGTGGGAGTAAAAGAGTCTCACTCTTAGCAGGAGAAAAGAATAAACCCCTAAAATACAGCAAAGCTGCTGGGGGACTCACTAGGTTTGGGAAATCAGCCTTTACAGAGAATTCTCCCTAACGGATGTGCTGGCGGCACCGATTCCTGACACTGCCTGACCTTGAAATATACTACTATATTGCACAGGCAGGATA
Organism: Ambystoma mexicanum; assembly: GCF_040938575.1. Taxonomy (NCBI): domain Eukaryota; kingdom Metazoa; phylum Chordata; class Amphibia; order Caudata; family Ambystomatidae; genus Ambystoma; species Ambystoma mexicanum. The sequence goes on along the minus strand of NC_090928.1, from coordinate 654,585,892 downwards.
TCTGAAGCATTGGTATGATGTACAGGGGGAAAAGAGGCATGTAGAGGTGGAAAGAGCCGTGGCGGCTCCGAACCTCCTCAAATCTGTCATTCTTACAGCACTAGACCGAGCGCATTCAACAGGAAACCTAGTAGAGTTTACCTGCAGAGCGTGGATGCGCCTTAAACATATAAAGAAGGGGAAGGTTCTTTATTTCCCCAGACTTCCCATGGTGCATGTACCAGGGATTCTGATCACAACGGAATCCGGTTTTGTGACTTTGATGAGAAGGCTGAGGATATCTAACTTTGGGGATCTTTTCCCAGAAGGGAAATTTGTAACTAGAGGTGTTGAAAGGGAAAGGGGTGATGTCAGCTCTGGACATATCCATGTACTTCCGCCTAAGTCTGTCCCAGGTATTTACCACACTCCCGGAATAACCCCAGGTCTCCCCCATGCTGGACAAACTGCTACAGGGTCTGGCTGGCAGCAAGGTGACATCCGGATTATATGCTATGTACATGAGCACCAGGAGTCAATACCGGGAATCACCGAGGGCAAAGTGGGAGAGGTCCTTGGGGAGGGATATCCCGGAAGACGTGAGGACATTCTGTTGCATGGAGATCAGGAAGGGTGCCATTAACGCACAATTTAAATTAATTAATTTCAAATACATTGACCAGTTTTATTATAGCCCGGCTAAACTGATGAAGTTCTTCCCAGACACTACAGGGAGATGCAAAAGGTGCAATGCTGAAAAGGCAGATTTCCTTCATGTGTCCTTCATGTGTCTTGGACCTGTTGGGTCATAAAACAATATTGGGAGGAGGTATTTGACACAGTAAGCGGCGTAACAGGCCAAAGAATATGCCAGAACCACTAATGGGCCTTCTGTGCTACACCAAAGAGGTTCCCAAGCACACCAGGAAACTGGTTAGTCTACTACTTATACTGGCCAAAAGGCGGGTCTCAATGCAATGGGGGGTTGGGGGAGAAGCCCTAGTCACTCTAAATGGAAATTAGACATAATGTATTGTTTTGATAGGGAAAATGCCTGGGGGGGGGTCTCTGAATCCAAACGGTGGCAATGTTGGTTATATTTGGGATGCATATACATACTTCCTGATCAAAAAATCTGAAGGCGCGGACCTACACCAGAAGTTGAATGTTAAATGGAGTGTGTAGAGTATAACCACGTAGAAGTAAAATCTGAGAAGTGATGGTGAAATGACATTAATGCTACTACACGAGTACAAGGATTGTGCGATTCAGAGCATGATCATTAACATGTCAAGACTCATAAACAGCAATATTTCTCAGAGATGGAGGGGGTGTACCCGGCGGGGGGGCGGAGGACATTGAGGAATGTAAGCACATAGTGCTGATTGCTTGTTTCTGTGTTAATAAATGCCAAAAAACAGTTTTAAAAATAGTATATAAATACCCGCAGTTGCTTAATTGGCTCCTATGTCAAATAAACTAGCCAATATGTCTGCCTCCCTAGTTAAACCTTGCATTCATGCAAGTTATATAATGACATTGACCAGCTATAGATCAGCCCGATCTGTATCCATGCCGCTACACCTCCCGGACTCCCGCTCCATCCTTCCGACTCACTTCCTCCCCACAGCTCTCAAACACTATCACAAGTCACTCCAAACGAATAACAGTATGATCAACCAAATTGACAAATGCAGATCTGCAATCTTGGCAACCATGCCGTGCCATATTCGCCTTGTGCACTGACACTTAGAAACAGCATTTTAGCAAATAAAACTAAGTTCAAAAGAGACATCATTATCACCACTGCCCGTACTATCCTAAGAAGGAATTCACTCCTAACTCTCAGAACTGCCCGCACCTGTTCACACCAACTGAATCTCCACCAAATCAACACTAGCGCACCTGACAATAACATTCTAGGTGCCCTCATCAACGCTAGATCCCTACCAGTCCATGCACTAGTCACCGCAGACATCACATAATCTTGATTTCGAAGGGATTGTGTCCTCCGACGTATTCCTTATCTTTGATAGATCATCTCCCAGCTTGCTGGCCTCTGGAAAAAAAAATTTCAGTAGAGGGCACTGTGCTTCGGCATCCCTCGAGCCGATGTCCCTCAACGACCTCTGTATCGGCGCCGACGTCACCACGCGTATAAATAGACTCGCGCAGCGTCCATTGTTCAGTTCCGTTTTTCCGCGCTTCGTGGGGCCTCGGAATATCGTTGCTTAGTTCTTCAGTCAAATATATTATTCCTCGTGAATACCACCTCGTACTCGATGGCTTCCTCACCCGAACCGACGACTCCACGGTCCGGCTTCAAAAAATGTCGAGACTGTGGAAAGAAAATGTCGTTGACGGATCCTCACAGGATCTGTTTATGGTGGCTGGGAATCGAGCACCATTGTTCGGAGTGCTAGGACTGCATGTCCATGACGGCGAAAGCCTTGAAGGAGCGTAAGGGGAAGCTCGAGAGAGGTAAGGCAGTTAAAACTTCTTTGAAAGTTTCCTCGGCAGAGTCGAGACATTAGTCTCCTCGCCATCACAAAAGACATTCTCGTTCTAGGTCTCGAAGCAGTTCCCATCACTCTTCGAGATCTAAGCATTCAAAAAAGAGACGTGGAAGATCCCCTTCCTCGTCTTCGTCTTCCGTTTCCCCAAAAAAGGGTTTCCTGCCCCACAAAACATAGCTCTCAGGCCGAGTGAGAGGAATTCAGGAAAAAGATGCTAAGCGTCTTCGAGAAAGCGGCCTCGACCCCCCTCGAAGACTGCTGAGAGTGATACCCTGGGTGAAAGACCCGAAAAATCAAAAGTCACGAGTCGCAGCACCCGGCGAAAGAAGCCACTCGAGAGCGTCACAAACCCTCGAGTAAAGGCAAAGTTGCGTCTTCGACGCCGTCGTCGAAGGTCCCTTCGACGCATAGATTGGCGTCATCAACGCCGTTATCGGAGGGTTCTTCGACACACAGGTCAGTCGAGTCGACGCCGTCTTCGACATAGACGCTGAGAAAGGATAAACCCACGGCCACCTCACAGCCAGTGGCCATACCCAGAGCCTCGAGCACGAGAATGTCATCGACGACCTCGAGTAGAATCCCGATACTCTCGACTTCATCGAAGCCTCTATCACCTTTCTCGACGCCTTTTTCGATGGCTTCGAAGCCTTTAACGTCCAAGTCGATGACGTCGACGTTTTCTCAGCCAATCATGAAGAATTTGGCTCCTTCTGCTCTGGAAATGGGATTTATACCATTTTCAAGACCTGATCACTCTAGAGTCTTATCTTCTATTTATGAAGAAGGGGATGATTAGGATCAGGAAAGAACTTTTGAGTTGCAGGGATCTGTAACTCCTGCACCAGAGGAATTTACCTCTGAGGAAGGTAGGTTGGAAGACCTCCATGAATCCCTACAGGAAGCAAGTGGGTTGGACACTTCCCCAGAAGTGGAATTTGCCACACCAGACCCAGGGGAACATGCTGAAACCCCTTATAGAACCTTGATGGCAAGGATAATAGAGTTTATGGGGTGGTCCACATCCTCACCTGCTTTTCAGCAAGACAACCTCACAGACATATTGGTCAAAGGTCCACAGGAGGATCCTGTGGTGCCATTTCATGCGGCATTACAAAGGAGAATATTGGCAAACTGGGAAACACCTGAGGTAATCCCGGCGGTTAACAAAAAATTATCAGCTAAATATCGGGTGTCTTCTGCTGACCCTGAATATTTATCCAAACACCCAACTCCGGAGAGTCTGGTTGTTCAGGCAGCTACTTCAGCAGGTAGTAAATTGGCTTACCCTACTGTTCCACAGGACAGGGATGATAAGAGATATGACTCTATGACCAAAAGTCTTTTCCGCATGTAGCATGGCGTTGAAATCCATCAATGCTACTTGTACGCTCGCAAGGTTCAGCCACACACTTTGGGAGTGTGCTTCATCAGCGGCTGACTGCCTCCCGGAGGGAGAAGAAAGGGAAGCGTTTCTCAACATCATTAAGGATGGTAAGGACGCAATGTGGGAATCCCTTCAGACTGGCATTGATTCTGCTGACAGCATCAGCAGGGCCATGGCGGCAAGTACAACAACCAGGAGATTTGCTTGGTTGCGAAAGTCTGGTTTTGCTCCAGATGTGCAAAGCAGACTCTTGAATATGCCCTTTGAGGGCTGTTCTTTGTTTGGTAAAAAGGCGGATGACAGTTTAGAAAAACTACAAACATCAAAGGCAGCAGCAAAATCCCTAGGAGCTGGAATCTGTCAGACACCATATCGCCCCTCAGGAACCTCTTGGAGAGGTAAGTCCTTTCGCTTCTATTCCGCATTCGGAAGAGGCAGAGGACAGCCGGTTCAAATGGGTCAGAAAAAATTCACCCGAGGTGGACGGGGTAAAAAATACAAAAGCTGCAGCAGCAGCAGATGCCTCTTTACCCTCGGCATCTGCATCAGCTGCCTCCAAACCGCTCGGAGGACTCTCCTCACAAGACACCAGTAGGGGGCAGGTTAACTCAACATCTGACTGAATGGCAGGCTATTACGTCAGAAACTGTCTGCCCTTTCTACGCATCCCTCAGAGTCATCCACCGGGGAACAGCTCTCTGAAAGTTCCAGATCCGCTCCTCTTGCAGGTAATTGTAGACCTGCTAGAGAAAGGTGCCATAGAACCAGTACCTGTAGCGGAGGTGATCAAGGGCTGGTACTCCCCCTACTTTCTCATACCGAAGAAAGACGGAGGACTGAGACCTATCTTGGACTTACGAGAATTGAACAAGTTCCTCAGGAAGGACAAGTTCAAGATGGTAACTCTGTCTCAGATCCTTCAGGCCCTCCAGCTCCAGGACTGGCTGGTATCTCTGGACCTCCAGGATGCTTATTTCCATGTGCCAATCCATCTCAAACGCAGGAAATACCTGAGGTTCGCAATTGGCGGCTCTCATTATCAATTTCGAGTTCTGCCATTTGGGCTGACCTCCGCCCCGAGGGTTTTCACCAAGCTAATGTCGGTAGTGGATGCAAGTCTAAGGAGGGAAGGGATCCACGTCTACCCCTACCTGGACGATTGGCTGATCAGAGCTGTATCTTCGGAACAAGCTCATATCCAGCTAGATTATTTCTGCCACTTCCTTCACAAACTGGGCTTCTCCCTCAATTTAAAGAAGTCACAGATGATATCATCACAGAGATTCCAGTTCATTGGAGCAGTCCTGGACACTTCCCTGGGAAAAGCCTTGCCACCAGAGGTGAGGACTCAAGATATTCTGCAGATGGTCACCAAGTTTCAAAATGCCCAACGTCTCCCAGCCTTAGACTTTTTGAGGTTGCTAGGCCTCATGGCATCCTGCATCTTCCTTGTGCCAGAGGCTCGCCTGAGAATGAGATCTCTTCAGTGGGCACTGAGAACTCAGTGGTCGCAATTCTCAGGGAGAATGACAGACCTCCTTCAGGTTCCGGACAAGGTGGCTCAAGACCTTCAGTGGTGGGACTGCCAGGAAAAGATCTTGAAGGGGGAACTGTTTTGGCAACCATGGCCCGAGATAACAGTAGTCACAGATGCCTCACTCATGGGGTTGGAGCCCATACCAACCATTTGACCATCAGCGGTCGTTGGTCTCCATCGGAGTCCAGACTACATATCAACCTGTTAGAGCTGAGAGCAATCAGACTAGCGCTGAAAGCTTCTCTGCCATCTGTACATGGGAAAAATGTCCTGATAATATCGGACAACACAGTGGCCATGCACTACCTCGACAAAAGAGGAGGCGTAGGATCACTGCCACTGTGCAGAGAGGCAATGCAGCTCTGGTTTTGGACAATTCAAGAAGGAATCTCTCTATCGGCAGTTCACCTAGCCTGAGAGAAAAACTTGACGGTGGACGCTCTGAGCAGGCAGGGCACAGTCTCCCACGAGTGGGAACTAGCTCAGGAAGTCCTTCAGGAGCTCTTCGCCCTTTGGGGAACCCCTCAAGTGGATCTGTTTGCCACCAGTACCAACGGAAAGTGCGATCTGTTTTTTTCAAGGGAATTTCCCGAGAGGAGCTCTAGGGAACGCGTTCGTAGTGGACTGGGAGTTTCCACTCCTGTTCACGTTTCCACCAGTCCCTGTCATTCCTCAAATGATCAGGAGGTTGAGAAGATTCAGGAGGACCATGATCCTAATTGCCCCAGACTGGGCCAGGAGAACGTGGTACCCGGACCTTCTGGACATGTCCATTTGCCCTCCAATTCGTCTTCCACTCAAGGAGAATCTTCTATCACAGAAGGGAGGTCAGGTTCTCCGTCCAGACATCAGAACCCTCAACCTTCACGCTTGGCTTCTGAAATGTTGAGATACAAGGATTGGGACCTCCCTGATGACATCATGGAAGTGTTGCTTTCGGCCAGAAGGCCAGCAACAAAGTCTTTATACCGCTGCTGCTGGAACAAATTTTGCAGCTGGTGTAGAAAAGAGAATATCGACCCCTTTTCATTTGGTACACCAACGGTGTTATCCTTTCTACTCTACTTGGCAAATTCAGGCCTGCAAGTTGGCACTATCAAGGGCTATCTCGTAGCGCTATCGATCTTCAAGCGCACTGCGGAGGAGCCTTCGTATTTCAAATTACCCTTAGTAATACAATTTCTAAAGGGATTAACTAATGTCTACCCTCCAAGACCTTTCCAGGTTCCTTTATGGGACTTAAATTTAGTCTTAAATTTCCTGATGGGTACTCCTTTCGAACCACTCCACTCTTGTTCGCTAAGATTTCTCACCCTTAATACTGTCTTACTAGTGGCTTTAACATCTACTAGAAGGGTGAGCGAATTACAAGCTCTATCTTGTAAACCCCCTCGTACAATTTTTCATAAAGACAAGGTTGTCCTACAGGTGAAGCCTAATTTCCTCCCAAAGGTGGTTTCTGAATTCCACATCACTCAGAAAATTACTTTACCTTCATTCTATCCGCCTCCCCATCCGGGGAAAGAGGAAGAAAGGCTACATAGGCTGGACCGAAGGCAGGCTTTAATCTTTTACATCAGCAGACTTGCTATGATTAGGCAAGCAGACCAACTGTTCGTGGGTTTCTCAGGGCACAAGTTGGGACTACCGATAACAAAACAAACCATTTCCAGATGGATTATTTTGGCCATCCTAGAATGTTGCAAACTGGCAGGGAAAGAGCCTCCTCAAAATCTTAGGGCTCATTCAACCAGTGGTATCGCAGCCTCCTCGGCCCTCCAAAGAGGGGTTCCGGTTCGAGACATATGTGCGGCTGCCACATGGTCGTCCGCACATACCTTCACAAGATTTTACAACCTGGATTCCTCCTCTAGTCAAGAGACTAGGTTTGGCAAAGCCGTATTACATTCGGTTCATTCCTAAAAGGAAACATGGTGTTTTACTCCCACCTCCAATTACACACCACTGCTATGGGAGTCTATCAAAGATAAGGAATACGTCGGAGGACACAATCCCTTCGAAGAACAAGTTACTTCTTACCTTGTAACGTTCTTTCGATGGGATGTTCCTCCGACGTATTCCTTATCGCCCCTCCCATCCATCCCTGCAGTAATACTTCCCTTGTGGTTGCAGCTTACACTCCTTCAAGGTCAATAACTAATTCATGTAAAACAACTGTTAACGTCAAAACGGAACAGAGCAACGGACGCTGCACTAGTCTATTTATACGCGTGGTGGCATCGGCTCCGATACGGAGGCCGTCGAGGGACGTCGACGCGCAGCGCCCTCTACTGAACATTTTTTCCGAGGCCAGCAAGCTGGGAGATGATCTATCAAAGATAAGGAATACGTCGGAGGAACATCCCATCGAAAGAACGTTACAAGGTAAGAAGTAACTTGTTCTTCTTAGCCATCACAGAATTATGGCTCCACGCGGCAGCAGTGCCAGCCCTTGCCGTGCCGGACAACTACTCCATCTGCAGGATGGACCGACCTTCAGCCAAAGGCTAAAATCTCTTTGAACATGAGAAACACCTATCACTCCTATCACATCAGGAGAACTACTCCCAGTAAAAATGTCACTTTCCATCACTGACACATTGAATGTCCACCTCATCTACAGAGCTCCAGGACCTTTACTCACCTTTGAGAATGATGCAACTCAAATCCTATCGTCCAACGCCAAACCCAAATCACAAACCATCATATTGGGTGACTTCAACTTTGGTTTTAATGACCCACTAGACAAAAATGCTCTATCCCTGGCCAACAGTATGTCAACACACAACCTCTTGTACCTGATCCAGAGTCCTACACATACGAAAGGCTGCATCCTTGACTGGCTAGCGGATATCAACTGCAATTCGACCATCACCTCGAACTCTTCTTGTCCATGGTCTGACCACCATCTTATAACATTCAAATCGATACCAAGATCAGCCGCATCAACTGCCTACAGCTAGCTCCGGCTGCCCTGTCAAGGAACAAACAAAACATCACGGCTAATAGCCTACTACCCTTGATGCAACCCTTTTTAATACTACAAAACTCTGGTAACTCTGATCCAACAAAAATGACTAAACGGTACTGTTAGGGCAGTTTTTCTGAAGTACAACTAAGGCTTAGTAAGACCACCCAACTGAGGCAGTACAAGACTCCACTCTTAGTATAAGGCTGTACCACCTCAGTATAGGGTAGCGTAGACAGAGCAGCCAGGCTTATTTTAGGAGGGAGAGAGGGCAGTAGACACAGTACAAGTGAAATTGTAATACAAATGATCCAAAGAAACACTGAAACACTATGTATTGTAAAAATAAAGGATTTATTTAAATACAGGTAGGCCCAGATAAATCTAGGGGTTAATTAAGTACTAACACATTATATGAAATCACAATATAAAACACAACACTATACTTGAAAGTACACAGACCCAAGTATAAACCTTCTTTGGAACACCTAACAGTGGTTCTAGGGAAGTCAAAACCTTGTTATACACATTTAGTATAGGTCAAGCCTATTCTTTCGGAGTAAAAGACCAATGGTTACTTTGAGATTGCATTCAGTAATACAAGGGCAGTAGGCCCTTCCAGTTGTAGAGTGACTCTTGGAACAAATCACATAAACAGTAAACTGGACAATATACTTTTGGTAAATAGTCAAACACTTGTCCTAGGTGCAGTAAAAACCTATAACTACTTTTGTCATAACACACAGTTATACCAGGTGAGTAACACCTAAGGATGTAATATACAATTACAGATGCTTTTGAAATCAGGGAACCCCAGATTGAGGTAAGCAATAACTCTGGTAACTTATTTTGGCTGGCACACAGCTAACACAAGGTAAGTAAAACCCACATACTTTAACCTCACAATGAAGAGGAAAGTAAAACCCAATGTCATACTTTACTGAATAGTTATTCTAGGTAGGCAACAACCTAATGTAGACTTATTAAGGACAGGCTAGCAGCAAGTCAGGGGAAGCAAAACCTAGTTGGGGGACACTCGTACAGTTATCCTTATGGGACTAACCTGGTGATACCAACAGTTGGAGGACACTCATACAGTTACCCTACAGGAATAATCTTGTGAAACCAACACATTACTTTTGTAAAGAGGCACAACCTAATCACAGGAGAGTAAAATACCTACACACCTACTTTCTATTAGACTGGCAAAACAGTGGCTAATGAAGAAAAGATGTTAACCATACTTTTAAGAATAGTGCATCACACATTCAAGATCAGTAAGAACTTTTGTAACTGTTCCCTCTTAAAATTACAGTTACTAACCAACTCTTTACAAGTAAGTAAAACACTTGATTTCTTTTCTAGGCAGGAGTCCCAATCCCTTCAAAGTTTTTCCCTTATTCTTGGAGCATGAGTGTTCTCAGTGGCAGAAGTTCTTTAGTAGCAAAAGTCAGAGTTCCTTAGGAGTTCCTTAGGAAAACTGGGCAAACAGGAGAGTACTTTACTTGTAGAGTGCGAAGAGGGTCCAGGGGCTTCACAGAAGACACCCCAGCAGGATTCCCGCAGTGGGACTGGGTGCACTGGATGAGGGACCTCCCAATCACAGAAAACACCCCAGGACTACACAGAAACCCCAAAAGGCTTAAGGTAAGTATATACCCAAGCCAACCCAGTACCTCAGCAATGAAGAAGAGATTGCAGCAGGAGAACTTCAGGGACTGCACCCAAATACTCGGTCAGTGGATTCCTTGTCGTGGAGACTGAAAACAAGACCTCAGAAGGGACTGTGTAGCAGGGATCAATGAAGAAGGCTCTAGGCAAGATTTCTCTTGCAGCTGAATGCGGTTCTGCGGATTTGGCGCCTTTTCAAGGAGCACAGAAGAAGACAGAAAATCACAGTTGCATTCTTATCGTTTTAAAGGTCCAGCACTCTTTTGAGGGGACTTTTCAGATTCAATTACTGTCTCTGGAGATACACCAAGATGCCCACGAAGTTTCAGCGAGATCCGAAATTCGGAAGACCGTGCACCGCACAGTGGCAGGAGGTCCCAGGGTATTGGGGTATTGCAGGAACGCAAGGTCGCAGCAACCCATGGGATGGCTCAAAATGCAGGTCTTCTTGAGTCTAGTGGGTCTCACCAGGCTCTGCGTTCGGGTCGTCGTTTTCAGAGTCCCCAGGTCAATTGGAAGAAAGGGCTTCAGCAGGCTCTGGTTACACAGCAGGCTCTCCGGTCGCTGGAAATCATCTCTGCCGCTTTTCCTTCGTCATCCTCTTCGCTTTTCCGTTCCAATTGTCAACATGACTTCAGCTTCCAGGTTTCCAGTATTTATCAGGAATTACAGCACCACCTCTGCATTCTCTCCCCGCATTTTACAAGAAAGTGGCGTCTGGTTTCCCAATCAGGACAGCCAGCCCCCCACTGGGATTGGTCCCAGTTGAAGCAAGGCGTAAGACAAAGGAGCGGGAAGTTTTGGACTCCTTCCCCACTTCCTGTGCTTACAGACTGACTGGAGCCTGGGCGGCGTGGCCAGGGGTCTCCCGCCAAAGACAAAACTCACACAAAGGAATTTCCAGCTCTGTATGTCAGGGGAAGGAACAAGAAAGTACAAGAAACACTAAAATGGCAGAAAAAGAAAACCGGTCATTTTGGTAAAATGAGCACCTTTAGGTGCCTTTACTGTAGCTGTGATCACAGCCTGCGGTAAAGGTGCACCAAATTAGTAAAAGGTATCACTGCTACCAGCCATTAAAGGTAAGCTTGTCACTGTAACAGAATTGTTAGTTTTAGTGTGAAAGGGGATACAATGCGTCTCCCCAGCACTCCATTTAAGGTGGGGTGTGTTGGTTTCACCTAACAAAATGTAAAGATACAAAGATCCTTTCTGCGGGGTTTGGCTAACTAGCCATGGAGTAGGACGTGCCTCGCTGGACTGCTCCTGAGGATCCGACTTTGATCCGGAACAAAACGCTGGAAAAATGACCTGCCCACTTTAAGAATATAAGCAAAGGTGTCGGAATTGGTGGCCCATACTAACCGCGAGAAGCAAGGAAGCTGATCTAAGCATCACGGAGAAAACAAACTTTGGAACATACGGCCACGTATACTTGTGGACTGGCAAGATGGCGGACTACAAAGGAGTCGCAGCCGCGACTGAGGAATAGACTGAGCAGTGCGAGGGAGACTAAAGAAGCAGACCGGCAGTGGACATCTGGGTAGCGCCTTGATCTCTTGCCCTTTCGCTCCCCATGTTGTGAGAGTTGCTGGCTGGCAGAACGCAGCGCCTAGCGGGATGGGGACAGCTGCGGCGCCTGGAGTGATAAAGCGCGCTGTGTAACAGGCACAGTAGTCGCGTGGAGCGACACCTGCTACAAATTCATTGTAGCTGTAGGCTCCGATGGAATGCCTTAAGTGGCCGTGCACACTGTGACACGAGAGGATTGAAAGGACGGATACATTGTCGCACATCGTGACCTTGAACGGACATTGGCAGGGGAGCCGCGCTGAGGGGCGGTGTCAGCGCAGCTCGCATGCAGAGGAAAGGCTGAGTAAATGATCGGAGTACCCCATAAAAGTGAATGATGACTTTGGAAGGGGTGCCCCGCGATGCAGTATGAAAGCATGAGAAGCTAGTGTAAGGTTGGGGAGAAAAGGAACACTCGGGCACACGGCACCGGTGCGGCTTGCGTGTAATACTACTGCCCATGAATGCATAAGAAGTTGTTCTGCACAAAGAGTCTCCCTCCCACCGAGGTCAAGTGAATAAGCACGCTGTGCGGACCAGTCGTTAATCACAGTAAGGAACGAAATGGGGTGTAGGCACTAAAAGCCTGTCACGTGAAATATTGTGCTGGGCAATACAGATGCGGTAGCATCTAAGCATAACTACACCTGATGTGCCCCGAGAAGACGGTGGGAGACGACGTGGTATGAATAGAGCTATTGGAACAATGGGTTACTGACACGGTAGGCAGACCCTCGCTGAGGGGCTTGGACGGCACCAGATATGGCGGGACATGTTGCCAGGAATAATGGACAATATATGAGGACTTTTGCATAGCAATAACAGGAAGGGGCCAGGAAGGTCGCTGGATGGCGGCATAAGCAGGAGTACGGAATTAAGTAGGCTGAAAGCAGATGCTGCGGGACAGTAGCCTTAAAGTGGACACACAACTCCGAACTCTACGGAGGTCTGAGGCACAGTGGTGGTGGCAGGGAGGGTGTGCCTATTGGCCTGCAGGAACAGTCTAAGGGGACATTGCCTACAGCAGTCAGAGGACGACGTGGGAGAACACAGCCCATTCGAAACACAACCTCACATGCCATAACATATCGCAACTCTCTGAAATAGATGTTCCAGCGCCTGACTGAACAGGTAGAGGCACGATAACGTTGAAGAGCTGGAACCAGACACATAGGGAAGTTGTCACAATGTCAGTTAAAGGATTCAGGGCCAACAGCAAGCAACCCACAATGGAGACCTTTGCAAAGGCACAGCGGACTACCTCGACCCCGGCACAAAGCGGAGCGGCCGCTTCCGTGGAAGGTACCCCAGAAGGAGAAAATCATCAGATCCTAGCCGCCATAACAGAACTGAGTGCCAAATGGGGGACGGCTATGGCAGACCTACGGACGGCCTTGGAAAACAAAATAGACGCAGTAGGAATCGAAGTCACCCTGCTGCGACAGGATGTCAGGGCACTGGCAGAAAGGACAAGTGGCCTGGAGAGCGCGGTCAAGACTAACACAGATGTCAGCACACAGAATGCGAAGGAGGTCCACATAGAGGTTGCTAACCTCGAAAACCGAGCGGAAGAAGTGGAAGGAAGGGCAAGACGCAACAACATCTGGGTGGTCGGCCTGTCGGAGGGAGAAGAGGACCACACGGATTATGTGGAGAATATGATCCTGCAAGAGATAGGGGCAGACAAGCTCTCACAAGGGTTCACGGTCGAACGTGCACATCGGACCCTGATGAGGCAGCCATGGCCAGGGGCCCCACCACGAGCAATAATTGCGAAAATCCTGAACTATAAAGGCAGGGAAAAGATAATGGAGTATTTTCGTAAAAGGGGAACGATAGAAAGAGCATCCGCTAACATCACGGCGTATCCCGACTATACTATGTTGGTGCAAAGACAGGGGTATAGCTACGTGGCGGTCAAGAGGAGACTGCGCACGTCTGGTATCAGGTACATGCTCTTGTACCCTGCCAAGCTAAAAGTTAGCACAAAAGTAGAGCACTCTTTTTTTGACACCGCAGAGGAAGTGGCGAAGTGGCTGGGCTTGCAGGGCAGCCCAGAACAAGATGAGGAGCAGGATCGCCAGAAACACGATAAGTGAGGAGAATGTATCGAGAACACTGAGGGGGGATAAGTGGGAGGGGAATCCTCACATGAGGCTTCTGAACATTTGAACTGTATGGTGTAGCTTATGGACGCTATATCCCTGTTGGACTGGAATATAGCGAATAAAATGTGTAAGTGAACTGGGTAGCACTAGGCGTAGTAAATTTAAAATAAACAGGAGCGACAGGACGAAGGCAACCTACCCCCAAGAACTAGTAGTAAGGTGGCCATTAGGGCGACTTTACCCTGCTGAGCCGCGAGTACAGGCTTTTGCCAGAAAGGGCTAGATGCGGGGGTGCCTGAGATCCAGGGATGGAGCTGGGAAACAGTTGGAAGGGTGTTGTTGGGGAAAGGCAGCCAGGGGGGTCGGAGGGAGGTGAGAGGGTTTGTTGCGTTTATAGTTAGGGGGAGTTTAAGTTGGGGTACAAGCCTACATAGACGAGTGAAGCGACTGGAGCTGGATTGCATAGGCGGGGGAGGAAGAGGGATTCTGACATGCCATGGGGGAGCTTAAAATAATCACTTGGAATGTCAGGGGACTCAATAGTTACCTGAAGAGAAACAAGGTCATGCTATACCTACGGAGACAGAAGATAGATATTGCCTTCTTACAAGAGACGCATCTAATGCGAGATAAGATGGAGATGATTGGGAGGAAATGGAAGGGAACCATGGTGGGTTCACCATTTTCGGCTTACGCTAGGGGTGTGATCATCTGGGTGGCAACTCACGTCCCGTTTCAGCTGTTACAGACGCTGGTTGAGACGGACGGACGGGAGGATGGTGGTAGTGAGGGGATTGGTGGAAAACAGGGAAATAAGTGTTGTGAATACGTATGCCCCGAACCAGAATACAGCGCCATATTTTAAAACCCTGTGTAACAATCTTAGTATGTGTGTGGGGAGTGCGGTGATTTGGGGGGGGACTTTAACTGTGTATTAAACCCTAGGGTAGACAGATCAGATGGAAAAATGGATAGGCCTGCCCCGTTAGCCAAAGCGTTACAGACGCTGCTGCAAGACTTTGGGTTGGAAGATGCATGGAGGGCGCGACATCCTCATGAGAGGCAATACTCTCATTACTTCGCCCCACAGCAACTGCACACAAGGCTGGATTATGTCTTTGTCACTCCAGAGATATTGACAGAGATCACGCAAGTTGAATATAAAACTCGGATCCTTTCTGCCCACTCGCCCATGATCCTTAGATGGCAATGTTGCCCCCCGAGAGCAAGAATCCCGACGTGGACCCTCAGAGCAGGGGCGCTCAGAGACCCCCTTTTTAGGGAGGATATGAGGGAAGAGATTGTTAGCTATTTTGAGACGAACACGGCAGTGTGGATTCGGTGGGCATGTTGTGGGAGGCCTTCAAAGTTGTGATGAGGGGGTTGGCCAATAGCGAAATCTAGGGGGCTGCAGGGTGGGATCCTGGCGGACCTGCAGGAAACCGAGGGAGAACTGGAAAGGGCACTGAAGGGAGAAGACAGTACCAGCCAAGACGCTGATCTGATGGATCTAAGGCTGCAGCAAAAGTGCGCAGGGCACTGGGAGGGGTTGTGTAACCTTAACTATAAAAAGTACATAGAGAGACAGCATGCGGGAGGAGATAAAGCAGGATGGATCTTGGCATCTTGGCATGGTTATATAAAAGTGAAACCCCTAGACCCCCGATCAGATCAATAACAAGCGAAAGACGGAGGGTGGTGGATACCCAAGAGGGGATTAATCAGGAATTTGCAAACTATTACGGGCTGCTGTATGGGGACGACGGAGAGGATAATCGTGCAATGATAGCAGAAACACTGGAGGACATAGAACTGCCGCAGATTAGTGCTGAGGAAAGGGAGGAGCTGTACGCATCGATCACCTTGGAGGTGCTAGAAGAGGTGGTGAGACAGTTGCCAACTAGTAAGACCCCGAGGGATGATTGACTCCCAAGTGCATTTTTCAAAATATTTAAGGACGAGGTGCTCCCTCCGCCGCTAGAAATGCTGAATGAGGCGTATGAGCTAGGCAGATTGCCAGAGTCACTCAGAGAAGCGATTATAGTACCACTTCCCAAACCTAATAAACCAGGGCATAGCTGCAGTTCTTATAGACCCCTGTCGATCATAAATCAAGACAGTAAAATTCGAACTACAGTTTTGGCAAACAGGCTAAGAAGGGTCATAGGCAAATTAATACATCCGGACCAGACGGGCTATGTCCCCAATAGAAACATATCCAATAATCTTAGAAGGCTCCATAGAGTCATAGAATATGGAAACGAAAGCGAGGACGAACTGGTGATTGTTTCGCTGGACGCAATAAAGGCCTTCGACTCAGTGAAATGGCCATGGTTGTTGGCATCCCTGGCTGGCTGTGGGATGGGTCCAGGATATCTACAGTGGGCTAAAATGTTATATAGCGAACCGCTGGCCAGAGTTAAAACAATGTCAGTGATATCAGAAAGATGGAAGCTCCGAAAGGGAACCAGACAAGGCTGTCCATGGTCCCCCATGCTTTACATATTGGCCCTGGAACCCCTAGCGATCTACTTAAGGCAACAATATGACACAATGGGCATCCCTGTGGGAGGTGAACAACACCTGATATCCCTATACGCAGATGACATACTATTGTATTTGCGGCATCCAGAGGAAAACCTCCAATATATTTTGGAGGTGATGGGAAGGTATGCGGAAATGCCTGGTATAGCGGTGAACCCTCAGAAGTCTAGCATGTTCCCATTAGGTGTCTATAAGGGGATCCCCCCGAAACAACTACCGGTGTTGCAGGTACCATGGGCAGCTAGTACATTCCGCTACCTTGGCATAGATATATACCACGGTGGCGATGTCTTTCTCGTCTTCAACCCCGCGTCCGGGCTTCAAGAACTGCGTGGACTGTGGTTCCAAGATGTCGGTCACGGACTCGCACAACGCCTGCCTCTGGTGCCTCGGGGAGGCCCACGATACGGACGACTGTGACTTTGCTCACAGCAAAGGCCTTTCAGGAACGCAAGAAGAAGCTGTCGGTAGGCCGGGTGTCTAAGCCCCAGAAGTCGAGGTCTGCGGGGCTTTCGACGGATGACTCGAGGGGCGACTCTCCGCGTCATCGTCGGAAGTCCAGTGGGTCTCTTTCCAGGAGTTGGTCTTGCCACTCCTCCGCCTCTTCGAGGCATTCCCGGAAGCGCCGGCATAGGTCGCCTTCCCTGTCCTCTTCCGAGGACTCTGCCCGTCGGCGGGTCGCTTATCCCTCCATGCAAGCGACACCGGAGGAATGGGCTTCCTTCGGGAAGCAGATGCTAGCGATTCTGGAATCGCAGGGCACCGGTCCGTCCGCGCCTCCGAGTGGGTTCGGTCAGCACCGGTCGAGAGACACCGCTCGTACGCCTTCGGGCTCGGGTGGTCGGCACGGCTCGCGGGATAGGTCCCGCTCGGATAAGGGTAGCCGTTCTCGCCATGCACGTGCCAGGTCCCGGTCCTCGACGCGCTCGAGACCGTGCGATCCTGTGCCGTCTTCAAAGAAGATGTCGACACCTGTGGCGCCTAGGTTGTCGACGATTTCTCTTGAGGCTCCGCCTCCGAGGGGGTCGTCGACACCGCCGGCGCCTAGGTTGTCGAGAGACACGCTCGGAGCTCCGGCTTCGAGGACTGTGTCGACGCCGCCGATGCTGGTGGCGCTGCAACTGACGTCGACGCCGATTCGCTCGATGCCGACTCGTTCGGCGCCCTCGACGCCCTTCGAGGCGGTGGTGTCGGAGGGGCCCCGTGGCACGGGGTTTGCCCCTAGAAAGGCTAAGGCTAAGGTCCGGCACTGCTTTGGTCCACAGAGGTCTAACTCTCCCCGCCTGGAGTACATTTCAGAGGGTGATGAAGGCTCTGATGGCGGCCTGGTTCCGGTTACGGTTCCAGATGACCTTATCTCGGGCCATAGCCAGTTTGATGACCTGAGGCAGTCGCTGCATGATGCCAGTGGAATCGACACCTCTCCGGAGGTGGAGTTTTGTCGGCCGGACCCTGGCACTCATGCCGTTTCTTCATATCGGCGCCTTATGTCTCGGGTTACCGAGTACTTGGGTTGGTCAGCTCGTTCAGGATGATCTCATGGACATCCTTGATCTCGGTCCACCCACTGACCCGGTTTTGCCTTTTCATATGGCTCTGCAGAGAAGGGTGGCAGCGGCTTGGACTGCTCCGGAGAGTCTCCCGGCAGTGGGCAAGTCTTTGTCGCGAAAATACCATCCAGCCAGTAGCGACCCCTGCTACTTGTCTAGGCACCTCACCCCGGAGAGTTTGGTGGTGCAGGCGGCTACGGCCCCGGCAAAGCAGGCGTCGTATCCAACCTCCGCCCGTATAGGGACGACAAACCTTTTGACGGCTGGTTTTCTTCGGGGGGGTATGGCGCTTGAGGCGGCCAACTCCATATGTGCCTTGTCTCGTTTCACACACACTCTGTGGAACTGTGTTGCATTAGCGGCTGATCATATTCCCGAAGGGGACAAACAGGATGGTTTCCTTGCTATGGTTCAGGATGGCAAGGATGCCATGTGTGAGGCCGTTCAGTCGGGTTTGGACTTGGCGGATTGTGTCAACCGGTCCATGGCGGCAAGCACCGTAATGCGCAGGTTTGCGTGGTTGCGGAAGTCTGGGTTCGCTCCTGATGTGCAGTCCCGGCTCCTCAACATGCCTTTTGACGGTGAACACCTTTTTGGCAGCAAGGCTGACGAGAGCCTTGAGAGGTAGCAGACCTCCAAAGCTGCAGCGAAGTCGTTGGGCGCTGCAGTTCGACAACCTCCGCCTTTTCATCCTAGGGGACAGCAGTGGAGGGAAGGTTCCTTTCGCTATTACTCGTCCTTCAGTAAAGCGAGGGGAGCTACCAGTCAAAGAGGCCATCGTAAGAGTGCCAGAAGTGGAAACAAAGGTACTCGAGGTGCCAAGGCCGCTCGGGCAGTTTCCTCTTTGCCCTCAGGCAAAGCCGCAGCCGCTACCACTCAGTCATGAGGCCAGGTCCCATGGTTCACCGGTTGGGGGAAGGCTGACGCAGCATCTTGTAGAGTGGCAAGCCATTACTTCGGATGTGTGGGTTCTGGAGATCATAACCCACGGCTACTGTCTTCCTTTTCGGCAGAGGCCTCACGACAATCCACGAGGGAACCTCTCTTTGAAGTATCCGGATCCGCTCCTTGAGCAGGAAATTCAAGCCCTGCTGGAGAAAGGCGCCATAGAACTGGTGCCTGCAGTGGAGAGGAACAAGGGATGGTATTCCCCTTATTTTTTGATTTAGAAGAAAGACGGGGGATTGAGACCCATCATGGACTTGCGCGGTTTGAACAAACTCCTCAGGAAGGACAAGTTCAAGATGGTGACTCTTTCTCAAGTCCTCCAGGCCCTTCAATTTCAGGACTGGTTGGTGTCTCTCGACCTCAAGGATGCTTACTTCCATGTGCCGATCCATCCCAAGCACAAGAAGTACCTGAGGTTCGCGGTTGGCGACTCGCACTTTCAGTTTCGGGTCCTGCCGTTCGGATTGACCTCCACCCCGAGGGTTTTCACCAAGCTCATGGTGGTGGTGGCAGCGCATCTCAGGAAAGGGGGGATTCACGTCTACCCCTACCTGGACGATTGGTTGATCAGGGGGAGCTCTCCCGAGCAAGTCCTGGATCATCTGTCCGTCACCTGCCACTCCCTTCACAGGCTGGGCTTCTCCCTCAATTTAAAGAAGTCCCATTTGACACCAACGCAGCGGCTCCAGTACATCGGAGCAGTGCTCGACACGTCCCTGGGGCAGTTTTTTCCTCCTCAGGTGAGGGCTCTTCACATTCAGCAGATGGTGCACAAGTTTCAACTTGCCCAGAATCTCCCAGCGTCCGAGTTCTTGAGACTGCTCGGCCTCATGGCATCCTGCATTCTTCTGGTGCCAGAGGCTCGTCTGCGGATGAGATCTTTGCAGTGGGCACTCAAGCTCCAGTGGTCTGTCCTCCGGCAGGCTGTCGGACCCTGTTCAGGTGCCGTCCTCGGTAGCCCGGGACCTTCTGTGGTGGGCCGTCGAGGGCAATCTGATGAAGGGGGCCGCATTTTGGCTTCCCTGGCCGGAGGTGACGATCGTGACGGATGCATCCCTCACGGGTTGGGGAGCTCATGCCAACGGGCTGACAGTCAGCGGTCGTTGGTCTCTGTCGGAGTCCAGACTCCATATCAATCTGTTGGAGCTGAGGGCCGTCAGGCTAGTCCTGAAGGCTTTTCTGCCGACTGTGCACGGAAAGAGTGTCCTGATTCTAACGGACAACACGGTGGCCATGCACTAGCTCAACAAAAAGGTGGGGGCAGGGTCACTTCCGCTGTGCAGGAAGGCGATGCAGCTCGAGTTCTGGGCCATCCAGCAGGAAGTTTCGATCTCGGCGGTTCATCTGGCCGGAGACGACAACGAGACGGCGGACGCTCTGAGCAGGCAGAGCACGATCTCTCACGAGTGGGAGCTGGCTCAGGAGATTCTCCTGGAGATCTTCGCCTTTTGGGGGACCCCTCAAGTGGATCTCTTCGCCTCCAGTGTCAACCGGAAGTGTGAAAGGTTTTGCTTGCGGGAATTTCCTCCAAAAGGAGCCTTAGGAGACGCGTTCGTGGTGGAGTGGTCATTCCCACTGCTGTATGCGTTTCTTCCAGTCCCCGACATCCCGCAAGTGCTGCGGAGGTTACGGAGGTTCGGTTCCCGGATGATCCTCACTGCTCCGGCGTGGGCCCGGAGGACGTGGTACCCGGACCTTCTAGACTTGTCCATCTGCCCTCCACGTCGTCTTCCCTACCGAGACGATTTGCTCTCACGGGAGGGGGGTCAGGTTCTCCATCCAGAGGTCAGATCCCTCAATCTTCACGCTTGGCTTCTGAAAGGTTGAGGTATAAGGATTGGGACCTCCCTGAAGACGTGATGGAGGTGTTGCTCTCAGCCAGGCCGCCGGCAACTAAGTCTCTGTACTGTTGCCGTTGGAGAAAGTTCTGCGACTGGTGCAGAGTTCAGAATGTGTATCCTTTTGAATGTGACATTCCCATGGTTCTGTCTTTTTTGCTTTCTTTGGCCCACAGGGGCTTGCAAGTGGGGACCATTAAAGGTTACCTGGCGGCGCTGTCCATATTTAAGCGCTCGTCTGAAGAGTGTTCCTATTTTAAAATTCCTTTAATTTCGCAGTTTTTTCACTGCGTGAAGTTATTGCAACGCTGGCAGTACGACCCTACACGCCCTTTCTAAGATGTTTCCCTCAGTGAGCCCCCAATGCGATCACCGGTGTGGGAATATCGCAAACTACTGGCACATGTGGTGGGACTAGGGTACAGGTATACTGGGCCAAGGTTCTGGGTTGAATCGGGGACGCAGGGGGATGGGAGCTGAGGCTTCTTTTGGCGGCTTGTGCATGCCATGCCAGGTATTGGAAGAGAACAGCCCTCCCCGTTTTGAGAGAATGGTCTAATACAGCCAAGGAGATGTATTTAATGGAGAAAATTACTGCAGCCATCCACGAAGGTGGAGCTTCCGTAGCGGTTGAATGGCAACAATTTTGTAATGTTTTTGGGCGAGGTGGAAGAAGCTGAGAGATTTATTTATTTGTATTTGTAATGCGTGCAACAGCCCGAAGGCATCGTGACGCTTGTTACAGTGAGTGATCAGATTAGTTTAGTTACACACAAAATAACATAGATTCATACTTATTGTACAATTTTGTAAGAAACAGTTTGTAAGGCATTGCTTGGAAAGTGAGAAAGGGTAAGAGAGAAGAGAGTGGATTAGTTAAAGAGGGCCGTTTTAAGTTTTTTTCTAAAGGTAGTGAGAGAAGTTTCTGCTCGGAGGGCAGTGGGTAGCACATTACAAAGCTTGGGGGCTAGATATGGGAAGCCTATCCCTCCTGCTTTGGCCCTGTTGATGTGTGGTACAATGAGTTGGTTGGTGTAGCATGTTCTGGTAGGCCTATTTAAGGTGTCCCTGGATAGTGTGTCTGAAAGGTATGACAGGGCTGTAAGGTTAATGCATTTGTGTGTAGTCATGAGAATTTTGAAAGTGATGCAGTCTTTCACTGGGAGCCAGTGGACGGTCCTTCTCATTTTGAGATGTGGTCTCTTTTTGCAATGCTTAAGGCTGCTCTTGGTGAGTTATTTTGGGTGATTTGGAGTTTATTTGTTTTTTGTGAAGCTGCTGGCTAGGAGTGCATTGCAGTAGTCGAGCTTTGGCCCCTAAGGTGGCTCTTGCTATTGAGAGACAGTTGTCCTTAGTTGGGAAGGGGTTTATGGCGTTAATGAGTTTGGTGCTTAGGGCGGAGGCGGAGACTATAGCTCTGAGTTGCTTGTTCATTGACAGAGTAGCATCAATGTGGGCCCCCAAAGTCTTAACAGGTGATAGGACTGGGATGATGCAATTGTCAATGTTGAAGTTGGCATAGAGACAGTCAAATTTAGCTAGGGTGGACTTTTGGCCAAGAATAAGAATCTCTGTCTAGTTCCCGTTGAGGCATAGGCCATTTATGGCCATCCATGCTTCGATGGTGGAGTAGATTTGCCGTAGGGCTGTAGTGTCTTGGTGATATGAGCCTGTTAGTGGAAGGAGCACCTGGGTATCGTCAGCGTAGTTTGTGTATGCGATCCCAAGTGCATCCGGTTTATCAAAAAGGGTCTTTGTGAAGAGATTGTATAGCGTAGGGGCCGTACAAGATCCCTGTGGGACACCACAGTGAATGATGGTTGGAGCTGCATTAGCTATGTTTGAAAAGACTTTCATTGCTCTCCCTTCTAAGAAGGAGGTGATCCAGGAAGCTGCTTGGTCAGAGAAATGCGCATAACGCGTGCGGTGTGCAGTGAGCGTTTTATGATCCACAAGATCGAGCGCCGCTGAGAAGTCTAGGAGGAGGAGGAGGGCTGGTTTGCCTTTGTCCAGGATTTGAGTGATTTAATTTTTGAGGTCTAGCAGGGCGGTTACAGTTATGTGGCCTTTGCGAAATCCAAACTGTCTTTTTCTTATGATGGAGTTTGTTTCTAGGTAGAGTTGGTTCTTGCTGTGAGCTGCTGTGTCTAAAATTTTGAGAAGAAAGGGGACGGTTGTTATAGGCCGGTAGTTATTAGGCTGCAGGGGTCTAGTGTTTTTTGTTTAAAAGGGGGGCGTACCCAAGCTTCTTTAAGGCTGCTTGGGACAATGCCTGTTTTAAATGAGGCGTTGATGAAGGTGGTCAGGAGCGGTGTAAGTGACTCGGCACGCTCCTTAATGATTTTGGGGGGGCATATATCACCCCTGCACTGCGATGGTTTAAGGTGTTTGAGGATGTCTTCGACTTCTACTTCTGAGATGTCTTTAAATGCGAATTTAGAGAAGTTGGTGGTTTTGCGTTTGGGCATAGTCTGTATTGGCTGGTTCTAGTTTAGTAAGGTTTTATAATGGTCTAGAATTTTATTTTGTAGGTGGTCTATTTTTTTGAGCATAGCAACTTGTATTTGGTGCACCAAGCTTCATCTTTAATGATCTCGTCTGTGCAGATAGGGGGATCTGTGAGTTTGTTAAAAATGTTAGAGTTCTTTGGATTGCAAGTTGGCGTCAGATATTCGCTGATTATACGCATGGGATTTGGCAGTGAATATGGCATCCTTGTACTTTTTGGAAGTTGTTTTGAAATTTTCTTCAGAAGCGTCACAAGGGTTAGCCTGCCACTTTTTTGAGCTCCTGGCGTTTGCTGTTACGTAAGGTTTGGAGCTCTTCTGTGAACCAAGAGTTTGAGTGGAATTACTTTTTTTCCTTCTTGTTTTCTAGGGGGCAGTGGTGTTAACTGCATGCGTAAGGGTATCCTTAAATAAATCCACTAGGATGTTTGAGTCTTGTGAGAAAGGGGGTGCTAAGCACGGGAGGTCAAGAAAGGGTCGGATGTTATCTGCAGTTAGCTTTTTTGCACTTCTAGCTATAGTAGGGTTCCTAGTGACTGTTTCGACAGTCCGTTTCGACTGACAACAGTTCTGACACAAAAGTGTCGGAAAAAAATGTTTAGAATGTTATTTTTTTTTATGGGGAGTCTCACAACCCCCCCCCCCCTCCCCCCGCCCCAAAAATCTCGTGTTTTTTTTTTTTAAACCCTTTTTTAACTATACTAAATTAAAATAAACCCTTTTAATATTAAAAAAATAATATTTAAAACCTTTTTTTCAGTACTTTTGTTTCGGACTTTTGTTATTCGAAACTATTGATTCAAAACTTTGCCTGGACACCCTATAGTAGCAGGTACAGGAGTGGTTATTTTGGTACTTGGGGTTGTAGGAATGGTGAATTGAATACAATTATGGTCTGTCCAGGGGTAGACAGTTTTGGAGGTGATAGTGGAATCACAATTGTGGTCGGCCACCCAATCAAGGGTATGGCCTTTGGAGTGGGTAGGGGTCATCATTTTCTGGGAGAACCCCAGAGCTGTGAGGTCCTTTGTGAATGAGGTAGCAGCTTTATCATTGGGGTCATTGAATCCAAGATTGAGGTCGCCCAGGAGTAGGGTTTTGGTGGATTTTTTTATATTTTCACTGAGTAGATGTGTGACGTGTCCTTGGAAGTCTGCAGGGAGTCCCGGGGCCTGTAGATGATATGAATTTTTTGGTGTTATTTGGTGAAAGTGACAGTTTGGCTGATAGGACGTCTGCATTACCCTCCCGTGGGTGGGGCATGAGCCTGAAAGGTAGGGCATCTTTGAAGATCAGAGCTACCCCCTCCTAATTTAGAGGATCTATCCTGTCTGAGGATGGAGTAACCTGCGGGTAGGGCAAGAGTAATGGTCGGACTGGATGCCTCATGTAGCCGTGTTTCAGTGATGGCTAATATATCTAGGTCCTGGTTTAAGATGAGGTCATTGACTTCATGAGCAGTGAGAGAGCAGACATTATGCAGGGCGCATTTGTAATGCAGTGCAGGGTTATTTCTGTTTTGTTGTGCCTGTTTGGCTGCTGTAGGTGTGGAATTCTGTGGCTTAGTGGGGCGGAGATTGAGCTTTATGTTAGGTGGCAATGAATGACTGGAATTAGGGGTGTGCAGGCTGTGGTGATGAGTGCGTCTAGCAGGGGTGCGAGTTCCTAACCTCAGGTTTCTGCGTGTAGTATGCATGGGAAGGGCGGTGGTGTGCATGGTCAGAGTGCGTGTTCTGAGCCTAAGGAGTCTAGCGTGGTAATTGGGTGTATGAGTGAGTGCATGCGTGGTGTAGTGAGTGGGATGGTCGGGTCTGAGACTGTAAGTCATGGTGCAGTTATTTTGGCAACAGATGTCTAGACAGTTGAGGGTATACATCCTGGCATAAAGCAGTATGGTGTACACGATGAATAATGTACCTAACATGCTAACGTAGTGGAGCACATAATGAGAAAGATTTGGAAACAGATAAACGTTAAGCTATTTCAAATATGCTACGCTCATGACACTTGTGCTATTTCAGAACCCATTTGGCAAGAGACAAGTTAGGCTATTTCACAATAAGTTTAGCTAAGAATAATAGGGCCATTACAATCAGCTAATAAAAAAGTTAGGCTCTTTCAAAAACATGCCTACCAGATGACCGATACATACATATACATATAGCTGGGGAGTGCTATTTCAAATAGGCTTAGCTACTAAAAAGTTAGGCTAATTCAAAACATGCCTCACTAAAGATAGGCTATTTCAAAACATGCCTCACAAATGACAAATGGGCTAATTCAAAACATGCATCACAAAAGATAGGCTATTTCAAAACATGCCTCACAAATGACAAATAGGCTATTTCAAAACATGCCTCACAATTGACAATTAGGCTATTCAAAGCACGTTTGGCTGATGATAATGGACACGTTTGGTTAAGTATAACTGGAGTATAGGCTAGGGTGGTAACTCTGAGAAGAAGCTATAGTTAAAGCTAGTAATGGCAGATAAGCAGTGCCATGCGCAGCATCTCGGCTACGTTCAATTTGTTCATTGTAAAGGTAACACATTACAAATTACTTGTTAGTCTGGCGGCGAGAAAGCTGATGTGATTATCAGTCAGCAATGCTCATTTATGATAGTATAGCATATGAAGTGGATGGCATTAGACAGATCAGTTTAAAACGTGAGTATGCGTTCCAGCATAAGAAACATACAGTATGTGAAAACGCCAGGTCAGGCGGGCACATCGAGTGAGAGATAAAGTACGTGCACGGTCAGTAGCTCAAATTGGCAAAGTACATAGAGGCATTACCTTGGGGTAGCTGCGCAGAAACACACAAATTGTGCAGAGCCAGATGCAGAGAGGCAGAGTCGTGCTTAGAATGTACAAAATCAACCGAATGATATTAGGGGCCTTACAGTAGATTATAAGCATAAAGCAATTAAGTTGGATGCTATCCAGAGTTTCATTAAAATTCAAGGTGGGTTGCTTACCACACATGGGTCCCAGCAACAGTGGGAGAAGATCGTTTGTCAAGGTCACAAACGAAGTATCCTGGCTCTGTCAGCTCTGGACAGGCTCAGGACAGGAAGGTGCCTTGTTGGGTGGCCTTAGTGGGTGGGCCGGCTTTTGCCTGCTGGCGAGGGGATTGTCTGATGTAGCTGCACTCCTCCAATCATGGAAGTCTCAGCCTGATGGAGGCAATGGCTGCAAGCAGATTATTTCAATCAGCCATCTTTGAATTACCAAGGCCTCATGGAGCCTGATGGAAGCTGAGGGGTAATACAAGGATTTCTCCGCATAAACTGGAAACACGGTTAAAAGCTGAATTCAAGCATCAGATTCCCGATTTTAAGGCGCACAGCAGTATTCAAAACTGCCCGTTTCGGAAAGCGCCGTAAAAAGGCCTGGAAGACTGGGGGATACAGCCCTGGCCTCACCTGATGTGAAAAGGGCACTGCTCCGGCAGGGGGGTCCTGCACCTCCAGGATTCCAGATCATACAGTAAGACCTGGCCCGAATGGTGTAGGAATGTGAGTCGTACATCAAGGACCGCAGTAATGTTGACTTGGAGATCCCAAGACCACTCGGATATTGAGTCAATTGAGCGCAGTTTGAGGTCATTGACACAAGGACACAGATTGACTCTGTGGGCTGGTGGGAGGAAGGGGGCAGGTAAGGGAGGGTTGTGGGGGATTTTAAGGGTAAGTTGTAACAATATAATTGCCTGTAGAGAGACGTGCCTCTATGTTGGTTGGAGTTATTGAGATGTATTGGTTATGTTGAAAATCAATCAAATTCAATATACAAAAAAAAACAACTTCGACCCAAACATACTTACCAACTACCGCCCAATAACAGTACCCTTTCTACTGAAAATTCTAGACAGGGTAGCTTACATTCAAATACAGAAATACCTTGAAGCCAATAATATCCTTGGGTTATGACAGTCAGGTTTCCGCCCCAAAACACGGGACAGAAACAGCACTCGTGGATTTAAAAATGCAAATGCATGACTTCAACGATAGAGGGACGTTAGCCTTACTTCTCCTCCTTGACCTCTCGGCTGCATTTGATCTCAGCTGCATTTGTTCTCATGGTCCACAACATCTTGTGCAAACACTTGGCGTCAGCAGCACTTTTCTCCCCTAGCGTCACTTAATGGATAAAATCATTCTTAACAGATAGAACAATGAGTCTTCTCCGCCAATGCTGAAGCACCACCTACCGTTGTCTCATGCAGAGTACCTCAAGGATCGTGTGTATCTCCGATATTATACATCATCTTTACTAAACCCCTTTTTGACTTTCTTGATGATCTGGGTGTCGCCTACACTAATTACGCAGATGGCACCCAAATCCTCATACCCATCGCTGGGTACCATGTTACTGACACCGCCACACTCTGTGCCATCTACCTAACCATCCAAGGTTGGATGGCGCATCACGGGTTGTGCTTGAGCGACGACAAGACCGAGTTGCTACTCGTAGGTTCACAACTAAGGCTTGCCAAACTAAATGGTGCCTGCAAATTCTTTGATATCGATGGTAACACCATCAAAGTCTCTAATGAGGTAAACCCTGGACTTTACTTGGACTCGTCACTCACACTGTCTAAACAAGTAAATACGACCACGTTGGCTACAACTTCCACTTGCAAACTTATCAATGCCTGTAGACCATTCATGTCACCTGACAGCTGTATTTCTCTGGCCAGAGCCCTAGTCCTGACCCGAATAGACTACTGTAACGCCTTATATGCTGGCACTAAGATCCATAACATCCCAAAACTTCAGGTTCTGCAAAATAATGCCCTTAGAGCTGCACTTAACATCCTCAGATCGGCCCACAAATCTCCTCAACTAGACAGTCTCCATTGGCTCCCGGTACAAGAACGGATACGGATCATGTTCAAAACAATCTCCTTGACACACACATGCCTTCACCGGGTGGCCCAGCATACCTATCAGACAAAATATCAAAACCTCACTCTGTAAGGCCTACAAGAGCAGCCTACTTGCACCTCCTTGCCACACCGCGATATAAGCTCCAGGAAGCAGGTGGCAGCAGCTTTCCTACGATTGCTAGCAAGCAGTGGAATACCTTGCCTGTCCACTTGGAGCCCAAGAATCCTTTTGGATCTTCCGTAAACAATTGAAAACCTACCTCTTTACACAAATCCTGGGTAACCTACTTACTTCACACATCTTCAAATATTGAACCTTCACAAGTCATCTGTGGAGTCTTTGATGTAAATATATCTATTATTGTTGAGGACTGTTGTATATATGTAACCATGGAAACAATTGTAACTTTATCTGTAAGAAAAGCGCCCAGATGCCTTTGGGCTTGATGTGCTATATAAGCAACAAAATAAAATAAGAGGGCCCACATGTATACCCATGCTTCAACGACTGGTTGGTCCAAGTGGAATCGGAACACAACCTCTAGATTTATAGATATCCTTTACCAATTGGGTTTCTCCATCAAACACAAAAAGTGGCAGCTCTAGCCTACCCAAGCCTTGGTCTTCCTGGGTCTGTTGTGGGATCCCAGGGAGCAGAGGATCTTCCCCACCATGGAAAAGGTGGCAGCTATGAAGACGGCTACTGGACACTTTATCAGCAGTCCGACAACTTCAGCCTGGTGGTACCAACATCTGTTGGGAATTATGGTGGCATGCCTGCTGGCGGTTCCACATACAAGGCTAAAAATGAGGAGGGTGCAGTTATAGCGCTCAGCCTCCTGGAACCAGGGGACAGGTTCACAAGCAGCATCAGTCTCCATCCGGGCGGAACTCCACCAGGATTTGGTTTAGTGGAGGCAAGACACCAATTTTATGGCAGGCAGACATTCATGCAGCCCCTGCCGAATTGTACCATCACAACGGATTCCTCCCTGGACGGCTGGGGAGCCACGCTGGGTGACCACAGTGTTACACAGCCTATGAACAAGGGAGAACCAGAAGAGTCACATCTACTCCCTCAAACTGAAGGCCATACAACTGGCTCTCAGGGCCTTCCCTCATCTACCTACAGGAGCGCAAGGTCCACCATCCATCCATCCATCCCTCCCTCCCTTGCCAGCTGCATTCCTTGATCAGAGGTCGTCACGGGCATTTTCCCTGCCATCCTTCAGGTAGGTGCATTCGCCTTGACCACCTGCGCAAAAAAGAAAGAAGATTCCACAAACTTTTGGCAATTTTGAAAACTTTTTAAAAACAAGCCATATTAACGCTCTGCATTGTGCATTATCAGCACGTTGTCTGGGCTATTCCTACTTGCCCACAAGCTGCCTCTAGCAGCTTATCCAAAGTTTGCTGCATTCTGCCTTCATTTTTGCCAATGGAACCATGCAGCAACTGTAAGATAGCTGCCACTTTGTTGTTGTGCTATTGCAGACTTGATGCTCAAATCCTAATCCATCCTGAACTCTGATAGGTTGGAGGAATGGCTTTCTGACCAACCGGGGACTGGCCAGCTTTAGCCGGCCACTTCAGAAAAGGCCCACTTTTGAGGCCCCTGTCTGCTCCCTGTCCGCGTCCAGGAAGCTATTTGGGGTCCTCCCCGCACCTTAACTACAATGATGCTGCCACCTCACTCCTCTAAGAAATACGGACTGGCTTGACATTGTAACCTCCTGAACTATGAGTTAGTTCCCTCCTTCTGGACTCACTTCTACCACCTTTGACTATCACTGTTCTTTCTGCTTGTTTCTCCTTTGTTGTCTTTCTGTTTCACATTGCTTCTTAAAGCCCTTTGCTAACATCTGAATTGCTAATTTGAAAGTCAAATTGTGCTGTTTTTGCAATGTTTGCTTGAAAGTCACATTTTGCTGCCCATTGCTAACTTCCCTGTACTTTTCTTGTAAACTGTTGCTTCTCTGTAACTTGTCGGCCCAGTGACCTCACCACTCTTTTGTTCCACACCTACCTGCCTCCTCCCTGCTTTCTCCCCCCTTTCCTTGCTTTCCACTCCCATGGCGCTTTCTGTTTCTCCTATCTTTTCCAACTGCTTCTCCATTGACTATCCTTCCCTTCTCACTAGGTCTGGCAAGAAGAAGCTCAAAAAAGGATATCTTGGCCTCCAACACTGGTCTTCCTATTGCAGACACCTACTCCAAGGCTTCCTTCAGACAGACACTCAATGACATCCTCTTTGTCGTTCCCTCGCCAGATGTATGGTCTCTTCATATGAGCTCTGTACTCTGGCCTATCTCCTCCTCTCCCATTAATGGTGGCACTCAGTCATCATTAATGCCTACCTTAATGGCACTGTCATGGTCCAAGGCCCTCAGGCCAATCTCCTCCTCTTTGATAGGCGCTTCCCTCGCCTCATCAATTTTCTCTCATCTCCTGCTGTCCCCCCTTCGCCTCCCTTCGCTACCTTGCCCTCTCTCTCTCTCCTCCTCTGCCCCTCCTAGGGCTCCTGCTCCTTCCTAGAGCGTACCTCTGATCTGTACCCCTTCCGAGGAAGGTCTTTAAGGCTGGCAACTTTCTTCATCTTGCCACTCTCAACTCTCGCTCTGTGGTCAAACACTCCTCTGACATCTGCCACCTCTTTGAAGAACTGAACATAATGTCATTGGAGTTTGTGAGCCATGTTTCACGGCCAGCTCTGTCACGTGCTTTGACACTTTCCTCCCTGATGGCTACAAGATCCTCTCAGCACCTAGATCATCCCGGTCCGTTGGGGGTGGGAGGGTAGCCCTGATCTTTGCTGAGTTGATTCCTGCCTCTATCATTCCCACCACTCAGACCTACTCCTCTTTCGAATGCCTTGTCTGTAGGCTCTGTCTCTCTCTCTCATAGCCATTCTCTTACCGTGGCTACTATCTACCTCCTTCTGATCAAATTACCTAATTTCTCTCTGAGTGGGCGGGCCTCTCCTCCTCCCTCCTGGCCACTACTACTCAACTTCTCCTCCTCGGTGACCACCATATCCATCTAGACTCTCCCTGTTTCTCCTCTTTACTGTTTTGTGACCTCTGTTACTTCCTCTCCCTCTCCATCTTCCCCTCTGGCCCGACTCACTCTGCAGGGCACACACTCGATGTCTTGATCTCCTCTGACCTCCCACGCTCCATCCCTCTGACCACTCCTCTCTCCTGGAGCGATCATTCCCTCCTCTCCTCTCATTTCTCCCTCTCTTCCCCCCAGGCCAAGCCTACCCCAACATTGCCACCTACCTTCTCGGACATGTGGCCCATGAAGCATGTGTCAGTTGAGGCTTTTTCCGACACTTTCTGTCCCCTCCTCCACCTCTGTCTGACTCTCATCCTGGTACAGCCCTGTCTCTGCTCTACTCTGCTATTTCTGATGTTCTTGCCCCTGTCCTGAGGATCCATTTGAAGTCCAAAGCCAAGTGCAATTCCTGGTATGACTCTGACCTAGCTACACTTATTTGCGCGTTCTCAATGTCACTGGGCCTAGTATGACCGTTGTTTTGTCTCCCCTGTTCCCTTCCCTTGCTTTGTCACACTCTAAAACACTTGTGTATGAGTGCGATAGAAATAGAATATCAATATCAATTACCGGTAATCAAGCACAAACCAGTCTGTGTTCTGACAGAGAGCTAGAACTTGCATGTACTACAAAAACCAACAAGGGAGCATCAGATTGCCTCCCTGGTGCAGGCTCACCATCGATATATATGGGAATGGGCTATAGCCCACAACATATGGCTTTCTGCAATCCACCTTCCAGGAGAATCCAACCTGGAGGCGGACAGACTCAGCAGATTGTGGGTCGACAACTACAAGTGGCAGCTGGACGAACATGTCCTGAGGGAGATCTTCTGGATGTGGGGGCAGCCCCAGATACCTTTTTTCGCCACGGAGCAGACACGGCAATGCCAACAGTTTGCCCCATGGACGGGGCAGGGGATCGCTGGGGGATGCCTTACATCTTCAATGGAACAGGATGTGGGCCTACGCATTCCCACCGATAGCACTAATTCACAGGGTCATTGGCAAGATCAAAGAAGCCTCGGACCTCGTACGGCTCTCTGCACAGGGCCTGGTGCCTCTCCCAGTGGGGGGGGGGGGAACTGCTCCTCTCCCAGCAAGGGGGGGACAGTGGTTCAACCCTCCCTGGAGAAATTAGCCCTAGCAGCCTGGTTCATGAGCACGTAACCCAGCAGCACCTTCACCTGTCTCGGGACAACCTGAAGATAATTCAGAAGGTAAGGTGCAACTCCACCAGGAACCAATACAGGAGCAAATGGACCAGGTTTTGCTTCTGGGCCAAGGAAGGAGTCGAAAACTGTGTGACATGCACACTTGATCAGGTGTTATCATTCTCTGCACATCTGGCAGAGTTAAGGATTCAGGTTGACACATGCCATACCTACATACCTAGCTGCGATAGGCGCATACAGAAATTCAGATAACAGATCATTCTCCACCTCCAACCCAGTTAAGAGGCATCTGACAGGGCTGACAAGGTGGTACACCCCTATCCAACGCCCACATCCGGTCTGGGATCTCATCGTGGTTCTGGGCGCTATAGCGCATAAACCGTTCGAGCCCATGGCGTCTGTCAACATCACTTGGTTACAATCAAAACAGCGCTGCTGGTGGGCCTCACTTCAGAGCGTAGGGTTAGCGAGGTTCAGGCCCTCGTGGCCTCGGAACCCTATACCACGTTCCATCGAGACAAGGTGGTGTTCTGACCCACCCTTTGTGTCTCCCGAAGGTGGTGTCTTTGTTTCATATCAACAAGGATATAGTACTACCAACTTTCTTTCCTAACCCAAATGACATGGCAAAAACGGTATTCCACAGTCTCCATGTCAAGAGAGCCCTGAAGTTCTACCTCAACAGGACAAAGGGCTTCTACAAGTCAGATGCGTTATTCATCACCTTCGGTGGGTAAAAGCCAGGTTGGCAGGCATCAAAGGCCTCGATAGCCAGGTGGATGGTTGCGGCCATTCAGGAGGCATACAACGGTCAGCAAAATGAGGTGCCAGCAAATCTTCACACTCATGGAGTCAGGGCCAAGGCCACGGTAGTCGCCTTCCAGAGGCATGTGCCATGGCAAACGATCACCAGGGCGGCTACCTGGACTACCCCCTCAGCATTCTGCAAGCACTATTGTCTAGATGGCAGTGCACGATCGGACGCAATCTTTGGGCAAGCGTTCCTGAGGAACCTGTACTCTCAAGGTCTTCAACGTCTCACCTCCCTGGGCCGTCAATCAGTGGTAATCGCTCATGCAGTATGGAGGAAAGGGGACGGGACGTAGGAGTAATTATACCTTACTCTCTGTAGTGACTAACCTACTCCTAATCCACAGTGCACTTTCCTCCATACACCCCACCATCCTCCCCCCTTAAAAAAAGGAACGTAGTTAGGCAGTTTAATCTAGCCGATGCATCAAAGTGGACTGAGGTGTGGCGCCAGAGAGCGGTGTCAAGGGAGCGTATGTTCCCGGGGCCACGCCCCTGCTCGCAAGTAAATTTAATGGGGCAAGACTTTTTCTGGGGAAAAAGTTTCCATTCCCGTCCCTAGCGAGGAACGCCCATGCAGTATGGAGGAAAAGGGACCCTGGACTAGAAGTACGTTAGTCACTACAGTGAGTACCTTATAATTTAGATCAACAAATTACTTGCATCTCTGTAATACCCATGGATGTTCCTCCAGCAGATTAGTAAAATATTATTTTATTTTTTAATTATGCGCCACATGCCCATGAGCCTCAGGTTGCACAAATAATGTAAGAACAGACTGCTAGACAGACAATAGGGACAAAGGAAAGCAAAGGCGTTGAATCTCTTCAACCTGGTTTCAACTTGAACAGATGCATTACGATGGATCTTTTAAACACAAGCAGGGAGAAGGACATGCTCAAGGAAAGAGGAAGAACCTTGCATTCTTTTGCTGCTTGCATTTCAAAAGTTTTCCCACCAAATTTCATCAACTAAAAGCGTGGCTGTAAGAGATTGTAGTTGTCACTGGAAGGCAAATTTTGCCTCGGTTGGCCGACTACTAGGCAGTTAGAGTTTGGGGAGCCAGGGCTGTCTGACATTTGTTTGTTAGTGACAACAATTTGTGGGTAATCCTGTGCTTGGCGGGAAGCCAATGCAAAGCCTGCCTAGATGGAGTAACATGATTTCGTTTTAATACACCATGAAGGGCTCTAACCGCACTGTTTTGAGCAGTCTCAAGAGAATGTAGATTAGCTTGGGGTGTTCCAATTAGGAGACTATTGCAATATAGTCAAGTCTGGTGTTAACAAGAGCAGCAGCAAGACGAGATCTATTTCCAATAGACAAGTAAGGCCTTATTTGTTGCAGGAGCTTTGTAACGTATCCACAGGATATGATATATGATATGATATGATGTGGCATTTATAACACGTCTGTACACAAGTGTTTCTTGGTGCGACAAGACAAGGAGGGGGAAACCTGAGGGAGGACAAAACAACGATCTTACTAGGCCCTGTATCATCAGGTGGCGCAAGTGCAGGGGAGTGGTAAGGGGAGAAGTGCCTGGGGTTTGGGGGATTCGGAGAAGTGCAGGTACCTCAAAAAAGGCAGCCACCGGGTGGCTCATAAGTGCAGAGAGAAGAGACTGTAGGGTTGCAGCAACAGACCACAAGTGCTGGGCAAGCCGGGAGGCGGTGTGAAGTGCAACTGGACATGCAGGAGCCTGGGCCCAAGTTCAGAGGGTAGCCAGGTGACCAGTGCGTGGAGCAGTCGGGCCATCAGCAGGGGAGAGGAAGAGAGAAAGCGGAAGTAAAGAGGAAGGTCTTGAGTTGCTTCCGGAACCAGAGGTGGTTCTGCTGAAGTTTGAGAGAGAAAGGGAGGCTGTTCCAGAAGGAGGCTCCAGGCGAAGATGGAGATCTACCCCCAACTCTCTGCTTGGAAAAGCCACAGTCCCTCAGAGATTTGGAAGTGGATGAGCGGAGAGCTTGAGAAGGGAGATGTTTAGGAAGAGAGAGAAAGCCTTGTGGACGATTCAGAGGGTCTTGAACTTGATCTTGCTGCCACTGGGAGCCAATGAAGAGATTTCATAGCTTGAGAGATACAATCTCTGGGCTTGAGGCCAAGGACAAGTCTTGCAGTCCTGTTCTGGATGAGTTGTAGAGGTCAGAGAGTAGAGGCAGGAAGATTTAGAAAGAGGCTGTTGCAGTAGTCCAGCCTAGAGAGGACCAGAGCTACGCAGACAGTGAGCTTCTTGGGGAAAGTGAGGAAAGGAAGAATACCTCTGAAGATGTGCAGCTGATAGTTTAACTTCTTTGAGACATCAGAGATGTGAGGAGAGAGTGGAGTCAAAGATGACCCCAAGGTTCTTATCCTCACAGGTAGGAGCCGGAAGAGGGCCCAGAGTGGATGGCCAGAGAGAGAGAAAGAGAGAGAGAGAGAAAAGGAGGGAGCTGGTGTTCCGATGAGGAGGATCTCAGTCTTACTGGCATTAAGGCATAGATCATTGGTTGCACACCATTTCATGAATTGCAGCCAGACAATCTGGAATGAGAGAAGAAGAGGCTGCTGAGGGGAGCCTGAAAGAGCGCTCTGTGTCATTCGCATAACACTGAAAGTTGGAGCGGAAGGCAGCAATGAGTTGGGCAGGAGGAGCAGAGATGCGAGATGTGCGATTTCATGGACAACTCTGTATCTAGGTAAACTATCAACGTCTTGAACTGTCTAACGCGTATCTCACGACCCATGATCGAAAAACTCTTGTAAATAGGGTCCAGTTTCTTCAATCAAGGACCTGAGAAAATGATCAGCAGTTCTGTCTTATCTTCAAAAGTTAGAGAGTTTGCAGCCATCCAAGATTCAGGGCCTCCGTGTCTTGCGAGTTCCTTGAGAACTCAAGGAGACATCTGGTTGTCATCAGCATAATTAGTGTATTGTACACCTAGATTATCCAAGAGTTTGGGAAAAGGCCTGATGTATATATTGAATAGTGTTGGCGACAACCTGGAGCCTTGTGACACTCCACAGGTGCTGATAATGAGGAATGATTGAGCATTCCCATTCGCTACTCTAGAAGTGCTGGGGCCCGGGAAAGATTTACTGCACTGGAGCAGCCTTCTCTGAGCAACATGCGATACCCTTAAGCCTATTCATCAGAAGCTTTTGGTCAACCATATCAAAGGCCCCCGAGAGGTCCAGTAACATTAACAATGCAGCATGGCCTCTCTTCACAATAATGGGGATATTAGACTTAAGATCCAATAGGGCTGTCTCTGTACCATGTTTGGATCTAAATCCAGATTATCGGATACCCAAGATGTTGTTAATTTCTATAAATTCCCAGAGCTGTAGATATGCAGCCTGGTCAACAATTTTGAGAAGGTATGAGGCATTTGTGATGGGTCAGTAGTTTTAGGCCAAGGAGGGGTCCAAGATACTTTTTCTTTAGCAGTGAGGTGATCCAAGCTTCCTTAAGAGATGAAGGAACTACACCATCTCTAGAGGAAGCATTCACAAACCTTGTGATCCAAGGTACAAGCATGGCAAGGGACCCTTTGAAGATGTCTGGGCAGGTATATCCAATGCAGGAAGTTCAAGGCAGGTCCCAGCCTTGACCTGACTCTGTGGTCTCCGCCACGGCCAGGAAACGCTCTGCAAATCCTTTGTCCTCATCCATGGTACCCCCGGACCAGGAGGGGAAGAAGCTGGACACTATGGGGAACAGGATTATCTATACGGCTGTCGGCACCATTAAGGCCACTAATGCATTTGCACTTTTGTCACGCTACGACCGGGAGCGCTGCTACAAATTGGGCCCTACCTGATGACAAGAAGGCAGAAGCTCTTGAGCTGTTCCAGGAGGGAGAAGTGACATTGAACCACGCTATCAGTGGCAGTGGATATCGCGGACACCGTATTCCGTTCGATGGGCAACAGAGTGTCTCTTCGTCGACAGGGATGGCTCAAAGTCACCAACTTCAGGCCAGACATTCAGTCGAAGGTGTTAGACATGCCATTTGACAGAGAAATCCTGTTTGGCAAAACGGTTGACGAGTCTCTTCTAATCATCAAGATTGAAACAGAGACGGCCTGTTGGCTGTGCACCCTGCAGCAACGTTGATCGTTGTCCTTTCGTTCCTCAAGGGGAAAATCTGGCAAGGGCTACACCACCCATTATCGGCAGCCTTCCCGCTCTATGACACAGGAGGCATATAGAGGTCACTTGCAGGCATATTGCTGCAGAGGACAGTGCCGGCGCTGCCCGCTGGGCAGGGCCCAGGCACCTAAACAGGCCTGAACTGGCCGTGGAGTCGGGCCTCCACTCGTGCACCCCGCTGGGAGGCCAGCAGCGAGGTACATCAGCGCGCAGAAGAAATCACCACTGATGTCGGCCGCCCTGTTCTGCGCCCCCACCTCCATTCTATTCATCTTGCTACCTCGGCGTGGGCAGGAGCCCAGCATCCCACCTCGTGTTCCGGCACCAGGGCAGCCACTGCGCTCGTGCTGCAATCGGCACCCTGCCTGGATCCCCCATCGCCCCCCTCAATATCGCCCAACACTGCAATCTACTGCAGCCCCTCGGCCGACGTGACCCGAACCCCTCAAGCATAACCGCTCGTGAAATCGGCTGTTCGCTTTTGCCGTTCTTCTGCCTGCCTCTAAGATGGCCGCCGCCGCCTAAGTGTCGTCTGTTGCCAGGAGACGGCCACAATTTCTTCTGCACAGCATCCTCTGTCGAGGCGGAAGCCGGCCCTCACTGGAGAAGGCCTGACGGGGAAAAGGCCCTGTTCCTCGCCTGTTCGCGCAGTGGTTGCGCTCCAGAGACGTCTATTGTTCCACATTGGTAAGATCAACTCGTACTTATCCAACCTTACGACTTATCAGAGGCCGCTAGATTGAACTTCATCCGTGATCAGGACATTGTATCAGCATGCTATACGCGACGCCAGCGCATGTCCCCACTCTAGTTAGCCTGATACACCCCCCAAGACGGTCAATGAACAGAATGCTTCTCACCTATGCTGGTCTCCTACCATTATATCTTAGCACTGTAATCATGTGTCTCCAGATGTGACGTGCCATACCCCGCTCCCTGTATTGTCTGGCAATTAACCTGTGCACTGCTGCCAATGCTGATTTTAGTCATCCCTGTGATTGTGCCACTACCCTATGACTGTGAAAGTGTCTGCAACCCACCCATACAAAGCAATTTTAGCTCACCTTGTGCAAAGTCATTCTAGCCTACCTGTGAAAGCAATTTTAGCTCACCCTGTGAAAAGTAATTCTTCACCCGGCCTAGACCCATCGCCGCCACTCTCAGCAACCAGCCTTAATAGCCACACTATGTACGCTAGCATCTCTCTGCTGCTACCTGCCCTTCTGCTCTTACACCTAACATCAGTAATTATGGACCAAATCAAAGACGGACCCTGCGCTACTATCTCGAGAAACATTATGCTTCGCTCCAGATTATCCCCCCTCCACGAACCCAAACTGCCCAATACGCATCTAAACCGCCGTATCAACCCTAAAAATACATCTATGAAACTGCCACAAGCATCTCCACAAACCTCTGCTACTTTTAAATCGAATGATCCCACTCCAACAACGTTGAACACCAAATGCCTACCTAAAATCACGACAATAGGATGAGCCCTAATCAACGCCAGATCCATCGTGGCACATGCCACTGAAGTAGCTGATATCCTAACAGCAGATTATCTTGATCTACTAGCGGTCACAGAAACTTGGTTACACAATGCAGCAGGCCCAGCATTTTCACTGGCCATCCCTAATGAGTACCATCTACTAAGAATGGATAGACCTAACGCTAGAGGAGGTGGTTTAGCCATTATTGCTAAATCCAATATGGAACTTACTCACAACGTTACCACTACTAAAATCATGTGAATTACTAGCCGCTAAACTGCCCATATCCCCATTCCGCACCCTGACTATCTATCTAATTTGAAGAGGATATCTCCAGCTTGATAGCTAGCAATACCAAAGAATCTTTGCAGATAATGATCCTTGGTGACCTCAACCTAGGTCTTAACGACCCAGATGACAGACAAGCAAAAGCTATAGCCACCATGCTCAATGAACATGGACTCTCCCAAAAAGTCTTCATCCCTGCCCATGACAAAGGCAGGACCCTTGACTGGGTTAGCTACCTCAAATTTCCCAACCAAAATCTCGAAAATTACACCCCAAACCTGGGCCGACCACTTCCTAATTGAATTTAGCCTAACACTCAACAAAGAAGTAAACACAGAAAAAATAATGGCACCCCCTCTTCCCACCAGATCAAGAAAAAACATCACAACTAATAACATTCTACCCTGTCTCCTCCCAGTGATTAATGCCCTACTAAGAAATTCTAACCCAGACATGCTGGTTGACCACTATAATGAAACTATGACCAAGATCCTAGACTCCATCGCCCCACTTAAGAACCTTAAGAGTAAACAAAAAGCTCACCTGAACACTTGGTTCATCCCTCACCCAAAAGAACTCAGACGGGAAAAAAGAAAGTTAGAAACTATATGGCAACATACCCCC
Source organism: Ambystoma mexicanum (assembly GCF_040938575.1). Lineage (NCBI taxonomy): Eukaryota > Metazoa > Chordata > Amphibia > Caudata > Ambystomatidae > Ambystoma > Ambystoma mexicanum. The sequence continues at coordinate 654,546,296 of NC_090928.1, read as the reverse complement.
ACGGATGAAAACAAATTAAAGTTCAAACTCGCTGCCACTAAATACAAAAATGAAATCATCCAAACCAAAAAAAGAGATCTACAACGAAAGGATCTCCAAAGCATCCTCCAACACCAAGGAACTTTAAACGATTCTACGTGAACTAGAATCCCCTGTACCCCCACCGGATAATCTACCTAAAGATAAACAATGGTGCGCCAACATTCGAAACACCTTAGCAAATAAAATAAAAACATTGCAATCCAAAATTGCACTAAAAAGAGCCTCACTCCCCATCACGGAAACCCCTACTGTACCCCCCCCAACACCCCCCCCGCCCCCCCCAGCAACAAACCTGACTTAGCACCATTCAAATTTTCCAAAATCTCGATTCAGGAAACCGAAAAAATGATTGCTTCACTGAAATCTTCAAATTGTAAAGGTGACAGCTGTCCTGTCCTGCCCAAATAATCAAGGATGCAGCTAGAGATTTAGCTCCCTGTATTAACAAACTCATTAACGCCTCCTTTACATCAAGCTCTGTCCCTAGTAGCTTAAAAGAATCCTGGGTCCTACCCCTTCTTAAGAAACAAACCTTAGACCCATCCATTGCAACAAATTACAGACCTATTACCACTGTCCCTTTTCTCCTAAAGATAATTGACAGAGTGGCCTATTTACAAATTCAAAAATACCTTGAAACGAACCAACTATTAGGCTCTCGCCAATCTGGGTTCAGACCCCAACATGGCACAGAGACAGCCCTAATAGATCTCAAAGCACAAATTGACAAACTCAGTGATAAAGGAAACACAGCTATGCTACTCCTACTTGACCTGTCGGCGGCCTTTGACCTGGTGGACCATGCAGTTTTATGCAAACATCTAGCATCGGCAGCCCACTTCTCAAGTGAAGCTATAGCCTGGGTCCAATCATTTCTTGATAACAGAAGCATGAGAATCTTCTCCATGGCAGCCCCTGCTGACCCAATCATAACATGTGGAGTCCCCCAAGGCTCATGTGTCTCGCCCACCATGTATATCATCTTCAGTAAGCCTTTATTTGATAAATTGGACAGGCTGGGTATCACCTACACAAATTATGCAGATGATACCCAGATCCTTATCCCCCTTGCAGGCAATTTCACATCGGATGTTAGGGAGAATTCTCTGTTTAGGCTGAATTTCCTAACCTAGTGAGTCCCCCAGCAGCTTTGCTGGATTTTTGGGGTTTATTTTTTTTTCCTCCTGCCAAGAGTGATACTCTTTTACCCTCACTCTTGGGCATGATTTGAGTGTGTTTCTTTGAATCTAGATTTGTTTAATGGGCTATGGGGTCTTTTACCCCATAGGGCTTCATGTGTTTTTGTGATGTGTGTTACACAGCACCCTCAGTGCAGTAACACAGGGGTGTCATAGTGACTCCCCAGTATAGACTCCATACCCTGGGATTGACTGTCTCCCAGGGTCTGTAAAGTCACCATTGACTTTACTAGTCTTGAATTCTGAACAGAACCAGTACAAACCATCATATTGTGGACGTACTGGCTGGGGCAATTCCATTGCCCCGGGGTCTGTTAGTCGAGGGGGCACGTCTCCGTCCCCCCTGGTCGAGTTTTGGCAGGTGGCAGTAGATACTACTTTTTATATTCAACCGCGAATATTTCTCTATGGGATTTTCCGATTGTTCGAGGCTACTATCTTTATTTATTTAATTACGATAGCCTCAAACATACCGCTGGTTTATTTAATTAAATATTCTCCGGTTGGTATTTTTTGCCAAAACTCGGTTCTAAAATGGCATTTGTGTTCTCTTCTGTGACTCCAACCCAAGTCGAGCCCTTTGTTCCACTTTTTGGCGGGCTTCTCCACAGAAGCCCTCCAAAGTGGTGCCACTCTGTCTGGTGTACTTAGGAGGGGTGGAGGGGGAATTAGGCACCCTGGACTGAGTTGCCTAGGCAACTCAAGTCGCACTCCGTCCTGATTGGCCCAAGTGGTGAGCCGGCCAGCTCACCACTTAGCATGTTTGAGTGACAGCTAGGCTGAGTGAATGGGGGTTTTCTGCATAAAAGCAGGGCTTTGGGGACTGGAACTTCAGAAGTCGCCACAGGACCTAAGAATCCGACGAGGGAGAAGCTGAGCCGACCTGCCACGACGACACCACCGGTGGAGCCCTGCTGGACCGTCTCACCACTTTTCCCAACGACAGAGGAGATCTCCCACCGGAGAGTCTTCTTCCTTTGACTGGTGGGGATAACCAGTTTCATCGTCTTTTCGCCTTCCCAAAGTATCTCGTGGCCGCCTTGCCTGTGCCAAGCACCCCGGCAACCGGGATACCACGTTTTACTACGACCGCGAACTAAAGGGTATTACCTTTAACCGGAAAACTCCGCGGCTGGTTTCTTCCCTGGTAGTGCAACGACCTTTATCTTTCCTCCAAGTCGAGATCTTCTCTTCCCCTGGACGACGACGAGACTTGCACCCACTGCCAGGAACAACTGCCACCGCTGGAGGATCCTTCCCACTTAAGGTACTGTGTCCCGCCTGGCTTCCCTTGCCACCGACTGTACGGGGTAGATTTAGCCCCCGGCTTTCGAACCTGGGTTAGCCTGGGACACCCTGACTAAACTTTTCTGAGCCCCTCTAAACTCTTTTCGAAATCTCTGCAAGACTTTCTAAGCCTGGGGTAACTGTGTGATCTTGGGCGCATTTGTGCTTTGCTCTCTCTGAGTGGGCCCGGCCTATGGACTTTGGCTCACAAGTGACTTTTGCTCTTCTGCTTTGCTAATAGTGTTCCTAAATCATAGAGTGGTGTACCTTTCCATATTCTGTCTTTTTCCTCCCTTTTTCACAAACTTATTGGAGTGCCATCTATAGTTAAGCGCTCACCTCTGTATGAAAATAAGTGGTGTTTTACTAAGAGTATTCTGATAAGGAATAAGGGTTGTATGTATTATAATAGTAACTGTGTTTAGAGTGTTTTACAACAAGAGTGCTGGAGTGTTTCAAACAGTGTGTTTTTAAATAAATAATTATATACTTTGATACCAAAGCTCTGGTCGGTGTTTGTTTGTATTATTGTGTCTGAGTGCCTATTGTGTATACTTTGCATACTGCCTAACTCTTCTTGAGGGAAGTCTGACTGCTCAGCCACAGCTACCAGGTAAATCTGGGTGGTACAGACTGCTACCAAGTGGGTTTACTGCTAACACCTGTAGTCCTAAATCTTTTGCAGTGTTCCCTAAGGGAATTGCACAGGTTTCTGCCTAACATCGGATACAGTCTTAGTGAATGAAATCTACATCCTCATTCAGGCATGGATGGCATCCCACGGCCTCTGCCTGAATGACGATAAATCAGAGATCCTAATCCTTTGCTCAACTAACAATTTAAAAAAAACAAAATGATAATTACAATACCTTCAATATCGACAGCAACACAATAACAGTCGCCAAAGAAGTGAAGACTTTAGGCTTCTACCTGGATTCCACTCTCTCCCTAAAAAAAACAAGTAAACTCCTTGGCCTCATCCACTGCCTATACTGGCAAACTCATCAAAGCATGTAGACCATTCCTCTCACCAGCTAGCTGCATCATTCTAGCCCATGCCCTCATCCTGTCCGAGATGGACTATTGCAATGCACTCTATGCAGGAGCCAATAAATATATCACAAACTACAAACTTTGCAAAACAATGCGCTTAGAACGGCCTTAAACCTCCCCTCCAGAGAGCATATCTCCAACGCCAGACAAAATCACAATTGGCTAAAAATGAACTATCGGATCCTCCTTAAAATGGTCACTCTAACCTACAAATGCCTAAACAATGCAGCACCACCACACCTGAAGGAAAGAATAATCAGAAAACCCTATACACGCCCAATGAGGACAGTTAATTCCTACTGCCTCCAAATTCCCAGATTCCGCTTACAAAAAACAGGTGGAAACGGCTTCCCAGTAAAAGCAGCTCAGCAATGGAATGCTCTACCAGTCGAGCTAAGAGGAGACCAATCCTATAATAGCTTCAGGCGCAATACCCGCAACTGGCCATGTCACAATGACCAATAAACTATTAGCCACACACGCTCGTTCTCTCATGTCTTCTTAGTCAGCAATCGTGCACTAACAACCTCTACTTTTGCACATGTACATACCAATAACTATGCATAGTGTAATTATTATTTAATTAATTGCATTCCCTACTGCAATGACCTATTCATATGTATATATCTGCATCTATGTAACTAACTTTATATGCACCTGTACATTCTGACGTATGCAAATGTAACTAAGCTATAAGTAATCTTGTTATGCTGTGTGCCCAGCTACCTATGGGTTCAGGGCGCCCTATAAATAATAAATAAACAAACTGACAGATGGGTGCTGAACGCTCTCGGACAGGTTCGCCTTGGAGTTCCAACACGTGTCCTTGTAATCCCCCTGTAGCCGACAAGAACAGCAAGTGGCGGAGCTGTTACAGGAAGTCCAAGCCATGTTAAAAAAGAGAGTGATCGAACTGTTCCTCAGCACCTCCAGGGCTCTGTGGTGTACTCCAGTCACTTTCTGGTCTGAAAGAAGACAGGGGGTGGAGGCCGATTCTGGACCTGAGAGGCCTCGACAAGTACCTGAAGTCCCAGAAGATCAGGATCGTCAAGTTGCAGCGCAAGCTCGGCCAACTGGAGCCTCTGGACCTGGAGGATGCCTACGTCCATACCTTTATCCATTGCAAGCACTGCAAGTTCCTGAGGTTTGTGGTCCAGGGGCAGCACTATCGGTTCAAGGCACTTCCGTTCGGCCTGAAATCGGCCCCAAGGGTCTTCACAAAGTGTTTGGCTCCGGTGGTGGCTCATTTTCTGCTTGAGGGCATCCACATCTACCCTTACCTGGACGATTAACTAGTTCATTCCCGCTCCCATGCTCTGGCGAGCCAGCACTCTGCGAGGACCATGCATCTGCTGACGGATCTGGGATTCTCCATCAATTATACAAAAGGCTGCTTGGAGCCGTCACAGAACACTGTTCCTGGGGGCACGTGTTACGCTCACCTGGCTCCCACAGGGGCGTCGGTCGGACCCGGACAGCTGCGGTCTCCACCCATGTGATGCGTAGTGCAGCGATGACTGACTGGATCTGCCCTCCTAATCTTGTCTGCTTAACCCGTAGAAATATTCTCCTGTAAGTGGAGAGATGGATTTAGCCACTTGTGGATTCAAGTGATGGCACCCCCACAGTCCTCGCCAACTAATCACCTCCAAAATGCCCTCACAGCAATCTCGCCTTATATTCTTGAAAGATGAGCTCTACATCCTGCGTGGATTTGCAGGGGCGCGTTGATTCCAGTTACTTCACTGGTTTGAAGGCTCGGGAGAGTTCCGGAAAGTATTGACTCTGAGGTTCCTGGTGAGGACCAGTAAGTATTAAGTTCATAGAGTTCAATATGTCCGATGTTCACTCTTGTTCCACCCTTCCTTTCTTGTCTTGCAGCTGGCTCGTGAAATCTTGTGGCAGCTGGTGGCTCTCAGGTAAGAGTCTGTATTACCCGGCGCTGTCCGGTAAATGTTGCACGTGGAAAGCGTGTTGTTTTCTCTTTACAGATGAGGCACATGAAAATATGGAGAGTCACAAAAGGATGCCTCCGGTGGTAAATCAGGTAAGTCTATGGTGGTAAGAATTATATTTGTTCGTTCCCTCGGCTCACTTTGTGGTTTTCTTTTGTCTCCTAGGTGCCGAAGTTCGGCGAAGAAATGATGGAGGCAGCGCCGACCCGAAGGATGCTGTGAAGACTGGTGAGTATGGCGCGGCGCTGAAGCTGGAGGTGCGGCGCGAGCAGAAATGATGTTCTTTACAGGTCCGGAGACAAGATGGATCCAGAATCAGGTGTGGAATAGAAGTAAGTTCTTTTTCTAACCTTGTCCCTTTCTTTCCTCTTTGTTTTAGGAGCTCCGGCTTCGAGGTGGGCGTGGCAGAAGACTGGATGCAGGCTGCAGGCACGGTGAGCGTTGCGCTGCTGGATGCAGAATAACGCGAGGCGTGTGTTGCTGGTCGGGCGTGGTTTAAATAGCCTCAAAAGTAGTCCCAGGTAAGAAGTCCCTAGAACCACACCCGAGTAAAAAAAATAGTCCCTGTAGAAAAATAGTCCCTTTCAGGCTTCATGTTGGATTGGAGTCATTTGCAGCATGGTCTGCCTGAGGTAAGTAATGACTATGAGCCTGGCGCCTTAGGCGCCAGGACTGATTTCTACTATGAGCCAGATAGCCCCTAGCCGGGGCTGCTGAGGTTTTACTAAATGTCTAGATGCCTGCTCCCGGGGCTGATGGGCTTGGTCCTGATGCCTGGGGGTAGGCATCATGACGGCACGATTCAACACAGTGACTTGCCTTCTGCCTCCATCGGAAGAGAGAATGGTAGCCATCCTAGGGAAGGTGTAGCGCCTGTCCTCGGTGCAGTCTTCTACTGTGCGAGCCATCAATTCACTGTTTGGCATGATGGTATCCTGCATAAGCCTCGTCCTCCTTTTTAGACTACAGATGAGGCCTCTCCAGGAGTTTCTGGATGCAAGATGGCTGCCTGTCTCGGGATCGTGGACGGACAAGATCAACCTCAACGAGGAGTTCCGATGAGCACTACAGTGGCATGGCCTACACTCTCATCTCACGCTAGTAGCCCCATTCCAAGTCCCTTCTTACCAGGAGACAGTCACCACAGATGCTTCTCTGGAGGGTTGGTTAGCTCATACCGGAAAGAGCTCCTGGCCGTATTCTGGGCCCTCAAGTCTTTCCTGCCATCGATGAGGGGCAAGGTGGTGAGGATCTTCACGGAAAACATCACCACCATGTTCTACATTAGGAAACCGGGCAAGATGCGCTCTCCAGCTCTCTCCAGGTAGGCCCATGATCTGTGGCACTGGGCCATCTAATAGGACTTTCTCGTCCCCTTCCACCTGGCGGGTACCAAGAACACCATCATATAGCATTAGGAACTCGTACTGGGGATGAACACTGGCTGTGAGATGACGATGAGCATCCCAGCGTTGCAGTAAGGGTCAGCATTGGTAATGGACTTCTGTTGGGCTTGCAGATCCAAAGCTTATGCCCAGCTGCCTCTGGGGAGGGGTGTGCGCACTCTTGACCTTCCACAACCCTGCATTGGTCGTGCCCCAGGTGGACCTGCTACCTTTGAGTGAACTTCCTACATCTTTCAGAGGAAAAAAGAAACAAAACAGAAGGTGAAAGATGAGCAAAGGCAAGTGGGAAGAAAGAATAGAGGCAACAATTGCATGTGAGCCGAATCATCCGAGTTTAGATGCGAGCCCACAGCACTTAAGACTTTTCAATAAGGCATCAGTCTTCTTCACATCCCTACTACTTCCTGAGGTACAAGCCACTGCAAACGTAAAATGGCTGGCGCTACGAGGTGCTACAGTTGGCAAACGCAACCGAGAAAGGACTTAATGCAGTGCAGGAGAGCTCCATGCCTTGTGGCCCTTCAGAATAGATAAGTTCTTCACCTACTGACTACAGTGGAGGGTGGGGGGGGTCTGACATAAAATAACATAAAATGTACAGCAATACCCGCCAATGATGCTAATGGAACACTCATGGAAGCTATCGAGGAGATACATAGGCTACATGAGAAAATGATAAAAAACACACAATACAAAGTTGGATAGTTAGCTGAACACACTCTTTGCATGGGTACCCAAGTGGCTAGCAGCTATGTTCAAAATAACTGTCCCTGTGCTCGTTGTGATGCTCATTGCCTTCTGTGTCAGACAGTGGATCGTCGAGCCGTGCATTTATCACAGGGGAAAAGTATGGTACATAATGTCTGCTAATAAAGGTTGCATGTGGGGGACAGAGTGCATGTGGTTTTTGCTGCACCTCCACCAAACACTACGATTGGTTCTTAACACTGCTAACCCTATTGCAGCCTGCATGCCGATAACACTCAGGCAATAGTACTGTCAATCTAGCCTTCATTACAGCCTCGATTCTATATGCTCTGACCTATGTGTAAAACTGTAAATACTCTGATCTATCTGTAAAATGTGTAAAATACTGATCCTTGTGTAATCTGTGTAAATTGTGAATAATGCCTAAGTAAACTTGTAACTGTAATGCGCCCAGATACCCTTGGGTATATAGTAGGGGTGTAACGGTATTAGTTTTATGACAGTACGATAACCTCCTTGCCAAATGATGGTATATCACGGTTATCGCGGTATAGCAGGTGGAGTTAACTAATCTTAACAAATATTTTCTAAAAGATCATAAATTGTCAGATTTATCATCACAAACAAAACCCGGCACCCAGGGCCAGAATTGGGCTTTTCAACATACTTTCCACTGAAATGCCACCCCTTGCTTCCACCAAACACACGTGTGAAGAGGAGGAGGAGGAGGAGGAGAGGAGGGGGAGCCCTGCTGCGACTGGCAAAGCAAACTGAATAGCTTTTCTTATGTGGTCTTTTAGGCTTTTAGTTCCCCCACTGGCTACTGGTGAAGATGAACATGTGCCATCTTGATAACCTGCATGCCACAGATCAATGGAGGCTGATGGTAGTATACGCTTGTGCGCATACACACACACACACGCACACACACACTCTTTACTTTACAGCCTTTAGTTTACTTGCAGGCCAAAAGGTGTCCAGTAATCACGGACATGTTACCCTTTGGTATGGCAGCAGGGAATACCCACAGAGCTGAGTGAATTTCGCAGTGTGACTTATTATATGTAAATTCAATGATGGAACCAGGGAAATCCCCCATTGTCACATGTTTAGCAAACATTATCCATTATAAATATATAAACCCCAAAGCCGCCATCCCACATTTCCTTCTTGGCACTGTATTTATTCTTCCTATTACTAACATATTGATTTTATGTCAGGCATGTGTGGTTTATGGAATGGCATTAAAAACTGCTCCAACTGAAACTACTCGGCAGACGGCACATCCAGCAGTGCAAGACCAAGGCTGCGCAGCACTTGCTTACTGCAGCCTTTAAAAATCAGATTGAAAAGCACACTTAACGGTATACCGGTATAAACAATGTGATGGTTATTATTGTTCGATTAAGTGGTTCATGGTATCTTTAACAGTATACCGTTATACCATTATACCATTACATCCCTAGTATATAAGTAAAATAAACAAACAAACAAAGCAGACTTGCTCAGCAGGGCACTATGCTCTTGCCACAAGTGGGAGCTTTGCCAGGACCAGGTGGATCTTCTATTCCACGAATCGGGTCATCCCCAGATCGACCTTTACGTGACTGCGACAAATTCCAAGTGCCAGAAGTTTATCTGCAGGTTCCCACAGCCGAGGAGAAAGGGGGATGCGTTCTCGTGGTATGGACTTTTTCTATACGCTTTTGTTCCGTTCCTACTATTACGAGTGATCAACACACTCAGACAGTGTCACTGTAGGATGATACTTGTCGCTGTGGCGTGGGTGCAACAAATCTGGTATCCAGACCTGCTACGGCTGTCGGCGGTACCTTCCATCAAGCTGCCACTACTTCCAGACATTATGTCCTGAAAGGGAGGAGTGATTCTGCATGGGTTCACACACGAACCCTCCCTTCTTCTCCTCTGTGGCTCTTTTTGGTTCATACTGCCACTTTACATGCTTACCATATCTGAAGATGGCCACCAGGGCTGGAGCTTAGGGAGAGGACTGTCATTGGATGTGGGCAGTATGACCCAGAGTACAGTGATTGGTGTTCTGGAGAAATACAGTTTTCAAGCGAAACTAAACTTTTTTCTTTTGCCGAGGATTTCCAGCCTGACGACAGGGAATATTCATGAGCATGTGAATCCATGCCATACCCAAGCTGGAGAACAATAGTTGCAGGAAAGTAACAACCTTCCCTTTAGGTGCTGCGGGAGAAGTCGTCCGTAGGTGGCAGCAAACAGTTTAGGTGCATACAGTTGTTGCATGCTGTGAGAGCCCAGTTTCCGATCTTGATTTAAATCCCACAGTGCTCCCCATTGGAGGCAAACATACTCCCTGGGTGAATCGAGACGAAAGTCATGTCAACGTTATATCAAGTAATATCTTCATACGGAGCTCAGGAACTGTCCCACCTAAAGCATAGGTTGGAAAGGGATGTAGGCTCCATGGAGTTTGAGGAATGGGTGGAAGCCTTGATGTTCCCTCTGGTCTGCCTTATCCAGTATAAGATTTTGCATAGGGTCTAGTATTCTCGCATTAAGCTTGCGGGTTAGGGCGGGCTGATTGTCTAAGTTGTGGGATGCCGGGGTGCATGCCCTATCATACTGAGGTCTCCAGATAAGATTTAGAAGTTGGAGTATTTTACTACCTATCCTCATACGTCCCGTCCCCTTTCCTCCATCCCTGTGGGTGTCCCCCAAAATGTAGACGGTACCAGAACCTTTGTCAGCGAACACTAGAGCTTCTCCTTTACATTTAGTCCAGTGCGTGGGGGTGCGGCCCTGGGCATGGGAATGCCCCTCAAGGCCCCGCCCTCCGGCACCTCACCTCAATCCCTTTTTCCACATAGACAGTATTGGACCTGGCAGCTAGGCGCTGAGACTTTTTAACTTTCCCCTTGCTCCTCATTGTTTTATTTTTCAATCTTAACCTCCCTTCGGTACCTCGTCTCCCCCGGCGCATGTATGCTACAGCAGGATTCACGAGATGTGTGTCATGCGAACGCTCGTTCCTGGCCTCGGACCCCCATGTGCTCTGTGTTGATTGCCTGGGGCCCGACCACCGCTGGGACGCGTGCACGGCTTGAAGTGCTCTTGGCCACCTCCCCTCTGGGTCATCTTAAATAGTTCATCTCCAGGACCGACATCAAGACAAGGTAGGCCCTTTGTTTGGTACGACTCCTCAACGCAGAGACTCCTTCCCAGGGGTTCCCACAGGCAAGGGTACCTTGGATTCTGGTTTTGGCAGGCCCGATGCCAATAAGGCTACCAGCTCCCATGCCGAGGGACCTGGGGGCTCTTCAGCCTGATCCGTTGGCAGACCCGAGGCCGCCAAGGCTACCGGCTCCCAAGCCGAGGGGCTCAGCAGCTCTTCTGGGCAGTCCACAGAGAGGTGGTCAAGTTCTCCAGCATGGGGACTGGCATGGATTCACATGCTCATGAATATTCCCCGTCGTCAGGCTGGGAATCCTCGGTAAAGAAAAAATCAGTATCAGTTTTGTTTCTGATCTGTCTTTCGTAGTAATAACCAATCGCTGATCTCTGCGTCATACTGACCACAGCCAATGACTGCCCTCTACCTAAGCCCCACCTCTGGCAGCCATCTTCAGATTTTTACTGCACGTTCAAGTGTTGGGAGTCGTCGTGCTTAGCTCTCGAGCTTTTACTGCGTGTTTCGCGTTTTTTCAGGTGAATTTTCACATTTTTTCTGTTAATCGAGCCTCAAGCTCCACCGTTTCTACTCCCGTTAACGGCTAGCCGTTGCAGGATTTTCCTAAGCCCCTCAAGGGTGAAGATTTCGTCGAATTAACTGCTTGGAGGATTGCAGAAGATTCGCGGCCTACTTCGAGATGGCCCAGGATGCGAGTTCGTCGCCCGGACCCAAGCTGTTTCGCAGCTGCCCTGGATGCGGGCAGCAGAATGTGTTTAAGGAAGACGAACATTCGTGATGCCTCTACTGTCTTCATGGGGACAAGACTCATGTAGAGAAGGACTGCCAGTTCTGCAAGAACTTGTCGGAGCAGACCATGAGGGACCGTCGATCCCGTCTCGCCAGCTGGTTGGAGAAGGGCTCAACGGGTGAGAAGAAGAAGAAAGGGTCCGAGCGGGCTTCTAAGTCCTGTGCGGGCGCCCCGGCGACGGGGGCCCAACACCAGGCCAAGCGCCGCGAGTCCGCTGGCTCCGGGAGCGCCAAAAGGTCGGGCTCTTCGGTCGCCAGGCAGGGTGCACCTTCCCCGGCACTGTCAACCACGAGCCAGCGCTCCGGTTCGGGGAAGAGGAAGTCCGAGACCCCGGGTAAGCTTGGCGAGAAGCCCCGTCCGATCTCGGAAGAGGGGGAGCGAGGCGTCACCCCTCCCCTGAAGGAGAAGGCCCGGGACGCACCTAAGGTGGTGAAGGCCCCTACCCAGCAGGCAAAGGCCTCTATCGAGGCGATCGCGGCGACTCTGGCCAAGCCGGCAGAGACCCCGCCAGCAGAGACTGCCTCCGGGACTAGAGTTTCCCTGCCGCCAAGGAGGGAATCCTCTTTTCAGCCCATCGTCGTGGCCGCCATGATGGAAGAAGCGAGGGGGGGGGCACGGTAGCCTCCTCGAGTTCGGAGTCAGCCTCGGAGGAGGAACTGACTGAGGCCGTGAGGAACCTCGAAGTACAATTCGAGAAGGTTCGATCCCGTACGGAAGATCCTCGGGAGATAACCGAGGAAGACGACGATGGCGAGGAAGAGCAGCCTTCCCTTCCGGCGCAGCCGGAACCTAGGCCTCAGGATGGCTCGGCGGCCATTTTGTCTGCGATCCAGTCCTTATGCTCTGAGATAAGGATGAGATTCCCATGGCCCAGGCCGGAGGACCCGCAACCTGGCCCGTCGGGAAGTCCTCAGAACAAACGACGGAGGACCCAACCCTCTCCTCCGCTCGCCCCTGTATGTTCTACAGTTCCCTCCCCATCCTCCCAGGAGTCGGGAGATGACGGTGCGTTGGGCTCGACAACGGGTTCTGAGGGCGACGGCGACGACGGAACGGGTCTCCCGTCGCACGGGCCTCGCCGCCCGACGAGATTGGCTCATTCCACGCCATGATCGCCAGGGCGTCCGAATTGTTCCAGCTCTGCCCGGAGGAGCAGAAAAAGGAAGGTTTCCTCTATCAGCGCCGGGAGGCCAAGAGGAAGACTGTCATCGCGGTGCCTCTAATCGAGGCCATCTGGGAGGAGGGCCTGTCGGTTCTCAAAAACCCCTCCACGGCACCAGCCAAACGGGACCGGTACGAGAAGAAGTACCGGGTCCCCGAAACCGCTCCCCTGTGCCTCAGGGCCCAGCCAACGCCAGACTCGGCCGTCTCGGCGGCGGCGAAGAAGAAAGCGGCGGGGTCAGGAGCCTCGACGTCGAATTCCCCGCCGGATGGCGAGGGAAAGAAGTTGGAGGCCATGGGGCGGCGGGTCATTTCGTCGACGATGATCAAAGCGGCCAACGCCCTGGCGATCGTGGCCCGTTACGACAGGGAGCTCTGGTTTAAGCTGGCCCCCATATTGGACTTCCTACCGGACGACAAGAGGTCCAAGGCCCTGGAAATACTGCAAGAAGGCGAGGTGGCGTCGGACCACGCCATAACGGTGGCAACAGATATTGCCGATACCGGGTTCTGCCAGCTGGGCAACGGTGTTTGCCTACGACGACGGGGTTGGCTCCAGGTGACCGACTTCCGTCAGGACGTCCAGACCAGGGTGTTGGACATGCCGTTCGACGGCAGCAACTTGTTCGGGAAGGCGGTGGACGAATCCCTCGAAGCCATAAAAAAAGACACGGAAACGGCCTGCGCCCTAGGAGCCCTCCAGCAACGACGGCCCTTTCGGAGCTCCGGAGGCAGACAGGGTGCCTCCAAGGGATCCAGCGGTGGCTCGTCGTCCTACCGCCAGGCGGCACGCTCCTCATCTCAGGAGGCCTACAGGGGTCGCGGCAAGCAGGGAGCGCCTCGCCGCCATCGGCAAGATGGCCAGGGCGGCAAGGCCACCACCTCCAAGCAGGTCTGAACCGGCCGTGGTCTCGGGCCCCCACCGAAGCACCCCAGTGGGAGGCCGGCTGACGAATTTCGTCAGCGTGTGGAAGTCCATCTCCACCGACCGTTGGGTGCTGGATACCGTGGCAAGAGGACACTCTATCGAATTCCTGAAGAAGTGCCCTCACGTTCCGCCTGTGGCCAGGAAGGAAAGTCACGTCCCGCAACTGCTGTTGGAAGTACGGGCGATGCTCAGGAAAGGCACCATCGAGCTTGTCCCGAAGAGGCTCCGGGGCTCCGGGGTGTACTCAAGGTACTTCCTTGTCAGGAAGAAGACGGGCGGCTGGCGCCCCATCCTGAACCTTCATCGTTTGAACAAATCCATCAGGTCACAAAAGTTCAGGATGGTCACCCTCCAGCACGTACTGGGACAGCTGGAGGAAGGCGACTTTCTATCGTCATTGGACCTGGAGGATGCATACTTCCACGTTCCCATCCTCAAAAGTCACCCAAAATTCCTCAGGTTCGTCGTCCAGGGACGCCACTACCAATTCAGAGCACTGCCGTTCGGATTGAAGTCGGCCCCCAGGGTCTTTACCAAGTGCCTAGCACCAGTGGCGGCGCGGCTGCGCCTGCAGGGGATTCACGTCTACCCCTACCTGGACGACTGGCTCATCCGCTCAAGGACGAGGAAACTCGCCGTCGAACACACTGCGAGGACCGTTCAGCTACTCACAGACCTGGGATTCGCCATAAACTACCCAAAGTCCCACCTGGTGCCGTCGCAGGTGGCCCTGTTTCTGGGAGCGAAGCTCGATACAGCGAGGCGCCTGGCGGCCCCGTCGGAAGAACGAACAAAGACAATTCTAGGCAAAGTGCAGCGCCTGCTAGCCACGGACGTGGCCAGGGTGAGGGTCATCAAGTCCCTCCTGGGGATGATGTCCTCTTGCATCTACCTGGTGCGCCTCTGCAGACTACGGATGTGCCCTCTTCAAGAATTTCTCGATGCCCATTGGATGCAGGCGACGGGCACCTTCGAAGACAGGGTCCCCCTCAACGAGGTGTTCCGGCGGGCGATTCAGTGGTGGGGCGTTCGAGCGCACCTCACGGCGGGCAAGGACTTTCAGACGCCGGCGTACCAGGAGACGGTGACGACGGACGCCTCCCTGGAAGGTTGGGGCACCCACACCGGAGTTCTCCACGTAAGAGGCCTCTGGCTCCCGGAGGAGAGGCTCCTGCACATCAACATCCTGGAACTCCGAGCCGTGTTCTGGGCTCTCAAATCGTTCCTCCCGTCGCTCAAGGGCAAGGTGGTGCGGATCTTCACGGACAACACCACGACAATGTTTTACATACGGAAGCAGGGAGGCACCAGATCCCCAGCCCTATCCAAGGAGGCACAGGATCTGTGGCACTGGGCGGTCGCCCAGGGGATGCTCCTGGTTCCCTTCCACCTGGCAGGAGAAAGCAACACCATCGCCGACTCGCTCAGCAGGGAGCTGCGCGTGTCACGAGTGGGAACTGCGCCAGGGTCAGCTGGATCAACTCTTCCGACGATGGGGCAAACCCCAAATCGACCTGTTCGCAACAGCGATGAACTCGAAGTGCAAGAGGTTCGCCAGCAGGTTTCCCCAGCCGAGAAGCATGGGCGATGCGTTCTCGTTCCCCTGGGACGGCCTATACCTGTATGCATTCCCTCCGTTGCCGTTGCTGCTTCGACTCATCAGCCAGCTCAAGAGGTCCCGGTGCAGGATGATCCTCGTTGCACCGGAGTGGCCGAGGCAGATCTGGTCCTCGAACCTTCTGGACTTGTCAACGTCCCCTCCCATCAATCTGTCGGCAGACGCGGACCTTCTCTCCAGAGAAGGAGGCGCCATCTTCCACCATGACCCGGCGTCGCTGAACCTGCAGGCTTGGCTCCTGCAGCGCTAGCGTTTGGAGGCTACGATATACCGGCTGATTGCAGAGAGGTTCTTGCAAAGGCCAGGGCGTCCTCGACTCTCAAATGCTACGGTCATAAGTGGAAGAGGTTCTCTATCTGGTGCCGAGCACAGAAGATCAACCCCCTACGGATTACGGCCCCTCAAGTGCTGCCGTACCTGCTATCGCTGGCAAAGGCTGGGCTAGCCCATGCCTCCATTAAGATTCATCTGGCGGCGATCTCCAGATATACCAGAACCACAGGACGGACGTCCCTGTGGTCCCATCGACTGGTAAAAGAGTTTATGAAAGGACTGTTCCGGTCGTTCCCGCCGGTGAAGGCCCCGGCCCCGGCGTGGGAACTTAACGTGGTGCTGACCAGGCTCATGGGGCCCCCATTCGAGCCAATGCACTCCGCACCGATGAAGTTTGTGTCATGGAAGACTGCATTCCTGGTGACCATTACCTCCGCACGACGAGTGGGAGAGATCCAGGCCCTATCCTGCAAAGCACCGTACTTGACTTTCCATGCCTCGAGGGTGGTGCTTAGGACGCACCCCTCCTTTATGCCCAAGGTGCCGTCGGACTTCCATCTTAACAAGCCCTTGGTGTTACCTGTTATCTTCCCGTCTCCTTCGTCGCCGGCCGAGAGGACTTTGCACTCGCTGGATGTGGCTAGAGCGCTGAAGTTCTACGTGGACCGCACGAAGAGTTTCCGGAGGACATCACAGCTGTTTGTGAACTTTGGACCTGTGAATCAAGGGAAGGCTCTCTCGAAGTCTTCTATTTCCAGATGGCTCTCCGGCTGCATCATGCACTGCCACCGGTTGGCTAACCGACCGCTGCCAGGCCGTCCGAGAGCCCATTCGACCAGAGCGATCGCTGCTACTACGGCGTTCTTATCTGGTGTGCCCCTGCTGGACATCTGCAGGGCTGCTACGTGGAGGTCGACGCACACCTTCACGAGATTCTACTGCGTCGATCGGGATTCCAGGGAGGAGTCCAGGGTCGGCCAAGCAGTGCTGCGCAACCTGTTCGCTTACGGTGAGCCTGGTGAGGATGTAAGAGATGCTTAATGTTGAGTTTTTTTTGTATTGCTTAATGTTGAGCCTTTTGCCACCCCCCGTGGTTGTGCATGTGTGTACTGCTATTTATTCTTATATTCATGAGCATGTGAATCCATGCCAGACCCCATGCTGGAGAAGGAACAAGTTACTTACCTGTAACTGTTGTTCTCCAGCATGGGTCTGGCATGGATTCACATGCGAACCCTCCCGCCTACCCCTCTGCGGCTCTTCACTTGGTCATACTGCCTCTTCACGTGCTACCAAATCTGAAGATGGCTGCCAGAGGCGGGGCTTAGGTAGAGGGCAGTCATTGGCTGTGGTCAGTATGACGCCGAGATCAGTGATTGGTTACTACTACGAAAGACAGATCAGAAACGAAATGGATACTGATTTTTTCTTTACCGAGGATTCCCACCCTGACGGGGAATATTCATGAGCATGTGAATCCATGCCAGACCCATGCTGGAGAACAACAGTTACTGGTAAGTAACTTGTTCCTTCGTCGTCCTCGTCAACCCCAGGGGGCAAAGTATTGTTGTGTTCTACATCCAAGAGCCAGTCCTTCGCACGAACCAGCACAACTACCAGCTGAGGGCGCACAGCCTACCGGTGCCACCTCCGAAGTCGTGAGTCAGGGTGATTTGACTAACAGCCAGCAGGCCGAGTGCTTGAGGCCTACCAGAGCACCTTCTGAGGTTGGCACTTCTGTTTAAGGTTCGAGTGCCAAGGCGCGTCCTCTCATGTCTAAGCCAGCATGTGGCAAGGCCCTAAGATGGCAGATAAGCACGTGAGGTAGTTCCCCAGCCAGAGTAGGCACCCCAGGAGTTGGGAGTGCTAGCAGAGGTTTTGGGCAAGTACTACCAGCTGTTAAGGCATTCTGCTCCAGAAGGGATGTCCTGCAGGTGGCGAGAAAGGTCTGGGAGAAGCTCATGGCCAATGCGCTGATGAAAAAGAAATTAGACTTGGATTCAGGCTGGGGGACGGGAAGCCAGTCCTCCTGGCCTCCCACCCCAGCCTCACTCTTCAGTGGTGGCTGCAGCCTCGCTGTATTCCTAACCATTGTCTTGTCATCTTCCTGCGTAGGAGCCACCTCCAGTTGTATGTCCAAGGAAGACCAGATCCTTTAGTCTTTGGGCAAATGGTGCTACGCCATCACAGGGCTGCATTTTCAGCAAGCTAATGCTGATGCTCTACTAGCCGCAGCAAACCAGAAGCTTTGAAGATAGCTCGAGGAGTATTTGACTGATCTCCCACTTGTGAGACAAGCATCCTTCAAGGCCGACCTGGCGGGAGCCTGGGCGATTGCACAGGACCTCATTGAGTCTTCAGTCTCCCATATCGACACAGCCAGTAGAAGGCTGTACCTCGGGGTCGAGATTAGACAGACGGCATGGATGCATGCCACTAGATTTTCGTCAGATGTGCAAGAGCGGATCCTGGATCTTCCCTTCAAGGGCTTGGATCTTTTTCATTCATCCACCGACAATGAGTTGACAAAGAAGACAACCACCACACAAACCGCCAAGTCCTTGGCCATCCTGACTAAGCCAGAGCAGAAGTAATTCCCTCAGACTAGGGGCAGGACCGACTTCAAACCCCACGCTTTCACCGGCTTCAAGGGGTTTTCGGCACCACGGTGCACAGCACAGAGGCCTGACAGGCAGCCCAGTGACCAAGGAGGAAGTAGCTGAGGACGTTGCACATTTATTTCAGCTACTTATCCTCTACCACCACCTCAGACGCCAAGAAGCAGCGATGTCAGTGTCGGGGAACACAGCTCGCCTGTAAGGGGCCAGCTGGCTCTCTTCCAGGACGGCTGGAAGCGTTATTTCATGAGTCCTTGGATCCTTTCTATAGTCTCCAGGGGATTCAGTCTTCCTCTTCCTTTTCCTCTACAGCCTCTCGCTCTCTATGTAAGATAGAGTCCCCAGCCCTTTTACGGGAGATCTTTCTCTTTGGGAGATGCAGGCGGTGAAACCGGTTCCTCAGTCAGACAGGGTCTCCGGCTTCTACTCCAGGTTTATTTGCGGTACCCAAGAACAACAAGGCTAGCCTGAGGGTAGTTCTGGACCTGTCATTTCTCAATCTGTCTTACTGCTCGAACACTTCAAGATGATTACTGCTGCACACATAGCAGTCTCTTTGGGTGCAGGGCACTGGATGTGTTCCCTAGACCTCAAGGATATGTACCTTCATGTCCCCATCTACCAGCCGCATTGAAATTTCTACGGTTCACGATTATGTCGTATCACTTACACTACAAGATACTGTCTTTCGGCCTCAATTCGGCTCCTTGAGTGTTCACTAAGCTGATGAGGCCACCACCTATACTTTTACCTGGACGACTGGCTGGTTAGAGCCAGCTCACCCGAGGGGCGGTGCACTCCTGCCAATGGCTGGTGCATGTTCTTCACGAGCTGGGCTTTTCCCTCAACCGGCGGAAGTTGCCGCTGACTCCCGCCCAGAACCTGGTTTTCCTTGGAGTGCGCTGGGAGACAGCAGTTCAGCTGGTGTTCCCCACGCCCAAGAGGCTCCTTTCCCTCCACAAGGCAATAGGGCACTTCTGGCCAACTCTACCACCTCAACATGGTGGTTCCAGCACCTTCTGGGCGGATGTCATCTTGCATGCTCACAGTTCAGTACATCTATCTATCTATCTATCTATCTATCTATCTATCTATCTATCTATCTATCTATCATTGTTTTTGTATAGCGCAAAATCGCCCATAGGCAATGAGTCACCTCCAGCTCCACCTGGCCGCCAATTGGGACCAGGTGACAGGGTCTGTCGGACAGGATGCCATTGCTTAAAATTTGGTAACTTTTTTGTTCCCCATACAAGTGTGCAGCTGGGTTCTATGCAGTTTTCTGTTTAGTATTCCTGTGTTTTTTTCATGGGGTCATCGAGGGCAGACCCCTTCTACCAGCTTGCACCTACACTGAATAGCACTACCTAGGCATACTCTCATGTTACCTGCTGGAGCACTTATGTTACCTGCTGCGAGCTGTAATGAGTGCAGTCTCCACATCAATTTCTGCAAATGACCCTGGCTAATAAAATATTGGTGCTATCTGGCTTTGAGTTTTACCAACTCCTTGATAGGCTGCTGTCAAATGGGAGTGTACTAGTTCTAACGCCACCATTCTCATGTCGCCCCTATATAGTAAGCCACTTTTTAAGAAGGGACCAACCAGCTTGTCCTTCTTCCTCGTGATGTCTTTTGCAAAGGCCTCATTCAGGATTGGGTTGCTTCATTGTGCAAACGCCAGATGGAGGAAGGAGATCGACTTTCTCCATTTTTTGGGGAGGTTTATCTTTCTTAGGGAGGTCTGCTTCTCCAAATCCCTGTGCACTCCTATCTGTTTGTTTGGGTATCAACTTCTTGTGGTATTGGGAACAGAGCTTTTTCTTATATCTCTTGGGCTATCTATTCCCCCTCTTTTACTGCATATGAATTTTCTCTGTGGTTGGGCTGGAGGACTTTAACATCTCCCCTATAATCTGGGTCAATGATCCCTGCCATTACATATTATCCATGCCTCCAAGCTAGCCCGGATTTTGAAGCAAACCTTTAATATGTTACTTTAGGGGGGGGCTTAAGGTTAGCCCAGTTGGGATTAGGCTTCTTTCACCTGGTTGTATTATGATCTCAGAGGTGTTCTGTAGGTCAACACCAATAGATTCTGCGGTAGCCAACGTAGATGGTTTGACTTTGGAAGTTAACCTGGTAAATTGCACGGGTCCCCAACTTTTATTAGTTGGTCCCTATCACATTTCTGACACCATATTTGGCGGGTCAGGAATACGCAGACTGATTCATTTTAGTGAATTCTGTATTAAAGAAAAGGATAAAAGGTCTAACGTTCCCTATAACTCAGGTGTCCCTACCTCACACAACTAGCTAAGGAGCTTGTCAGTAAAAAGTCTTAAATTAATCTGTCCACTGTCGACACTAACCCTTTCTGACACTACCACTAACCTAATACATAAGGACAGGAGAATGACTCCCTTCTCCTGCTAAGTTTGCTGCTTGCAAACTTCAGTTAGGGACAAAGTCACCGGGTTCTCAGTTTCCTCCTGGCCATCTGTCAATTTCGTCAGGTTGGCTGTTAATTTCTCCTTCACATCTCTTCTTTCGTGCTGCCGTAACTGAAGGTTGTGATTTTCCAATTTATTCAGTTTTGTTTTTGTGGTATCGGCGGCATTAACCAGACCGCACATCCACCACGGGTTTCTTGTAGTCACGCTACCACTCTTCCTCTTATTCCTTTCCTTGCTTCTAGGACGCTATGTGCCCAACGGTACTTCTCTCCTGCTCGTTCTTGTGAGACAACATATGTCCCTCTCAGGTTCCTGCTCTCTTACAACTTGTTGACGCTGAGCTTCCAGCCTCTGCTTAACCTTGGCTT
Source organism: Ambystoma mexicanum (assembly GCF_040938575.1). Lineage (NCBI taxonomy): Eukaryota > Metazoa > Chordata > Amphibia > Caudata > Ambystomatidae > Ambystoma > Ambystoma mexicanum. The sequence goes on along the minus strand of NC_090928.1, from coordinate 654,525,256 downwards.
GTGAACCAATTCGTAACCCACAGGCTTCTCCCCTTTTATATGCTACTTAGATGTGGGACTTCCCCGACGCTGGTACATAGTCCTTTCTCTCTGTCCTCTGTGACTTCTCTTCTCCACAGGCCATCCTCCTCGTCTCAGTGAATGCGAATTTCTCAGTTAAAGGAACACTTGCAGTTTCTTCTTGACAATAGCACATATTGATATTTTCTCTATAGCGTAGACATTTACAGAATATCTTAGAAGAGATGATATGTTCTTTGGGTAGTTCCTCACAAGAACGGGAGACCTTGCGCCCAAAGGGGTCGTCTCACGGTGAGGTCCCACTTTCTGCTACCTGTACTGAGAGGGAGGGTATTGCCAAGGGTCTCCCCTCCCTAGCTTCACAGGAGGGGCTCCCCTGTGGGGAGAAGGGACGATTTCTCTCGATTCGTCACAATAGCTATCCAGCGTCAACTGCTCGGAAAGGTTTTCAATGAGGGGTGTAGTGCTACTCGATGTCGACTCCCCCCTTGTATACGGCCGCACCATTCCTTGACAATGGATAGGACGTCAGCCACCATATAAAAAGTTGCACTATATCCCCCCTTATCTCAGTTCTCTGCTCGCTAAGCACGCTATTCGGAAAAAACGCTCGTACTCGATTTGAACAAATTTCATACTACGTCAGTATTTCCGGGCCTAAACCGTCCATGTTTAAACACTGCAAGGACTGCAACTCTAAAATGTCCCTCATGGAGCCACAGTTGGGGTTGGACATGATGTGGTTTTAGTCTGGCGATTAACCCGAAAGGCGGTGAAGGAACTCACAGCGGCAAAGCCGGCGATCGGTACACAGCCATCCACATCCCCAGTAAAATCGTTTCCAAGGTCCACGGAGCATGATACCGAATGGCCTTCTCCTGAGAAACCTCGAGTGGGACGTCGCCACAAGAAGTCCCAAAAACATTTGGACTCCTGTAGTGAATCTCACCACTCATCGTCGTTGCACAAAAAGAAATGCAGATGCAATTCTGATTCATCGGGTGAAAGGGGTAAATCTTACCCAGCCAAGGGTGTGTTGATCGATGAGTGGGAGGACTTCAAAAACCAAATGCTTTTTGAAAAGGTCTCGAGTGGTATGGATTCCGCCTTAATGCTGCAGGTGGATAGGGCTCCGATTCTGTCATTTTACTGACGTTTGTTTTCTTTTTATTATTGTTTTAGAGGAAATTATTCCGAAATAACTCATTGAAATGTTTTTTTTTATATTTGCCCCCCTTCCTTATATTAACTCTTCCCCATCCCCACCCCTTTTAAGTCCTTAACCGCCTCCCCTATATATTTAGATGAGATTTTTCAATGCAACTTTTTCTTTCAAAATTACAACAAAAAAAAAACCTGGGGATGAAAAACGCAATCCTACGACTCCAACCGCGCCTGGCACGAAGGCAGCCAATGCAGGTTGAACGCCCTCGAACAAGACCCCAACTAAGAAACCTCGTGCACTGATACCGTTGACAGCACCCTCAGGCCAAGAAACCCCTCGAGCGACAGAGGCCCTGTTAGGTTGAAGTTTTTTAACAGACAGTCAATTTTTGATGAGGAGGGCGACCCAATACTATTTGGGTTCGAGCCAATGGGGATGCAGCCAGATTGTATGGCAGACCAGGCTGGGTTATTGCAACTGGTGGAGGGCCTCCACGATGCCAGTGGTTGAACACATCTTCGGATGTGGAATTCCAGCAAGTAAACCCATATGCACGCCCAATAGCGCACATCGGTTGAGAATGTCGCTGTGACCTTGGGGCTCAGCGCACTGTCGAAACCGGTGTCGCAGTACGACCTCACTGACATCCTCCACCGTGGACCGCAGACTGACCATGCTTTGCTGTTAAATGCTGCCATAGCAGCCTTGCCCATTCTCGACACCGGCACTCGGTACAGAGTTTACAAAAAACTATAAGCCGGCAAGAGGCGAGCTTCCTTTTATTTCGATGCATCTGAATCCCGAAGGGTTGGTAGTGCAGGCCGTGCCGGGTGCGTCCAAGCCCTCAACGTCAAACCTCCTCACCGATAGGGAGCCGAAAAAGTGGATGCTTTGGTTAAGAATGGCTGCTTGGACAGAGTGACTGATGGCAAAGAAATGGCTCCAAGCAGGTTTGGATGAGGCAGACGGTATGGGTCGTGCAAAAAGGGCACCTCGACAGTCTTGCACAGATCTGCTTATCTGAGGGACTCAGGTTTTTCCCCAAATGTTCAGTTGAAGCTGCTGGACTTTGCCTTCAACAGTGAACTCCTTTTGGGCCCAAAGCCGACAAGTCACTGGAAAACCTCAAGGGCTCAAAGCTGACGGCTAAATTACTATCGTTAGCAGTGCAGCAGAGGGCTCAGTTGCAGAACTTTGCCTTTGGGTCCAGAGGTTACAGGAGATACCCCACTTTTCCTAGAAGATGGCAAGCACCCCAGGCCAAACGGGGACGAAGCAGGTTTCCACAGCCAGCTAGATGAGGGTCGAGACAGTCGGCTACTGCTATAGCGTCGATGTTGCCTCAGAAACCTCATTGAAGTCTTCCCCCATACTTCGCTGTTTGAAGGGGGAGTCTCGGAATTCTTGTGCAAATGGAGGAAATTACTTCAGACGCCTGTGTCCTTCATTTGATCAAGTGGGGTTACTGCCTCCGTTTATGAAGAGACCTCCGGACAGACCTCCACTTTCCTACCAACAGCCGAAACGGGAGCTGCAGGCCATTCCTTTGAAGGGAGCAGTATAGGGGACGTGCCATCTGGGAAATAGGCTTGTGTCGGTACTCCTGATACTTCCTAGTTTCCAAGAAAGGGGGAGTACACCATCCCATTCTGGACCTCCGGCATTGTAACAAATTCCTGAGGAAGGACGAATTCAGGATGGTGACGTTGAGGAAAATTCTCCAGGCTTTGCAGTTCCAAGACTGACTGCTGTCGCTGTTCCTTCAGGATACCCATTTTCATGTGCCTAGCCACAGGAAGCACAGGCGGTTCCTAAAGTTCGTCATTGCGAATGCATGCTACCAATTCATACTGCTCCCTTTAGCTTGACCTCCACCCCCATGGTCGAGGTCACCTGCTCACTTCTGCACGTCTTGGGTGTATGCCTTAACTTACAGAAATGAAACCTCACCAGCGCAAAAGCTCCAGTTCATTGAAGTGGTCTTGGAATCCCGGAAAGGGAAGGCTTTTCCTCCCGAGATGAGAGCCACCAAGTGGCACTGATGGTCAGTGTCTTTGAGACTTCTAGCAGTTTTCCAGCATTCATTCCTGTGCTTGCTGGGCCCCATGGCATCCTGTATTATTCTCGTGCTGCAGGAGAGACTCCAGATGTGAGAGCACTTTAGCAAGATGTGGGATTTCCTTCAGATGTCAAGGTCTATGGCGTATGACATGACCTTGTGGAGAGACAGGACAAACATGTGTGGAAACCTTTCTGGGTGCCATGGCTGGAGGAGTAGGTTGTCACAGAAACCTCGCTGTAGGACTGGGAAGCTCATTGCGGGGCTCTCCAGATAGGAATTCATTGGTCTCGGAAGGAGATAGGTTACCACATCAATCTGCTGGAGCTGCGAGCAGTCAGACTAGCGCTGACGGCCTTTGCACCTTCTCTGCAGAGGAAACATGCCCTGGTGGACTGTCAAAGTAGGAATATTACTATTGTAAAAGTTACTTAGAATTTCTTTATATAAACCAGATTTGGTTTTGAAAATGAATGGTTGAATTGTATGTTAGTGATATATGTATAGGAGAAATGTCTACACAAAAATGCGTTATTTGCACAAAAATCTTTTTTTGCAAAAAATATATGCTTTTAGGAAATGAATTGTTGTCTCACAATTGTTTAGAAATGATGTATTTTATGAAATTGTAACAGAATAAAATAATATATTTTTAATATGAACACATTCTCTGGTCCTCAGCATGCAAGTTCTGAAATACATTTATTGAGTTTTTCGGCACATAGGGCATCCTATTTGTTTAGTATATATTAAATTTACCCCTGATGTCCATGTAGGGGTCCCCACCTTTGTTTTTGGACTGGTGTTAATGGACAACACGGTGACCATGCTGTCCCTCAACAAGCAGGGAGGCGTATGATCACTGCCTCTGTGCAGAGAGGCCATGCAGCTATGATCCTGGATGCTCGAGAACAACATATCCGCCTCTGCAGCTCATCTGGCAGGGGTGGAGAATGGGTAGGCAGAGCTTGGTCTCCCACGAGTGGGAGCTATGCCTGAAGGCCATTACAGGGATCTTCACCCGACTGGGCACCCCGGCGGTGGACCTGTTTATGACAAAGGACAACACAAGGTGAAAGCAGTTATGTTTAAGGGAATTTCCCCCCAGAGAGGCATTGTGGGATGCATTTTTGGTACAGTGTGTCTTCGACCTCCATTATGCATTCTTACTGATACCAGTCATCCCTTGGGTTCTCAATAGGTTGCAGAGATTCAGGGCTCGCCTGATCCTAATCGGCCCGGACTGGGCGAGCAGGACGTGTTACCCAGATTTCCTATAACTTCCTGTATGCCTACCTCTCTTCCTCGGAGGCCGGACCTCTTGTCATTCTAGAGTCAATGTGCTTCCGCTGAACCCGGACCCTCTCAACCTGCATGCATGGCTCTTGAGAGGCTGAGGTACGGGGACTGGGACTTCGACAAAGAGATGCTGGAGGTGCTGTTGGCTGCACATAGACCATGCACTAGGTCTCTTTATGTGTGCAGATAGAGAACGTTAGTGACTTGGTGCAAGGCAAAAGTAGTGGACCCCATGTCATGTTCAACCTCCTCGGTGATGGGGTTTTTGTTGGCCAAATCAGGCCTACAAGTGGGCACAGTGAAGGGGTATCTGACAGCTCTTTACCTTTTTAAAAGGAAACCAGAACATCGTTCCTTCTTTACCGTCCCAATTGTGGCCCCGTTTTTGAAGTTCCTGGTTCGCCCCTTCGCCTTTTGTGGTCCGTCTGTGGGATCTGAACTTGGTTCTCACCTTCCTCCGTTTAAGCCTTTGCATTCAGCTCCCGTCAGACCCATTGAAAACTGCTTTTTTGGTGGCAATCATGTCTACTAGGAGGGTCAGTGAATAGGAGGGTCAGTGAATTGCAGACACTCTAGTAAAGCCCTTTTCCTGCAGTTCTTTTTAAAGATAAAGCATCTCTGAAAGTGTGCCTGTGCTTATTACCAAAGGTGGTGTCAGAATATCATCTGAGCCAGAGCATCGATCTTCCAGAATGCCAGTAAGGAGGTTCCAGCAGGGTTTAGGTCCCCTTCTACCACGTGGGTTGCAGCCTCCTTGGCTCTTCATAGGAGGCTGCGAGGTAGAGACATTTTCTGTACAACAACGTAGTCTTCTCTGCACATGTTTACCAAGCATTACAGCTTCGACTTGCCCTGTGGGGCTGGTGCTCGCTTTGTTTAGAGCGGTCCTCCAGGGTTTTTGTTGTGCCTTCCAACCCTCCTCCAGCAAGGTTACTGCTTTGGAAGCCTATCAAGGTGAGGAATCTGTGTGAGGATGCAATCCATTGAAGGATAAATTGCTTACCAGTAATTTTCTTTTTACGGATTCTTCTCCCACAGATTCCTCATCGCCTTCCCCGCTTGGAAGTTCATGGTCTCAATCACATTCTGCGCTCATGTTTCTATGTGCGATGACATGAGCAGCAGAGTGCTATGTTGGGGGAGCAACAATTCCTCATCAGACTGCACTGCTTCTTCTGGTTTTGTTCGTAGGTTGAAATATGCAAGAAAAAGGTAGGCAAGCATTTGTTGTTTGATGCTGTTGTTGTGTCTGTGGCTTTCCACATTACTGCAGGTTACCTGTCACAGGCTGAGCCTGGGTTGGGGGTGACTGGGTGACTCGGGTAAGGGGGCATAGTACATCCTTTTATACGGCGACCAACATCACGTCTGTTGTTGAGGAAGGGGTTGGTCGTATACGAGGGAGTCATCTACGATGGTATCGAGTGGCACTAACCCCCCCCCCCCCCCCCCTGTCAAAAATAATTTCAAGCAGCTGACACTGGAGAGCTATCTATCGAGAGATCGAGAGGAGGATTCTGTGGGAGATGAATCCATAGAAAGATCATTACTGGTAAGTCATTTGTCCTCCTGCTACAGATTCCTCATTTGCCCTCATGCTTGCCCTACTTAGTGCGTGTATGCAGTTTAGCAGTTCTATCATTCATTTGGTTGCTCTAGAGTAGATTAAATTGGGTTTAACAGAGGTATAGGGCATATGATGCTCCTTAATAAGCATGGGATGTTTCTTCCATGTCCATGCGGTGTCCTGGTCTTGGGGAGGGCAACGCAGGATGTAACCACCCTTCTGCCTCTTGTTGGCTAATGATCTAAAGATGAGGAATTGGTGGAGGAATCCCATATCGATCAGCAAGAACCTTATAGAAGGCAAGTAATTCGGCATTGTACTATGAAAGATTGTATTACTTGATAGATGTTCACGGTTACAATCCTACTGTTTTATTGGGTTGAAATATTCTTAACCATGCTCATTTCAGGTATCCTGTTTTATAATGTTACTATTAGTTAACTATCTCCCTTGTAAAAGTTACTTTTTTTCAATTCCTGGAAATGGGAGATTAAGAAGTGTCCACCAAATTACCCCAATAGGAGTTATGAGAGTTTATCAAGCATGAAATATTAGCAATATAAGTATTAATAATATAACATGGAACATGTTTTTGTTATATAGATGGCCATCTCTGCTGTTTCTGGAATTCTTAAGCAGCTTAAGAGACCTCACAAGAAAGTGTCCATCTCTCCTTACAAAATCAGTAAGTAAAACATAATTTCGATATATATTCTTGAACTTGATTTCTGGAAGGTCTCCTTTGCTGATCAAAACTAATAGTCTCTGGGGAGCACAAGAGAGCTCAAAAGCAAAATGGCTGCTCCTTAGGAGAGCCCTGTGACCGTGCTAATCAAAGCCCCATTGGAGCTTAATCTTTACCTATTTTCAGGTGAACATACACCTGAACTCTTTGAGACCAAAATATGGTCTTCCACCAGCCTCCAAGTGCCAAGACATTTAACATTGTGGTGCTCAGTGCCTGACAGTCATTGTGTATCTCCTCCATCCTTATCTGAGCTACAAGGCACAGATCTCTGGGGCTACCGCCCCCTGGCATGAATAGCTACAGAGAATCACCAGCTTCCCTTGCTTAGTGACCTGCATATTGCCTTCCTGACATTTTGCTATTCATGCTAAGGTGTGGGAATTAAATGCATACTGCTCGATCCTTGAAAGACTGATTGGATCTGCACACCAAACCATTGATTGTGCCGGTATACATTTTTAAACATACTTTTTTTGTTTTATTTAAAGCATAATGCAGAAAGAAAGTTAAATCCAGTGGCTTAACATTTCAAATTACAAGCATGTAAAACATTATAAAAGACTGCAACATACACCTAAGGAACAATTCACCAATAAACATGTGAGTCAGCAAAGAGTGTACAGCATGAACTAATTATGTTCAACCCTTCTTTCAAGTAACGTATGTGCTTGCATAATTATCTAGCAGCCTCCCACCTATCCTAAATCTTCTTGCATCTGTGCAGGCCTTCCTTTGTCCTATATACATTTCTCCAAATATGTATAATTGTCAAGGCCCTCTTGCCATGGAGATAATTTTGGTAGCTCCTAAGCACCCCATTTAAAAGGAACATCTCTTTTAGCTATGGCCAATGCATTAGACACAAATGATTTCTCATATTTTATTATTATTTATTTCATGTGTCCTACAGTGCAAATTGTACTTTTAACACAAAACAATATTACCAATTAATCACAATTCAGTATCACATGAATAAAAAAGACAACATATCATTCTTAGTTAAATCACCAACCTAAATATCATGATCTTCACCCTAAAACTTCAGTATGTTAAAAATCCACTGCATAAGCCTTTAAAAACTCTAAAATACGTATGGATAAACACAATTGATTACAATTTAAGATCCTCCTCCACAACTCTTGCTCTGTAGGCATAAAATTCATGGAGTCCGCAAAGTCCACAGGCTGGGGCACTGCACACACAAGTGCTTTAGAGTCTCTATTTGCTTGTGACAGTGGCGACAGAGTCTCTGGCCCTGAGGGACATTCATTCGGCAGCCTAAAATTTCTTGTGTTAGCACTAAATGTAGCATGAGTCTTAAAATGTGGAACTTAAAGTGCCTTGATGGATGCCTTTTCAAATAAAAGGAGACAGTATTTACATTTTTAACTATCCAGACATCAACTATTTCTCATATTTTGTAAAGCAAACATCTCACCAGACGCCCAGCAAAAACCGTTTTGTCTGTTTATGTGGTTTGCACCACAGTTCCCTCAATTGCCGAATTACATTCCCCCAGTAGGTTTGAAATCTGGGACATCACCACCGTGCATGGAAAAAATGGCTGTTAACAGAACAACACTGAAGAATCTGGTGGTTCGGAACAGTGACAGTTGTGTTAAAACATTCCCCATAGTATGCTCTGTGAAGAAGCTGTACAATTCGGAGCTTATTATATATGCATATTTCTCAAGGGCTTGAAAGTGCTTCCCTTCAGTTGTCCTTCAAAGGTACAAGATCATTTTCCCATTTGTGTTTCAGGTTTGTTTTTCAGTGATCCTACTGTGGTATTCAGTATAATATGGTATAAAAATCATGTGGGTTTGCCTTGTATTGCATCCTCCATCAGATTTGCCTCAAGCAGCAAGTTGGTGGATATCTCTTCTGTCTTGATATTGTTGAGTCACTGCATGTAGAATTTGCAAATATTGATCCTTCATCTCCAAAAGGACCTCTCCACACACCGGGTCATAGCTTTCATTCTGCTTAATTTCTGTAGCTCTGGGAGGTCAGGATTGCCCCATATCAGAGCTCTAAGCCTCACTTTAACTGTCCATTTCATTGTTCTAGTAAGGTCCTTGCTGATTTTAATAATCTGACATGTGGCTAATGGAAGACAGTCCCTCTGTGTTTTTCCAAACAGTATCTGCAAGAGTGTATTATATGTACTCATATGTCCTGTTCCCTTTCCTCCATCCTTGTGGGCGTCCACCAACATGGGGACAGTACGGGAACCTTTGGCAGCAAAAAATTGAGCTTCCCCTTTAAATGTAGTATAGTGTGTGGGGGTATGGCCTCTGGCATGGGAATACCCCGCTGAGGCCCAGCTCTTGGGCGCCTCGCCCCAGTCCCTTTTTCCACACGGACGGTGTCAGACCTGGCAGCCAGCGCAGAGACTTTTTTAGGTTTACGCGTGCTCCCAGTTCGTTTTTTTCAATTCACATTTTGCTTCCCTGCACTGCCTCCCAAGTTGAGGAGCCCAACCAGGCTGTCCTTGGTGGGGGTGGGGGGGATAGGGGGCAGCGATCAAGTTTGTCCTCTTCTTCTACCCCAGGGGGTAAGGGATCTTCGAGTGCCACCTCCAAGAGTCTGTCCTCGGCTAGATCCAGCATAGCTACCGGAGGCATACAACCTACCGGAGCTTGCTCCAAGGTCATGATCAGGGCATTACGACTACTGGCCCTTATGCTTAGGGCTGAGCGCCTATCTGAGTATTCTCTGAGGTTGACACCTCTGCTTCGGGTGCAAGACTCGAGCTGTATCCTCTCTTGGCTCAGTGCCTTCACGTCCTCCCGCACAGGGGGCATGGATCAAGGCTTAAAAATGGCAGAGCAGCATGTGGCGGAGCCTACCAGGCAGGCAGCCTTCTTTGATCTAGCTCAGGCAGCCATCTTGGATCAAGCTGTATCCTCTCTTGGCTCATGACCTTCGCACCCTGCCTCCCAGGGGGTGTGGTGCATGGCTTCAAAATGGCAGAGCAGCATGTGGCGGAGCCTACCAGGCAGGCAGCCTTCTTTGATCTAGCTCGGGCAGCCATCTTGAATCAAGCTGTATCCTCTTGGATCAGGACCTTTGCACCCTACCGCCCAGGGGGTGTGGCGCAAGGCTTCAAAATGGCAGAGCAGCATGTGGCATTGAATGGGCTTTGCAGAATGATCCCAGTTCCCTTCCTTCTGAAAGTGGCAGCGGATCCTATGGTGCAGGTTGTTGGTCCGCTTTGGGGCATATGTACCAATCACAGCCGTATGGCCACACACACCGGGGCCTCAGTGCTTTAACCAGGAGTGGAAGCCCAGCGCCTTGGAGGACCTGGACCCTAGGGACCCGGCAGCGTACGCGACCGCTTCTTAGAGTTCTTCCTCTTCCTTATGCGTTTCTCTCAGATGAAGGGGCTCCTTAAGGACATTGTGAAGGTCATCCCGCAGGGTTGACGCCTTGCCCCCTCCTTTGGGTGGTACTCCCATTCCTCCTGGGCTCCCGGTCCCCCAGGTTCAGACACTACCAGTCGTCCTGACCCCTCCACTTCGTCCTGTACCACGAAGGCCTCCTGTCTACGGCTCCAGACCTGGGGGGACCTCCCCGACACATGTGTCGCAGGGCCCGGCTTTCCCCCAGTCTGTGAAAAAGGGCGGGTAGAGGGGACGATGATGATGATGCCCAGGACGATGAGCCCTCTGCATCCGTTAAAGCCTTTCATGACTGCTTTCAGGGCCTGGCGGAGTTCTTGGGGGTCCCTCTTCCTGAGGAAGCCTCTAGGAGTTGGGTGTGCTAGCAGAGGTCTTGAGGAAACACACCATGATCTGGTCTGGCATTCCCCTCCAGAAGGATGTCCTACAGGTGGCACAAAAGGTCTGGGTGAAGCCCTGGGGAAACGCCCAGATGTACAAGAATGTGGACAGCAGGCTTAGGCTGACAGACGGGGAGCCAAACCTCCTTGCCTCCCACCTGCAGCCCCATTCCTCTGTGGCGGCTGAGGCCTTGTATTTGAAACCATCGTCTTCGTCTTCCTCCATGGGAGCAACCTCCAGTTGCCTTTCCAAGGAGGACCTTGAGTCTTTGGAAAGTGCTGTTACTCCATCTCAGGACTGCATCTGTGGCAGGCCAATGCAGAGACGCTCGCTTGGCTGTGGCTAACCAGAAGCTGTGGCGGGAGCTCTGGGATTTTCTTCCCGACCCCTTCGGACAAGCAAGCCTCCTTCAAGGCCGGTCTGGCGGATGCCTGGGCCATTGCACAGGACCTCATGCAGTCTTTGGTCTCCCACATTGACACAGCCAGCAGAGGGCTTTTCCCTTGGGGTCCAGATGAGAAGGACGGGGTAGTAGCATACCACAACGTTTTCATCTGACATGCAGGAGCGGATCCTGGATCTGCCTTTTGAGGGAGTGGACATTTTTCATTCATCGACCGATGAGTTGACAAAGAAGAAAATCTCCACTCAAACCTCTAAGTCCTTGGTCATCCTGAAAAAACCAGGTCAGAAATCTTTCCCACAGTCCCAGGGCAAGACCGAGTTCAAGCCCCGAACTTTCCCTGACTTCAATGGGTTCCAGGACTGTGGTTCACAGAGGCCTGACAGGTCGCCCAGTGACAACAGGAGTAAGCAGCGGAGGACGTTGCGTGGGTTTTTCGGCTCCCCTTCTTCTGCCCCCATTTGATGCCAAGAAACAGTGACATCAAGGTCAGCTAACAACTCTCGCCTATGGGTGGACGTTTTGCTCTGTTCCAGGACACCTTGAAGCGTCTTTTCAGCAGCCTGGTTCATGATTGTCGTATCACTTTCAGTACCAGGTGCTGCCCTTTGGCCTGAACTCGGCCCCGCGTGTCTTCACGAAGTTGATGAATGCAGTGGCGGGCCTTCTCTGCTTGGAGGGCCATCATCTATATCCTTATTTGGACAACTGACTGGTGAGGGCGGGGTCGCCCGAAGGGGTGGTGCACTCCTGCCAGAGATTGGTGGATATTCTTCATCAGCTGGGGTTTTCCCTCTACCAGAGGAAATCGGTTATGCCTGTCTCAGGAACTGGTCTTCCTAGGGGTGCATTGGAACACTACTGTGCAGCGGGTGTACTCCACTGCAAACAGGCTTATGTTCCTCTCCAAAGCGGTGGGACACTTTCTGGCCAATCCGACCACCTCGGCATGATGGTTCCAGCACATTCTGCGCCTGATGGCCTGCTGCATGCTCATTGTATAGCACGCTCGCCTCAAGATGAGGTGCCTTCATCTCCACCTGGCGACTAATTGGGATCAGGAAACGGGGTCTCAGTCGGTCAGGATGCCAATACCACTGTTCCTGCTGCCAATCATTGCTGGTGGCTGATGGAGAGCAATGTCTCAGTAAGAGCCCCCTTCACCTGTCCGGAGCCCACCCTTGTTGTGATGACAGACTCCTCCCTCTCGAGTCAGGGGGCTTTTCTGGAGGGCTACGTGATTCATGGAGCATGGTCCAGGACAGAAGCCTCTTGCATATCAATCTGCTTAGGGCAGTCGGACTGGCCCTCAGGGCGTTCTTTCCCTTCATCGGGGACAGGTCTGGTTTGGTCAGGATGGAAAATGTAACCACAATGTTTTACTTGAACAAGCAATTTGGCACCTTGCGCCCCCCCGCTCCCCCCACCTCTGCTTGGAGGCGGTTTCATTATGGGAATGGGCCCTTTCGGCTAAGATTTGGATTTCGGCAGTCCACCTCCCGGGGGACAGCAGTGCAGAAGTGGACCAGTTGAGTCGCTTTGGGTTCAACATCTACGATTTTGAGTTGCAAAACGACTCCTTGTTGCCCCTGGGGGTTCAGGGACCTGGATTTGTTTGCATCTCCTTAGAATGCCAAGTGACCCCAGTTTGCTTCATGGGAAGGTCAGGGGTCACTGGGAGATGCCTTCCAGATCGGTTGGCAAAGCTGCATTTGTTATGCGTTCCCGCTCACCCCTCTGCTCCAGGTTCTACGTGATTTCATCACCGCACTTTTCATCGCAGGGTTTTTTGCCGTGATTTTTTTTCTGAAAAAAACATTGAATTTCTTTTTTTTGGGGGGGGGGGGTTTAAACCCCACCAAACCCCCCTTTCTTTTTTTCTTTTTTTTACATCCCGAACACCCAAACCCATTTTTGTAAAAATGTACCCCCCCAAAAAATGCATTTTTTGTTTATGAAAAAAAAATTGCGGCAAAAAACCCTGCGATGAAAAGTGCGGCATTGAAATGACTGTATACCCTGCTCCAACGGCCCTCTGCAAGTTTAGGGCCTCTGTGGGTCACAGCCTCACCGTGGTTGCCCACTGGCCTTCGGGACCCTGGTTTTCGGATGTGCTGCAGTTGTGCTCCCAGGGTCCAGTCCATCTTCCGATCTTCAGCAGGGGCTTCCTGAAGCAGCAGGGTAGGGCAATCGAACATCCGGTCACGGCCAAACTGGGCTTGGCTCCTGAACAGCTGAGGCATCGGCAGGCTCAATTCTCAGATGACAACTGGGACATCATTCAACAGGCTAGGAGGCCCTCGACTCAGTTCCTGTATAAGAGCAAATGGACTAGGTTCTGCCATTGGGCTTGCGCCAAAGGTCTGCACCCTGTCACCTGTTCTCTAGATGCCGTAGTGGCTTTTTCAGCACACCTGGCTCGTTCTGGTGTTGAGGTTGATTCTTGCCGCACGTTTTTGGCGGCCATCGGGGCTTACAAGAATTCTCCTGCGCATATGTTTTCTGCGGCCGACCTGGTAGTTAAGGCCCACCTGAAGAGGTTGCCCATGCTTTTTCCTCAAGTGCATAGGCTGCATCCAGTCTGAGAAATCAATGTGGTTCTTGCAGCTTTGCAGTGCAAGCCTTTAGAGCTGATGGACATCAGTTTGGTGACGCTAAAGACTGTTTGTTGGTGGCTCTCACTTCTGCGCACAGGGATGGTGAGCTGCAGGCGTTGTCTTCATGCAAGCCCTTTTACAATGTTGCAAGACAACAAGGTCATCTTGCGCACTCGACCAAACGTATGGCCCAAGGTGGTTTCTCTGTTCCGTCTGAATCAAGAGATCTGCCTGACGGTGTTCTTCCCGAACCCACAGTTGGAGGCAGAGAGGGCCCTACATTTCTTAGACCTCAAAAGAGTTCACAAGTTTTATCCCTCTCGTACGAAATCCTTCACAAAAGCATTGATTGTGACTTTTGGGGGCTCCTCCCCGGCTCTCGGGCCTCCAAGGCTTTTATTGCCCATTGGATGGTTTAGTCCATTTCAGCGGCATACACTCCCGTGGGCAAACCTGTTCCTGACAGGAGTCATGCCCATGCGGTCAGAGCTAAGGCCACGGGTGTCGCATTTCAGAGACATGCTTCTTGGGATGTCATCAGCAAGGCGGCTACTTGGGCCACTCCGTCGGCCTTCTGTAAGCACTAATCGCTGGACACCAGCTCCAGGTGCGATGCAGTTAGGTCAGGCGGTTCTAAAGAACCTTTTCGCTTCATCCTAGATATTAGCAGGTTGTCACAGCTCCACCCTATGTTCTCATTCGTGGAATATACAAAAGGGTAGGATGGAAGGGGAAGGGATAAATGTGTAATTAAAGATACTCACTGTAGTGACTAGAGTACTCATAGTGCATAGTCCCCTTTCCTCCATATGTCCCACCCGCATTCCCACGGTAGTATTCCAATTACTTATAGATAATATGAGTAGCCAGGTATCTATGCGTCCAATATGTTCAAAGGTGGACTGAAGTGAGATGCTGGAGGGCAGGGCCTCAGCAGGGCGTTCCCATGCCCCTGAATGCTATACTAAATTTAAAGGGGGAAGCTCAATTTTTTCGATGCCAAAGGTTCCAGTACCGTACCCATTTTGCAGAGGCCCACAAGGATGGAGGAAAGGGGACTATGGACTATGAGTACTCTTGTCACTACGGTGAAAAACTTTAATATATGTGAGACTGTTGGGTCAGTATGAACCCATACCTTGGCAACAAACAACTGTGGGGCCCAGAAGTATTTTTTAACATTTGAAAGAGCACTGTCCCCTATTGGTCTCTACTACCTTTATAAGACTAAATCGGGTACACTATCATGCCATAATAGTTGTCTGAGCTCTCTTTCGATTAAGAAGAATTCTGAGTTGGGAATGTTGAAAGGAATTCTGAAGGATGTATACATATATTGGGAGATATAAATATCTGGGAGAGAGTCAGGGAAGCTCCAGTGTCTGACTCTGCTGCAAATCGTTTAGTAATTGGCTCTGGATTTGGTTGCAAAAATGTGTTCTTGTGAATACCGACTTATATTCTGAAATATTTAAAGGTGTCTTTTGCAATTATTAGTTTGTAGCCTGCAGGAATTGAGCCTTCCTCCTCGTAACACTGGTACAAGGTCCATTCAGCCCAGTTTACATCAATCCACCAAATTTGCCAAATAATGTTAGCATGTACATGACTCTGGGTCCCGATACTTGACGGTCCCCCATAAAGTTTAGTAAATAATCTACATATAATGGTACCCGAATTTCATGTCAGCTGGGCTATTGGAAAATCTGCCACGCAGCGTCCCACCTGAACCATTCCTCCAGCAGATCTAAAGCCAGAGCGAATAGTAGTGGGGAAAGGGGCATCCCTGTTTTGTGCTTTTTCATCCAGCAAATTGACATGAGGTTATACCGTTAAGCAATGCGCTAGCCTCCAGCACAGTGTTAAAGCAACTTGGCCCATACATGATTGTCCTGAGACATGGCCAGCTGATTGTGTGAAATCCCTTTTCTGAATTGATTGCCTTAACTGCCAGGAAAAACACAATATTTTTTGCTATATCGAGTGCATTGTGAAGGTGTCATCCATTCATCATGGTTGCCCTGTCCAGAATGAATCCATATGCATCCATATGAATCAACATTCCAGAAATCTTGGCTAGACTCTCAGTTAGAATTTTAGCTACTCTGTTGGTTTCCAAGTTAAGGGAGATAGGCCGGTAAGAGGCGCAGTTGTCGGGGGTTCATATTTCTTCTGGATAACCATGATCGTGGACTGTTTCAAGTCAGACGGAAGCTCCCTCGCTTCATTGCTTGCCACCAACAAGTTTGGCTTGTGTGTGCTCCTAGTCCCACTCAGTTTCTTCCATCGTTCAACCAGTAGCCCTCTAGAGCCAGGGGTGAAGGGGGGGGGTCTTCCTGGATTGCAACCCGCAGATTGCAGCTTCCACCACCTTGACCATAATATCTCTATCCAGCTCATTAATCTGCACCTCTGAGAGCTTTGAAACTGAAATGTCGCCTGTTAAGATGGACTTCCAAAATCTGCCCTCATGGGAGGCTTTTTGCAGGTCATCCTATTATGGTGAACAGGGAAGACACTGAGGGGTTAGCCAAACACAATCAAGTTGAGGTAGCAGCCCGGTCAAGGATTAGTCTTAAGAAGGATATGAGTGTGGTCTAGGGCTACAATGATTCCAGACAATGCAACACCAGTAATTCAAGTTGTACAGTAAGTATATGAAAATATTATTATTTATATCTTTAGTTTACACACTTAGCAGATAAAAATAATAGGTTAATATTGTTACACAAAACATTATAAAGCATGTATATACATCCACCCTTAGGAGAAATAGAATTGCATGTGAATCAATTACCAGTGCAACACAGGTGATTAGTCAGATGCATAGAAATAGATGGAGCTCTTTAGAATCAACACAACGGAACCAGAAACAGTGGCCACCACAATCTATTGTTCTTGTCCCCATAGAACTGCAGGAGGGGGGGGGGGCAAGAGCTTCAGTGCAAAGATCCAAGTCACCTTATGGCAGATGCAGTAGCGAATATGGGTCAGCTCCAGCGGACCACAATGATCCAGTACCTAGGGGGAGAATGCAGTCCAAGGTAGAGGGCCTGTTGAGGACATTGGGAGCTGGCAGGGCCCAATCCGCGTCCTAGAAAGATTGTTAGTGAATCGGGGGCGCTACAGCCCACTAGATTGCAAAAGCTGGTTGTCAAGCCGTATCCCCCCTTTGGACTTGAAGCGATTCACGGGCACTACATTCCCTAAATCTTGATGAACGAGCAGCATGCTATATCTCCATGTTCCAGAGTGGTGAACGCACAGATGGTTTAGAGTAGGATGCCAGTAGTAGGGCATCTACTATACCCTGAGAACCATTGTGAATCCTACCTAGAATCACACAGGTGGGAGCGGGGGTGCCTATTAAACAGAATTATATGCAGTACCCTTTGGGAACACTACACACAATTAAGAGTACAAGTGACAGTACAATTTCACCCTTTGGTACAAGCCTGTACTACACAGTTAAAGTGGTAGCAGTAGCGGAGCAGCCAGACTTTTCTCAAGAGTAAGTGAGCAGTACAAATAGTTACACAAAGGACAGCAATTACTATGATTCAGGCAAACACTGACTCAAGGTTTCTAACTAAAAGAATATATATTTATTTACTCAACAATTGTATGACATTTCACTTTTCTAAGCAAGTTAAGAATCACAATCATAAATACACCACACCACTTCCCTTAAATTTCAGGCAAGTTAAGCTCACAAAATGAAGTGGGAGCAAAATGGCACTCCAGCAAATTTAAAAGGGAGGGAAAGACAAAGTTATTAGAAACCAACAGGTAAGTACTCAGGGCAATTGAACAAGAGAGACTACAGTGAGGAGATCAGCTAGAAAAGGCTTGGGGCCAAAGTCAGTGGGTCAAAAGTGTTTTGCTGAAGATCGCACAGTTCAGGGTAGTTTGCGGTAAAGTTCGTGGCACAGATTCCAGACGAGGTTGGTTGGTTGGTAGAAAAGATAGTTCAAAGAGAAGAGAAGGACAAGCCCTCGGATTGGAGAAAGATTTCAAACACTTTCAACGCCCTGACCGAAACAGACAACCGGATTTGCACAGTACCTTAAAACGGAGAGGGAGCTGTAGCTGAGGCAGACGTTCCTGGTGGTTCCTGCAGGCTCACGGTTCCTGAAGCGACTGTCGGACTGACATGAAGTAGGAAGACTGGAGGGTCCTGTGCCACGCAGGGAAGAAACCAGCAGCAGAGCAAAAAGACGAATAAAAGGTGCGCTCCTTAAAACCCAAACGGGGTCGGACCTTCCTGGCTATCTGGCCCACTGTAGCTCTGCACAACAAATTCGACCAGAGGAGGGGTCCTGGCTTGTAGTTTGGGTGAACTGGTTGGTCCCACCAGCTCAAGGGAAGAGGTTTCCTGAAGGATCTTCTCTGTCGTCAAATTCTGGCGATTCGGACCTGCAGCAGGGCTTCACCGGGCGGTTCAGTCATTGTAGGGGTCCTCTTCTTTCAGTTCCTCATTGGTTCTTGTTAGGCAGAATCCTGTGCAGTTCCCTTAGGGAGCACTACAGAAGATTAGGACTACGGGGGAGAGCAATAAATCCCCTTTGGTATCAATCTGTACCACAAAGATTTAGTTGGTAGCTGTGGCTAAGCAGTCAGACTTATCTCAAGAGGGAGATGAGCAGTATTCAGGGTTTACACAATAGGACTACAATACTATGGCACAAGGAAACACTGCCCAAAGCTTTGTATTAAAAAGAATATATATATATTTATTTTACACACTTCTAGTTCAACACATCAACCACAGTTATTAAAGCAAGTTAAAATCAGTCAAGAAAAGTACACAACTCCCTGATTAAAGTTCCAGCAAGAGTGAAAACTGAGCAAAATGACACAGTGAAAACCAAACACAAATGGCACTCTAACAATTTCTCACAAGGGAGGGAAAGAACAAGTTATACATAAATATAATCTTAAACACCCTAGCAACACTTCCCAGTGAGATTGTGAACAAGTTTAGGCAAGGCAGTACTTTAGCATACATAATACTGAGGTGAAAACCGAGCAAAATGGCACTTCACAGGTTTAAAAAGACGGAAGGAAAAGGTGGTTATAAGAGTTAGGTGCACCAACACATTTCAAGGTGAGAAGCAATCTAAAGAAGGCAGTTCTAACAGATTTAGCCAGAGTCAATAGGCCTCTGCCAGAGTCAGTGGTACAGGACAAAGTGCCTAGGAGCAAAATGTTCTTGTAGCTGCAGTCAAATGTTTGTTAAACGATTCGAAAAGGTGGTTGCAGAAAGTGAAAGACAAAGTTAGTCAATAGGGGTGACCAACCCAGGAGGTAGGTAAAGGATTTCAAACACCTTTTAGCAATACCCCGCGAAACGGGAGGCCTGGCGGAACAATGTAAGTGAAAAAGTAGAAGCGGCTCCTGCGGTGGCGGTGGTTCCTGGCAGTTCCTGCAGTTCGTATGGTCCAGCAGAGGAAGAGAGGCTCTCGTCGTGGAGGAAGGTTCGAGTTACTGCACTGCCCATGGAAGAAGCCAGCCGCGTGATGCCGAAACGGATTAAAAGGTATGTGCCTTTAAATCGCGGTCGTGGTGGACAGGTGCCCGGCTATCCGGTCTCCGAGTGCAGGGCACAGGCTTCGACCAAGGCAGGTCCTGGAAGGCGATTGGCAAACTGGTTGGCCCCACCTGCTCAAGGGAAGAAGGCTCTTGCAGATGAAGATCTCCTTTTGTCGTGTGGAGAAAAGTTGTGAGACGCTGCAGCAGAGCATCAGGGCAGAGTGCGACTTGGGTTGCTGAGGCAACCCTGTCCAGGGGGCCTACTCCCACTCCCACACAAAAAGTCCACCCCAGACTCAGTGGCGACGAGGACGAACAAAGGATCCCCAACCTGTTAGGATTTTAGAGGGAGACACAGAAAGATTTTATATAAAATTTCTGGCAATTAAAACCTACCAGAGTAAAGCTAATATAAAAATAAACCGGCGCTATGTAGAGGCTGTCAGTAAATGTGGTAGCCTCGAACAATGGGAAAATCCTATAGGGAAATATTTGCGGTTGGATATTTTTGGTAGTAACCACTGCCACCAGCCAGAAACTTTTGAGAGAGGGACAGTATGGTACCCTCTCGAATATGAACACCAGGGGAAAATCTATTAACCCTTTCTAGTACTTCCATAGTACGATGGGTTGTACTGGTTTAGTTCATAAAGATTGAGTGGTAAAGTCAATGGGGACTTTACATGCCCTGGGAGACAGTAGTCAGTTCCAGGGTATGGAGTCTGTTTGGGGGTCACGGACACCCCTTTGTTACTGCACTGAGGGTGCTGTGTAAAGCATGTGTATAAAGATGGTTCCTATGAGGGTGAGATAAACCCCATAGACATTAAACACAAAATAATAGCCTAGAACACACATAGCAAATCTGCCTAAGAGTGGTAAAAAGAGTCTCACTCTTAGCAGGAAAAAAAACAAACCCTTCAAATCCAGCAAAGCTGCTGGGGTACTCTACAGGTAAGGGAAATTAGCCATAGAATGAGAATTCTCCCTAACAGTTCTTTCGTTCCAGTGGCGACTGTCTTTCCAGTCCCAGAGACCTGCTTTTTATGCAGTTTTCCCCCATTCATACAGCCTGGCTGTCAATCACGCTGCAGGGTGGCTGGCCTGGCAAGGTCAGTCCCCTTAGCCAATCAGACAAGAGTGCGACTTGGGTTACCAAGGGAACCCATGGCAGGGGTCCAAAGATCCCTCCCTCACATCCTGCCTACCTAGACTATCAGGCGCCTTAAGGAGGGCTTCTGTGCAGAAGCCCACGAAAAGACAGTGAACAAAGGAGTCATCCCCGGTTTGGCGCGCAGAGAAAAACACGAGAAAGACCTTAACAAAAAAAATGGCGAATAAACCTAGCTGGAACCAAAATAAAATGTATTTGGTCAAGCGGGTTTATGTTTGAGGCTAATAAATTTGCCTGAAACAATACCACGTTTATATAGTATAATCGCGGTAGAAAAGTTAGGGTAGTTACCACTGCCACCAGACAAGTCTTAATGTTAAGGGAGTGAAACAAGGCTCCAAGAGGGACACACAAAAAGGGATAAGAGTTAACCCTTTCCAATACTCCATGTAAGATGGGGTGTACTGGGTCTGTGGTTTAAAGTGCCTTTATAAAGTTAATGGCAACTTTACCTGTTTCTGGGAGACAGTAGTCAGCCCCAGAAAAATGGAGTAAGTGGGATGTCTCAAAGACAACCCTGTGTCACTGCACTGAAGGTGCTGTGGAACACGCACAAAACGTGGCGCACATGGAGTAGGTGACTCTCCAGTGCTCAAAATCACACAAAGTGAAAGCACACACAGCAAAACGCATGTAAGAGTGGGAAAAAGGCTCATACTCTTAACATGTGGAACAAATAAACCCTAGAAATTCAGCAAAGCTGTTCAGGGACTCATTAGGTAATGGAAATCAGCCATTTATGAGAATCCTCCTTAACAATGCCCGAGTATTGCCAGGTTGGACAGCCAAGCCTAAGGAAGCCCCTATGGTAAGAAGGGTATCTATGGACTTGCTCATTCCAGATCCCTGAAGACATGAGGGGGTTCAAAGACCACCAGAGGCCATCCAACGTTCCAAAGAAGTGATGCAGCCAAGGCACAGACACCAAAGAGCAAACCGGGTCCTGGATGACTAGAGCCCAGCCAGAACAAAACCAAGTGTTGAAAACAATAGAACTCCTCCAAACCCCCACAAATGTGAGACTTGGTTGAAGCTTGCCTAGACTGTTACTCTATGCAGCCCTGCTATCTAGAGTAGGTATTGGACTTGGACACTAGGTCCTTGTGGAGTAAGGAATACACTGTTTTTGATTCACTCCTCCTGACACCTGTACGCCTAGAGGAAGCTCTCTTGTTTTGTGGTAGAGGACCCCCCCACCCCCTCAGTCCTATAGGATTTATCCATACCCATCCTTGTTGTTCTTATTTTTGGGTGTCTGATCTGCAAGCTGTTGTGAGACGGAACATGGGAAGGGGGAATGTGGGGTTTATGGAACCTTTGTTGGTTGCAGTTTACTCTTCTAATGGTGACACCTTACCTAAAATCCTTTGGGAAGCGGCTGTACATGGACTTTGGGGTCTACGCGACAGCAACCTCAGTACTTTATGTAGCCAGTTGGGATGATCATTCACCTGACTTTAGTTAGTGCGTTAGGGGAAAAGGAGAGTTATCAATATTGAAACTTCAACAGAGTCTTTAGCTTGCTTGTGTTGATGTGTGCATCCTTGCCTTTAAGTGTGTCCTCACAAATAGTTTGTGACTCTCCATAACAGAATTATTTTTCTTTTATAACATGCTTAACACTGGAGCACAGGACCGGGATTCTAACCTGTGTTGCTCTGCGTTGTCTTGCTTCCAAGACAAACACGTTGGCCCTGAGCTGTCCTCCGAGCCCAAAAAGTAATTGCTAAGTATATTTTGTAATCTTACACATTAACTACATGTTGAGTTCACCACTAAGATGACTGTGAGATGATTCTTAAGAGCTGGAGTCACACAGATGCTATGGTCTTCCTTAACATGCCTTCCAAGAAGTGGAGGTTTATCCATTTGGAAAAGTCCCTGTGGTTTTTATAGCCTAGTATAGCGTTATAGACTGTGGGAGGGGTTCGTTATAGCGGGATAATGTCCTGCACCTCTGGCGATAAGTTGAAGGGTCACTTTCCCAATCGATGAGGACCCCTTCTGAGGTCTATCAGGCCATTAACATATGGTGGTGGTAGCATTACGCGTTTTGGAGGTGAAATAAAAAATGTACTTTAGAGTGTGTAAAGTAAATAGACAAATGAAGTTAGTGAATTAAATGTGGTTATATTTTGTAGTATTTAAATGACTTGGTTGCAGCCATAATTATAGCATTTTAATTGCCACTTGGTTGAACGGTTTTTCTATAAGAAAGTGAAAGCATTTTCCAATGTTTGAACTTTCTCGTTCGTGAGTTAATAACATGTTGCAGCAAATTGAAAAAAAGATCCTCCCAGAAAAGGAAGTGTGTTGGAAAAACAATGTGCCTGAAAATTGCATTGGTGTTTCTCTGCTTCTTAAGTCAGAATGCAGTCTATACCAGTAGTTATTGACTGTACGCTAAACTTTCTGAATGGCTGAGAGGTCAATAACGATCTCCATGTGCTATTCCTGGTTATTGGCCCTAGAAATATTTTGACGGTTTCCCAATGTTGAAATCACAATCGACTGTGGTCCTTTTGCATGTTCCACACATGCCTTCAATTGGTAGGGTAGTCCAATTCTGCTATTCCTATGTATACAGTCTAGTACAATTTTCCTACAAGCTAAATGGTGTGAGCATATCTAGGTTACACTCTGAAAAGACATTTTCTGGGTATGACAATAAGTTGCTTGAAGTTACCTCTTATCTGTTCTTTCCCAAAACCAGTTCAGTCAGGGTCGGGTCCAGTCCATCCTTGGAAGCCTAGTAAGGGGCATGGGGAATAGGGGCACTGGAACTGAAGAACTAGAGGCTATGGAATCCAGGTCAGATGCGTTCTTGGAGGGGGTGGGAGAAAGAACCTCTGTTTAAAGAATCTGGGTTGCCGAATCCAGGCGGCGCTTGCTAAGAACATTCGGGAATGATGATGAGATAAAGAATCCAGAACGCCAAGCGCACACCGAATGCAGACTAGGGTTATTCATAAAATGGGTTCCAGGATGGCCATCTTAGAGGGTTTACGAGATTTCCATCCTGACAGCTATTAATCCTGCAGTCTACCGTCTTTCCAGCATTGATGCACACCAGTCCAGAGAAACTTTCACAATGCCCTAGACAGTGTACATGGCCCCTAAAGCCCTAAAGGCCACTGGGGTCTCTGCTGGTTCTTTCCGTTGATGTCACTGAACCCATTAAATAGTATACTGGGGTATAAGGCTGTGTTTTCCTACCCTTGGTATTGGGAATATTGTCTCTGCCTGCTCTATGTACACTGTACGGGGCAAGGTTCTGACAGCACTGTAACCTGACCCCCCCCCACTCCCCGCCCTCCTGACCCTATCCAAAGGTTTCCTTCCCCACCTGGGTGTCTGTCGGTTTTGCCTATGAATCTATATCCTGTTGTCTGTGTTAGGGAGAATTCTCATAAATGGCTGATTTCCCTTACCTAAAGAGTCTCCCAGCAGCTTTGCTGGATTTCTAGGATTAATTTTTTCCACCTGGTAAGAGTGTGAGCCTTTTTCCCCACTCTTACATGTGTTTTGCTGTGTGTATTTTCACTGTTTGTGTGATCTTGGGCACTGGAGACTCACCTACTCCATGTGCACCACTTTTTGTGTTACACAGCACCTTCAGTGCAGTGACACAGGGTTGTCTTTGAGACTTCCCACTGATTCAATTTTTCTGGGGCTGACTACTGTCCCCCAGAAACAGGTAAAGTTGCCATTAACTTTATGTAGTCACTTTAAACTGCAGACCCAGTACACCCCATCTTAAATGGAGTACTGGAAAGGGTTAATTCTTATCCCCTTTTGTCTGTGCCTCTTGGAGCCTTGTTTCGCCCCCTTAACACTAAGACTTGGCTGGCGGCAGTGGTATCTACCCTAGCTTTCCTACCGCTATTATATTATATAAACGTGGTATTGTTCCAGTCTATTATAGTAGCCTCGAACATAAACCCGCTTGACCAAATACATTTTATTTTGGTTCCGGCTGGGTTTATTCACCATTTCTATTTGTTAAAGTTGTGGGATTTTTCAACCCACTAGTCCAGGCCCTGCAACATTACTGTGCATTGCTTGCCACAGAAACATCAGAATGGCCGCCGGAAAGCATGCTGCTCGCTAAAAATCACCAGAAAGTGTGCAGTAAAAATCTGAAAAAAAGGCCGCCATCCACTTTTGCCTATGTCAGTGGTAACCCAGGAGACCATTGCCAAAACCCATCATTTGGCTGCCCACAGAGCAAAATCATTGTGTTAGGCAGAAACCTGTGCGTTCCCTTACGGACCACCGCAAAAGATTTAAGACTACAGATGTTTGGCAGTAAACCCACTTGGTAGCAGTCTGTACCACACAGATTCACTTGGTAGCTGTGGCTGAGCAGTCAGACTTCCCTCAAGAAGAGTTGGGCAGTATACAGAGTATTCACAATAGGTCAAAAGAACACAGTAGAACAAGTAAACACTGACCAGAGCTTGGTTTAAAAGAGATATAATTATTTATGTAAAACCACATCTAAAACACACATGCACTAATATTAAGCACTTCAAAAACACGGTCACTAAAAGATATACACTCCCTTAAAAGAATATTAGCAGGTCTTAAGTAAAGCCACACTTATTTTCAGACAGCGGTGAGCGCTTAACGCAGATGGCACTCTAATAATTCGTTTTTAAAAGGGAGAGAAAAGCAGAGTATAAATTGAAACAGATCCCAACACTTTCACAAGAACACAACAAGAGAGGAAGGCAGAGTCAAACCGTGTAGAGTTCAGAAGGCCGGATCCACTTTAAGAGGATCAGAACGAAATGTGTCCAAGGTCACACGGTTGAAAAGTGCACAAAAGTCTCGAAAAAGGTTCAGAACGAGTTGGACCAAAAGAAAGGGACCAGTTAGATGGTCAAAGCGGCCAGCCCAGTCCAGAAGGTTAACGGGTTATTATTACCTTGTAGCTTTCTTTAGAAAGGGAGGCCTGGCTGACACGGTACCTTAAAGTGGTGAGAATACTCCAGCAGGGGCAGATGTTCCGGGCAGCGGATGCAAGTCGGTGCTTCGTCCAGGGGAAGAGAGGATCTCGGCGGGGAGGAAGACAGGAGTCTGTTGCACTGCCAGGGAATAAACCAGCCGTGGAGTTCTCAGTTAAAAGGAGCGGTCCTTTAGTTCGCGGTCCAGTGGTAAGTGGCTATCCGGTTGCCGGGGGGTGCTTGGCACGGGCAATTCGACCACAAGACGTCCTGGGATGCGAGGAAAAGAAGGTAAACTGGTTGTGCCCACCAGTCAGGGGAAGAAGCCTCTCCAGCCGGGAGATCTTCTCTGTCGTCGGGAAGTGGCGAGTTGGTTCCGCAGTGCTCCACCGGTGGTGTCGTCGTGGTAGGTCAGCTCAGCTTCTCCCTCGTCAGATTCTCGGTGTAACGCTCACCTGATTCCCGCAGAGGCCCCGGTCTTGACTGGGTGAATTCCGTATCTTCAAAGGTGATGTGTAACACACGGTTGGCTCTTTGGGCTGGACCTCTGTGCACTGTAAGTCTGACTCGAAGAGTAAGATGTCTGCAGATAGAAAATATGGGATTAATGAACTGGGGTTATTGGGTGCCTCTCTCCTCTCCTCTTCCCTTTCTCTTCTCCTATAGAACCCCAAAGGTTAACACCCTCACCTTAGGTAAGTGAACGCCGAGCTCTCCATCTGCCTCGGGGCAGGGTGCCGTAACCAGTTTCTTCACTGGATAAGGGTGCAGGCCTTTTGAACTCAGAGGACTGCTGTCCGTCGTTAAATGCACGAACGGTAAGTTCTGGGCACTTCAAATGTCTTAAAAGTCTTTTGTAATGATATCTTTTGTTTTGCAGGGTTCCGGCGATGGCGGATGGCGGGCTGATGAGAGTTGAGGATCGAACCCGCGTGAGGAATAGAAGCGCCTGGAAGCACGTAAGTAAGCGCTTGTAGCCTGCTTCACGATGCGCACTAACTTTCCCTTTTATCTTGCAGGTACAAGTTCGGAGCTTTAGAGAAGCTGAAGGGTGCTGGAATACCCACTGGATTCGGCGTGGGAAGGAGTAATGGCACGTGAGTAATAAAGTTGCCCAATGTCTTTAAACGCACCTTCTTTTGTCTTTCAGATGCGGGATGCAGCGCCGAAGGCCTCCGGAGCGTGCGAAGAGCTGGTAAGCTTTTGTCTTTCAGATGCCGGAATGCAGCGCGAGGCGTTGGTGACAGCCGATGGACCAGGTAAGAGATGCGCTGCCACTGAAGACCGTAGTGCTAACCTGTTCTTTCTTTGTCTTTACAGGTGCTGCTGAAGACTGGATTCCAGGATGGTAAGCCTTTGTTCCCTTAGGCCCAGGATCAGAAGCAGAAGACACAATGAGCGTTCTGCTGCAGAGAATGCAGAATAACGCAAAGCAAGCTTCATCCATCGGGTGTGGTTTAAATAGCCTCCTGTAGTGCTTAGGTGTCTCCTTCCACAGCCACGCCTAGGTAAGAAAAGAGTTCCTGCTTTCCAGAAGAGTTCCAGTGTTCTGAACCTAGGGTGTGGCTCCTGCCCCACCCAACAGGAAAAGTAGTCCCAAACAGAAGAGGATCAGGGGTTCAACTGGCAGGTAAGTAAGCAGCATGGTCTGCTGCAGGTAAGTCCACCCAAGCATTATGAGCCCGGCGCTTCCAGCGCTGGGACTGGGCATCTTTATGAGCCTGGTGCCACTGGCGCCAGGACAGGGTCCAAAAGGTCCCAATTGGGACTAGCTGGCACTCGGAACTGGGGTTATGGGTCTGCTTCCAAGGGAGTCGGGCAAGTCCTGATCTTTTGGAAGCAGAGATCATGACATTCGGGTCCTGTGGCGACTTCTGAAGTTCCAGTCCCCAAAGCCCTGCTTTTATGCAGCACACCCCCATTCACTCAGCCTAGCTGTCAATCAAACATGCTAAGTGGTGAGCCAGCCGGCTCACCACTTGGGCCAATCACACAAGAGTGCGACTTGAGTTACCAAGGTAACTCAGTCCAGGGTGCCTAAACCCCCTCCCACACCCCTGTGGTACCCAGACAGAGTGGCACCACTTTTGGAGGCTTCTGTGAAGAAGCCCGCCAAAAAGTGGAACAAAGGGCTCGACTTGGGTTGGAGTCACAGAAGAGAACACAAACGTCATTTTAGAATCGAGTCCTGGCAAAAAATACCAACCAGTGAATTAATATTAAATAAATAAACCGGTGGTATATTCGAGGCTAGGAGAATTAAATAATTGAAGTTGGTAGCCTCGAACAATGGGAAAATCCCATAGGGATATATTCGCGGTCGAATATAAAAAGTAGTATCCACTGCCACCAGCCAAAACTCGATCAGGGGGGACGGAGACGTGCCCCCTCGACTAACAGTCCCCGGGGCAATCGAATTGCCCCGACCAGTACATCATATTGTGGACGGTTTGTACCGGTTTGTGTTAATAATTTGGGACTAGTAAAGCCAATGGTGACTTTACATGCCCTGGGAGACAGTAGTCAGTCCCAGGGTATGGAGTCTATGGTGGGGTGTCACTATGACACCCCTGTGTCACTGCACGGAGGGTGCTGTGTAACACACATAGTAAAAACACATGAGGCCCTATGGAGTAAAGGACCCCATAGCCCATAAAACACAAACAGTCAAAGGAACACCATAAATTATGTCCAAGAGTGGGCGAAAAAGAGTCTCACTCTTTGCAGGAGAAAAAAACAAACTCCAAAAATCCAGCAAAGCTGCTGGGGGACTCACTAGGTTAGGAAATTCAGCCTAAAGAGAGAATTCTCCCTAACACATTGCAAAAGAAACACAGCTGTTTTAAAAATCTGTTTTTCCCTGGCCGTCAAATTTGCAAAAATCATGGCTCACAAACCACCCAAAAAGATCCAACCTCCTTGTTGGGTGGTGAACATCATTCTACTTCAAGAATCCACATAAATATAATGTCAGCAGAAGTATATGTTATCTGAACAAAGTCCACTTTTGAAGATGGTTGCTGGAAGAAATCTGTCAAAAATGGGTGTAGTACCGTTACTCACCTCTGTCAGAAGCTGGCGATTTAAAACCTGTCATGTGTAAAGTTGTACATTGAACTCAAACTATGCCAACGAAAGACTTGCTATCAGAAGCCTAAGAGGTGGATACAATTCAAAACTATAGTCTAAAAAGGCTTGAAGTAAGAAATTGGTTGATGTATTTGTTAAAAATGTCAGTTATATTTTAAGGAAAGACAATTTCAGACATTGTGTTAAAAGTGAAAGTTTCCCACACTGGGCTTCAAACACATTCCACACCTCCTCCCTAAACAAATGAATCTGTTCTCCTGTGCTCTGCTAAGAAACTGGCAGGCTGGTGTGAAAAGGAACTGGGAGGGGCACCCTGGCCTGTTGCTCTGAGTGCAGACAAAGGGTTCACTTGAGCTGAATGGAAATGCTAATTTGGGGTGTCAATAGAAACTGCCCTGGCAGGAAGGCGGCCCTGTGACACTCTGACTCAGCCAAGATCTTGGAGGCGGGCCAGACTGAAAATGTGGATTAAAACTGGACTAAATATATGTTTATGGAAAAGACTTATAACAAATTGTACAGTACTGACAAAAATATGAAATTTAGAGATTATTAAAATGAAAAATTCGATCACAGTTTAAAACTAATCTGGAATCTGTGCGATGTTCTGAGACTGAACCACAAACGATTTTAATATTGTAGCTATTGTGGTTGTGCTAGGAACATGAAAAATTACAGAAGTATGACCAGATGGTACGTGCATATATATGTAAAAAATTGTACAGATCCGAAAATGTGTAACCAACCAAAAGCGCGAAAAAACTGTCATTTGTGAACCGAAACTCGTAAGAACATGGGATTTGAACAGAGACGTGCCTTAATTAATCTGTGATGTGTATATTTAATAACAAGTTGTGCATATTGGGAATATGTTTTTTGGGAAAAATAGATTTTCTATGTTAAGGCAAAGGGGAGGTTCTTCCCTAGATTGTAAATGGCAGCATCACTCTGACACATGATGACACACAGTTCCTTTCTCAAATCAGGGGACAGGGAATTCTCTGACCTATCAGATCCTTAGAGGGTTGGGCATAGACAATCCGCCTCCCCACCCACTTTGGAAAATGGATAAATAGGGACTGTTGAGGACCCACAGACACACACGTCCACTCATCAACTGATCCACTGACGAAGCACCCTGCAGGAAGATCCAGACTCCAGGACGAGACTCTAGAACCCTGAAGCAGAGGCCTAATCCAAAAAGCTGAACCCTTTTCAGCAGGCCTTTAAAAATCTTGCAAACCTGATTTAACCCTTACCTTCCAAGGGCCACCACAACATCCAACAGCCTGGCTGAGCTGTTTTGCTGTTCTGGCTAAAAACTCTTGCTAGAACCCAAGATCCAGATCCGTCCAGCAGAGCTGTAACCCATAACCCGTCAGACCCAGTCCAAGAGGCCATGCAGACCAGAGGGCCTTGCTGAGAGCAGAACCCAGTGCCTGAGACCTTTCCGGTGGTGAGAGAATCCCAGCCAAACCCTTGACCAGATCTTTGTCTGGCCCATTCCATTCCAAAGCCATAGGAGTGAGTATTTAATATAGAACTGTCCATAGTCATCTCTTAGTTTAAAGTAATCCTATTCAATCCATTTCAACCTATCCAGAACTGCATTATAGAATCTTGTGTCCATCCTGAATTCTTCTCATTATATAGTCTGTGATAATTGTAGCGATAATCATCTGTGCACTGATATTTTCTGAAGAAAGTCAAGTATCCTGGCGCACAGCAATCAGAGCGCAAGACGCCCTGTTCTGGTGGTTGTCCCGTTGGGTATCTTGCACTTTTATAGCCCCTTAGTATAAGTCCGTCTTGGTTCCTAATCTTTAAAGCACACCTTTCATTTTGAATCTTGACTCTGTTTCTGAAAGATCTACCTTCACAAAAACCTATAACTTTTGAACCGTACGTCCTAGAAACGAAATTTCATTTTGAGGCTAACATCCTCAGCTTTCAAACAAACCAAAAACATTCCAATTCCTTATAGTTTTTCTGCAATTGCATTTCCCACACGCGGAAAAGTTGCCGCGAATTTGCATTTGGCTCAATTTCACCACATGTAAAAATAGCTATTTCTTGCTTTCAACTGCTGAATTTCGTTTTCAATCTGCTAATCATTCTACAATCATTGCTAGTGTTGACATGAACCAATCCAAAGCAACTCTCACTAGTTCTGAATCCCATTTAGCAAATTAAAATCATTTTTCGCACTTTCCCATTCAATTCAAACCACATTTAAAAGCCATTGACCTGTTTTAAAAATCATTACTGTTCTCTCTAAGCTTGCTGGGGGAATCGGATTGAAACTGCAATTGTTGATTGTGATTCCTGAAACCTGTGTGCCCTCATTCCACCTATTCATATTGCATATTGGGGGAGTGAATAGTAACAGAGGGAAAGAGTCATTACATTGTCTTTGGTTAAATTCATATCAAGTTTATTTCTGTGTTGCATTCTTTCATATCACTGCATTTCCTTGAACTGCACACGTATTCTCTGCTACATTAATCCTCGTATTCCTACTCCTAATTGATTAAAGAGATTGTTTATATTGTAATATTACCCATTGCTGATCATTGTTCATATTCATAAGTGTGATATTCAGATATTTTTCATATTCGTAAAAGTATAATCAATATATTGTTTAATTCTTCAAATAAATCTTTTACTTTGCAAAACAAACCTATTTCTTGGTTCATTGAGACCGGGGGAATTCAAAGAGAGGGGGGGAGTTTAAGGGTACATTATGCAGAATTAAAAGAACTTTGGCATAAAAATATATAAATGAGGGTTTCCATTGGGCATCCCATACTAGGTGTTGACTTAGTTGGAGTGCTGGATTGAAATCACTTACAAAGTCTTTCTCGCGTTTTACTCTGCACGCCAAACCGGGGAGGATTCCTTTGTTCGCTGTCGTTTTGCGGGTTTCTGCACAGAAGCCCTCCTTAAGGCGCCTGATGGTCTAGGTAGGCAGGATGTGAGGGAGGGATCTTCGGACCCCTGTCATGGGTTACCTTAGTAACCCAAGTCGCACTCTTGTCTGATTGGCTACGGGGACTGGCCCTGCCAGGACAGCCACCCTGCTGTGTGATTGACAGCCAGGCTGTATGAATGGGGGAAAACTGCATAAAAAGCAGGTCCCTGAGACTGGAAGAGCAGAGTTGCCACTGGAACGAAAGAACCAATGAGGAACTGGAAG
This sequence comes from Ambystoma mexicanum, assembly GCF_040938575.1. NCBI lineage: Eukaryota > Metazoa > Chordata > Amphibia > Caudata > Ambystomatidae > Ambystoma > Ambystoma mexicanum. The sequence continues at coordinate 654,493,668 of NC_090928.1, read as the reverse complement.
AAGAGGACCCCTACAACGACTGAACTACCCGGTGAAGCCCTGCTGCAGGTCCAAATCTCCAAATCCGATGACAGAGAAGATCCTCCAGGAAACTTCTTCCCTTGAGATGGTGGAACCAACCAGTTCGCCCAAACTTCAAGCCAGGACCCCTCCTCTGGTCGAATTTGCTGTACAGAGCTACAGTGGGCCAGATAGCCAGGAATGTCGGACCCTGCTTGGGTTTTAAGGAGCGCACCTTTAATTAGTTGTTTTGCTCTGCTGCTGGTTTCTTCCCTGGGTGGCGCAGGACCCTCCAGTCTTCCTACTTCTATCAGTCCAACAGTCACTTCAGGAACCGTGAGCCTGCAGGAACTACTAGGAACGTCCGCCACAGCTACAGCTCCCTGTCCGTTTTAAGGTACTGTGCAAATCCGGTTGTCCGTTTCGGTCAGCCGCGGTGAAAGTGTTTGAAATCTTTCTCCAATCCGAGGGCTTGTCCTTCTCTTCTCTTTGAACTCACTTTTTTACCAACCAACCTCGTCTGGAATCTGTACCACAAACTTTACAGCGAACTACATTGAACCTATTATCTTGAGCAAAAGATTTTTGAACCATTGACTTTGGCCCTAATCCTTTTCTATCTGATTTTAACCTTGTAGCCTCTCTTGTTCAATTGCTCTGATTACTTACCTATTGGTGTTGCCTAATTTCTAATAACTTTCTTTCCCTCCCTTTTAAATTGCTGGAGTGCCATTTTGCTCCCACTTCATTTTGTGAGCTTAACTTGTCTGGAATTTCAGAGATGTGGTGTGGTGTATTTATGATTGTGATTTTTAACTTGCTTAGCATAGTGAAATGTTATACAACTGTTGAGTAAATAAATGTATATTCTTTTACTTAGAAACCTTGGCTCAGTGTTTGCCTGAATCATAGTAATTGCTGTCCTTTGTGTAACTATTTGTACTGCTCACTTACTCTTGAGATGACGCTGGCTGCTCCGCTACTGCTACCACTATAACTGTGTAGTACAGGCTTGTACCAAAGGTGAAATTGTACTGTCACTTGTAGTCCTAATTGTGTGTAGTGTTTCCAAAGAGTACTGCTTAGAATTCTGCCTAACAATGGTGTACAGCTGTGATGATATAAGTATAGTAATTACACATAGAGTACTGCTATTACCTTGGATCAACTAACCACAAAGCTAACATCACTAAAAAAAAGCAATATTCGTGTCTGATATGGAAAGCCACCGTCAGGAGACCCTCCTGAGTTACACTGCTGATTCTTTAAGAAACATATGTAAAGAAAGGAAACTCACTGCCAAAGGCAAAAAGATTGAATTAGCTGAAAAGTTGTTAAAGAACCAAAGTCGAGGGAGTGGGTCTGAAATGCCTGACTCCTTAGCAAATGTGGAAAGTATTCAGGATGATGCAATGTCTGTTGATGAGTTGGAAGAAGTAGATGTGTCTCCTAATGTAGGTCTCTCTGCTCCCTTGCCTGCTCAGCAACCTCAACCCTTGTCCACTGGGACCCCCACAGGTCGTACACTCAGTCCTGAATTCATTGCTCTAGAGAAAATGAAGCTTTAACTGGAATTTAAACGGTTAAATGCTCAAACTGAACACAGAAATCAAGAATTGAAACTCAGAGAAACGGAGTTGAATCATGATCTTGAAATGAAAATAGTGTCTCTTGAAAATGCTTCTCTCCCAGAGTCTTCTAGGTCTTCCAGAGTCTGAGACCCCGTATGCCTAAAGAAATTGTGGGTATGTATGAGGTTAAGCTTGATATTTTAGATTGGTTCGCAATGTTTGAATATAACCATGGTATTCAAGGTCTCACAGGGAATCAATTGCTTCCCTGGCTCTTCTCTAGGCTACCCGCTGTTGCATCTGATGTTGTGATGGAGTTGGGGGAGGTGGATAGGATGGATTATGTGTGTGTGAAGCTAGATTTAATTGCTAGATTTGGGAAGACCCCTTCCCAGTACCTTAAGAGGTTTAGGACCCTCAAAAAGCATGATGGTACCCCTTGGGCTACCTGGGTATGTGAGTGTTTGAAAAACTTAGATGGTTGGATTAAAGGTTACAGAGTAAACAGTTATGAAGGAATGAGAAATCTTGTGATGTTGGAGTCTATTTTTGATGTCTGCTCTCCTGAGCACAGACAGCAATTGGCTGATGCTAAGGACATAGATCCAAAGAAGCTAGCTAAGGCTGCTGACTTGTGGGTTGCCAACAGGGCTACTCACAAGGATTCTGCGGATACTCAGAAAAAGGATGAGGGGAACAGCCAAAGAAAGACAACAAAGAGAATTCGAATACCTCCAATCCAAAAGAGGGCCACAAACAGCAACATAAGAGTAAACCACACGGGAAACCAAATCAGGCCAGTGCACCATCCGGACCCAAACCAGATGGAGGTCAGAACAAACCCCCATTCATCAAAACATTTGAGAAATTATATGTTTGTGGGTCAACTAACAATGAGAAAGGGGATCCCAGATGTAAGGGTAAACCTTCAAGGGTCCACACTGTCTCCTTAGCCTTCTCCCCAGAGGAAGAAGTACATATGGCAAGTGGGAACTTTCACCTACTAGCTGAAGAACCCTTGAGAGTCTCAGCCAGTGTCTCTTTAGTGTCCCTGGGCTTGTGAGAACAACAGAAGTTAGATGTCTAAAATTCCATCCCAGATAATACTAGAGAGTATTGTAAAGATAGTGTTCTTGTGAATGGTCAGGAAACCCCTGCCATCAGACACACTGGAGCCAACATAACTGCGGTGGATTAATCATTTTTCAAGATGGAGGATGTTGCTAAGGCACCCAAACGCCTCACAAAGTTAGCTGGAGGCCCTGTGCAAATGCTTCCCCAGTTACCAGCTCTCATCCAGTGTAATGCTTTGACTGTCAAGATACCTGTTAGTGTGCAGAGTGAAGTGCCTGGGAGAGTCCTGTTGGGTAATGTACTTAAAACTCTTGGAGTTGTGTCAAGCACTCCCAGGCCCCCCAGTAAAAGGAAACAGGAGCTCATAAAGCCTGCAAGGGAGAGAACCTTGAGAGGCTCTCCAGAGGAGACGATTGTTAGGGAGAATTCTCTGTAAAGGCTAATTTCCCAAACCTAGTGAGTCCCCCAGCAGCTTTGCTGGATTTTTGGGGTTTATTTTTTTCTCCTGCTAAGAGCGAGACTCTTTTACTCCCACTCTTAGGCATGATTTGAGAATGTCCTTTGACTTTGTAATGTGTTTTATGGGCTGTGGGGTCTTTTACTCCATAGGGCTTCATGTGTTTTTGGTGAATGTGTTACACAGCACCCTCAGTGCAGTAACACAGGGGTGTCATAGTGACCCCCAAACATAGACTCCATACCCTGGGACTGACTACTGTCTCCCAGGGCATGTAAAGTCACCATTGACTTTACTAGTCTTAAATTGTGAACAGCACCAGTACAAACCATCATATTGTGGAAGTACTGGTAGGGGTAATTTGATTGCCCATGGGTCTGTTTTTCAAGGGGGCACTGTCCAGTCCCCCCTTGTCGAGTTTCTGGCTGGTGGCAGTGGTTACCACGCAAAATATTCCACCAGAATATTTCCTATGGGATTTTCCCATTGGTTTTAAACGCACCACTTTTTTTGTGCAATGTTAAAGATACCGTTGGGTTATTTATTTAATATTTATTCCACGATTGGGTCTTTTTGCCAGGACTCGGTTTTAAAATGGCGTTTGTGTTCGCCTCTGTAACTGCAACCCAAGTCAAGCCCTTTGTTCCACTTTTGGCGGGCTTCTGCACAGAAGCCTCCAAAAGTGGTGCCACTCTGTCTGGGTCTACAGGATGTGTGGGTGGGGAGAATAGGCACCCTGGACTGAGTTGCCTTGGCAACTCAAGTCGCACTCTTGTGTGATTGGCCCAGTGGTGAGCCGCCCGGCTCACCACTTATCTTGTTTGATTGACAGCTGGGCTGATGAATGGGGTTTTGCTGCATAAAAGCAGGGCTTTGGGGACTGGAACTTCAGAATTCACCACAGGACCTAACGAATCCCAAGAGGGGAGAAGCTGAGCCATCTACAACGACGACACCACCGGTGGAGCCCTGCTGTACGAAACTCACCACTTTCCTGACGACAGAGAAGATCTTCTTCCAGGAGAGTCTTCTTCCCTTTGAGTTGGTGGGACCAACCAGTTTGCCTTTTTCGCCTTCCTGGATCGTCTCCTGGTCGAATCCGCCCGTGTCAAGCACCCCGGTGGCCAGATAGCCACGCTTCAACCACTACCGCAAATAAAAGGGTAGTACCTTTTAACCGGGAAACTCTGTGGCTGGTTTCTTCCCTGGCAGTGCAACGATCTCCAGCTTTCCTCCACGTCGAGATCTTCTCTTCCCCTGGATGAACCACCAACTTGCACCCGCTGCCAGGAACAACTGCCCCCGCTGGAGCTTTCTCACCATTTCAGGTACTGTGTCCCGCCTGGTCTCCCTTGCAACAGACTGCCCAAGGTGTCCCGTAAATCCTTGAATCTCTATCCTGGGGTGACCTCGGACCTGTTAACATTACCTTTCTAACTTGATCCAACCTCTTTTTGACTTCCCTGCAAAGACTTTCAGTGCATTTCCACTGTGTGATCTTGGGCACATTCCGCCTTGCTCTCTCCAAGAGTGGGCCTGGCCTATGAACATTTTCCTCTACAGTAGACTCTGCCTTTCTTGACTTGCTGTGGTTCTTTAAAAGTGTTGGTATTGTGTGTTTTTTTTATTTCTGCCTTTTCTCTCCCTTTTTTAAATAATTATTGGAGTGCCATCTATGGTTATGAACTCACCTCTGTTTTGCTAAATAAGTGGTGTATTAACCTAGACTTGTCAAATAATTAATTAGGGAGGTGTATATATTTCTAGTGACTGAGTTTGAACTTGCTTGACCTATTAGTGCCAGTGTATTTTTACAAGTGTGTTTTTAAATAATGATATACTTTTATACCAAAGCTCTTATCAGTGTTTGCTTGTATTACTGTATTTTGAGCCCTATTGTGTATACTCTACATACCGCCTAACTCTACTTGAGAGAAGTCTGACTGCTCAGCCACAGCTACCAGGTAAATTTGGGTGGTGCAGACTGCTACCAATTGGGTTTACTGCTCACACCTGTAGTCTTAACCGTTTTGCTGTGGTCCCTAAGGGAACTGCAGAGGTTTCTGCCTAACAATGATGGAAGAAAATATCACTCCCACTCCACAGGAGTTGCTCACTGCCATTTCTAGAAAAACAGAGGCAAAGGGGAAACCAAAGACCTCCAGGAAAAAGTCCGACAGCACCCCTGTCCTACCAACAAGGACATCACCAAGATTGTCCAAAGTCACTCCTGTGACTACTCCACCTGCTGAGGTAGAGTGTGAGGTGCAACCTTGTGTGGTTGAACCAGCATCTGAAGAGTCAGATCTGGAGGAAGACACTGTCTTATTTGGAGATCTTGACCCTGTTGAACATCCTGAGCTGCAGTCTTTACTAGTAGAAGGTGGACCCAACAGGGCAGACTTTAGCAAAGGACAGAGAGAGTGTCCTACTCTTGAAGGTCTTTGACAACAGGCTGCTAACCAACTTGATGGGCAAGAAGTTAGAAAGCACAGGTTAAGTTGGGAAGATGGCCTCTTCTACAGTGAACCGACTGAGTCTATCCCTGGGGACAGCAAAAGAATTGTAGTGCCCCTTGCGAACAGATTCCTGTTCCTACAGTTAGCCCATGAGATGCCTTTGGTTGGTCACTTGAGTTTCAAAAAGACCAAGGAAAGGCTCTTTCTCTACTTCTACTGGCCTAAGATGGGTTCAGAAATTGACAAATTCTGTAGGAGATGTCACACTTGCCAAACCTCTGGCAAGAGTAGAGCCATGAATGTGGCACCCTTGGTGCCTATCCCAGTGGTGGAAGTTCCTTTTGAGAGGGTGGCAATTGACCTTGTCGGTCCCCTTGAGCCTCCCACATCTTCAGGGAACAGGTTTATCCTGGTTGTAGTAGACCATGCTACAAGATACCCATAAGCCGTACCTATGAGTACTGATACGGCTCAGGCTGAGGCTAAGGCTCTACTTGGTATTTTTACCAGAGTAGGGTTTCCTAAGGAAGTGATATCCGACAGGGGGTCCAATTTTATGTCCCACTACATGCAAGCCATGTGGGAAAACTGTGGTGTCACTTACAAGTTCTCTACAGCCTACCATCCACAGACAAATGGACTGGTAGAGAGGTTTAATCTTACTATGAAGAGCATGATAGGTGCTTTAGAAGAACCCCCTTAAGAAAAAGTGGGACCTTCTATTGGTTACAGTCCCTTTGAACATCTCTATGGCCATCCAGTCAGAGGTCCATTGGCCCTGATCAAGGAGGGGTTGGAGAGTGCTCCTTCCCCCAAGCCAGTCAGAGTGACTGACTATGCGATAGGTCTCCGGAGGAGAATGTCACACATGATGGCAGAAGCAAGTGATAACTTGAAAGCAGGTCAGGCTCTGGTGAAACATTGGCATGACCAGAAGGCCAACATGGTTGAGTTTACTCAAGACCAGCTTGTACTAGTTATGGTCCTAACAAGGCAGAGGGCTTTGCAGGACAAATGGATAGGACCCTTCAAGGTTGTGGGCAAATTTGGAGAGGTGAACTATTTCGTGGACTTAGGAAGACCTAAGGATGCTCCCAGAGTCTTTCACACCAACCGTCTAAAGGCTTACGCCTCGAGACCAGATGTAGGAGCTTTGCTTCTAGCTTCAGCTCAAGAGGAAGAGGAGAGTGAACCTCTACCTGACCTCCTCAGAGGCCAACCTTTAGAGGAACAGATAGGCGTTAATCTCTCTTCTCAGCTGACCTCTGAACAACAGGAGGAGTTCAAAGTTCTGTTGAATCAGTTTGCCTCCCTGTTTTCACTATCACTAGGCTTGACCCCTTGGGGCCAGCATGATATTCTCACTGGTGACTGTTTACCTGTCAAAAGCAGGGGGTACAGAATGTCGGAACATGTGAGATCCCACATCAAAGGAGAGGTCAACAAGATGCTTGATCTCGGGGTTATAAAGCCCTCTACAAGTCCATGGTCTAGTCCAGTTGTTCTAGTACCAAAGGCAGGATCCAAGGAGTTGAGATTCAGTGTGGACTATAGAGCTCTAAATGCAGTCACTAAGACTGATGCCCCTCCTTTGCGAAGGACAGATGAACTGGTGGATAGACTTGACCTAACCTCAGGCTATTGGCAAATAGCACTGACAGACCATGCCAAGGAGAAAACTGCATTTTCTACCCAAGCAGGCCTTTACCAGTTTAAGGTAATGCCTTTTGGACTAAAGAATGCACCTGCTACATTTCAAAGGATGGTTACTCAAGTTCTGAATGGGATGGAGGACTTCTGAATGGGATACTTGGATGACATTGCAGTGTTCAGCCCTACATGGAAAGAACATATTGATCACCTGGGATATGTTTTGCAGGCTCTTGAGCAGGCCCATCTGACCATGAAGGCAAGCAAATGTCAAATTGGTCAGAGTAAAGTGGTCTACTCTGGTCATGAGGTAGGAGAAGGTGAGATAAGGCCATTGCCCAGCAAAGTACAAGCTGTGCAAAACTGGGCCACCCCTACTACTCAAACCCAAGTGAGAGCTTTCCTAGGTCTCACTGGGTACTACAGGAATTTCATTGAGAACTATGGGACCATAGCTTCTCCTTTGAATGTGCTCTCCTCTCCAAAATTCCCTAAAAAGGTTGGATGGAATGAAGAGTGCACTCAAGCCTTTGAAAGCCTGAAGAAAGCCCTTTGTCAAGCTCCAGTCCTAAGAGTTTCTGATTATCACCAACCCTTCATTGTGCAGACAGATGTCTCCAATATAAGTATAGGTGCTTTCCTTAGTCAACTGGATGAGAAAGGTAGGGAGCACCCCATTTGCTTCATCAGTAGGAAACTGAAGGAACCAGAAACAAGGTGGGCAACCATGGAGCGTGAATGTTTTGCCATTGTGTGGAGTTTGAAGAAGTTTAGACCATACTTGTATGGATCTACTTTTGTGATGATTCAAACTGACCACCAACCCTTGAGATGGTTAATGCAAATGAAATTGGAGAACCCAAAACTTCTGAGATGGTCAATCTGCCTGCAAGCGTTTGATTTTACCATTGAGCACAGAGCAGGATGTCACCACCAAAATGCTGATGGTCTCTCTAGGAAAACCGACCAGAGGTAGAGATTCATCCAGGAGTGGATTAAATCCTCCTGTCCCTTAGACTTGGGGTGGTGGCTTTCCCTCCCTTTTAAATTGCTGGAGTGCCATTTTGCTTCCACTTCATTTTGTGAGCTTAACTTGACTGGAATTTCAGGGATGTGGTGTGGTGTATTTATGATTGTGATTTTTAACTTGCTTAGAATAGTGAAATGTTATGCAACTGTTGAGTAAATAAATATATATTCTTTTACTTGGAAACCTTGAGTCAGTGTTTGCCTGAATCATAGTAATTGCTGTCCTTTGTGTAACTAGTTGTACTGCTCACTTACTCTTGAGATAAGTCTGGCTGCTCCGCTACTGCTACCGCTATAACTGTGTAGTACAGGCTTGTACCAAAGGTGACATTTTACTGTCACTTGTAGTCCTAATTGTGTGTAGTGTTCCAAAGGGTACTGCATATAATTCTGCCTAACAGTCTGTAGTTCCCAAGAGCGTTACTTGAGCTGATACCACTTACCGTCTTATTAAATAGTACTTTTGAATCCTCTTGGGCTCCAGCATAGTCCAAACTTCAGAGTCTGGTTGTCAGTGGAGTCTTGAGTAGACGGGAACTCAGTACCTGAGGTTACAGTTTTGACAAGGGAGACATGACATACAGAATGAGTGTTAATGTTTTGTGATAATTCCAGAGATGTAGCTGCAGACACAAACAATTCTGATATTCGATATGGGCCAATGAACTTCGGGTACAGGTTCTTTAAATACGTATATGTTGGTTTTGAAACCAAACCTGCTCACCCACTTCATAGACAGATGCAGGATATCTGTTTGTCAGTGAACCTCTTGGATGCTTTCAGCTGTTTGTAGGTTGGCTTGTGTTCTTGCAATGATGGTATGTAATTGTGCTTAGTTAATTGAAATGGAGCAATAGGATGAAACCCAGGAAAACAAATACAGTGACTACCCAGTAGTAGAAGAAGCAAACCTATAATAGGCAAACTCTGCTGCCCACATGACATCCCATTGTAGAAGTGTGGCTCTAAGTTACTGCTCCAAGATGTGGTTCACTCTTTCGGTCTTGCCATCCGCTTTGGGATGATGACTTGTAGACAAACAGACTTTTGTTCACAGAGCACAGCAGACCAAAATATGATAGGAATTGTGTTCCTTGGTCAAAACTACTGCAGGGGGATTCCTCTGATTTACAAAATTCTGGATGAAAAAAGTGGCTAGCAATTGTGCTGATGAAAAGTTCTGTGGTGGAATGAAATATGTCCATTTAGACAAATGATCAAATTCCACTGATATTGGGTTAATTTCCCTGACTTGTAGGTAAATCCAAAATAGTCCTTGGATATTGTGTGCCTAGGTTTGGGAGATACTGGCAGTGGTTGTAGTAACCAAAAGTGTGTTGCTTTTGGAGTTTTGCGTTCCGTGCATATTCTGCACTGATTTACAAACATCGGGGAATACTGGAGACACGTGGAGCAATCTTGTAACACCAAACATAGATGGATGGAAGTGATTCATGCTTCAATGAAAAGGACAGCCCACTTCAGATTGTTTTTTTTGTTGTTGCAATGGGACAAAATATAGCTCGTTTTCATTATAGAGCTTAATGGTGGATTCCTTTTGCTTATAAGCACTGTAATGATGGGTGTTCTATTTACTCACTCATTCGATCTCAAAATAATGCAAGACTGAGCCGGGCTTGCCCATACCAATCAGCCAACTCCAACTGTCTCCTTGTACCACGATCCAAACTCTCCACTATCGGGGGCTCCAGTTTCCTAGTCAGGTCAGCACAACTGTGGAACTCCCTGCCACCTCCATTGAGAGTGGACCAAACCTTTACCAAATTTAGACAGAATCTGACCAACTGGCTTAAAGAGAGTGACAAGTAACTGCTCCTGCCCAGTGACACATTCGCCAACTAGTTGTTCCCATTTGCATGCATTGTCCTCCGCCTGTATATTTGTACCTTAGACACTTTGCATTCTACTTGTACTTTCTTGATGCTTGTACATCTTTGCATTTGTATATTCTGTATATTTGTTATGTACTTTCTTCATATGTAACGAATTTTGAACATATCCTTACCTTCTGTGCCCTGTTACCCTAGGGTCCCTGTATATCTCTGCATATTGATATTCTGTATATATTCTTACTTGTAACCAAGCTGAACGTATTCTTACTTCTGCGCCTTGATACCCTCGGGTCTGTTGCGCACTACAAACAAACAAAACAGCCTCCCTCAATCTTATAGTTCAACAATAAGATGGTCAGTGGTCTTATGCCCCATAATCACCACTTCCCAAGCATATACTGATTTGGGTAGGTTTATATAGAGATTTGCAGTGCCAGTGGCTATGTTTCAAAAGTTGGATAAAAGTACAAGTAACGGTCAGGTGAGGACTCTGCTCAGTCCAACACACTAGGATAGGACTAGGCAAGGATCCTCAACCCAGGTACCACCACCAAAGGCCAGGTCAGAGTAAGTTAGGGTCAGGGCTTTATGCCCTGAACACACCATGGGAGGCAAGGGGAGAAAGCAACAGGTATGTGAACTTTCCCGTCCCAGACTCAGAGTTCTTTGGATCCCACATTTGGAGGTTCCAGATTTCGTTCAAAGCTTGCTCTTCTGTTGTTGTTACTAACACGAGGGTCCTCTAGACCTCTGGACAGAAGAAATGCTTTGCTTCATGGGATTCAGTTTAAGTCGGTAGCGGTACTTGGGAATTGGCTCCATGCAGCTTCCAGACGAAGACCTAAACAAAGGCTAGTGAAGACTTATGTGGGAGAGACAACCACGGGACACCGCAGAGACAGAAAGAAGACGAGATCCAATGAAAGTCACCACGGATCTGGTGGCGACAGGCGATCATACAATGCTAACACAGGAGTAGTCCCAGAACAGCTTCCTTGGTAGTGAGACAGCTTAAAATGCATGAGAAGGCGACTTGTGGCACACACTGAAGATCTGCGAATTTCCAAGGTTCTACTCGGAACAACGATGGCTGCAGCGAGGCAGCTAATGATAGAACTGGTCAGTCCACCGGTTAGTCCAGGAACACTTGCAAAGGCTCAACAGAATCTCGATAAGCAGTTGAGACTGGTTGTTCTAACCGGTCTAGGATTAGAAGCACCAACTAACCCCTTCTTGAGACCACAACAGAGGAGCCAGGTTTCACCAGCACAGCACTGGAGTTGACGCTGGTCAGCTGCATTGGTCGTCCTTGGATCATCAGCGGACTGCTCGTCTTCTTAGAAGTCTTGGGTCCAACTATGATCTGATGAACAGTTGCAGGAGCCCTCCTTATATACAAGATTCAGGCTGTGAGAAAGCCCACCAATGGTAAGGATCGGCTCCATCTATTCATGGATAGCCACTGGCCACCACATCTGCCTAGCAACAGACTGTCAGGCAGCAGAGATGTGGATTGGGACTTGACAGCCCAAGCACCCTTCTCTAAATCAACACACACACTCACACACACACACTCCCTGGGAAAGGAATTTCCTGACCTGAGAAGGCCAAAGAATACGCAATACCTCATGACACGACCATTTTAGGGTGCTAGCCACATTTAGTAGATATTCTCGGTAAATGCACATGTGCACAAGTAAATTAACATTAACAGTAAAAAATATCGCAGCTGCCTCCAGCCTTTCTTAGGCACATTGTAAAGGTAACCAAAAAGACATATGAAAAGAAATAACAATATTAAGTATCATAATTGCACTTCACTGTAAGGTGGTGGTGTGTGCAATTGTACAAATACAAGAATTTATAGAGAGACAGTCTCTCCGTACTGACAGTCTTAGGTACTAGTCAGTTTCCCCATGGGAATGGGCCGGGAGAATATCTTGGGGGCAACGTGTTCGTGTTGGAAGCGAGACAACGCAGAGCAACACAGGTTTGGAAGCTGTGTCATCTATTAGAGAATGATCTCTGGTATTAAGAGCGTAATAAAAGATTAATTAATTAATGGGCAAAACAGGCACGGAAATCAGTAGGTTTTACTTACCTCCATAAAGTTAGGACAGGGTTCAAAACAAGCAAAGGAAAGGGTATCCCATAGAAATCTATGGCGGGAAAGGTGCAAAAAGAAAGTTTTTGCTAAAATCGCCAATAAACTCATGGAAGCCTTGTTCCACCTGATAACATTTTTTGATAGAGCAGTGGAAAAGCCCTCCGTGTAGTGCTGTGTTAAGATGGATCCAAATCCTACCACCCTTGGGGAAGGCCGGGGCGGATCCTTGATGTTAGTCAAGCAAGGAAGAGATATGGTTAAGACTTTATGCCCATACAACCCTATGGTGGGGGGAGATGGTTTAAAACTAGTTAGGCAAGCTTGCCCCTTTTACTCCCATTTCTTCAGCAACAACTTCAGGGGCTCCTGAATCCACTGGTCCTAGTAGCTTCTGTGCTGTGTCCGGTTGAGGGGGTTCCATTGGCTGCAGGTGCAGAGGTCACTTTCGGCTTCAGGGCTGGGTCCTGCTAGTCCACTGTTCCAGGCTCTGGTGATACGGTTCGGAAGACTGGACAGCTGTTCACCCTTGGCACGACTTGATGAAGACCTTCATGGAACAGGCAACTTCAGAAGACCTCCAGGACAAGAAGATTGGTTTCAGCGGGAGTCACCATAGTCATGAGGTGACAGGCAATCCCCCTGGTGCGAACAAAGGAGCAGCCCCTGAAGGATTTCTCTTCGGTCAGGAAAGCTGAAACTGAAGGATCAGGCATCTTGTTGCACAAGTTGAAGATTCACAAAGTTCCCAGGATGACCTTGGAATGGCGCCGGCAGCAGTGATCTAGCTCAGGAGAAATCTGGTCTGTCCACCCGGTGTTCCAGGGACATTTTCAAAGGCTCAGCAGGCACAGATCCATGAGCAGGGAATGTGACAGGTTGTTCCCACCAGTTATGGGGTCGAAACACCATCAGTGGACTTTTGGAGATCAGTTATGGGGTCGAAACACCATCAGTGGACTTTTGGAGATCAGGAGCAGGGCTTCACCTGGACTCGGCTGGAGTCAATGCTGGTCAGCTGTGTGAGGGGTCAGCCATGTGAGGAGGACAACTCTTTGATTGTTCAAAACATTCCATTGTATTAAAGTATACATTATATTAAATTCCTCACTATCCCTACACTGACGAGGATTTCCCTGCATAACAAAACTAAAGGGAAACACTTGAACACAGGATGCCTGGCCCTCACACTTAAACATTAAATAAACAAAGAAAATATATGCTAACTCAAATAACATCGAGAATTATATTCACAGTTTCTTGATAACCTTTTTAGTAACCTGGGTTGAACTCCCTTCCCCAGGATTCAAGGTAAATTCAGCTCCAATGTTAGTCAAAGGAAATAAGGAAATTCACATAGGTAGCAGTGTCTCAATTCAGTTCTTGAATGTCAAGAAAAGTTTTGTTTACAAAAGTTCCAACAACAAAACTCTTCTTCTTGGTGAAATCAGGACTTTCCACTTCCTCAAAATAGGATCAATGTTATTCCCAGCCACAATGCTTTGCCACCACTTCCAGTTATCCAAGAAGACTTGACACAGTACAAAAGAAATAAAACCTCTCTAAACATTGTGAAACACAAGTCTTAAATTAGTATGCCTCTATTCGCAACATTAGGAATCACAATACGTATATTTGTCAGAATGACTTCACAGTGCTGCTGCTTCTACTTCAACAACTTCACTTCTAATAGAGTTTACCATGAGGGAATTCTCTTTTGCCTCATAGTATTCCACTTCACCGGTACCACTAAAGTCTTGCATCCACTGACAACTAGATATACCACCACAGCTTCGGTATTTTGTGACTCAAGACAGGTTCTGACAAGATTCACTTTAAGGTACTTTAACGCCTTCAAATAGGCAAGGCACTCTTCCTCTGAATATCTCTCTTCAAAAGGGGCAGCCTCTTTACCTCTCTTGTCTATCTGCCATAATAACAACCTACATTTGCCCTTATGACCCACTTTGCTCTTTCTCTTTTAGTCTTTGTCAATATAGGTTGCATCTATTTCAAATAATCATTATAAGCAGCATGATTTTCCTTCCCCAACTTTGCCTTCACCGATTTGCCAACTGTTAGCCAAATAATTATATGATATGGCATTTATAACGCGCCTATACACAGGTTTTTCAAGGTGCAACGAGGCAAGGGAGGGGGAACAGGGGGGAGACAGCGATCCTACTAGGCCAGTTGTCATTCAGATTGCGCAAGTGCATGGGAAGGGGGAAAGTGTGGGGATATGGGGGAGGGGACAATGGAGTACATGGGATAATAAAATAAATAACAATAATTCAAAGTAAGGCCAGCAGGTGGTAAGGGTAAGTGCAGACAAGAGGTGTCAAGTGCTGCTGGTACACAGAAACCTTGGTGCCACCCTCTTGGCTTCGGGTATTGCTTGCATATTTGTATTTTAGGCAAGGCCGTACTTCTTTTGGGCTCACAGTAGTGGTTAGATTGTTTTGTGGCTTTGAGAAAGGCTACTTTCAGTCTCAAGTAGGGGAGTCTTGGCTTGGGCAATGCGTGTTCTCTCTTCAACTGCAGATACAATGTTTAAACACAACTTTTATTTTTAGGAGCAATGATTGTTCGTGTGAATAAAGATGCAAAGTTCACTCCTCTTTTGGGAAGTGAAATTAGGCACACGACCACTTCATAAGGTTTTACAAGGTTGAAATGTTCAACTATCGCTTTTTGTAACGTTTGTTCTGCGTAATAAGGGACACGCAACCACTTCTTCATAAGGTTTACAAAGTTTACATTTTCAACAATGGCTTTTCGCAGTGTTTACTTTTCACTCAAGTTAAAGAGAAATTACCCAATCACATGTAAGTGCTACTTTTCCATTGTCCCATTATTAAGAATTCAACAAACAACTTCAACTCGCTTCTGCTTATATGCGAGTGAATATTAAGCTGGATACTGTTGCCGGCAGTGCTCGCGCTAAGGAATCCGAATGCCAGGTTTCACTCACCAGCTTCTGTGATCCTCTTTCCACGTTTTGCACAACTTCTAGTGCTTCTGGCTTCACTTGGGACCCACACCCTTCCTCACTGAATGTGTCTCTGGTCCGGCCACTCAATTAAGAAGACCCTCTCGCTCCTGAGACCCACAGCTTCACAGCAGCTCCTCGCCTCAGCCTCCGACACGTTTCTTGCACGACAACCTCTGAAATTAGACTCACATGGTTAAAGGCTGTCTTCCTACACACCTTCCGCTGCAAAGCATCTGCACTTCAGAGTTTGGGGAAACAGGACCCTCACAGAACAAGCTGGTGAAATCTGCTGCATCCATGTTCCAGCGTCCCTCGGGTTCTCCCACTTCTGCCTAGATTGCCAACAGAGGACTGGATTCGATAAAGGTGCGAAGTACCGAAAAGGTTGCTAAAAGCATTAAGTTGGCACATTCTTCCGAAGTCCAAATGAATGCGCCACTTTCGGAATATGTGTGCCGGTTGCTAGGAAGGGCTGAAACCCGACCTAGCAACCAGCACTTTCGGGATTTGGCATTTTGCATGCCAACTCCTGTGGCACTCCTCCAATTTCTGAACTGCCAAGAATTCGCGCTGATGAATGGCACCATATTGGTGTCGTTCTTGTGGAGAAGTGCCACAAGAAGCACAGATTTTTGGGTCAAGAGATTGCTCATGGTTACAGGTGTTACTCTTAAGCCCCGCCCCTTTCCTCCATACTGCACAGGGGTCCCTTCCTAGGGACGAGAGACAGAACCTTTTTCACCAGAAAAAACCTTTACCCATCCTCACAAAGGCAACACCCAAAACGTACACCCAGTCACAGCAGCGCTCGGACAAGGGGCATACATACAGAGGGTCCCGCAGCTTCCAAGAGAGGAAGTCCAGGCAGCCGGACCATTCGCCGACCCAACATCGGTGCAAACAACAAAAAGGGGAGGGGGGGTTTGGGCTTTTTCCAGTCCCCCTCTTGCGCAACTGCCTCGGGGAAAGAAGGCATGACACGCTCCCTCAGATCAATATGTCTCCAGTGGGGGGCAGGCTTGCTCTCCACGCACAATTCTGGCATCAGAATTTCGCGACCCTGGGTTCCTCTCCGTAGTCTCCATGGGGTACTCCCTACCTATCCCTGCCTCTCCTCCCTCCGCCCCTCCACTCCCGCAAGTTGGGACAGCAACTCTTTTGGCGGGGATCCGGTTGCTCGTCGAGAGCCAGGCAGTGGGGGAAGTCGCAGCCTTCCAGAGAGGCTTGGGCTTCTACTCCAGGATTTTCGGCATTCAGAAAAAGAACCAGGTGGGCCTAAGAGTTGTGCTGGACCCATCCACCCTCAACCTCTCCCTAACTCTACATAAATTTAAGGTGGTTACGTCAGCACTCAAAGCGGACACACTGTGCAAGAGTGATTGGATGTGCTCCCTGCATCTGAAGGACGCGTACCTATATGTCCCGATGACAGCCTCATCGTTCTTTTCTACGATTCAGAATCATAGGCTACCATTTCCAATACGAGGTGCTTCCCTTCGGCCTCAACTCGGCCCCCAGGGTTTTTACCAGACTGATGAATACAGTGGCGGCCCTCCTCAGGTCCCAGGGCCACGACATCTACCTGTACCTCGATGACTGGAGCACACTCCACGATCTGGGCTTTTCACCCAATCTCAAGAAGTCACAGCTGCAGCCTATGCAGAGACTGACTTTTCTGTGGCTCATCTGGGACACAGACTCAGAGAGAGTTTTCCCCTCGGAGGACAAGGTCACGGCCATCAGGAGGGCCACTGCTCACTTCCTCAGCAGAGAAGAGAACCGACATCGGCCTGGTGGTACCAACACCTACTGGGTCTCATGGCAGCGGTCCTCTTGGCCGTCCCCCACACGAGACGCAGGATGAGGAGGATACAGCTGCACTTCGCAGCATCATGGAACCAGGAGCGGGGCTCTCAGGCAGAGATGATAATCGTTCCTCCCTCTCTTCACCCGGACCTCACACGGTGGTCCAGGGAGTGCATCCTGTGGACGGGCAAGCCGTTCCGGCAGCCAACCCCGCAGGTCGCCATCACTACAGACACCTCTCTCAAGTGCTGGGGGGGGCCACTCTGAACAACCACAGTGTCCATGGACTCTGGACCACGGCAGGAGTACCACATCAATTGGCTGGAACTGAAGGCCATCTGCCTAGCGCTCCGGGCCTTCCTTCCGGTCATTGGGGGCAAGGTCGTCCTCATCCAGACAACTCCACCGGCATGTTCTAGGTCAACAAGCAGGCCAGATCCCCTGCGCTGTGCAGACTAGCGGTCAGCATGTGGGAATGGGCTCAGGGCCGTCCACCTTCCAGGGGAATCCAACTTGGAAGCGGACAGACTCGGCAGACTGAGAGCGGACAATTATGAGTAGCAATTGAACAACCAGGTGCTGCAGGAGATCCTCAGCAGATGGGAGCACCCCCAGGTGGACCTCTTCGCCTCCTGCGACAAAAGAAATGGCACCAGTTCGCGTCGTGGCCTCAGCTCCCTCGGCAACGCTTTTCAGATTCAGTGAAACGGCATGACAGCATATGCGTTCCCGCCCACGCCGTTGATCCACAGGGTGAAATGCAAGATAAAGGAGTCTTGCCACCTCAGCGTCATTCTGATAGCTCATGGTGGGCAGCCAGGCCATGGTTCTCGGAGCTGCTCAGCCTCTCGGACAGACCCCCATTCACCTCCCGATGGGCCCAGCACATCTTGTGGCGCAAAAGGGGGGCAGGGTCATCCACCCCGCACCACAGATATTAGCCCTTGCAGAGTGGTTCTTGAGTAGGTCATGCTAGGGCACCTTAGCCTCTCAAAGGCTAACCGTGAAATCATACAGGGTGCAAAAGCAAGGCTACCAGGACCTAGTATAAGATTAAATGGTCCAGGTTCTGTCACTGGGCAGCCTCTAAGGAGATCGACCCCCTGGCATGCACGTTGGACAACGTGCTCTGCTTGTCTGCACACCTTGCTCACTCGGGCGTGCAGCAGGATATTTGCTGCACTTATTTGGCGGCCATAGAAGCCTACAGAAATTCGGAGGAAGAGGTCTTTTCCTCTTCCAACCCGATAGTCAAGAAACATTTGACGGGTCTCGCCAGACTATCCGCCCATCAACAGGCCACACCCTGTGTGGGACCTCAGTGTAGTGGTGGCGCCCTTGCGCACAAACCATTTGAGTCAAGGGCATCTGCGGACATCAGGCTAGTCACCATTAAGATGGCCTTGCTCGTTGGCCTCACTTTGGCTCTCAGAGTCTGCGAAATACAGGCGCTAGTCGCCTCGGAGTCATATACTACTTTTCACAAGGATAAGGTAGTCCTGAGGACACACCCAGCGTTACTACCTAAGGTACTTTACGCTTTCCATCTTAACGAGGAAATAGCGCTGCCTATGTTCTTTGCTGAATCAAAGGACGACACGCAGAGGGTTCTGCACTGCCTCGACGTCAGGCATGCTCTAAATTTCTACTTGGACAGGACCAAGGGCTTCCGAAATCGGACGTACCTTTTGTTCCATTCAGCAGGTCAAGACCTGGCTATCGGGCATTCAAGGCCTCTATAGCACAATTGATGGTCTCGGTCATCAAAGAAGCATATGAGGGACAGCATAAGCCACTTCTGGCTAACATGCCCACCCATGCGGTCAGAGTTAAGGCCACGACCATTGCATTCCAACGGCAGGTCCTGTGGCAAGTCATAAGCGGGATGGCCACCTGGGCCACCCTTTCGGCTTTCTGCAAGCATTACTGTTTGGAGGCCGGTTTTAGATCAGATGCGTCTTTCGGGCAGGCGGTTCTCAGACACCTATTTGCTTAAGGAGGGTCTCCTCTCCACCCTGGGGCTACATTCAGTTGTAATCGCCCATGCAGTTTGGAGGAAAGGGCGTAAGAGTAATTATAAGTGTGGCGCCGGAGGGTGGAGTCAGGGTAGCTCATGCTCCCAGGGCCGCACCCCCACGCACCTCTAAATTTAAAGGGGAAGAAGGTTTTTTCTGATGAAAAAGGTTCTGTCTACCCTCCCTAGGAACGGACGCCCGTGCAGTATGGAGGAAAGAGGACTATAATGTATTTTAAAGCAAAGTGTGCTTTGTTTTTTATGTTTATAAATAGATGATGTGCTTCTGATGCAGATTCTAAAACGCATGTGCGTTTTGTTATGATCTCAGCAGCACTTTTGTAAAATTATGAATCCCTTGTTATTTTCAGAAAGTGCTGCCGAGATTCTGCAATTCGTCCGTTCTCGACAGAAACAGGCGGATTGCAGGCAGAGCATTGTTGTGCACTGCGATGACGCCCAGGCCCACTTGAGAATACTCGTGGTGCCTGGGCGTCAAGAAAAGGCGCAGTGAAGCGTGCTATGTAGCATGCTCACTGTGCCTACATAAGAATCCTTCTGACTCTGCTACTACTGCACGCACTCTGGTCACAGTTCCAACTCCATCTAATTGGCTGCACCTTAGAGGGCCTTTTTTGCATCCCAGGTTCCTTCAGGTGTGGACTGTTGGGCTTAATTGCCCGACTACTACTACAGCATAACTCTTGAGTCTTCTTCTTTGTCCCAGTACTTGTGGACAACGTTTGTTATTTTTTAGTAACTTCTTGATTTTAAGGGTAGATTTATTTCCCTTTGTATCATTTAAAAATGAACCTTTAGAATGTGTTGTTACTCAGGAAAACAATTTACTTAAGGCAATATTTCTAGATTCCTTTACATTATGCCTTTGCGAGTAAGGAGGATTTTTATCCTGAAATACCTTGAAGTATCTTTCTGTTTTCCAGCATGGGGTCTGGCATGGATCCACATCCTCATGAATAATCCCTGTCGGCAGGCTGGGTATCCTCGGTACAAGAAAAAACAGTTTCACTTACAAACTGTATATCTCCTTTAAACCAATCACTGTCCTCTGGGTCATACTGCCCCGATCAAATGATAATCCTCTCCCTAAGCCCCTTCTCTGGCAGGCATCCTCCGATTTTTACTGCACGCTTCAGTGTTGGTAGTCCTCAAGTTTGCTCTGCGAGCTACTTCTATGTTTTTTCGACAGAAAAGGATTCTATTTTTGTTCCAAAAGAGCCTGTGTGCTCTCTTCTCCATCTGCCGACAGCAGGGATCCGTTGTCAGTGAATTTCAGTGGGGGAAGATCGTCAAAGTGTCCAGAAGGCCATCCCCAGCCCCCCGATCAGCCACCAGCGAAGAAGAGGAAGCGGCATCCGACGTACCTATTTCAGCCTCCACATCTGCATCGGGCTCCCTCTACCCCAGCAGATCCAGACACTGGTACGTAGACGGATACGGCCACAACGATGATACCATTGCAGCCGGCGGTGGGTCTTCGCAGCCTAGGGTGTCCCCACCGGATGAGGTGGGGTTGTTCCATTCCATGATCCCCAGAGCCTCCGAGCTATTCCAGCTTGTGCCCGAAGAAACCAGGAAGAAGGGTTTCTTGTTCAGAGGCGCAAGGCCGAAAGGAAGACCATCATGGCGGTTCCCCTTCTGGACGACATGTGTGAGGAGGGCCTGGCCCTCTTGAAAAGCCTTTGCATGGCTCTGGCCAAACGGGATAGGTTGGAAAAGAAGTACCGGGTGCTGGAATCCACACCCAAGTGCCTGAGGTCACAACCATCGCCGAATACTGTGGTTTCAGCGGCCACGAGGAAACGGTCAGCCATCCCGTCCTCGTCTTCAGTCTCTCTGGACAGCGAGGGGAAGAAGATGGACGCCATGGGAAGGAAGGTGATTTACACTGCAACGTCCACCATCAAGACGGTCAACGCACTGGCGATCCTAGCCAGGTACGACATGGGGCTGTGGTACAAGCCAGGTCTGATTTTTCGAGTTCATCCCTAACAAGAAGATGATGATGGCTATCGCTCTCTTCCAGGAAGGGAAGCTAACGTCGGATCACGCCATCACACTGGCGCTGGACATTGCCAACACAGGGTTCCAGCAGATGGGGAACAGTGTCTGTCTTCGTCGGCAAGGCTGGATGAAAGCCACAAATTTCCGCCATGAGGTCCAAGCATAGGTACTGGACATGCCTTTCGACAGACATAACCTTTTCGGGAAGGTCATCGAGTCCCTGCAGGCCATCAAGGCAGATACAGAGACCGCCCACTCCCTGGGCACCCTCAAACAGCACTGCTCTTAATTTCGCTCCTCCAGAGGAAAGTCGGGCAGGTCTTCAAAAGGTTTCTCCTCATCGTACCGTCAGCCTTTCAGATCCATGATTCAGGAAGCTTAAAGAAGCTTTTACCAGGCCTAC
Organism: Ambystoma mexicanum; assembly: GCF_040938575.1. Lineage (NCBI taxonomy): Eukaryota > Metazoa > Chordata > Amphibia > Caudata > Ambystomatidae > Ambystoma > Ambystoma mexicanum. The sequence continues at coordinate 654,472,228 of NC_090928.1, read as the reverse complement.
AGTGGCAGAGGGCAGCGTTGCCCGCAGGGCAGGACGCCAGCACCAAAGCAAGCCTGAACTGACCAGGACGCCGGGCCCCACCGTGAACCGCGGTGGGAGGCTGGCTGACGAGGTTCGTCAGCGAGTGGAAAAAGATCACCACCGACAGATGGGTGCTGGACGCTCTTGCCTAAGGACATACCCTGGGGTTTCAGCACAGGTGTCCGCGGATCCCTCCGGTCACCCGTCAGGAGCAGCACATCCCTCAGCTCTTGGAGGAGTTACGGGCCATGCTGTGAAAAGGGGCGATGGAGCTAGTTTCCCAACGTCTCTGGAGTCTATTCCAGATACTTTTTTGGTCAGAAAGAAGACCGGGGGAGGGAGGCCCATTCTAGACCTGCGACGTCTTAACAAATATCTGTCCCAAAAATTCAGGATGGTCGCGTTGCAACAGTGCTCAGCCAACTGGAAAAAGTTGATTTCTTGACGTTGCTGAACGTGGAGGACACCTACTTCCATGTCCCTAGTCACAGGAAACACTCAATGTTTCTACGCTTCGTAGTGCAGGGGCAGCACTACCAGTTCAAGGCCCTACCTTTCGGCTTGACGTCTGCCCCCAGAGTGTTCACGAAGTGCCTAGCACCGGTGGCGGCCCATCTGCATCTGCAGAGTATACACGTATACACGTATCTCGATGACTGGCTCATCCGGGGTCGCTCACAAGACTTGCCCATCGGACACACAGAGGCGACCGTCCAGCTGCTAACTGATCTAGGATTCTCCATGAACTATCCATAGTCCTGCTTGACACCATCGCAGAAGGCACTGTTCCTCGGAGCCAGACTAAATACAGTAACCTGCCTGTCATCCTCTGAGGAGAGGGTAGTGGCAATTCAAGGGAAGGTGCAGCGGCTGTTGTTGATGAATACTGCCACAATGTGAACCATCAAGTCGTTGCTCGGTGTGATGTTGTCTTGCATCTACGTTATCCGACTCTGCAGGTTACAGATGCAACCTCTTCAGGAGTTCCTGGATGCTCGCTGGATACAAATGTCCAGACGCTTCGCGGACAAGATCCTGTTCGACAAGGAGTTCCATCAGGCGATAAGGTGGTAGGGCGTCCGCTCCAACCTCACCCGGGGCATAGGATTTCAAATCCCCTAATACCAGGAGATGGTTACAGCGGACACTACCCTGGAATGTTGGGGAGCCCACATCCGGCTTCACACCAGAGACCTGTTGCTGCCGGAGGAGAAGGATCTGCATATCCGCATCCTGGAGCTAGGGCCAGTGTTCTGTGCCCTCAAGTCATTCCTTCCATCTCTAAAGGGCAAGGTGGTGAGGATCTTCACGGACAACACCACCACAATGATCTACATCAGGAAACAAGGGGGCACTCTATCTCCAGCGCTCTCCAAGGAAGCACAGGACTTGTGGCGCTGGGCCATCGAACAGGAGTTGTTCCTCGTTACTCTTCACCTAGCGGTAGTGAAGACCACCATTGCAGACACCCCCAACAGGGAATTGTGCTCCTGCGACGAGTGGGAACTTAGGCAGGACCAGGGGGACCGCATCTTCGTCAGGTGGGGCAGGCCCCAGATCGATCTGTTTGCGACGTCACCCTGCTCCAAATGCCAGACATTTGCTAACAGATTCCACCAACCAAGGAGCCTGGGGGACGCATTCTCCTTCCTGTGGGAAGGACTGTTTCTGTACGCATTCCATTGCCTCTCCTGCTAAGAGTCTCGCCCTGGGGTGGTTGAGGCATATTTGGTACCCAGACCTTCTCAGCCTGTCCGCGTAGCCTCCGGTCAAGCTGCCAGTGGTTCTTGCGCAATCCTTAACCACGACACAGGATCGTTGAACCTGAGGGCTTGGCTCCTGCAGCCCTAGAGTTTGGAGCATATAAGTTACCTGCAGACTGTAGGGAGGTTGTCACCAAGGCCAGGCCGTCATCGACTTTGAAGTGCTACGGTCACAAGTGGAAGCATTTCGCTACGTGCTGCCGGTCTTAGAAGATTACCCCTCTTAGGGTCACAGCCCCGCAGATTCCTCCATACTTGCTATCCTTGGCCAAGGCCGGACTGGCACACACCTCTATCAAGGTACATCTGGCGGCTATCTCACACTACACCAGGTCTCCAGGAAGAGCTTCACTTTTGTCTCACCGACTCGTCAAGGAGTTCCTCAAAGGACTTTTTCGATCTTTCCCACCGGTGAAGGCTCCTGCCCTGGGAACTCAACGTGGTGCTGACGAGGATATTGGGGGTGGGGGCCCCCCTTCAAGCCTATGCATCAGGCCACTCTCAAGTTCCTCTCGTGAAAAACATCTTTCCTTGTGGCCATCACCTCTGCCAGGAGGGTAGATGAGATACAGACCCTATCCTGCAAACAGCCATACCTGACTTTCCACGAATCGGGGGTGGAACTGCGGACACACCCCTCTTTCATGCCGAAGGTTCAGTCGGATTTCCACCTCAATGATCCTTTGGTGTTACCTGTTTTTTCCCCCAAGCCTTCGTCACTGGCTGAATGGGCCTTACACTTGCTGGACGTTGCTCGTGCCCTGAAGTTCTACGTGACACGCAGTTTTCGGAAGACTGACTTCTCAACTGTTCGTGATATTTGGTCCTGTGAACCATGAGAAGGCCTTGTCCAAGGCTTCCATCTCACAGTGGCTCTCCAACTGCATCACGCACTGTCATCGGTTGGCGAACCGACCGCTGCCCAGCTGTCTGAGAGCCCACTGCACCAGAGCGATTGCTGCGACGACAGCTTTCCTATCTGGTGTGCCCCTGCTGGACATCTTCCGGGGCGGCTATGTGGAGGTCCATGCACACCTTCACGAGATTCTACTGCTTTGACTGGGATTCCAGGGAGGAGTCCAGAGTCGGGCCAAGCAGTGCTACACAATAGCTTGAGGTGAGTCTGTTCTAGAGGTAAGAGGTGATTGCTTCTGTTGAGCCTTGCCACCTCCCGTGGTTGTGTAACGTTGTACTGCTATGTATTCGTTATTCATGAGCATGTGAATCCATGCTAGACCACATGCTGGAGAAGGAACAAGTTACTTATCTATAACTATTGTTCTCGAGCATGGGTCTGGCATGGATTCACATGCAAACCCTCACTCTGTCCCCTCAGATCTTGTTGGTCATACTGCCACTTTACGTGCTTACCAAATCTGAAGATGGCTGCTAGAGGAGGGGCTTAGGGAGTGGACTGTCTTTGGATAGGGGCAGTAAGACCCAGTGATTGATTTAAAGGAGAAATACAGTTTTTAAGTGAAAGTGAAGCGGTTTTTCTTTTACTGAGGATTCCCAGCCTGACGACAGGGAATATTCATGAGCTTGTGAATCCATGCTAGAGCCATGCTGGAGAACAATAGTTACAGGTAAGTAACTTGTTCCTTATTAAGACTTGTTCAATTTTAATGGTATTTGTGTATATATGTGGTTCAGATATATCATAATGGCAATAAGCCATTAACTGTTCCGGCAACTTTAAAATGTTCTCCCTTTTAAAGGACAAATACCGTGTTTCTCCTCACCACCCTGGGCCTTGTCTTCCAGGTGATTCTCCCCCAGTACACCACCCTCCAAGGTCAGTATCAAGAAGCGTCTGCCTTTCCCTGACCACCTGGGAGGAGACTTTAGGCAGTGGTTCAGTGATGGATCTGTAGGATTCATCACAGCTGCATCGGGCATCCTCTGGTCTTCAATGGGCTGCACTTCATGTGGGTCTTGGTTCCAGCAATGATCTGTTGATTGGCTGCAGGAGACCTCCTTTTATCCAAGATTTGGTCTGGAACTGCCCCCAGGTCCACAAATGTATGCACCATTCAAACTGGTAGGGGCTGGCCAATCGTGGACTGCCTCTGTCCAACACATCTGCCCAGTAACAGAGAAACCAGCAAAGCAGGAGATTTTCCTGCGAAAGGGTTTCCATATATGGTAATTCCAGACCTGAGAGGGCAGCAAGAAGGCCAAAACACAAAATGGCCTAAGGAGAGGCGAAAATCTTGTGGCATGGCCGTTTTAGAGTGTATGGTACTCAAGATGGCATTATTCAGTCAAATGCAAAAGTGCATTAGTAAAAAGTCAAAAACACGCTAAAAAAATATCCACTGCCACCAGGCCATCCTGGACACATGGTGCTTGTAGCCACAATGTTACAAACTAAAAAGTTACAAGGATACAAAGTATCCTAACCACACTTCACAATTTAAGGTGATGAGTGTACCTTTAAAAATACTAGAATTCCCCTAAGAGAGACAGGTACTCCCAGTGCTGATGGTCTATTCCCCCATAAAAGTGAGCCAAAATCAAGGGAAGTAAAGGTGAGGGCTTTACGTACCTCAAAAGAATCAGGTCATAAAGCAGACAATAGCAAAAAGATAGGGTATCCCATGTAACTCGTTTGGAGCAAAGCGAAAAAAAAACCTTCCTAACACCCTGTCTTCAGTGATTATTTCTGTTTTCGAATGTTAGTCCATGAACGTAACCCGCCTTTTCTCATCCTATTTTACAGCAAGGCGAGCATCTGCCCTGTCTTTTGCCCAGCTTCATATACTCTAACCCTGTTCTCTTGGTGCACCTGCTTAGCGGAATCCTTATCATAGTTATGGTTTAGTTCCCTCATCATAGTTATGGTTTAGTTCCCTTTTTCAACAGTTCCAGACAGATCGCTGTATCATTGCAACCCCATCCTGGTAAGATCTAGAAACAGGAAATCGTCAGCATAAGCCAACCATGCGATGCGTAGATTCCCCAAATTTAGGTGTCACCAAGCCTTCCTCCTGCTGAAACACTGATGCGTGACACATATAATTTAAAAAGACAGGGAGCTAAAGAGCAACTCTGTCTTATGTATGTTCTAACCCGCTTGGATAGATTGCCCTTAAGATTAAGCCGGACACACATTCCCGCTTTTTCATAGAGGGCCATAATCAGATTCAGCAGGGCGCCTGGCATTCCCCATTTAGTTAATTTAGCCCAGAGGCGACCTCGAATCACAGTCAAACGCTGTAGACAGATTATTGACGCTACATATATCTCAACTCCAGGGATATCCCAGGCGGATTCCTGCAGGACCCTCATTAGCAGCCCATTCAAATTTGTTTAATGTCCTACTCTAAAACCGGTCTAGAATTTATTAAGGCAATAAGAGCAAGCCATCCATTGCTTTACATGTGCTAACAAAATAGATGCGAACATCTTCCAGTCCGCATATATTTGAGATATTGGATAATAGTTTCTGGCTTGGTCTCTTTCCCCTCATTTAAAAATGGGTACTAAATAGGCTGTTTGCCAACTACCTGTTAGAACACCATCTGTAACCATACTCTTATAGAGTGCCGTAAGTACCTTTACCCAGGTGGCCGGGTTCCCTTTAAAAGTGTTGTTGGTCAACCCGTTCGGTTCTGCTGCCCTCGAGGTCTTTGCAGTTTTAATTAGATTCAATACATCCTCATAATTAAGGCTCAGATCCCAGCATTCTGTTTGCTTGGCATTCATATCTCTATAGTTCTCCTGTGCGGTCGGTGTCAGGGCCCCATACAGGTCTGAAGAAAAAAGAAACAAACCCATTGTGCTTCCGAGACCGCATTCAACTGGTCGACTATAGTTGGGAGCTCCTGATGGTTAATTATTTCCCAGAAGGCCCTAAGATCTCTCTTCACAAGAGTACGCAGCATACATTCTGCCTCCTTTTGTATCATAAAAGCCTTTCGGTAACAACAATAGTTTTTGAATCTCTGTTTGGCCTTTTTAGTTCTAGAGTTGTTCCCCAATTGGTCATATCCAGAGTAACGTAATGATCTTAATGTCTGATTTAAATGTGTTTTCTCTTTGGCCAAACTTTTATTAAAAATATGTCTGTGTTTAGTTGCTGATACGCCAAACAAATACGTCAAGGCTCTATCGACAGATCACCCAAGAAATTGTTAAATTCTATCGGGGTGAAAACATGTTGTTTCCATTCCATGGTGGTTTCATATATTGTTTTAGAAATTTCCCCATTAAGGGCCTCTATGTTTCTTATGGTCCATCTTATCCCTTTACCTTGACCATTGGTTCTCAGATTAGTCAGATCTCCTTTAGTTGATTTATTAGTGATCGGTAGAAATTCTACTCTAAGAGTACTATGGTCACTCCACAAATTTGGAACAATCTTAACCCCAGAATTAAGCTTGAACAACCAGGCATTCACAAAAATGTTATCTATTGTTGACAAGCTTACGCCTCGTTGCCAAGTGGGGTTAGAAGGTTTTACTGCATCAAGTTCTCCATTTAGGCACCTAAGACCTATGGACTCCAACGTAAGATTCCGCATTTTATCCCACTTAATCCTATCACGTCCTCTACTCCCATATGGTATTTCATCACCCAGATCATAATAGGGGTCATCGTGAGCAATTCTACAGCCTGAGTTGAGCTCTCCTGCCAAGATCATTCTGCCATTAGGGGAGATGCAATACCAGTCTCGTGCTAATGTTGTAATACATTCGAGGAATCCCTTCATATCAGCCATACCATTAGGCCAGTATACATTAATGAGGAGGATTTCCACAGAACCATCTAGAGAGTAGGCTTTAACTGCAAGGATACCCAATGGGAGATTCGGAGCTACTTTCACCAGTAAATCAAGAATACCCTTAATCACCATCATAAGCCCCACCAGCGGTCTACCTCTCTTATTCTGTTTAGCTAGTTGAGAGTAGACCTCATACCCATCTAAAGAGAGGTTGGCTGAATGCCACGTCTCTTGTAAAAAGGCACAATTTCTTTTCAGCATATCAATGGTGGCATGGTTTGTAAGTAGATGTAGATGCCCCCTAGTGTTCCAAAACAGGAGCTTCAGGGTAACATCTTCTTTATTTCCTAGGTCTACAACACTTGATTTTATTACAGTAGGTGGTTCATTTTCATAAGGCAGAGGTGACTTGGGCCCAGTCTTGAATCTCTTTGTTTCCTCTGAAATGTTGCCTCCCTTGCCACTGATTACATCTATCTGGGTGATGGAAACTATGATAGAAACTTAAAGGTTGTCTATCATAGTTAAATTCCCTCATGGAGACTTTCGCCTCCTCACAATATCTTGGTTCCTCTTCCACCAGATTAATTTCAAACCCCAGTTTTTTTACATTGTTTGGGTTTTTAACGTGAGGGGCCCTCCTTTTAAGCTTAGGTCCTACACCTTTCTCCAGCATTGGATCTTTCATGGATTCACATGCTTAGAATATTCCCCGTCGTCAGACTGGGAACCCTCGGTACACTTATAAAGCTGTTTCCCAGAGGAAAACTTCCGACACCTCTGTGTCCTTTCTACGTCGTTTTCGGGTCCGCTTACACATGCCCCAATAGGACGTAGCGGTATAAATGCCCGGCTCCCTTCAGATTTCAACCGTCTCCAAAGTAGTGGAATCACCTCGCGTAGTCTACTATTTTGTCAAGGTTGTGTTTTTGAGCTTTGTCCTGATGTCTGGAAAAGCACTGTTCCACCCGTGCGCTATGTGCGGGTTGAAGAAAGTGTATGAGGGGGACGGACATATGGATTGCATATATTGTCTACACCCTCACCATTCGGCAGACAAGTGCGACATATGTGAAGGCTTCTCCCAAAAGACTCTTAAGGACCGAAATCGGCGGCTAGTGGCATGGTTGAGCGATGGAGCGGGGGCATACCTGCCTTCAGAGGTAGGCTCCACGCGCAGCGTGGCCTCAGCATCAAAATCCTCGGGAGCAACCACTCACCACGCTCAGGTGAAGTTATTTATCTTGTCCTGTGTTCTTTCTTGGGAGTCCAGTCTTTAGTTAAAGCTATAATGGAGCATCTGTGATTAGTTAGCTGCTCCAATTGTAAATTCACTTTTCTCATTCTCTGGCCCACCTCCTCATAGTCCTCCTCCGGGGCCTCTATTCGAATTTTCACTTTGGGTGCCACAGGGTCCCCCACCTGATTTGTGGCCACCTTTAGACCCACCTTGGTCAGTGTTTCAGGGTTGGTGTCAAGTTTTTTTCCCTGAAACTGGGGACAGCATTTTTGGGCACTCACAGTGCTTATAATGCAAACACAGCCACAGGTTTTTTCAATACCCTCTAATTTATTATATATTTCAGTAGTTCCGAGTGAGATCTGACTTCTGCCATATGTTGTCTTAAAGGATTACAAAGGCGCTAAGGACCATATTTGAAGCAGATACGGTAGGTGTTGGGGAGAATTCGCTGTTAAGGCTAATTTCCCAAACCTAGTGAGTCCCCCAGCAGCTTTGCTGGATTTTTGGGGTTTCTTTTTTTCTCCTGCTAAGAGTGGGACTCTTTTTCTCCCACTCTTAGGCATGATTTGAGAATGTGCTTTGACTGTGAATGTGTTTTATTGGGTCTTTTACTCCATAGGGCTACATGTGTTTTTGGTATGTGTGTTACACAGCACCCTCAGTGCAGTAACACAGGGGTGTCATAGTGCCCTCCAAACAGACTCCATACCCTGGGACTGACTACTGTCTCCCAGGCCATGTAAAGTCACCATTGGCTTTACTAGTCTCAAATTGTGAACAGAACCAGTACAAACCATCATATTGTGGAAGTACTGGTAGGGGTAATTCGATTGCCCCTGGGTCTGTTTTCCAAAGGGGGCACTGTCCAGTCACCCCTTGTCGAGTTTCTGGCTGGTGGTAGTGGATACCACGCGAAATATTCCACCAGATTATTTCTTATGGGATTTTCCCTTTCATTTTAAACACACCACTTTTTTGGTGCAATGTTAAAGATACCGCCGGGTTATTTATTTAATATTAATTCCCTGGTTGGGTCTTTTTGCCAGGACTCGGTTTTAAAATGGGGTTTGTGTTCGCCTCTGAAACTCTAACCCAAGTCGAGCCCTTTGTTCCACTTTTTGGTGGGCTTCTGGACAGAAGCCCTCCAAATGGTGCCACTCTGTCTGTGGTCTACAGGATGTGCGGGAGGGGGGATTAGGCACCTTGGACTGAGTTGCCTAGGCAACTCAAGTCGCACTCTTGTGTGATTGGCCTAGTGGTGAGCGGCCCGGCTCACCACTTAGCATGTTTGAGTGAGAGCTAGGCTGTTGAATAGGGGTTTTTCTGCATAAAAAAGGACTGGAACTTCAGAAGTCGCCACAGGACCTAAAGAATCCGAAGAGGGGAGAAGCTGAGCCATCTACAACGATGACACCACCGGTGGAGCCCTGCTGTAAGGAACTCACCACTTCCCTGACGACAGAGGAGATCTTCTTTCAGTAGAGTCTTCTTCCCTTTCAGCTGGTGGGACCAACCAGTTCGCCTTTTTCGCCTTCCAGGACGTCTCATGGTCAAATCGGCTGTGCCAAGCACCCCGGCGGCCGGATAGCCACGCTTCACCACTGACCGCAAATAAAAGGGTTGTACCTTTTAATCGGGAACTCCGCGGCTGGTTTCTTCCCTGGCAGTGCAACGAATTCCAACTTTCTTCCTCGTCAAGATCATCTCTTCCTCTGGTCGAAGCCACGACTTGCACCCGCTGCCAGTAACAGCTGCCCCCGCTGGAACGTTCTCACCATTTAAGGTACTGGGGCCGCCCTTGCAACGGAATGTCCAAGGTGTCCTGTAAATCCTTGACTTTCCAACTGGGTTGGCCTCTGAACCTTCTTACTTTATACTTCTGAACTGATGCAACCTCTTTTGACATTCTCTGCAAAAACTTTGAGTGCATTTCCACTGTGTGATCTTGGGCACATTTAGCCTTGCTCTCTCCAAGAGTGGGCCTGGCCTATGAACTTGGGCTCTACAGTAGACCCTGCCTTTCTTGACTTGATGTGGTTACTTAAAAGTGTTGGTACTGTGATATTTCCATGCTCTGCCTTTTCTCTCCCTTTTTTAACTAATTATTGGAGTGCCATCTAAGGTTACGTGGTCACCTCTGTTTTGTAATAAGTGGTGTGTTAACCTAGACTTGTCGAATAATTAACTAGGGAGGTGTATATACTTATAGTGACTGTGTTTGAACTTGCTTGATATATTAGTGCCAGTGTATTTTCATAAGTGTGTTTTAAATAAATAATTATATACTTTTAATACCAAAGCTCTGGTCAGTGTTTGATTGTTCTACTGTATTTTTGTCCCTATTGTGTATACTCTATATACTTCCTAACTCTTCTTGAGAGAAGTCTGGCTGCTCAGCCACAGCTACCAGGTAAATCTGGGTGGTGCAGACTGCTACCCAATTGGGTTTACTGCTTACTCCTGTGGTCTTAAACTTTTTGCAGTGGTCCCTAAGGGAACTGCACAGGTTTCTGCCTAACAGTAGGTTGCGCCAGTTTAATTCTATCATCTACCTCTCATAATGTGTGATGCATAGGGGAATCTTCTAACAGCTCTTTCGGGACCTCTGGCAGCAAACCTTTTTCTGTTAACCAATTTTGTTTTTCAGTATATTCATAGATAAAATTAGTTAACTCAGAGGGGGACCCAATGGCGACTCATCACAAGTCTGTTTTATCACGCTATTAGAACACCCCTCCAAGAGTTCCTTTGCATTATCTTCTATTGCAAGGTCAGCAAATTCTATAATGCTTAAATCATTGATTGCTCTGTCTTCTACGTCATTATGTCCCAACTTTCTGGCTACCTCTGTCATTACCGAATGGTCACATTTCACAATCCTTCTGATTGGTGCAACTGATTTAGTGTCCATTCTGTACAAGTATATTTCTCAAAGTAGTTCTTAATTTGTACACCTGAAATTGGTGCCCAGGGGTAACTATAGATTGTCTTTGCTTTGGCCGTTTTTTTTTACCAATAATGCTAGCCTTTGCTTTTATAAAAGGCTCAGTCCTACCTGAAGTACCTCCTCCAGTTAGCCCAAAAAAAGTCCATAAAGAATTGTGGGTTGCTTCCATTTTATTAGAATATTCGGCTTCGGAGTAATGAGTCCCTCATTCCCTTTTGGGGACTCATCGTCAGTGTTGGGCAGAATCCTGTGCAATTCCCTTAGGGAGCACTACCGAAGATTAAGACTACAGGTATATGCAATAAATCCCCTTTGATATCAGTCTGTACCACAAAGATTTAGTTGGTAGCTGTGGCTAAGCAGTCAGACTTATCTCAAGAGGGAGATGAGCAGTATTCGGGGTTTACACATTAGGGCTACAGTACTATGGAACAAGGAACCACTGACCAAAGCTTTGTATCAAAAAGAATATATATATTTTACACACTCTGATGTTCACACACAAATCACTATTATTAAAGCAAGTTAAATCAGTCAACAAAAGTATACACAACTTCCTATTTAAATTGTAGACAAGTTAGAGCAAGAGTAAAAACTGAGCAAAATGGCACAGGGAAAACCAAGCAGAAATGGCACTCTATCAATTTCTCAAAAGGTAGGGAAAGGACATGTTATACAGGTTTAGACTCTAGAACACACCAGCAACACTTCCCAAGTGGATTGTGAACAAGTTAGGCAAGGCAGTACTTTAGTATAAGCAATACTGAGGTGAAAACCGAGTAAAATGGCACTTCACAAGTTTAAAAAGAGGGAAGGAAAAGGTGGTTATAAGAGTTGGGTGCACCAACACATTTCTAGGTGAGAAGCAATCTAGAGAAGGCAGTTGTAACCGATTTAGCCACAGTCAATAGGCCTGTGCCAGAGTCAGTGGTACAAGGCAATGTGCCCAGGATCAAACTGTTCTAGTGGCTGCAGTCAAGTCTTTGTTTAACGATTTGAAAAGGCAGTTGCAGAAGGTGAAAGACAATGTTAGATGATGGGGCGGCCAACCCAGTAGGTAAGTAAAGGATTTAAAACACCTTTAGCGATGCCCAACGAAACAGGAGACCTGGCGGAACAATGTACCTTAAAAGTGGAAGAGGCTCCTGCGGTGGCAGCAGTTCCTGGCAGTTCCTGCAGTTCGAGAGATCCAGCAGAGGAAGAGAGACTCTCATCGTGGAGGAAGGTTTGAGATACTGCACTGCCCAGGGATGAAACCAGCCGCGATGCTGCCAAAACGGATAAAAGGTACGCTCCTGTAAATCGCAGCCGTGGTGGACGGGTGCCTGGCTAGCTGGTCTCCGAGTGCAGGGCACTGGCGATTCGACCAAGGCAGGTCCTGGAAGGCGATTGGCACACATGTTAAAAACATGATTTCTATGAGGGTGAGAAAAACCCCATAGATAATAAGCACACAAGATAGCCTAAACATACACTAGCAATATGTCTAAGAGTGGGAAAAAAGGGTCTCACTCTTAGCAGGAGAAAAAAGTAAACCCTTCAAATCCAGCAAAGCTGCTGGGGGACTCTATAGGTAAGGGAAATTAGCCTTAGAAGAGAATTCTCCCTAACAATCAGGCACCCTGGCCTTATGGATTAACTCTCTGTGGGGCATATTTCCCTTTTTCTTTTCGATGGGGTCATTCAGAGTAATAGCATCTTTTTGTGTGTACACTTCAGCCTGATTAGAGACCACCTCCCCCAAGTTAAATTCCAAAGCAGCTACCAATCTCTCTTCCTATAGTTCTATCAGGACTCCACAATACACAGCAGAAGTATCATCATTAAGAAAGGGGCCAACCACCTTACAGTTTACCTCTTGCTCCCTGCACATTAGGTAGCTCCCCTAATTGAATAAAATGACCATCCTCGTTACAAATTACTTCTTGTACCTGCGCATTAGTAATTTCCTCCAAATGAGTAACAGCTGCATCCTCAACCGTGTCAGCATCCTCCACATTGTGGATCAAGACTATAGCCAAGCCCTTTCCCTGTTTAGGATAATGTTCATTGACTAATACCTTGAGGGAGGCATTTTCAGTATGTTGATTTATGGACTCGGGCAGAGAGGCCGTAATATCCAAAATCTCATCATCCACCTTTTTCTTCCCTTATAATATTGTCTCATCTATCGAGGTTGTACTTTTAAGTGTCCATGATGTATTCCCGGAATCATCACTTGTTAATTGGCTTCTAAGCCCTTTTTGTGATGTAAAAGGTCACTATGTGAGCCAAGAGGGAGCAAACATACAGGTACGACCCCGGGCCTTGAGGTGGTGATCACAGGTGCATGACAGCAGTCGAGGAAGCAGGGTACCTGGGCCGGTGAGCGGTGAGAGTGCAACACGTACAAGCAGACTGGGACGACCCTGGATCCTGAGGTGGTGACAAAAACTGCTGGAGCACAACAAAACAACGTTGTAAGCGGCTGGGAACCAGGACAAGCCCGGGCCAATAGGGGTGAAAGGGCATCACACCACTGTGCTCTACAGTGAACCTGGGTGACAGAGAGGCAGCGAAGCAACTGCTGCGGAGTGAGGCAACACCTGAGGAGACATCCTGTGAATCAACACAAGGCAGTGAAAGGTGAGGCAGTGACGCATAGCCCCTGCTGCCTGGGGTGACCCTGAGGTAAGGAGGTGGGGCCCCCTGCCAAAATGTCTGGCCCCCAGCCTGTGGGGGTGACCCTCTACGCGCCAAAGGGGAGGGCTCAGTGGGGAGCGACCACCCCACTGGTGCGGGAGGAGTGCCTGGAAGGCAGCTAGAGGGCACCATAGCGAAGGGACTGAGCTACAGGGAGTCACCCATCGCGGACAGTGAAGGGATAGAGGGACCCGAACAGAGCAAGTGGTGGAAGGTGCATCATGGCCACAGGAGGGCTGGGAACCCTGCAGAACGATGTGCAGGCAATCCTGACAGAACTGAAGGCCTTCAGGGGGGATGTGCCGACCTCGGTGAGTACCATCACAGCCAGGGCCACTAAGGTGGAGGAAAGAGTGGAGAACATACCCAGAGTGCTCCAGACATCGCTGATGTTGGTCTGGTGGTCTTGGTCAAGGCACTATAGAGCAGGGAAAGTGTGATCCGAAGCAAGCTGAATGATATGGAAAACCAGAGAGGAGGAACAACTTGAGGAAATGGGGGCTCATGGGAGGGGAAGGCAAGCCACCCAGGGTCCTGGAGGCCAAATTCTTGGATTGTTGAGGAAGCTCATGGGCGAGGCCTATGACAAGGAGATGAGCTTTGACAGGGTCCACCGTGGTGCCAGGGGAGTAAAAGGGCCTGCTCAGTCGTGGCAAAGTGCTACAACTACAGTGACAAGAAGGATATCCTAAAGAGTGCCCGAGAGGTGGGTCATGTTGAGTCGGAAGGGGCCACAGTGTGGATCTACCAGTACCTGTCCGACTACACGCTGGAACAGAGGAGGAAGTGCAGACCCCTGACAAAATGACTGCAGGAGGACGGGGTGTGCTACCGCTGGCGCTTCCCCTTCCACCCTTTCTTTTGAGCACGGGGGGAGCAGTACGAACTAAAGCAAGGGGAGGAAGCGACCAGTTTGTTAGTGGAGTTAAGGAAGGAAGGGACTTTCCAAGAGAAGGACGGCCAGCGTAGGCTGCGAGAGCGGTTCAACAGCACCTTCGCACAACCAAAGAGCCGCAGGAAGGAATCGGCTTCAAGGAAATCTAAGAAAGCCCAGGCGAATCAGTCAGACAACCGGCTGATGAAGGAGGCTTGTGACGAAGTGACTGATCAAAGGAAGGTGGTGCAGGGGTTTTGCTGAGTGGCTTACAAGGTACATGTTGAGTGGGATGGCGGGTTTGCCATCACCCTAGTGACCTGGGGACACCCTGGTGTCTGAGATATAGGGTTGGAAACCCCGGTTGGGCATGGTTGCCCGCACATGTTTGAGAATGTTTACAAGTTGATGGGGGGGGGGGATTTACAGGGGTGATACATGCACAGCACAGCCGCAAGGGCCAAAGGAGGTAGGTGTCACCCCTGGGGTGTTGAGAAGGATTCATTGCAACCTGACAATGTCTAATTGGAAGGTGGCCACACGTGACGTAAAAGGTCTGTACTCCCTGAAAAAACGGTCATTAACCGCTCCACTGTTCCGCAAAACACAGCTGCAGGTAGTTTTCATGCAGGAAACTCGCTACAAACAATGAGTGGAGAGGGCACTGAAAGTGTCAGATATTGGTCAGCTGTACTGGGCCTCTCACAGGGCTAGAAAGGAGGAGGGAGTGGGCATTGTCTTGGCGCCCACAGCCCAGCTGACTGAGGTACAGGTGCGGAGGGGTTTTGGAGGAAATTTTGTGGCAGTAAAAGGGCGTCTCAACGGGGCAATGGTCACCCTGGTGTCTTTATAAGCCCCAATGTACTCCAATTGACCTTTCTCAGGAAAACCTTTTTAGTGCTGGAAGAGTGGGGGCACGGACCGACAATGGTGGGAGGCGATTTTATTGCCATAGTAGATACAGCTGTGGATTGGTGGTTGGCACAGGGGTACCGGGTAACACAGCAGGGGAGGGAACACAAGGCGCTGGCGCAGCTCCTTCTAGACCACTTCTGGGAAGATGTGTGGAAACCCCCAGGCGGGTGGGTACACCTTTTTCTTGTCCCCACACCAAACCTACACGAGAATTTATTTTTTGCTGACCCCAAGGAGCAGGGGATATTGGTTGCGTCCCCGAGAGTGGAATCAGTGACCTGATCAGACCATGAGAGGGTAGTAGTGGGATGGGGAGTGGAGATGGGAGGACAGGGAACCCCTGTGGTGGAGATGTATGATTGCCTTCTGAGAGACGGTTTTTAGGGAATATCTCCAGGAAAGAGAATTGAGCATTTCTTTGAGACAAACTCCATGGGGGAGGGGCAGTGGAAAACGGTATGGGAGGCGGCCAAGGCCATGTTTAGAGGTCTCATTATACAGGATGGCGCCCTGAATAAGAGCGAGAGGGGGCTGCTAGAGGGGAGGTTGAGGAGGGACCTTGGAGGGATGAGGGCAGAGCTTACGTGACCGGAGATGGACCTGGAGGGGTTGCTGGCAGAGATCTGCGATAGGAACTGCATACACTCATGATTGGGGAAGTTTAAAAAAAACTGGGATACATCAAGCAGCGATATTATGAAAGAGGCGATCGAGTAGGGACCTTCCCATCCAATAGAATAAAAGAATGAAGGGTGGAGAGAAGAGTGGCACACATGCGGGCGCCAGAGGATCTTGTGGTGAGCCAGGACGACATCCCTGAATGCTTTGCTCAGTTTTACGAAGGCCTCTACGTGCAGCACCCGGGAGAAAAAAAGGGCTGGCTATATAGGTACAGGAATACTCGGGGAGGCTCCCAATGCCAAGAATGACTGATGAGGAAAGGGCTACCCTAGAGGCGGAAATACTGCGAAGGACATGTCGGAGGCCATAACCCACCTAAAGTCGGGGAAGGTGCCAGGGGAAGATGGCTACACTTCAGACTTTCATAAACCGTACCAGGAACTGCTAGCGAGACCCATGGCCAACCTCTTTAATTTGATCCAAACTGCAGGGGATATTGCCCCCTCCTTTCTGGAACCACTCATCATGGCCATACCCAAGCAATGCAAGGACCCAATGTACTATGGTTCATACCGCCCCATCTCTCTGTTGAATACTGATGCCAAGAGGTACTCATGCCACGGTTGGTGCACGCTGACCAGTCAGGGTTTATTCGGAACAGGCAGGGCTTGGACAATATGCGGAAGACTCTATACATACTCCAGGCCCCAGAGGTGAGGAGAGAGGGGGCAGAGGCCCTCTCACTAGATGCCGAAAAAGCCTTCGACCGGGTGAACTGGTAATTTATGAGGGGGGTACTGGGGAAGATTGGTATGGGGGCCAGGTGGATGGGGTGGATTGAGGCCCTGTACTCGGCACCACGGGCAAGAGTGGTGGTTAACAGAGGGGTTTCGAGGACGATACACTAGAGCTGGGGCACCAGACAGGGATGCCCCATCTACCCCTGTTATACGCTTTAGTGATGGAAACCTGGGCAATGGAGTTAAGGAACAACTCTGAGGGGAGTCTGCCTAGAAGGAATAGAATATAAAGTGAGCCTCTTTGCAGAGGATGGGCTCCTCTTTGTTACGGAACTAAGGACAGTGATCCCCACGCTCCTCCAGGGTCTCCGAACATATGGACAGCTATCTGGGTACAAGGTCAACCTCGAGAAGTCGCTAGTGTTCTGGGTCGAGAATGGGACGGGGGAAGATGGAGACCTCCTGAGAGACATGGGGTACAACCTACAAAAAGAGATGCTTGGGAGTGGAAGTCCCTAGGGAAATGGCAGATCTCTTCGACACAAACTAGATCACACTTTGCGATAAGATACAGCTAGACCTGCATCAGTGGGGCGGCTCACACTCTCTTGGGTGGCCAGTCTTAATTGTATTAAGATGACAGTCCTCCCCAAGTTTCTATTTTTATTCCAAATGGTCCCGATAGTAGTCCCTTCCCCCTTCCTGGCCAAGATCCAGAGGGCCCTGCTACGTTTCCTGTGGGCTGGTGCGAGACCAAGGGTGACATACAGAACATTGGTTCAGTATAGGGACGAGGCAAGAGTGGGTCTTCCCAGTCTGGCGGCATACTATAAAGCGGCACAACTACGGATCATTGTTGACCGTATGGACACAACCACAGAGAAGCAATGGGTCCACATTGTCTACTTACTGTACCAACCCCACCACACTTAATCAAGACCGCGAGATCCCCCCCCAGTGTATGCATACCGATTTTAAAGTGCTTCAGAGGCCCACTGTACTCCCTCACTGTATCATAGTACCACTGCATTCAATCACTCATACCCACAACACACACATCCTGCCACACCACAAAACCACACTGGCACAATCGCTTACTTTGCCTTTTTCCACTATACAAAGGAATTTCAGACTGGGTTTGAGATCCCCATTGCTTTACTCTGCACCTACTGCTATAGACACTACCTCAATAGCCAACTCAAGAGCTAAGCCAACAGCCACCACCACTGCACCCAAGCATAACCCCAGACCAACCAAGAGCAAATGGGATAACCTTTCATCCCAAGTTAAATAAGCCCATATAAATTCAAGATCCTTACCTGCCCACACTTTAGACATTGCGAATTACATAATCACACATGACCTCGACTGTATAGCCATCGAAGAGACTTGGCTATATGTGGCTTCAGGACCAGCTCTTGCATTTGCAATCCCTGACAATTACGCCATCATCCGACTTGACCGAGGCACCATCCTCTCCAAAGGTGGGGGCATATCATTTATCCACAAAACACCCCTCGACCTAAGAAGCATTAACCAATCTATGCCCTCAGCGGAACTTCTATCCGTCAAACTATCTACCCTCACGTACCATTACTATCCATCTAATCTATCGACCACCAGGGCCGACAACTACTTTTGAAGAGGACATCTCTCTCCTACTCTCAACCAATACTAAAACCAAATCGCAAGTCATTATTCTTGGTGACTTCAACCTAGATTTCCAAGACTCCAAAGACACCAAAGAAAGCGCCCTCAAAGACACCATCACTGAACTAGGATTCACACACCGCATTACCAAACCAACACATAATAAAGGCAGAGTCTTAGATTGGTTGGCAGACCTAAATTGCAACATAAACATCCAATCTAACAACCCTTGTGCTTGGTCAGACCACCACTTAATCTCATTCATCCTAAAAGAAACCACATCACCAAACCAGCAAAAATAGGCTCCAGCTTTGATGACTAGAAATAAATGCAATTTAACCATCGAGAAAATACTTCCCCTACTTCAACCAATCATCAACCCTACCACAAGTCCTTCCGATACCACGGCCCTAGTCGATCTCTATAACCATACTATCCTCAGGGCTATCAACACATTAGCCACACTTAAACTACGCAAATCCAAACCTCAATACTTGGTATGCATCTCACCTTAAATCCTTACGGAAATTTAAAAGAAACTCAGACACTTTGTGGAAAAGCTCCCTGTCCTCAGCCAACTTGGACAACTTCTCGCTAGCCTCCCTCAATTACAAAGAAGCCATTATCCAAGCTAAGAAAGATAACTACAATGACTGTATAACTAAAGCTAAGTCCAGCAATAAGGAACTCTAACATTTTGAAAGAATTAGAATCACCTGTCCAACTACCTGATACTTGTAATAGAGATACTTTGTGGTGCACCAACATCCAGAATGCACTGCAAGATAAAATTACCATGCTTCAAAACAAAATATTAACAAAAAACTTCACATCACCAAGCCTGTTCCTAATCCTAGCCCCCGGCTCCTTCAGGCCACACGCATATCCAATTTAACTTTGCGCCTCACTCCATCAAAGTTGAAACCATCATCAAATCAAGCACACTACCGAATAATCTTAAAGACGCATGGGTACTTCCACTACTAAAAAAACTTTCTTGAGACCCTAATAACCCATCTAACTACAGACCTATTACGACAGTGTCTTTCTACTAACAATATTAGACTGAGCAGCTTATCTGCAAATACAATACCTCAAATCTAGACAGTCAGGTTTCAGACCCAGACATGGGACTGAAACGGCACTGATCGACCTCAAGACACAAATCCAATTCCTCAAAGACAAAGGCAAACTGGCTCTGCTTTTCCCTCTCCAGTTATCAACGGCCTTCGATTTAGTGAACCACAAAATCCTTTTCCAACATCTAACATCTGCGCACTTCTCAGATCAAACTAACACTTGGATCCAGTCCTTCCTCAATAATAGAACCACGAGGGTCTTTGCACCCTCAGCCGAACCCTCCCCAGTCACTTGTGGAGTTCCCCAAGGGTCATGTGTGTCCCCCCCTCTCTAACGTATTCACCAAACCTTTATTTGATGATCTTGACTACCTGGGTGTCACTTACACAAATTATGCAGATGACACCCAGATACTCATCCCTATCACTGGTGACTACACTTTAGACAGAAACTCTGAATGACCTATACCTTATTATTCAAGCATGGAAGACGAAGCTTCGGTGGGCTCTGTCTTAATGATGAGAAGACAGAGCTGCTCCTTTTAGGATCACCTGCTAACCTGAATAAACTTGACAATCTATTCACCTCCTTTAATATTGACGGCAACACAATCAAAGTATGCAAGGTTGTAAAAACTTTAGGCATATACATTGACTCCGCCTTGTCCTTAACTAAACAGGCGAATGCCATGGCGTCTTCCATGGCCTTCACATGCAAACTCATTACTCCATGTGGACCTTTATTGACCCCATCTAACTATGTTACAATAGCAAGAGCCCTAGTCCTCTCCAAACTGGACTATTGTAATGCTCTGTATTTAGGCACTACACAACAGAATCTCAATAAAATGCAAATTATGCAAAACAACCCCTTCAGGGCAGCTTCGAATATCTCTAGGAAGCAACATATCTCCGAAACTAGACATAGTTTAAACTGGCTAAATATCAAGCAAGGAATTGCACTTAAAACACTGTCCCTCACTCACAAGTGCCTCTTTAATCAGGCTCCCAAATATTTTGCTGACAGCATCACTCGCCACACCTGAACTGGCCCAACCATAACAGCCCAGACCTTCTGTGTCAAAATCCCACGGTTCAAGCAACAAAGAGCAGGGGGAATGATCTTCCCTGTCCTGGCGGCTAAAAATTGGAATGCCCTCCCCATCTCCCTAAGAAATGAACCCTCCTTCCTCCTATTCAGAAAAAATATCAAGTTATGGCTTCAGGAGCAAGTACATAACCTCATTGGTTAACCAAGTCTAGCTTAGGCAAACCTCTGCTTTATTAGAATCCTTGCCTGCACCCATCTGGATTCTTTGTAACTGCTAAAACCTGCCTTAAACCTATCACGCCTAGTGATGTACATATGTAATATATGGTCTATAATTTTCAATGTATAAATTGTAACTACTCCTTTTGTAATATAATGCTATATTGTCCTGTAACTTGTAAGCCTAGCCCCCTGATGCCTACGGGCTTGGCGCGCTCTATAAATAAACTAAACTAAACATGGACAGCCAGGTCCTGACACCGCTGAGAGTGGTTCTGGGTCCTGCAAAGAGATATCCCCCAAAGGGTGCTGACACACCCGATTATGGCTGTATTTTGGTCAGTGTAGAGGGAAGGGGGAGGCACTTGCTGGCTTTCGTCGCGGCCAACACCACTCAGTTGTAGATGGTCTGCGCCCCTGCGCGATGAGATTGCTGAACCAGGCGCCATCAGGATTGGTATGAGGCTGTCAAATCCTGAGGACCACGTGGATTAGCATACCTCCGTCCCCAAGCACCAGTCAGAGAGGGGCAAAGTACTCGCTGACCGGTTATTGGAGCCACAGGTGGGGAAAACAGGAAACTCCAGGTCCCGGGTGGCTGCAAAGAAAATACCAGGTTAGCTAATGGCTACTCGGTATTCACAACAAGCATAAACAAATAATAAGAAAGACCTACCCTGGAGGTAAATGATGAGTGACTTGAATCTAAGTGAGTTTTCCCCAAGGGTCAGATGAGTAGTGCAGAGGGGATAACGGGACCACGGGATCTAAAGGGAGAGGAGAGGGCTCGATAGTAGGTGCACAGTTCTTGACAAAGTTCCAAGAGGTAACTGAAGGTTCCAAAGGTCAATCCACAAACAATCCAGGAAAACAGTTCAAAGTTCAGATAATCCAGTAATACAGGTCAGAAGAAATCCAAGCGCCAAAATTTGAGGGTAATCCAAAAGAAAAACGAAGACCAAAATCCAAGAAATTCGATAAGCATGACGTTCAAAACACAGGAAACCGCTAAATGCCAAGAGATCAGCTGAGAAGCAATGTGTGCAAAGGCCAACCCCTTTTTATTGCAGTCTTCCTGATTTGTTGGCCAATCGGGGGACGGTTTCCTGGTCACATGATCTTTCACTTGGTCACATGATCCATTTTCCTGGTCACGTGATCTTTCACTTGGTCACATGATCCATTTTCCTGGTCACGTGATCTTTCACTTGGTCACATAATCCAGTGGTTCATTTGATGCCTGTTTCCTGGAAGCCATGTCACATGACCCCTTCTTCGTGACGAATCGCGTCGAGCGGGGGACCGCATTATGGAGTGGTGATCTCCTCCGCGCTTGCAATCTCCAAGGCAATCCCCACTGCAGGCATGGAAATCGACGCCAGGGATGCCTCAGAGTGTAGCGTCCCACTAACGATCTAGCAGAGGTGATCGCGGGAGGGGTCCATGTTTCTCTCCGCCGCGTGCATATCACCCGGTCGTGATTGGGTGAGTCTGAAAGCATGACAGAGGCAGGACTATCGAGGGCAGGCCAGTTCTGGGAGGGCAGTGATTTTCTACCCATGGCCAGGTTAGAGGATTATCTGGGTTTAGGGAAGCTTTCAGTCTTCCGCTATCTACAACTTAAAGGGGCGATGACCAGTTCTAGGTGGGGAGAGAATGTTTGCAGGGAGTTAATCCCCTTCAAAGGGATCTTGTTGCAAGGTACTGGGACTAAAGGACACATTTTGAGGATATACACTGAATTGAAGCAGGACAATCTCACAGAATGTCTACCAGTAAGGAATAATTGGGCCAGGGACTTGTCAATAGACAACTCAGAGCAGACATGGGTGACTATCTGTAGGGGTGTTCAGGAAATCCACGCGTGCCCTGCAATACAGAATGCAGGCCTACAAGATAATCCATTACTGGCAGTACCCGCTGGCGCGAGTTAGCAAAAATGTACACTGGGACGGACCTGGGATGCTGGCGATGCAAGCAGGCACAGGCTGACTTTTCACCTGTGGTGAGGGTGTTCCTATATGCAGAGGTATTGGAAATAAATCTTTTTGTGGCTTAAAGACCTGGATGGGATACAAAGGGAGCTATTGCCAAACCTGCTGCTGTTTGGGGTGTAGGTGGAGCAGGAAGATGTGGGAGAAGATGGTCACATGGTGCGCACCTTGCTGGTGGCAGCAGAGAGTTGTGTGGCCCAGCACTGGAAAAGGGGAGGGACCCCCTCTGGGAGAGGGTTGGTGTAGAAGACGCAAACAATTTATCACATGGAGTACCTTACGCACTTGCTGGATGAAACCCACACAGACATAGAGGGCGAATGGCTCCCATTTTTCACTAGGTATGTTCGCTGAGTGGCAATGAGACTAGTGGGGGTTTACGGAAGTGCAAGGCAGATGCGACCGTGAAGGAGGTTGTGTTTCATTCTATTTGTTCTATTTTGGTTATGTACTATGCATGGGGGAGGAAGAGGGGAGAAGACATCTTGAACACTGAGATGAACCAAATGTTTTCCTGTTGAAAGTGTAACGAAATAATGGTGATTTGATGTGTTACAAAAATGTTTTATCGCCCCAAAGTACCTGACAGGTCGCAGGAGAATAGGATCTGAGACGAATCTGTGACCCCTGGACAACTCCTGATGCTAGAAAATGCTCATCCTCCTCATAGTACTTTTGGTGCCTTGGCAGGAGAAGTGGCAGAGTTTCTCGGTTTCACTCGACAATTCCCTTCCGAGGATTGGAGCCCCTTTGCAAGAAGTGGCCACTGGGATGCTGAGTCCAAGAAGAAAAATTGAACCAAAGTCCATCGGAAGTGCAGCAGTTTGGCTGTTCGTGGTGCTCTCCTTTGGTTGACGATTTCTCCGACTGTAGAAGTCTGAAACTTGCTGTGGGCTCTTTAAAGGCTTGGCAGATAAGAGTAAGAAGACCCCTGGGATCCTTCAATGACTTCTGGTGGTGATGGGTGCATAGGTCACTTTTGGTGTGTTTCGGATTCACGCGGTTCTTCAGCATGGGGTCTGGCTTGGATTCACATGCTCATGAATATTCCCAGTCAGGTTGGGAATCCTCGGTGAAAGACAAAATAGTTTCACTTCAACTTTAAAACTGTATTTCTCCTCTAAAACAATCACTGTCCTCTGGGTAATACTGCCCCTATCCAATGACAATCCTCTCCCTAAGTTCGACCCCTGGTGGCCATCTTCAGATTTTTACTGCACCCTTCAGTGTTAGGAGTCCTCTTGTTGCTCTCCAAGCTATTTTCATATTTTGGGTGTTTTTTCAACAAATTTTGAGTACATTTTGAACGATTTTGTCGGATCTTTCCCGCTATCGGCGAAAATCATACTACATCGCAGATCTTTCATAGAGTTTCAAGAAGGCCCGGGCTTGAGCCTACTTTGTGCCTTCTTACCATGACCGAAGAAAAGAGATGCCTCTTCAAACTCTGTGCGAAGTGTGGATTGAGGAATGTGTTCGGCGAAGATCAACACCATAAGTGCCTGTATTCACTGCATCCGGACAATGATGAGGAGGATTCAAGGTCTACAGGGGATTTTTTGAAACTGACAAAAAAAACCTGCTACAGCAGGCTGGTGGCTTGGTTGAAGTCTGGTAAGGCCTTTGAGTCTGCTTCAGGGCATGGTCTTGCTTCACCCAAGAAGGCATTTCCTATGAAAAAACTCCCTCAGAAAAGAGGTCCAAGTCCTTTGAGGACGCCCCGCTCGCGGGGGTCCATAAAAAGGCCAGGCTGCACGACGTTATTGCCACTGGGGTCGCTGCGTTGCGGGTCCCAGCACAGTAAGGACAAGGTCGCTGTCACCAACTACTTATACAGCGAGCCTACAGGTGAGGGGTGCTCCCTCTAAGAGAAAGTCCTTGACTCCATCAAAACTCTGCTTAACGTCAACAGATAAGACATTGAAGGAGAGGACAAAATGTGGTCCTTCTCTACCACCAGTCGGTGGCAGCATCATCATCGGCAGCTCAGCCGGCCAGAACAACTTCATCAATGGGCCCACAGCCACGTCGACGAAGGCACCAACCACCCGCTTGACGATCTCGCCATCACTTCTTTGTGGAAGGGAGGGCTGGCCACGACAGAGGTGTCCACCGTCACGGCGACAGCTACTCCCAGAAGGTCCCTGCTACCAAAGTGTGCCTGCGAAGGACCCTGGAATAGGAACAGCTTCCCTGGCCACTCTGCCCCAAAAGTCTCTGGAGAGGGCAAGGGGTAAGGCTCCTGCCGACCCTAAGAAGGGTACAGACCCGCTGGCCGCCGTGGACAAGCCGGTGCCGATTTATACCAGCTCAGATGAGGGTGAGGATGATTTGCCCGAAGATGATTATTCAGACCACAAAGGGGGTTGGGGACCCATCTCAGTGGGGCTGGGGGGGTCGCCACGGAGGGAATCCGTTTCACCACCTTGCAGATGAAGACGCATCAGTCCTGAACCTCCTCCACTCGTTCCTTTCACGCCTCAACCGAGGGCTATGTCCTTGGACATAGTGACAAAACTGCACACGCTGGCTTCGTAAATCCAGCAGAGACTGCCTCCCACACCGGGCCCTGCACAATCTAGCAGCCCTCCAAGGCTGCAGCCTGGGAGTCCACCGTGGCGCAAGGCAAAGGACCCACCAGGCCCAAGGTGTCAACCGACACCTCTGCCACCACCCCCACTTTGGGTTTTGACTCCGACTGGGGCCCCGGTGACGCACACAGGCACGGATACAGCGACTATGGCCATGGACACTGACGAGGCAGATGACTTTGTACCAATAGACAGGGAACCGTTGGGCACGGATGAACCCCACAGGGCCTCTCCACCAGATAAGGTCAGCTTGTTTCATGCTATGATGTCCAGGGCACCTGCTTCGTTACATCTGGTACCTGAGGAGACTAAAAAGGAAGGATTCCTTTACCAAAGGCATCCAGACGAAATTCCATCCTGTCCATCCCCTTGCTGGACGATATCTCGGAGGAGGGCTTGGCCCTGATGAAGACCATGAGCACTGCTCCGACCAAGTGGGATAGACTTGAGAAGAAATACAGGGTCCAGGACTCAGCACCCAAGTGTCTGAGGTCCCAGCCTTCACCTGACTCTGGTCACAGCCACATAACTATCAGCAAACCTGTTGTCTTTGCCCATGGTGTCCCCAAACCAGGAGGGAAGAAGCTGGACGCAATGGGGGAAAATGATCATAGACACTGCTGCCAGCACTATTAAAGCCTCTAATGACCTGGCCATTTTGTCCTGCTATGGTGTAAACTTGGCCCTATTTTGGACTTCTTACCTGACGATAAAGTGGAAGCTCTGGTGCTGTTCCAGGAAATGGAAGTGGCCTCGGATCGCGCCTTTACAATGTCAGTGGACATTGCAGCCACAGGTTTCCGGCAAATGGGCAACAGAGTATCTCTTCGGCGGCAGGGATGGCTCAAAGCCACCAACTTCAGACTGTACATTCAGTCCAAAGTGTTGGACATGCCATTTGATGGTGAGAACCTTTTTGGCAAGACCGTTGACGAGTCCCGGCAAGTGATCAAGACAGACACGGAGACCGTACGTTCACTGGGTACCCTGCAGCAACATCAGTCGGCGTCCTTTCATTCCTCGAGTGGAAAGTCTGGCAGGTCCTCCAAGGGATAGAACACCCCTTATTGGCAACCTTCCCGATCCACGGCAGAAGAGGCATATAGGGGTGGCTCACAGGCATATGGTAGTAGAGGACTGTGTCGGTGCTGCCCGCAGGGCAGTGCCCCAACACCGAAACAGGCCTGAACCGGCCATGGACTCAGGCCCCCACTCGTGTCCCCCAGTGCGGGGCTAGCTGGTGAGGTTCATCAACTCGTGGAAGATAATCACCACTGACAGATGGGTGCTGGACATTCTATGACAGGGGCACACTTTGGAGTTGCAACGCATGTGTCCCCGTATTCCCCCTGTGTCTCGACAAGAAAAGCATGTGGTGCAGCTGCTGCTGGTGGTCCACAACATCTTTAAAAAAAAAAGGGGGCGATGGGGCCTGTCCCCCAGCGCCTTCAGGGCTGCAGAGTGTACTCCAGATACTTTCTGGTCTGAAAGAAGACAGGAGGGTAGAGGCAGATCCTGGACCTGAGACACCTCAATTACTACTTGAAGTCCCAGATGTTCAGGATGGTCGCATTACAGCCAGCTGGGGCAAGGCGACTTCCTGGCATCGCTGGATCTGGCGGACGCCTACTTCCACATCCCCATCCACCGGAAACACTGCAAATTCCTGCGGTTCGTGGTACCGGGACAACACTAACAGTTCATGGCACTACCCTTCACCCTTGGTGCCTGAAGTTCGCCCCAACAGTCTTTACAAAGTGCCTGGCTTCAGTGGAGGTGCACCTTCATCTCAAGGGCATCCATGTCTACCCCCACCTGGATGATTGGCCTGTCAGATCCCTCTCCCACGTGTTGGCGAGCGAACACAGGACAATGACCATCCGTCTGCTGACGGATCTGGGATTTTCCATAAATTATCCAAAGTCCTGCATGGAGGCATCGCAGAATGCTTTTTCTGTGCGCCCGACTCAACACAGTAACATGTCTGGCGTCGCCCTTGGAAGAAAGGGTGGTAGCCATCCGGTGTAGTTACAGTTCCTGTCGATGGCATGGTCGGCTACATTGTGAGCAGTCAAATCGCTGCTCGCCATAATGTCCTCCTGCATCAATCTCATCCGCCTCTGCAAACTATAGGTGTGACCTCTCCACGAGTTTCTGGATGCGAGGTGGCTGGACGTACAAGATCACCCTCACCGAGAAGTTCCATCGGGCGATAGTGGTGTGGCATGCGCCTTCAACTCTCAGAAGGGGCTCCGTTCCAAGTCCCGCCATACCCAGAGACAGTCACCATGGATGCTTCCCTGGAAGGTTGGGGAGCCCACACCGGACATTTGCATGCCAGAGACCTATTGCTGGCAGAGGAAAAGGCTCTTCACATCAACATCCTGGAGCTTTGGGCGGTCTTCTGGGCCCTCAAGTCCTTCCTGCTGTCGCTGAAGGGCAAGGTGGTGAGGATCTTCACAGACGACCACCACAATGTTCTACATTCGGAAGCAGGGGGGGACACGCTCTATGGCTCTCTCCAAGGAGTCCCAGGCACTCTGGCGCTCGTCCGTTCATCAGGAGATGTTTTTCGTCCCTTTCCACCTGGCGGGCGCCAAGAACACCATTTCAGACTCACTCAGCAGGGAGCTACTTTATTGCCACAAGTGGGAGCTTCACCAAGACCAAGTGGATATTCTATTCCGCAAATGGGGTCAGCCCCAGATCAACCTCTTTGCAACAGCGACAAAGTCCAAGTGTCAGAGGTTCGCCAGCAGGTTCCCAGAGCTGAAAAGCGTGGGGGATGCTTCTTCATTCCTGTGGGAGGGACTCTTCCTTTACGACCTTCCCTCTGTTCCCACTCCTGCTACAAGTGATCAACACATCCCGACAGTGTCACTGCAGGATACTTGTTGCTCTGGCGTGGCTGAGACAGAAATGGTATCCAGACCTGCAACGCCTGTCGAAGGCTCCACACATCAGGCTGCCACTACTTCCCGATCTTCTTGCCAGGGAAGGGGGCACGATTATACATCACAATCCAGCGTCGCTGAACCTCAGGGCCTGGAATTTATTTTGACATTCTTTGCCAATGGAATGTAAGGGTGTCCTGGCCAAAGCGAGATCCTCTTCCATGTTAAAATGCTACAGCCATGAATGGAAGCGATTCTCTGTATGGTGCCGGGCGCAGAAGATCACTCCCTTGCGTGTCCCTTGCCATACCTGCTTTCCTTGGCTAAGGCTGGACTGGCTCACGCCTCTATCAAGGTGCACTTGGCCGCCATAATCCTGTTACACCAGGACACCGGGTAGGCCTTCCCTGTGATCTCATACTTGTCAAGGAGTTCATCAGTGACCTCTTCTGAACTTTTCCACCAGTGAAGGCTCTGGCTCCAACTTGGGAATTCAATGTGGTATTGATGAAGCTCATGGGGGCACCCTTTGAACCAATGCATCAGGTTCCCCTAAAGTTCCTTTCGTGGAAGACTACTTTCCTCGTGGCGATCACCTCGGCCAGGTGGGATGGGAAGATCCAGGCCCTGTCCTGCAAATAGCCATAGTTATCGTTCCATGCTGCAAAGGTGGTACTGCGTACACATCCCACCTTTATGCCGAAAGTGCCGTCTGAGTTCCACCTCAACAAGCCTTTGGTTTTGTCTGTCTTCTTTCAGAATCCGTCATCGCCAGCAGAGAGGGCATGGCATTCGCTGGCTGTTGTTGGTGCCTTGAAGTTTTACGTGGCACACACAGTTTTTGTACTTCTCAGTTTGTCAATTGTGGACCTGTGAATCACAGGAAGGCCTTGTAGGAGGCTTCCATCTCCAGGTGGCATCATGCACTGTTATTGGCTGGCTTACAGGCCTCTTCCGGCCGGCCGAGAGCCCGCCCTACCAGAGCCATCGGTGCAACAACAGCGTTTCTCTCTGGTGTGCCCCTGCTCGACATCTGCAGGGCTGATACGTGGAGGTCCATGCACACCTTCACAAGTTTGTACTGCATCAACATGGATTGCAGGGAGCAGTCCCAAGTTGGCCAAGCGTTGCTACGCAAGCTGTTCACTTGAGATGAGTCTGTTCCAACAGTGTTTAATGCTTCTGTTCAGCCTTGCCACCTCCCGTGGTTGTGTAGATGTTCTGCTGCGTAAATGTTATTCATGAGTATGTGAATCCATGCCAGATCCCATGCTGGAGAAGGTTTGTTACTTACCTGTAACTCTTGTTCTCCAGCATGGGTCTGGCATGGATTCACATGCAAATCCTCCTTCCTTCACCTCTGTGGCTTTTCTTGGTTCATATTGCCACTTTACCTGCTTACCAAATCTGAAGATGGCCTCCATGGGTGGAGCTTAGGGAGAGGACTGTCATTGGATGAGGCCAGTATGACCCAATGGACAATTATTGGTTTAGAGGAGAAATACAGTTTTAAAGCTAAAGTAAAACAGTTTTTTCTTTTACGGAGGATTCCCAGTCTGACAACGGGCAAAATTCATGAACATGTGAATCCATGCCAGACCCGTGCTGGAGAACAACAGTTACAGGTAAGTAACTTAACCTTATCCCACGGTTTCCTCAACAACCCTCCCGCCTACTCCTTTACAATTATTTTTTAAATTGTGTTTTCCTTATATATTTCGTTTTAACAACTTTATTTATTTCGGTACAGAATATACGTTTAGTTATCAGCACTGGAACAACCCCCTTTTCGTTTGACATAAGAAAAACATATCTAACTATACCCCTCGACCATCCCCGTTGCGATCTTCCCCATGTTCGTTCATCGCTGGTGACCAGGGATGGCGTGGGGGCCCTAAGGTCTGAAAGTTTGTGACCAGCCATGGCTGGAAAGTTAGTGCTGGGAATCGGTTATGGTATTCCAACACCGGAGCCCAGCAGTCAGTGAAGCGATGGAGAGCTCCTTCTTTTGCCGCAGTGACTTTCTCGGCCACCAGAATTTCCCAAACTTTTATCCACCAGAGGGGGAATAGGGGGCCCTCCTGTGCTTTCCATTTGCGGACCACTGTTATCTTAGCGGCCAGTAGCAAGTGTGTGAGCAATTTAGCAGTGTGCCCTGCTTTGGGGTAACAGTCTGGGCTCGCTGCTCTCCAGGAGGATCACCTCTGGGTCCATGGGCAGCTTGCGCTGGGTTATGTCCTCAATGATTTGTATGATCTCTATCCAGAAGGCCTGTACCATTGGGCACCCCACCACATGTGAAAGAAGGTCCCCCGTGTGTCACAGTGCCTCCAGCAGCCCCAGTCTATGGATGCGTGGCAGTGGTGCAGGCGTTCCGGGGAGTAATACCAGTGGTGGAGGAGCTTCAGTGTACATTCCTTATTTGTAACGCATTTGGAGATTGAGTTGATCCTTGTCCATATTTCCACCCATGTCTGATCCTCGATGGGGTGCCCCAGGTCCGCCTCCCATCTGGCCATATATGGAGGCCTGACCGTCAGCATGTCTTCTTGAAGGAGTCGATACAACCCATCCACTAAAGTTCGCTGTCTCCATTCCGGGCGAGAAATCTGGGTTTCCGGAGGACCGGGGAGAGCGGACTTAGCCCCTTATGTAGCTTCTTCCTGCGCCGAGCCCATGATCATGCGTCCAAGGTTGCTTTGGTAGATGATGGCAACGTTGGCCAGCGACTGCGGGTAGCACCACCTGCAACATGTAACAGGGAGTTCAGCTATAGCGGGCTTTTAGCTTGTTTAATACGTGTCTATTTCGGGGGGGGGGGTCACTTGTTCAGCCCAGGCTGAGGCGCTTGCGAGTTGAGCTGCATGAAATAGTTCATGCGGTTGGGCAGACCTATGCCGCCCTATTTGGCTGCTCCTGTCATGACTTTCAAAGGTATTCTGGCCCTGCGCCCCTTCCAGGTGAATTTTGAGAGTTTCCTCTGTAGCTGCTCCAAAGGCTGTTTCTGTGGGGGGGGGGCAGGGTTGAGCATAAGTATAGTAGTCTAGGGAGGAGGATCATCTTGCACGCTGTAACCCGGCCCAGCAGAGAGTTTTCTGGACCGTCCCAGTACTTCAGGTCATTTTCCAGCTCCTTGTATTGGGGGGTTTGCTGCATACAGCTGTTTCAGGTCAGCCGCAAGACGGATCCCTAGGTAGGCTGAGGAAGCGGTGCTCCATGACAGCGGGCAGTATGCATGGAGGGTTGGCATGAGGGGTGCATCTAGGTTAATTCCCAGTGCCTCCGATTTAGAGTAGTTCACCTTGAATCCCGCCACTTGTTCGAAGGCTTCCAGCTGGTCCAGGACGGCGGGTAGAGAGGACTGACCGTCGGTAATGGAGATCATCACATCATTGGCATACACAGAAATCTTAAACTGCTTGCCGTTTATGTCCAGCCCAGCTATCTTGTCATTCAAGCGCATCCTTTGTGCAAACGGTTCCATGACCATGACGAAGATCAGCGGGGAGAGTGGGCAGCCCTGTCTTGTCCCGCAGGAGAGCGAGATTGGGGTTGAGGTTTTTTGGTTCAATCGTAGTGACGTCCTCAGGGCTTGGTAATTGGCTAATAGCATCCTGCGGAATAAGGGGCCAACTTAGGATGCCTCCAGTGTCAGTCGGATAAAGTTCCAATCAACCCTGTCAAAGGCTTTGGTGGCATTGAGGGTTAAGATTGCAAGCCCCTACCGGTTTTGAATGGCCATCTCGGTTAGATTGAGAACTCAGCGGATGTTGTCCCCTGTGCTTCTTCCTCTGATGAATCCTGCTTGGTCCTGTTCTGTGATAGACGGTAGGACTAGCACCAGCCTATTTGCCAGCACATTCGAGTACGCGTTTGCGTCCACATTAAGAAGCGATATTGGTTTATACGATGGGCACTCCTTCGGGTCCTTGCCAGGTTTCAGGAGCATGATTGTATCTACTCTTGCATAGAGGGGGTTATGGTGCCTGTGTCTCGGAAAGAGTTAAAAAGCTCTGTCATTGGGCCCAAGAGAAGGGGCGGAAGAGTTTGTAGAACTTAAGTGAGAAGATGTCCAGTCCTGGGGCCCTGGGTTTCAGAGATTTAAGTTTAAGTACTTCTGCAATCTCTTCAGCCTTAATTGGGGCATCCAGGGAGTATCTGTCCGTTTCCGAGAGGTGTGGGAGTCTGGCAGTGGTTATACATTTTTCCTGTAGTGCCTGTGGGCGAGGGAAAGCAGTTAGTGTGTCGGCCAGCTGGGCCACAGCTACCCGCAGTTTTGCCTCTTCTCCATACAGGGTTGTGCCCTCTGGGTTCTTCAGAGAGGCAATGTGGTTCTGCCTGCGGGTTCTGTCCAACTTGCTTACCAGGTATCTGTTAGCTTTGTTGCCGTTTACATAATGAGCGGATAGGCGTATTGGAGCATGGTCGGATAGGACCTTTGTGCCGATCTCCACCTCATCTGTGAACGTTAGGAGTTGGGGGCTTGCTAGAACAGATCTATTCGGGCTGAGGAGCTGTGCACATGCAAGAAGAATGAAAAGTCTGCTGTGTCCGGATGGAGGATCCTCCTGGTGTCCATGACCCCCCAGGTTCTGAATAGGTTACAAAGGCTTAATGCGATTTTAAAGTCTCTGGCTGTCGGGGTGCCCGATTTAATCCTGCAAGGGGTTGGGGACCCCATTGAAGTTGCCCCATATGACTCCTTGGCCTTCGGGAAAGGGGAGAAGGGATGATTCCAGGTCTGCGAATAAGGCTTCCTTGCCATCATTGGGTGCATAGACCGTGATCAGCGTGTGGACTTGGCCGTAGAGATCTCCCTTTACTGCCACGTATCTGCAGTCCGTGCTTTGCAGGGTCCCTGTTAGGGAGAATTCTCTGAAAAGGCTAATTTCCGAAACCTAGTGAGTTCCCCAGCAGCTTTGCTGGATTTTTGGGGTTTATTTTTTTCTCCTGCTAAGAGTGAGACTCTTTTCCTCCCACTCTTAGACATGATTTGAGGTGTTACTTTGACTTTGTATGTGTTTGATGGGCTATGGGGTCCTTTACCCCATAGGGCTTCATGTGTTTTTGAGATGTGGGTTACACAGCACCCTCCGTGCAGTAACCCAGGGGTGTCGTAGCGACCCCCAAGACATAGACTCCATAACCTGGGACTGACTACTGTCTCCCAGGGCATGTAAAGTCACCATTGGCTTTACTAGTCTTAACTTGTGAACAGAACCAGTACAAACCATCACATTGTGGACGTACTGGTTGGGGCAATTCGATTGCCCCGGGGGTCTGTTGTTCGAGGGGGCACTATCCAGTCCTCCCCGACCGAGTTTTGGCTGGTGGCAGTGGATACTACTTTTTATATTCGACCGCAAATATATTCCTATGGGATTTTCCCATTTGTTCGAGGCTACCACTTTTTAAAATGGCCTTGAACATACCGTCGGTTTAATAAATTAATATAAATTCACTGGTTGGTATTTTTTGCCGAAACTTGGTTCCAAAATGGCGTTTGCTTCTGTGACTCCAACCCAAGTCGAGCCCTTTGTTCCACTTTTTGGCGGGCTTCTCCACAGAAGCCTCCAAAAGTGGTGCCACTCTGTCTGGGTACCACAGGGGGTGTGGGAGGGGGTTTAGGCACACTGGACTGAGTTGCCTCGGCAACTCAAGTCGCACTCTTGTGGGATTGGCCCAGCTCACCACTTAGCATGTTTGAGTGACAGCTAGGCTGAATGAATGGGGGTTTTCTGCATAAAAGCAGGGCTTTGGGGATTGGAACTTCAGAAGTCGCCACAGGACCTAAAGAATCCAAGGAGGGAGAAGCCGAGCCGACCTGCAATGACGAAACCCCTGGTGGAGCCCTGCTGAACCGTCTCACCACTTTTCCCGACGACAGAGGAGATCTCTAGTCCGGAGAGTCTTCTTCCTTTGACTGGTGGGGATAACCAGTTTGCCCGTCTTTTCACCTTCCTGGACCATCTCGTGGCCGCCTTGCCCGTGCCAAGCACCCCGGCAACCAGAATACCACGGTTTACCACTACCGCGAAGAAAAGGGTAGTACCTTGTAACCGGGAAACTCCGTGGCTGGTTTCTTCCCTGGCAGTGCAACAACCTTCATCTTTCCTCCACGTCGAGGCCTCCTCTTCCTCTGGACGAAACACAGACTTGCACCCGCTGCCAGGAACAACTGCCCCCACTGGAGCGTTCTTCCCATTTCAGGTACTGTGTCCCGCCTGGCTTCCCTTGCGACAGATCGTTAGGGGTGACAGTAAATCCTCGACTTTCTAACCTGGGTTAGCCTGGGGCCTGTTAACTAACCTTTCCTGACTTAATCTCAATCTTTTGCGAACTATCTACAAAGACTCTTTTGGTGTGATCCTGGACACATTTCGCTTGCTCTCTCTAAGAGTGGGCCTGGCATTTGGACTTCCTTGCTCTCCAGTAGACTTTGCCTAACCTGCCTCACTGTGGTTCTTTGAAAAGTATTGAAATTTGTGTGCTTTCATAACTCTGCCTTTTTCCCTCCCTTTTTAATAACTTAGAGTGCCATCTTATGTTAAGCGCTCACCTCTGTCATAAAATAAGTGGTGTTTCTCATTAAGACTTGTCTAATAAGTAATCAGGGTTGGATATATATAATAGTGACTGTGTGTTGAATTTACTTACCTCTTTTTGTGCTAGTGTGATTTACAAGTGTGTCTTTAAATAAATAATTATATACTTTTACACCAAAGCTCTGGTCAGTGTTTGTTTGTGCTACTGTATCTCTGTACCTATTGTGTATACTCTATATACTGCCTAACTCATCTTGAGAGAAGTCTGACTGCTCAGCCACAGCTAACAGGTAAATCTGGGTGGTACAGATGCTACCAATTGGGTTTACTGCCAACCACCTGTAGTCCTAAATCTTTTGCAGTGGTCCCTAAGGTAACTGCACAGGTTTCTGCCTAACAGTCCCCCTTTACTTAAAGGCGATGCCTTTCGCCAGTAGAATCGCTGTCCCCCCTCTTTTACTGATTCCCAACTCCAGGTATTGTACTGGGAAAGCCCGTCCTCGAAGCCTTGGGAAGTCCTCCACCAACTGATGTGTCTCCTGGGGGAACACCACTGAGGCCTCGAGGCCTTGCATGTGTTGAAGGGTATATTTGCGTTTTTCTAGGGGAATTCATGCCCCTGATGTTCAGTGAGATGTATCGCAGCTTGGTATGTGGCGGGGGGGAGACCCGCAGTCGTCCTTTAGTGGTCAAGCCTGGGGAAAGGTGGCCTTGACAAGCCACCTGGAGGGGCTAGTCTTCCAGTGTTAAGCTGTGAAATTTGGTCCGCTGCAACCGGGTTTTGGTTTATCCACACTGGGGCCAAACGTGGCCCGACAACTAGCAGGGCCAAAAAAGGGCCCAACCAAGAACAAAACAGAAAACCAAAGGTCAACCAAACAAGGCCCAAGGGACCTCGGGCCGGAGTGACTTTTCATACACTCGGCTTAGGTATTTCGTGGGATGCCCGGGCGCCGAGAGTGTAGGTTACGGCACAGAGATCTAGCAGCTGCTCATTAGTTGTGTGCGGCGGGCGGCTTCCCTCCCCTTGGGACTTTCATCCAGCGGTTCCGCTGTGACCTCGGCATCGGGCTGCTTGCTTTGTCTGGGGCCGATATTTGATCTTTTGGTTCTGCAGGAAGAGAGTTAGCGGCCTTAGGGCTCTCTGGCGTTGGACTGTGGAGGGGGCTAGGTCCTGGTAGAGTTGTATAGCGAATCCTGTGTACGTCTGGTTCCCTTGTGTGCGGCTGGCAACCATGATTTCTTGTTTTATGGTAAAGAAGTGAACTCTGGTGCTCACCTCAGGGGTGTCAGTCGCGGAGGTGCCCATATGGCCTCTCAGTCTATGGGTGCGATCTAACATAAGCAGCGATTTATCGCAGTGCGGGAGGATGGTTTTGAAAAGGTCTCCGATATAGGCCGGAAGGGCTTGGTCTGATATTGAGGTGGGGACCCCTCTGATTCGAATGATATTTCTGCAGGACCTATTTTCCACATCTTCCTGCTTGTGGTTCATATTCTCAGGGTTACCTTCCAGAGATTGAATGTTTTGCTGCAGCTCAGCAATCTGGGCCGAGTGTTCCAGGACTTGATCTTCTGTGTCACCCACTCTATGTTCCACCTCTTCCATTCGGTTGTATAATCCCTCTATTTTAGTTGTGACCTCTGACATACAGTTGCGGAACTCCATCTTGATGTCGGCTAGGAGGCCTTGGAAATCGTCCTGTGTGGCCCATTGGCCCTGGGATCTTACAGGTGACGAGGGCCGCGCTTGGGTGGGGTCTGTCTTCTTGGATTTCTCTTGCAGCTGTAACAGGTTAGGGGACTGTCTAGCCGAGATATCTGATAGAGGGTCACAGTACCTTGCCGCCACTTCTTGGGTTCTCACCGCCCGGTCCTCGTTGTCTGAGCCTCCTGTGCTTCCCAAGGGCCCGGGCCTGGTGTGCCTGAATTCTGCTAGGGCATTTGCTGATTGTTGCCCAACATGCTATGGGAGCAGCCCCATCTGCAGCGGGATGCTGTGGCTGGCTGCGCTTCCCTTATTCAGTGATCCTGCCTGGCTGGGAATGTGTAGGTCTACACTTATGTCCGCTTTCACTGCGGGGGGTTGCTCTGGTCTCAGCGTGTCGGATGGTGCCCTTTGCAGCAGGGCCACTCTGGGCCCTTCCTTCTCAGGAGGTGTTGGGGCTTGAGAGCAGTTCTGCGGTATAGTCTGGGCGGTGCAGGTATGGGGAGGCTTGTTCAAGGAGCCTCGCTGTGGCAGGTATCCAGTGTCATTGTGATGAGTGGGCGAGGAGGGGTCACCCTGTGTCCTCTTTGGGCTCTGGGCATTCAGGGACAGAGGAGCTGTGGAGGAGCCGATGCCGCGGGTCACAGTACCTAGTCTGCTGATTGTAGCACAACGTGCTATGGGAGCGGGTGATGGGCGACCTCCCTGCTTTTATATTGCAGAGTGCCCCAGCTGCATCGGGGTGTCGTGGCTGGCTGCGCTTCCCTTATTCGGCAAGCCTGCCTGGCAGGGGCTAGGAATGCACAGGTTTCCCCATGTGTCCGTCTTCACTGCGGCAGGTCGCTCTGGCCTCAGAGTGTCGGATGGTGCCCTTTGCAGCAGGCTGCTCCGGCCCCTCTCAGGTGGTGTTGGGGCTGGTGAGCAGATCTGTGGGATAGTCCTGGCGGTGTAGGTATGGGAAGGCTTATGCTCCAGGCCCAGGGCCGTACAAAGTACGGCACGATGGAGGGCCTGGGGGGGTTAGGCGCGGGGTGGGGGAAAAACGGCACGAAAAACAAGGGGAGGGGCAGCCAGGTGGCACCCCAACCCCAGTGTTGCCAGGAAACAACCCACAACACCAGGAAAAGGTGGGGGGGGAGCAACAGCGGGCCGGGGGAGGTCCAGCCCCCCAAGGGAATAACAAAGGGGCTGGGGAGTATAAGTAGTCCCCCAAAAGAAGGGGAAAGCACAAACCAGGTAAGGCGCTCACCTCATTCGGGTAAGCTCCTAGGGCCTGGAAAAGGGGAGAAGAAACGTTTTTGCCACCCAACCCACCCTGCATAAAACAAAAGAAGACGAACCAAGGAGAAGCCGGAACGCTGAGTACTTTCTTCGGTACACGTGTCAGGATTCCATGGTACATGTCAAGAGTTTCAAGGGTACATAATTTTAAAAGGAAAAGTGTTAGGATTCCAAGGCAGGTTTCTATGGCTTCCTCAGCATACACTTTTAGTGAACACTAAATTTAGAATTTATATTGTAATTACTTTCCAGAACTCCCATTTACTAGTAAACACAGTATTTGTAGATTAATATTTACAGAGTGATGTTTCGGTTATGTTTGGTGAGAGTTGAGAATTTTAACTGAAATATTCCTTAATGACACTTACAGGAATCATTTGTTTCCCCAAAGCAAGATGGAGTGTCCTTTCTGCAGCAGTAATTGGAGGGAATAGATAATGAGGTAGTTTGGAATGTTCATCAGAGTTCTAAACTGCCTTTCATTTTAGTTGCCTTAGAGGCAGTTTGCAGTTTCTTTAGCTCTAGTGAATTATTTTAAAGTATACTTAATTCTCGTAATCCAAGAAGATTTTAAAATTTCCAAATTTCCATGGGTTTGAAGTTTAAGTGAAGTTATCCAGAAAGCTGTGAAGATAAGTACAGATGAAGCAAGCTAAGTTTATTTAAATCTTCAAAGTTTAAAAGTCAAGGATATCAGTTTGAATTTAACCTAAGAGAAAATTGAGTGAAATCTAATGTTAATATTTTTTGGTTGAAGAAAAAAGGTTCTGTGTTAATTTTTGAACTTCTCTTGTTGCGCGTAATTTTTGAATCAGAGTTAATTATTGCGCGTGTAATAATACTAACAAGGCGCGCGTTAACCTTCGATAGAGACTCGCGTTTGTTTTAAAAATAAATACGCTAGCTTGCAAGTGCGAGCATTTCTTTTCGTTTCGAGTCGTACGCTACGCACATCTAGGAAGTTAGAAAAAGGAACCCTAAGAACGTTGTGCGCGTGTGCATGCGTCGTGACGTCTTTTCAGGAAGCAATCGTTTGCAGGACAATTACATACATCAAGCGTCGGAAAGTCTTTTCAGGAAGCGATGGTTTGCAGGACAATGGCGTACGTGAAGCGTTGTTACGTCTGACGTATTTACAGGAAGAAAACGTATCACGCGGAACTCGTTGCATCTGAGTTGATCTTTTTGAGCAGTTTAACATATAAAAGCATCGGATGATAGCACGAGTTGTGCAAACTCGATATAAAGCAACAGACTTTCTTCTAAAACAATTAATACCAGGAAGAGTATTTGTAAGAAGCAAATGTATATGTAATATATATTTTTGTGAATAAGAAGGTGAAATGCTTGAAAGACCCAAGAGACTAAACTGAGTTAGATTTTCAAGAATTCATATTTAGTCTGCAAAAATAAAAAAACCAAGACATTTCCTAAAGATTATATTACCACAGTAAAAGAAGAAGAAAGAAAACAATGATTACAGAAATTCAATACTTCAACTAGAAACTAAATAAGCCTATCGGCATCAGAGCATAGGCTACAGGTACAATTAGGAGAGTGGTAGTAATTTAGAAAAATTAGCAAGAGTGGAATGATTATTAATATTTATATATATATATATTTGTCTCCTAGATTTCACAGACACTGAGGCGTATAATACAGCTCCAGAGAACATCAGTGCCAGCCAGTGAAGATCTGTCTTTTGTTGTTTTCTCCTCCATTCCCCTTTCCCCTTGGGTTTTCCCGCTTGGTAGTTTTATCTGTTGAAGGACTGTTGGGCAGGCAGGCTTACTGGGTCTAGTGGGCCAGCATCACTCCTGCAGGAAGATTCAAGACTGGACCTGACAACACGTCAGAAGAAAGTCGTAGGTGGCACGTGTCCAGGAACGGATGCCCAAGGGTAACAAAGACTTGCTGAGAAGGTTTGGCATCTCCAACCCTGGACACGAAGTGCCCAAAAGCACATTGTTATATATTTTTGTTGTGTATTTTCTGTAGAAAATAAATGCCTACGGCCTATAATTTTTCCACAACAAAACTGTCTGTAGTTCATTCCATAGTTCCATAGTTTAGGGGATAGGAAACCAGAGCAAAGGGGAGCCCACACTACTCGGCCTACTATTCAGGGAGCCACTTTGTGGCAGATGTCCAGTGTCACAGTGGGGTGTGGGCGGGGAGGGAACTATCTGTGTCCTCTCTGGGCCCCGATGTGGCGAGTCCTCCACCCTGCGGGGTACCTGCAGCCCTCCGGTGCTCCCCCTTGCTTTGCGGCTCTTGTTGCTTCTCGCCTCCGCCCGCGAGGTGGCGGGCAGGCTAACGATCGCCCGCCGCTCCCCAGCCCCTCGGTACCTCAGCGATTGTCAGATGGTTGCCGGTGTGTGGGCGCTGCAGCCTATTCTGCTTGGGGGGAAAGGGGGGCCGACCGACTCAAGGCGTCAGACGCTGTGTTGCAAGGGCCAGCTCCACCTCCCCTTTCAAGCGGCTGCCATCTTTGGACACCAAATCACAGCCCAGCGCAGCTTCTGCCAGCCAAGTTATCTCAGGCTTCCCTGCTCCGATTCCAGCCCGCATTCGGACGGCTGCGTCAGGAAGGACTCTGCCACCTGCTAGGGAACCTCCGTGCCTGGAACAATGCTACAAAACTGACGTATATTGGTTAAAGCCTGGGCGTCCCACAGAGCTCTTAGTGAGGCATCTGCATCATCGGTGCCTCAAGCCATGCCCCGTTTTCCTTATATTTTTATAAGGATGGAAGTGTATATGTTTTGAGGATGTCATTGCTGGTTGAAGAGGGGCCAGTGACTGTGACGGAGTCAGGGCATTGCTGCATGATGCCACATAGTAACTGTGAGACGTATTTCATAAACAATATACACCTGGGTGGCATTTCAATTGGCTAGAAATACTGTATCTAACCAAAAGGGCTTTACCAAATGTTAAGTAACTTGCCCTTTTAACTTTATTTGTGCTCTGGCAGCAGTGGTGGGTTCTCTGTCCATTTGTTGCCTCTCTGATTTCTTCCTGCCAGGAAGGAGTCCCTTTTCATATTGGGCTCCCTTTCATTTTGTCCATCCTTTTGTGCATTTTGCTGCGGGGAATGCGTTTAGCTCCTATTGCGTGAGGTTCAGGGCAAAAAAAATGTCTTAAATCCAACACCCCTAGTGATCAGACTGCATGCTACTTGCCTTGTAAAGTAGAGCTAGTTAACCCTCCTCAGTCCGCTGAAGCCCCACAGCCAGTCTAGCCATTAGCTGTACGTTCTAAAAAAATCTAGATCCATGCAAAAACACGACTTTTTGTTTCTCCTCTGTGCTCATTTGCAAATGAGAAAGAAGCTTCCCGAAGTGATTAAAACATAGATTAAAGTGTGATTGATTAGTGGTGGGTCAGCTTTCTGAGGGGCAATCTACATGATATTTTACACAATAACACATGCACTTGGCTTAAATCCACTTACTCCAGTTTCTTAATGTTACATTCAATCCTATCGAACATTGGGCTTGAGGACAAAAGAATGATGATGGAAGATGGCTGTTCATTGATGCAAAATGTGGCTTCAGAACCCAAAGCTTAAAATACCTGCTCGGGACCTACTAATGTCTGTCTGTAGGAAATGCAACACACACCGCTCAGAAGACATGGAAGGGATTTCCAGCCTCATTTGAGTTAGACTGAAACAGGTCTTGTGGACTAATATTTGTTGCGTACTTGGATAGCAATTTGAGTTATGCCGTTTCTTTTTGTCTTACATTGAATTCTCTTGTATTGTGGAACCAAGATTACCAATGTCTCAAGCATCACTGAACTTTTCATATAAGTGACAAAGAAGAGTACTGTGGTAGCTCATCATTGGTTCTCTCCAGTTTTTCATTTAGGTGTTTTAGGTAGTTATGTATGTAAACAAGTCGAACAGTGCTAAGAGTCACAGTCGTTCTACAATGTGTTATTTGTGATGCAGTGGTGAAAAATGTTAACACAGATCAATTAAAAGGGATAAATATTACCCATTTGTGTAACTAC
Organism: Ambystoma mexicanum; assembly: GCF_040938575.1. NCBI lineage: Eukaryota > Metazoa > Chordata > Amphibia > Caudata > Ambystomatidae > Ambystoma > Ambystoma mexicanum. The sequence goes on along the minus strand of NC_090928.1, from coordinate 654,430,664 downwards.
ATAGGCTGAGATTTCCCTGTATATTGCTTAGTTATAAGATTCCTATAACATCTTTTTGAAATAAATATTCTTTTTTTAAAGCATCTGTGCAATATAGAATTCATTGTACATCATGGTATTGAGGCAAACATGTAACCTTATGTGTATGTCCATGTCAAAATGTTCCACCTTCTTTTGTTCAATCCGTAATGAAAACTTTTGTATTTGAGGGACATTAATTTTACATTTAATGAATATTTTTCCGGGTCTGGGCTGCATGTGTGTTTTTTAACTGATTTATTTTCCTAAAATATAAGTTTTTGTATGTTTGATAAAAGGTGGATGTGAGAAACCTCTCAACATTGAGGTTGGTGACAGACCTGATAATCAGTGGCTCCAATATGACAGTGAAAATTTACCAAATACCAAAGAATCCTGGGAATCATGCTGTTTTGTTGAAAAAACACACTGGGGATACTATACCTGGCCACAGTAAGTAACCCATTAATTTAATCATCAACAGAAAAAATAAAGTATGAAATGTGAACCCAAACAAGCAGTTGTAGCAATGTTAGCGATCCATATTACCTATGCTTATTTAATTAACGGTTGTTGTGATTATGTTAAAGACACTGAGAGAAGTAAACAACCAGATACTACATAACTACATTTCCAGAAAACTGGTCAAATCTTTAGCTTTCTACGTTTTGTTTTTACTTTTTTTTAAGTCTAATAAAGGAAGATGCTGTCCATAATCTCACTTAATTCACTTTGCTGCTCCTCTTTCTTTGATGCAAAATCTCACTCAACTTTCAACTTCGAACTAGATGGAGACTCGCTCAGCCATCACAAACATAAGCAGCCTTGGAATTTCCAGTATCCAGCTTGCCCAACATCACGAGAAGTTAGTAGTTCGCCTCATGAGGCTTTAACTTAGGCAACAAAGAAGAAATTTAAATTCATCTTGAGTAAAGAAGGGTGTAAATGACAATACAAAGTCAGAAAACGAGCAAAATCATAATGGCATTAGAAAAGGCATGGTCAATGTCACTGATCACGGATACCTGCATTTACAATGAAGGAAATTGATAATATCCTCAATCGATGCTATTAATTAGAATGCCTTCTAGGCCATACCACCAAATACACCTGAGCACTGAGCTATCCATGACGTACCACACGCAGTGGGCAGTCATGAGGATGAGGCAGTCATCTTTGGCTTATGGATGAAAATAAACTATTTTGTCATTCGTCCATGCCTGTGGACGGATACTGCTGTAATACCTTTGTATCCATTCAAATATTGTTTCACACACATGCTTGGGTGAGGCACAAAAGCTAGATGAATAGTTACTTGTGTCTTAGAATGGTTATCGATAGCAAATATAAGACCGTTCAGAGAGAGACATCTGTTGCAAATCTCATGAGAGCTGTAATGTCCAAGACTCTTTTACAGTATAGTGGACACAATGGCATGGTCACTTTGGAGGACACAATCTAATGCTGAGATTACCATTATCCCACCAAATTTCCCCACAATATTTTTTTCTTTTTTTTCCTCCAAACTCTGTTTATTCGGTTTTCAAGTAAACAAAGAGTTAACATTGATTCTAACAGACATCCATCACAATAACATTTCCCCTTTTGCCTATGGATAGGACCCACGTGTATGGCAAAGACCAAGGTCATCGCCCCAGCAGGGGGGTCCGCAGCTATTTAGTTTCGGCAGGTTCGAGAGTCTGAGAGTTTGAGTATAGGGCTTGCTTGCAAGGCATTCCCCTAGTTGCCCATTTTTGTTAAATTTTCCCTCCCCTGTTCCGGACATGTTGTTCCCAGAGCAGCGTTGCCCTTTCCTCCCCCTCTCCACCCCATCATTCCCGAGTCTCTCCTGGCGCTCCACCCTCATTGGGGAGCACCCGATGAGTTGGGTCGGCCAGGTGAGTGCTCTCTCACGGTTTGGGCCAGGTTCCGTGGGGTCATATGTAAGTCTCCAGGAGCTCTCCAAAGCAAAAGCCTCTGGTGGGGTTAGCAAGTGTTTGTCTCTTGTAAACTGCACGTTCCAGGGTACACATTTTGGAGAATGATCTTGACCATTCGGCACCCGTCGGTGACTGTGCTGATTTCCAGTGCATAATCGGGTGTTTCCTTGCTGTGAACATGAGGGAGATCATTCTGTTAGTCTGTGGGTCTTGGTGCCAGTCTGTGCCGTCGTCGCCAAGCACCAGAGGGGAAAAGGGGACATCCGCTCCTTCTATGGCGTTGAGTGTCTGAAAGACCTGTTGCCAGTATGTGGCTACGCTGGGGCATGACCAGATTATGTGGCCCATGGTTCCGATGCCAGTGCAGCCCCGCCAGCACTGGTTAGTGGAGCGGGTTCCCTTTTTGTACATCTTGTCGGGGTGTAGTATAGATGCTGTATGATCCTGTATTGGGTTTCTCTATTCTTGATATTGAGGGAGACTTTTGGGATCACTGCAAAGCTTCTCTGGATGTCGGGTGAGCCCACTGGTGTGTCGAGGTCCACTGTCCAGACTGCTGCCAGGGCGTTCAGTCTGTGGAGGTTATTCTGGGTGGCCTTCAGGTAGAAGATACGGATGCATGGAAATGCCTCGGTGTTGTGATCCATTGCTTTCTCGCATGGCATGGGGGGCTGCAGTCTGGATTCCCGTGTGGTATGTTGGAGTATCGACGCTTGGATGGAGTGATAGAGTACCCAGTCGCCTGGCCCCAGGTCTAGTTTCATACGGGCCTCTGGGAAACTCACCAGTGTTCCTTCCTCTAGAATGTCCATTAGGTGAACATTGGCCCATGTGTCAGCTTGCCGGTGGTGTAGTGTCTGCGCCGCTCCCCAGGATAGGATCGACCTTATGCTGGCCCAAGTCGGTGGGTACTTGACCTGTGTCCGCTGCGCCGCTCGGAGCCTGTGCCATTGTTGAAGAGTCGGTCTTAATATGGGATGCGTTTTGATGCGGTTCGGGAGCTTGTGCAGCGGGGTCGCTGTAACTTCAATGGGGCGCAGTGGGGTCATGGTGGATGTCTCCATGTTGTGCCAGCTAGTGCCTTCATTTTGATTGAGCCATCGTTTCATCCAAACCAGCTGAGCTGCTTGGCAGTTTGCCCTGAGGGTGGGAGCTGCCAGACCCCCTGCGAATTTGTGAGCTTGTAGGATCGTGAGTCTGACCCAGGCTTTCTTGCCCCTCCAGATGAACTTGCTGATGGTTTTGTTTGTCTCTTGTAGCATTTGTGCTGTCGGTGCAATTGGTACCATCATTGCAATATAAATGAGTTTGGAGTAGGAGGTCATTTTACGGGCATTTATCCTTCCTGTCTGCAAGAGTGTCAATGTGTCCTACCTCTCAAGGTCTTTGCGGATGTTGTCCAATACCTGGGGGTAGTTAAGGTCTCTGAGTTCTGTGATTGAGGCGCTTATTCGAATCCACAGGTATTTCAAGGAGTACGGTTGGAGCGTGAAAGGTGCGATTCCTCCAGGGTCCCAGGGTATATCGCGTCAGAGAGGCATGACTTTTGTCTTGTTGCAGTTCACTTTGTAGCCCACCATTGGGCCTATCTCTTGCAGTAGGGACCGAACATAGGGGAGTGCGTCCGGACAGTTGCTGACATAAAGTAGGTCATCTGTGTAAAATGAGACTTTGTGCTCTTCTGGGCCCTGGAGTATTCCTGCTCATGCTGGATTCGCGCGCAATTTTATGGCCAATGGTTCAATGGGTGTTAGGCAGAATCCTTTGCAGTGCTCTTAGGGACCACTACACACAATTAAGACTACAAGTGGTAATACAAGTTCACCTTTGGTACAAGCCCGTACTACACTGTTAAGGTGGTAGCAGTACCGGAGCAGCCAGACTTATCTCAAGAGCAAATGAGCAGTAGTAGAAATTACACAAATGACCACAATTACTGTGACTCAAGCAAACACTGACTCAAGGTTTTTGGTTGAAAAGTAAAAGTACATTTATTTCTAGACCATCTGTTTGCAAAACACTTCACTTCTATTCAATTAAAAGCACACGAAAAATACACTACCCACAACCAATTTCTTTTTGTAGAACAACTCAAGGTAAGTACCTTATGATTTGACAGACCCGTGTTATGAAACAAAAGGCGTTACCGGGAATACATATGCGATAACCTTTTGACAGTAATGACAGTTCAGTCTTATTAAAGACACGCGTATCCACGGGAAGAAATGTTACCGGGGTAAAATCACACTTAGCACCTGAGTTGACAAAAGAGAGTTGGGGGCAAAAATCATAGGCAATAAGTTTGTCAAGGCAGACAGAATCAGAGAACACTTTCTGACAAGAAGATAAGTCAATAGGCCTGCGCCAGTGTCAAGTGGAACCGGGTTCCTGTTGTCGAGGATCACACAGTCAGATAGTTCACGATTGAAGATTGCCAGGAGTACTTGGATATTGTCAACAGAGGAAGCAAAAGTTATAAAAGGGAAGGATGACAAGGGCAAGCCTTGGATGAGGAGTAAAGGGTTCACCCTAGTTCCTCAAAGCTGGACACAGTACCTTATTCTTTGAAGAAGCTGGTGCTACGGCAGTTGTTCCTGGTAGTTTCCTGCAGACTCACTGTCCTGGAGCTTCAACCGTGGAGACAAGAAGGACGACTTCTGGAGTGATATGCACTACCCATGGATGAGGCCAGCAGCAGCGACGGAGAATAAAAGGTGCGCTCCTTTAAAACAAGAGAGGCACTACAGATGGCTATCCGGACCACTGCAGCAGTGTGCGATTTCGACAACGAAGAGGATCCTCTGGCTGTGAAAGATGAGCTGGTCGATCCCACCAGGCTCCAGGGAAGAAGAGTCCGGACTGGATCTTCTATTGTCATTGAAGGGTAGATAGCACAGGACTGCAGCAGGGCTCCACCGGGACTCGGTAGTTGCAGGAGCCGTCTTCTTCTCTGCTTCTCTTCGGTTCCTTGCAGTTCCAGTGGCGACTCGGGCTGGAAGTCAGAGTCCTGCCTTTTATGCGAAAATCCCCCATTCACACAGCCTAGCTGTCAATCACACAGCAGGGGGGTTGTCCTGCCCGGACAACCACCTTAGTCAATCATGCCAAAGTGCGACTTGGGTTTCCAAGGATACCCGGTGCAGGGGTGACTACACCTCTCCCTCCCATACAGCCCACTTAGACACCCAGGCGCCAAGAGGAGGGCTTCTTGGTTTGCCGCGCAAAGTAAAACACAAGAAGGACTTTAACAAAAAGAAATAGCGAATAAACCCGACCGGAGCCAAAAGAAAGAGTATTTGGTCAAGCGGGTTTATGTTTGAGGCTACTACGATGGCCTGGAACAGTACCACGTTTATATAATATAATCGCGGTAGAAAAGTTAGGGTAGATACCACTGCCACCAGCCAAGTCTGAATGTTAAAAGCTCAAAGAGGCACAGACAAAAAGGGATAGGAGTTGACCCTTTCCAGTACTCCATATAAAATGGGGTGTACTGGGTCTGTAGTTTTAAATGACTATGTAAAGTAAATGGCAACTTTAGTTGTTTTCTGGGGGACAGTAGTCAGTCCCAGAAAATGGAGTCAGTGGGAAGTCTCAAAGACAACCCTGTGTTACTGCACGGAAGGTGCTGTGTAACACACATGAAAAAGTGGGGTTCATGGAGTGGTGTCCTCCAGAGCCCACTATTACACAAACAGTAAAAATACGCATGACAAAACACATGTAAGAGTGGGAAAAGGCTCACACTCTTACCAAGTGGAAAAATAAACTTCAGAAATCCAGCAAAGCTGCTGGTGGACTCACTAGTTGAGGGTAATCAGTCATAGAATGAGAATTCTCCCTAACAATGGACAGAGCGTACAGGAGCGGCGACAATGGGCAGCCTTGGCGTGTGCCCGATTTGAAGTGTGAATTCTTCCGATGCCACTCTGTTTGTGATCACTGTAGCTGTGGGTTCGGTGTAGAGGAGTTTGATTAGTTGTACCATCCTGGAGGGAAAGCCTTATTTTTAGAGAGCTCTGAACATGAAACCCCACTGCACCTTATTGAATGCTTTCTCAGCATCTACAGCTATTATAGCGTCGTGGTGGTCTGTTTTCCCAGCGATAATGTGTAGTAGCCTGCAGATGTTATCTCCAGAATGTCTTCCCTTGATGAAGCCTGTTTGGTCTTTGTGGACAAGTAGTGGCATAAGATTTTCTATTTTTTGGGCCAGGCTCTGTGCCAGGATTTTGGTGTCTGAGTTTATTATTGAGATTGATCTTTAGGACCCACATACTTCCGGGTCCTTCTCTTTTTTGTGGCATACAATTATATTAGCTCCTAGCAAAGATTTGGGTAGGCATTTGCAAGTTAGTGCTTCTTCAAAGACCTCGGGCAGTTTCGGGGTGATTTCGTCCGTTAGGTGTTTGTAGAGGTCAATCGGGATGCCATCTGGACCTGATGCCTTCCCCCCAGATAGAGATCGTATAGCTCGGGTGATTTCCTCGAGTGTAATGGGTGCATCTAGGGTTGATGCTTGATCTGCTGTGATGCGGGTTAAGGGCACCGAATCTAGGAACTCTTTTATTTGGTGAGGCGTGCATGCTGCCGTGTCTGTGTATGGTTTGAGATAGAATTTACCAAATCTGGCATTTATACGATCATCTCCCTCAATCAGCTTATTGGTGTCATCCCTGATGGCTGTGATTATTTGAGTGGCTTGGCGTTGTTTGAGGGCTAGTGCCATTTTCCGTAGGGGTCCGTCGCCCTCCAGGTAGTAGTCTTGTGCCCAGCTTGTCTATGCCTTCTGTGCTTTGTCAGTGGCTACCTGCTTTATCTCGCTCCTGATCTTCGCTGTCTGGGGTCGCAAAAGGGGATCCTGTGATGTTTTGTGTCTTCTCTCTAGTACTTTCAGCTCTCTCATCAGAGAGGTCTCCCTCTCCACCCATCCCTTGGTTTTGTGGGCCCACCGTGAAATGCACTGCCCCCTGATGAGATTTAAAGGCATCCCAACATCTGTATGGTGTGTACTCCGGGGTGAGGTTGTCTGTCCAAAAGTTATGCATCTTCCGTCAGGCGCTCCACTAAATCAGGATACTGTAGCATTCTAAGGTTTAGTTGCCAAGGAGGGGGGCTACTGGGGCGTTTCTTGGAGAGTAAGGCAGAAGGTACGGTGCGATCAGGCTGAGCTCATCAAGTGTTGTTGGTGCGGTTCCTATGGTCCGGATTCTGACCTTTCTGTCCCCTGCCTGCCCTCTGCCAACACCCTTGGGGTCCTTGGCAGTCTACTTGGGATGGCATGGCACGTGGCTGCCTTGTTTTCCTCCAACGCTGTTGGGTTGTACTCCGCGGTCACTATGTTGTGGTGTTGGAGATCCCGCCAGGCCGCCTCTGGGTCAGTGAACGAGTGCCATTGCCTTTCTAGGTGTATGCACCATGTGGCAGGGAATCTTAGATAGTGTCTCTGGTCTGTAGCTTGGAGTGCTTCAAAAAAGGGGTTAAAGCCCTTCCTTTGTCTGGAAACCTCGATTGAGTAGTCGTTAAATATCTTAATGTCTGAGCCCTGTTTGCGTAGCGGGGGTGCCGATCTATAGGCCTTTAGTATGAGAACCTTATGTTGAAAGTTCAAGAGTCTCATGATGATGACTCGGGGGCGCTCGTTACGTGCTGGCTTTGGGATTGGCGCCCGTTGGACCCTTTCGATGGTGAGCTCCTTGGCATTGGGGATGTGGAGGTCGTTTAGCAGGAGGTCGAGTATGTAGTCTTCCAAGTCTGTTCCTTCCGCGTTTTCCGGAAGCCCGACCACCCTTAGATTGTTCCTACGTGAGCGATTTTCCTGGTCTTCCAGCTTCTCCCCCCATCCGCTGCACTTCTCGTATGACCCAGTCGAGGTCTGTTTCCACTGTGGTTTGGTTGTCTTCCAGCGCTCTTATGAACTGTTTGTTATCTGTGGTTCTTTCTGCTTGGATGGCTAGTTGGTTCTGAACTTCGTGAAGGTCTTTTTTGATCTCTTGAACCGTACAGTTTGTTTCTTGGGTCCTTTGGCCGATTAGTTTCATTTCGGCAAGTATGGCCTGCAACTGCACCTGGACTTCCATGACAGTTTTGTTGCGCATCAAGTGCCTTGGGAGGTGACTTGTCCTGTCTTTGTCTGTATGATCCTTCGATTCTGCACTGAATGCCGTCTGTTGCATGCCCTTCTGTGCATTTTCACCGGGATAGCCAGTTCGCGGGACGTGTTTTTTGGTGGTACCCACGGGCGTGCAAGATGTTGTTTGTGCACGCCTTGTCTTGGAGGGTTCCAGGGGGGGATGCCCCTGGTGGGTCCCCGGTCTATCGCTTTGTGTTTCTTAGGCTTTCGTCTGCCTTTGGGACCTCCCCCCTCCTGGTGCGTTGTGCTAACCGGTGATCTTGGTTGCCTGTTTTTTGAGGGTATTGCCCGTTTACCATTCCAGCGGTGGCCTGCATATTGATTGAGCGGGACTGTTGGGTGCCGCTGCGCCGGGTCTGTATTATCCTTGTTAGGTTCTTCCCGTGGGGGGTTGTGGGTGTTTTTCTCCCCGTGGGGTATGTGGGCTGGTGGAGGCCACGCTGGGGGTCTGTTCTGGTGGGCCAGGTGGAGGCGGCACAGTCCTCGATGCCGCCCTTGTGTCTGCTTGACTGCCCCGCCAGCTGGCTGCAGTGAAGGCCGGAGGGTGTAGGCTGTGGGTCCCCCCGGGGTCGTAGGTCGCTGCGGTTCTGGGTAGAGATACCACCGACCCGATGGGGCGCTCAGCACCACGGCTATGACCGGTATCTCTTTGCCGGCTGGTGGTATGGCACTCTGTCAAGGTCTCCGCGCCCCCCTCCGGCTGCGGTGTTCGCACCTTTTTTTTCCAGTGGGGCCGGACCTGGTGCGGTTGCGGTCTGGTGGTCCGCAGCCTATTCCTCCGCCTCCGTTGTGCGAATCATCTTCATATTTTCCATGCTTGCGGGCGTGTAGTTCTGCAAGGTATTTCCCGCCTCATAATGCGATTATAGGAGATTTGTAGGGCAGAGAGCCGTCGCGTTGGTCTCTGCCCACAGGAGCTGTCTCAAGCTGCTGCTATCTTTTTCGGGCTCTCTAGCGCCCCCCTAAATTTCCAGAATTCTGAGTATCCTTTTTCACATCATACAAAGAGGCAGAATGTGTCAAGGGTGGGTAGAATAACCAAACTTCTTTCAGCAGATGATTAGAAGATGGTCACTCCAACTAGTCAAGTATGACCATATGCATATGCTGACCAATACACATCTATGGTATGCAATGCTTTCTCCCGCATGGGATCTGGCATGGATTTGCATGCTCATGAATATTCCCTGTCAGGCTGGGAATCCTCAGTAAAAGAAACAAGTTTCACTTTCAAACTATTTCTCCTCTAAACCAATCACTGTCCGCTGGCCCATACTGCCTCCATCCAATGACAGTCCTCTCCCTAAGCTCCACCCCTGGTGTCCATCTTCAGATTTTTATAGCACGCTTCAGCGTATAAAGTCTTCTTCTTACTGCTCTCAGATCTTTTTTCCCTAATATTTAGATTTTTTTTTTAGTGAAGTTTGAAAGTTTTGACAGATTTAGGGATTTATCGTTCGACCAGTGATAGACTACTGGCAGCGGGGATCCGCTGTCGCTGAAAATCAAACTAAATCGATGAGCTTTCATCGGAAGACCCAGGTTTGGGCCTACTTCACGCCTTTTCATTATGTCCGAATAGAGAAGAGATGCCTCTTCAAGCTCTGTGCGAAATGTGGACTAAGGAATGTTTTTGTGGAGGATCGGCACAGAGATTGTCTTTACTGCCTGCATCCGGACCATGATGAGGAGGCATAGGAGGTATACCGTGTTTTTTAAAAAAAACACCAAGAAGGACCGCTACAGCAAACTGGCGGAGTGATTAAAATTGGGTAAGACCTCTGACTCGGCTTCTGGGCATGGCCATGCTTCCCCCAGGACCGGCCGGTCCCATGATCCAACACCCTCGGCTAAGAGGTCGAGGTATTTGAGGATGCCCGTGGGGGTCCAAAAAAAGGCAAGGGTGCGTTCCAGGGATCCCAATGGATTTGCCGCTGGTGCAGGTCTCGGTTCTGGAGTGACAAGGTCGCCATCACCGACCACTTCCACAGTGAGCCTGCCGGCGAGGGTCACACACTCGAAGAAAACTCCTTGACCCCTTCGAAGCTCTGCTTGCCATCAGCAGACCAGGCGAAGTAGACGAAATCCAAGCTGGGCTCTTCTCTGCCTCCATCGACGTCTCAACCAGCCAAGACAACACCATCGCCAACTGCGTCATTAACGGCCACATCGATGACGGCTGCAGTTTCACCCCCGTCAACCACTACTTCTTTAAAAGGATGGCAGACCACAAAGGTGGTGCCCACGGTCATAGCGACGGATACTCTGCGGGTGTCCTTACTGGCACGGCATAAGGTAACTGCCACAGCTTTGGCAAAGACTCTTACTGGGAGGCCTCGGTGTACTAGACACAACTCAAGAGTTTTCAGGTCATTACCCAACAGAACTCTCCCAGGTACTTCACTCTGCACACTAACCGGTATTCTGATAGTCATGTCATTGCACTGGATGAGAGCTGGTAACTGGGGAACCATTTGCACAGGGCCTCCAGCTAACTTGGTTAGGTATTTGGGTCCCTTAGCAAAATCCTCTACCTTGAAAAAACATTCATCAACCACAGTTATGCTGGTTCCAGTGTCTCTGATGGCAGGGGTCTCCTGACCATTCACAAGAACACTATCTTTATAATACTCTTTAGTATTATCTGGGATTGAGTTATAGACATCTAAATTCCGTTGTTCCCAAAGACCCAAGGACACTAAAGAAACACTAGCTGAGACTCTAATGGGTTCATCAGCCAGTAACTGAAAGTTTCCACTTGCCATAGGTACTTCTTCCACCTGGGAGAAGGCTAAGGAGACGTTGTGGACCCCTGAAGGTTTACCCTTACATCTGGGATCCCCTTTCACATGGTCAGTAGCTTCACAAACAAAACAATTACCAAATGTCCTATTGAATGGAGGCTTATTCTGACCTTCACCTGGTTTAGCACCAGATGGTACACTAGCCTGATTTGGTTTCCCTTGTGGCTTTCCCCGGTTCTGTTTGGGGCCCTCTTTTGGATTGGAATTATTAGAATGCTCCTCCTTATCTTTCTTTGGCTGCTTTCCCTCATCCTTCTTCTGAGTTGCCCCAGAATCCTTGTGAGTAGCCCTTTGGCAACCCACAAGTCAGCAGCCATAGCTAACTTCTTAGGATCTCTCTCCTTTGAATCAGCCAAGTCCTGTCTAAGCTCAGGAGAGCAGGCATCATAAATTGACTCCAACATAACCAGATTCCTCAAACTTTCACTTTGTAACCCTTAACCCAACATATAAGTTTTTCAAACAGTACCACACCCAGGTAGCCGAAGGGGTAGCATCATGCTTTTTGAGGGTCCTAAACCTCTTAAGGTACTGGGAAGGGGTCTTCCCAAATCTAGCTATCAAAGCCAGTTTCACACACTCATAATCCTGTTTATCCACCTCCCCCAACTCTATTACTGCATCACTTGCAAAAGGTGGGAGCCTAGAGAAAAGCCAAGGAATCAACCGATTCCCTGAGATACCCTGAATCCCATGATTATATTCAAACATTGCTAACCAATCCAAAACATCAAGTTTAGTCTCATACATGCCAATCATTTCCTTTGGCATACGGGGTCTCTTAGGACTGGAAGACCTAGAAGATCATGGGAGAGAAGCATTTTCTACAGACAATTTATTCATCTCTAAAGCATGAGCCATCTCCGTTTCCCTGAGCCTTAACTCTTGATGTTTCACGGCAATTTGTGCATCAATACGTTTCACTTCCAACTCAAGTCTCATTTTCTCAAGTGCAATAATTTCAGGAGTGAGTGTAGGACCTGATGGGGTCCCTGTGGACAGAGGTTGTGGTTTCCGGGCAGGGAGAGGAGTTGTAGGGCCTACTGGCATAGACGTGTATACTTCTTCTAATCCAACACACTCACAATCAGAAACATCATTATCCACATTTGCTGGCTCTTCTGACACACTCTCCAGACTTGGTTTTCCCAATAACTTAGCAACCAGTTCAGATTTTTTTCCTTTACCATAGAGGCTCTGTTCCCTACACGTGGTTCTTAAAACCTCAGCAGTGTAGTTTAGGAGGCACTCCTCACTGTAGTTGGCCATATTTTACATGTTTTTTCAGTTAATAGATTATTGTGGTGTTTAGCCTTGTGGTTAGTTGACCCAAGGTAATAGCAGCACTCCATGTGTAATCACTATACTTAAAAATCCCACCGCTGTACACCAGTGTTACGCAGAATCATCTGCAGTACCCTTAGGGAACACTACAGACAATTAAGACTACAAGTGATAGTACAATTTCACCTTTGGTACAAGCCTGTACTACACAGTAAAGTGGTAGCGATGGCTGAGCAGCCAGACTTATCTCAAGAGCAAATGAGCAGTAATAGGATTACACAAAGGACTACAATTACTGTGACTCAAGCAAACATTGAACCAAGGTTTCTGGTTAAAAAATAGAAGTACATTTATTTTTAAACCATCTGTTCACAAAACACTTCATTTCTATTAAATCAAACCACACTTTAAATATACTACACACAACCAATTCCTTTTGTTCAGGTCAATTCAAGGTAAGTACATTAGGATTTGACAGACCGTTGTTGCGAAACAAAGACGTTACCAGGGGTTAATACACAATCACTTTTTGTCAGTAATGACAGTTCGGTCTTACGAAAGAAAAGCGTACCCGCAGGAAGAAACGTAACCGTAGTCAAACACACTTGGCACATAGAATTAAAACAAGGGAATAGTGGATAGAAGTCATAAGCAATTCTAAGAGGCAGATAAAAGTCAATAGGCCTGTGCCAGTGTCAAATGGAACAGGGGCTCCGTTGTCAGGGATCACACAGTGAGAACAGTTTGAGATTAACGTTGCCAGGAGTATTGGATCTTGTCAAAGGGAAGCAAAAGTTATAAGAGGGAAGGAAGAAAGGACAAGCCTTCGGAAAGGAAAAGGGTTCAACCCGATTCCTCAAGGTCGGACGGAGAGAACGACCAAATGGACACAGTACCTTATTCGGATGAAGAAAGCTGGTGCTACGGCCATTGTTCCAGGTAGTTCCTGCAGACTTATGGTTCCTGAAGCTTCAGTCATGGGGACAAGGACGACGACGTCTGGAGCGATCTGCACTACCCAGGGATGAGGCCAGCAGCAGCAAAGCAACAAGTGAATAAAAGGTGCGCTCCTTAAAAACAGGAGAGGGCTCTTCTGATGGCTATCCGGACCACTACAGCTCAGTGCAGTGATTTCGACCCAGGAGAGGATGCTCTGGCTGTAGAAGGTGAGCTAGTCCCACCAGTCTCAAGGGAAGAAGACTCCGGACTGGCTCTTCTCTGTCGTTGAAGGGAAGATAGGGTAGATAGTTCAGGACTGCAGCAGGGCTTCACCGGGATCCAGGAGTTGCAGCAGCCGTCTTCTTCACCACTTCTCTTCAGTTCTTGTAGTTCCAGTGCCGACTCAGACTTCCAGCCCAAGAGTCCTGCCTTTTATGTCAAAATCCCCCATTTACACAGCCTGGCTGTCAATCACACAGCAGGGGGGTTGTCCAGCCCGGACAACCACCCCAGCCAATGAACACAAAGTGCGACTTGAGTCTCCAAGGAGACCCTGTGCAGGGGGTTACTAAACCCTTCCCTCACATTCAGCCCACCTAGACACCCAGACACCAAAGGAGGGCTTCTTCGCAGAAGCCCGCAAAAGGACGGAGAACAAGGAAACCAAACTTGGTTTGGCGCGAAAAGCAAACAACAAGAAAGACCTTTCCAACACGAAATGGCATAAAACCATGCTAGGACCCAAAATAAAAATATGGGGTAGCAGGTTTTTATGTTCACGTCTGTCACCACAGCCAGAACACTAACCTGGGAATCAGTGTAAAAATGATAGTTACCACTGCCACCAGCCATGTCGAGTTGGGAAGGGGGACGCAAAAGTGCCCCTTTAGGTATAGAAGGACATTCCCCTCCAGTACTCCATTGTAAGATGGTTTGGACTGGATCTGTATTTAAAAAGGACTAGTAAAGCCAATGGTAGTCATCCCCAGAAAATGGAGTTCACAAGGGAAGTCTAAAAGACATCCCTGTGTCACTGCACTAAAGGTGCTGTGTGACACACAAGTAAAAAGGTGATGCCTAGGGAGTTGGTGACACTCCATAGCCCGTGAGCACAAAAAGTACAACCCACACAAAAAATACACTTTAAGAGTGGGAAAAAGGCTCACACTCTTACCAGGTGGAAAAAATAAACCCCAGAAATCCAGCAAAGCTACTGAGGGACTCACTAGGTAAGGAAAATTAGCCATAAATGAGAATTCTCCCTAACACTATTCTACCAGAGCCATCACAGCCACGACAGCGTTTATCTCTGGTATGCCCCGCTCGACATCTGCAGGGCTGCTACTTGGAGCACCTTCACATGGTTCTACTGTGTCGACAGGGATTCCAGGGAGGAGTCTTGAGTTGGCCAGACGGTGCTATGCAACCTGTTCACTTGAGGGGAGTCTGTTCTAGGGTTAATGTTTATTGCTTCTGTTGAGCCTTGCCACCTCCGGTGGTTTGTATATGTACTGCTGTGTAATTTTTATTCATGAGCATGCAAATCCATGCCAGACCCCATGCTGGAGAAGGTTTAAGTTACTTACCTGTAACTATTGTTATCCAGCATGAGTCTGGCATGGATTCACCTGCAAACCCTCCCTCCTTCCCCTCTGTGGCTCTTCTTGGTTCATACTGCCACTTTGCGTGCATACCAAATCTGAAGATGGCCACCAGAGTTGGAGCTTAGGGAGAGGACTGTCATTGGGTGGGGGCAGTATGACCCAGAGGACAGAGATTGGTTTAGAGGAGAAATACAGATTTAAAGTGAAAGTGAACATTCATGAGCATGTGAATCCATGACAGACCCATGCTGGAGAACAATAGTTAAAGGTGAGAAACTTAAACATTTCCTGTATTCGGGGAGGGTCTACTTGGGCAGGCTTGAACAGAATGTCCAGTTTCACCACAATGAAAGCAGAGGTTCAGTTTCTTCCTCCTTTCTTTCTTCTTCCTCCTTTCTCTTTCCTCTGGAGATGCAGGACCTCTGGTACTTCCTATCTGCACGGTTTCTGAATCGTTGGTAGGTAGGAGTTCTTTCTCCCATGTCATAGATCTACAAAAATCCAATCCTCTTCTTTCGCCCTTTCTCTTGATATCATTGGACTGTTGATCGAGTCTTATTTAAGGGAGATATACTCCGAAAGAGAATCTGGTGGTGCTACATCTTTTAACCCTTTATGGAAGATAGTCAGTTGTACATCTTCGGCCCAATCAGTTTGGAAAACCAATCCCTGCAAATGTGTAATATAAGTAAGGAGATCACGATTCCCTTGTTGAATTTCCAACTGTTAAGGAGAATTCTAATTCAATGGCTAATTTCCCTTACCTAGTGAGTCCCCCAGCAGCTTTGCTGGATATCTGGAGTTTATTTTTTCCACTTGGTAAGAGTGTACCCCTTTTTCCCACTCTTACTTGTGTTTTGCCATGTGTATTTCATCTGTTTTTGGTGATTGTGGACTCTGGAGTACACCACTTCAGTAGCCCCCTTCTTTTGTGTGTTACATAGCACCTTCAGTGCAGTGACACAGGCTTGTCTTTTAGATTTCCCACTGACTCCATTTTCTAAGGCTGACTACTGTCCCCCAGAAAAGGGTAAAGTTGCCATTAACCAAAGATCCAGTACACCCCATCTTATATGGAGTACTGGCAAGGGTTAATCCTTAGCCCTTTTTATCTGTATCTCCTAGAGCATTGTTTTGCTCTTTTAACATTTAGACTTGGCTGGTGGCAGTGGTATCTACCCTAACTTTTCTACCGCGATTATACTATATAAAGTTGGTATTGTTTTAGGCTATTATATTAGCCTCGAACTTAAACCTGCTTGTCCAAATACTTTTTCTTTTGGCTCCCGGTCGGGTTTATTCGCCATTGCTTTTTGTTAAAATCCTTCTTGTGTTTTACTTTGCGCGGCAAACCAGGTTTGCCTTCTTTGTTCACTGTCTTTTGGCGGGCTTCTGCCAAGAAGCCCTTCTCTAGGCGCCTGGGTGTCTAGGTGGGCTGAATGTGAGGGAGGGGTGTAGTCACCCCCTGCACAGGGTATCCTAGGAATCCCAAGTCGCACTTTGCCATGATTGGCTGAGGTGGTTGTCCGGGCCGGACAACCCCCTGCTGCGTAATTGACAGCCAGGCTGTGTGAATGGGGGATTTTCACATAAAAGGCAGGTCTCTTGGGCTAGAAGACAGAGTCGTCACTGGAACTACAAGGAACCAAAGAGAAGCAGAGAAGAAGTCGACTGCTGCAACTATCCCGTCCCGGTGAAGCCCTGCTGCAGTCCTGAGCTATCTACCCTTCGACGACCAGAGAAGATCCAGCCCGGAGTCTTCTTCCCTTGAGCTTGGTGGGGATAATCAACTCATCTTCTACAGCCAGAGGATCCCCTTTGTGGTCGAAATCGCTGCATTCCGCGGTAGTGCTCCGGATAGTCACCTGAAGAGCCTCTCCTGTTTTTAAGGAGCGCACCTTTTATTCATTGTCGCTGCTGCCGGCTTCAGCCCTGTGTGGTGCAGACCCCTCAGACGTCCTCCTTCGGATCGAAGCTCCAGGAACCTAGGGTCTGCAGGAAACTACCAGGAACAACGGCCATGGCACCAGCTTCTTCATTGAATAAGGTACTGTGTTCTGCTCGAGGAATTTGGATGAATCCCTTTTCTTCCCCTCCAAGGCTTGCCCTGGTCTTACCTCCTTCTTTTAAATGTTGCTTCCTCTGTTGACAATATCGAAGTACTCCTGTCTACGTTGAATCGTGAGCTATCCGCCTGTGTGATCCTCGACAACAGGAACCCGGTTCCACTTGACACTGGCTCCGGCCTATTGACTTTTGAATCTCTGCCTAAGAGTGTTTTCTGATTCTGTCTGCCTTGACAAAAGTATTGCCCATGATTTATGCCCCCAACTCTCTCTGGGTATCTCAGGTGCTAAGTGTGTTTTTGCCCCGGTAACATTTCTTGCCGCGGATACGCGTTTCTTTAGTAAGACCGAACTGTCATTACTGTCAAAAAGTGATTGCATATGTATTCCCGGTAATGTTGTTTGTTTCATAACACCGGTCCGCTCAAACACAGGTTACTTACCTTGAAGTTATACCGTACAAAGTGAATTGGTTAGTTGTAGTATATTTTTTGTGTGGTTTTGAATTAATAGATGTTTCGTGTTTATAACTAATGGTTTAAAAATAAATGTACTTATATTTTTTACCTGAAACCTTGAGTCACAGTAATTGTGGTCCCTTTGTGTAATCTCTGCTACTGCTCATATACTCTTGAGATAAGCCTGGCTGCTCTGCTACTGCTAGCAGTTTAACATAGTAGTACAGGCTTGTACCAAAGGTAAAACTTGTATTGCCACCTGTAGTCTTAATCGTGTGTAGTGGTCCCTAACGGCACTGCACGGGATTCTGCCTAACACCAACTATTCATTCTTTATTGATTGTGCCAAAATACAAAGGAAAATGTCCCGCCAGGAACTATTTAAATTAACAGAAATTAATTGCACTTTTTTCTTATGTGATGTAGGCAGGTGCATTTAATGACACAAGTGGAGCCCTGGTAAGTTTTAAGGCAAACCAACTCCAAAGTTTAGCTTAAATATTCAAAAAATCATAAAAAGTTGATTCTTTTTTTTTTTATTCCTGTAATTTACAGGTATTGTATTTTATTTTTCAAAAATAGTAACTTTCTTATCTTTTCAACAACTCAATAAACATATATACATCAGACATATAAATACAAGAAAGTTAATACATACATCCAATGGAACACACAACATATACATTTGGACATGATTGGTTCTTTTTACTTGACTAAAAAAAAGAGGGGAATACATAAAATAATAGGACTGGTAAATATGAGCACACACAGTTAATTCAAGGTTGTCAAATGATGTATTAATATCTCAATCCTTATCTAACTAATTTGAAGAGAGGCCCATAATAGGTATTTAAGCACCTAATCATGAACGAAGGGTCTACCTGGTGCTACAGTTATTTATTTAATAACTGCAGAGCCTCATTCCTATGTGCCATGTATGCTTCAAATGGGGTTTTACGTTTCAGCGGCAGAAAAATCCATATACCACCTTCCTCAAGACCACACATAGTACAGCGACCACTGAAGACCAAAGAATATATGAAGAGTCAGCATCGTAACATTACTACAAGAAAAAAGGCAAGAATAGCCAGTATAGATGTGACTGAAAGCTCAACACCCCTAAACCCAAAATATATTTGAGTGCTCCAGCAAAGGTTTGCTTAGAAAAAGGAAGAGGAAAGCACCATCATCATATCCATAGATTTAAACGTTAGTCTCCACATAGCTGCTGAGAATGTGTACCCTGCTATAAGCTCTCGCGTTAAAACTTAGGGAGAAGCTTATCCGTGTCATTAACCCGCCGAAATGGTCATGTCTTAGCACAAAATAAAGTCACTCTCGATGGGAAACACAGAGTAATGGTCCCATTGTTGCGGGTGTTAGGCAGAATCCTGTGCAGTACCCTTGTGGATCACTGTAAGAAGATTAAGACTACAGGAGTAAGCAGTAAACCCAATTGGTAGCAGCCTGTACCACCCAGATTTACCTGGTAGCTGTGGCTGAACAGTCAGACATCTCTCAAGAAAAGAAGAGTAGGGCAGTATACAGAGGATACACAATAGGGCTAAAAACACAGTAGAGCAAGAAAACACTGACCAAAGCTTGGTTTTAAAAGTATATAATTATTTATTTAACACACACTTAAGGAAATAAACTAGCACTATAAATCAAAGCAAGTTTAAACACAATCAGAAAAGTATACACACCTCCCTTAAGAATTATTAGACAAGTCTAAGTCAAAACACCACTATTTGTAAAAACAGATGCGAGCGCGTAACTTAGATGGCACTCCAATAATTAAGTTAAAAGGAGAGAAAAAGGCAGGTCATGAAAATAAGACAGTTCCCAACACTTTTATAAGACCAAAACAAGTTAGTGAAGGCAGAGTTTACTGTAGAGCCAAAGTTCATAGGCCAGGCCCACTTTAAATGGAGCAAGGTGAAATGTGCCCAAGATCACACAGTTTAGAAATGCATTCAAGTCTTAGTAAAAATGTTCAAAAGAGGTTGGGTTGATTCTGAAGGTGAAGTTAGAAGGTCTGGGGGCCAACCCAGTTGGAAAGCCAATGATTTAAGGGTCACCTTTAGCAAACCGTAGAAAGGGAGGCCAGGTGGAACACAGTACCTTTTAAAGTTGAGGAAGCTCCAGCTGTGGCAGTTGTTCCTGGCAGTGGGTGCAGTTTGTGGTTTCGACCAGGGGAAGAGATCATCTCGTCGAGGAGGAAACTTGGAGTTGTTGCACTGCCCAGGGAAGAGACCAGCCGCGGAGTTTGTTCAGTAATAAGGATGCTTTCCTTTTATTCGCGGTCACAGTGGTGAAGCTTGGCTATCCGGCCGCCGGGGTGCTTGGCACTGGCAATTCGACGTCCTAGAAGGCGAATGGCGAACTGGTTGATTCCACCAGCTCAGAGGAAGAAGACTCTTTCAGTAGAAGATCTTCTCTTGTCACCAGGAAAGTGGTGAGGTCGTTGCAGCAGGGCTCCACCGGTGGTGTCGTCGTTGCAGATGGCTCAGCTTCTCCCCTCTTTGGATTTCTTAGGTCATATGGCGACTTCTGAAGTTCCAGTCCCAAAAGCCCTGCTTTTATGCAGAAAAACCCCCATTCAACAGCCTAGCTGTCACTCATACATGCTAAGTGGTGAGCCGGGCGGCTCACCACTGGGCCAATCAGAACAGAGTGTGACTTGGGTTGCTAAGGCAACACAGTCCAGGGTGCCAGTTCCCCCACCCACACATCCTGTGGAACCCAGACAGAGTGGCACCCGTTGGAGAGCTTCTGTGGAGAAGCCCGCCAAAAAGTGGAACAAAGGGCCCGACCTTGGTTGGAGTTACAGAGACGGACACAAACGCCATTTTAGAAGAGAGTTCTGGCGAAAAGACCCAACCAGTGATTTTATATTAAATTAATAAACCAGTGGTATCTTTAACATTGCAACAAAAAGTGGTGCGTTTAACATCAATGGGAAAATCCAATAGGAAATATTCCGGTGGAATATTTTGCGTGGTAACCACTGCCACCAGCCAGAAACTCGACAAGGGGGACTGGACAGTGCCCCCTTGGAAACAGACCCAGGGGCAATCTAATTAACCCCTTCCAGTACTTCCACAATATGATGGTTTGTACTGGTTCTGTTCACAATTTTGGACTAGTAAAGCTAATGGTGACTGTACATGCCCTGGGAGACAGTAGTCAGTCCCAGGGTATGGAGTCTGTTTTGGGGTCACTATGACACCCCTGTGTTACTGCACTGAGGGTGCTGTGTAACACATAAACTAAAACAGATGATACCCTATGGAGTAAAAGACCCCATAGCCCAAAAGCACACAATAAGTCAAAGACATACCTCAAATCATGCCTAAGAGTGGGAGAAAAAGAGTCTCACTCTTAGCAGGAGAAAGAACAAACCCCAAAAATCCAGCAAAGCTGCTGGGGGACTCGCTAGGTTTGGGAAATTAGCCTTATAAGAGAATTCTCCCTAATAGGTATAGATCAAGGTAAGTACCCTGTGTTTGAACGGACCGGTGTTACGAAACGAGACACGTTACCATGAATACGATTGCAATCACTTTTTGACAGTTCTGTCTACTAAATAAACACGTATCCGCGACAAGAAATGCTACCGGGGCAAAAACACACTTAGCACCGAAGATACCCAGAGGGAGTTGGAGGCAAAAATCATTGGCTATATTATAGTTATACAGACAGAATCGAAGAACACTCATAGACAGGAATTCAAGAGTCAAAGGGCCGGAGCCAGGGTCAAGTGACACCGGGTGCCTGTTGTCGAGGATCACACAGTCGGACAGTTCACTATTCAACGTAGCCAAGAGTTCTTTGATATTGTCAATGTTAGGCAGAATCCAGTGCAGTTCCCTTAGGGAGCACTACACAAGATTAGGACTACAGGTGAGAGCAATAAATCCCCTTTGGTATCAGTCTGTACCACAAAGATTTAGTTGGTAGCTGTAGCTGAGCAGTCAGACTTATCTCAAGAGGGAGATGAGCAGTATTCAGGGTTTACACAATAGAACCATTAGACTAGGGGACAAGGAAACACTGACCAAA
Organism: Ambystoma mexicanum; assembly: GCF_040938575.1. Classification (NCBI taxonomy): domain Eukaryota; kingdom Metazoa; phylum Chordata; class Amphibia; order Caudata; family Ambystomatidae; genus Ambystoma; species Ambystoma mexicanum. The sequence continues at coordinate 654,409,353 of NC_090928.1, read as the reverse complement.
GCTTTGTATTTAAAAATTAGATGGATATTTATTTTATACACTTCTAATAAAACACATGTATCACAGTCATCAAGCAAGTTAAGTCAAGTCAAAGGAAAAATATACACACTCCCAAGTTGAATTGTAGACCAAGTGAACCTGAGTGAAATCTGAGCGAAACGCCACAGTGACAACTACACACAAGGGACCCTCTAACAATTCCTCACAAGGGAGGGAAAGCACAAGTTATATAGAAACAGCTTCTTACACACCCTAGCAACCCTTCCCATCAGTTTGTGAACCGGTTTAGGCCAGGCAGTGCATCAGTATCAGCAATACCTAAGTGAAAGCTGAGCAAAATGGCATTTCACAAGGTCTAAAAATGGGAAGGAAAGGGTAGTTAGAAGAAATAGGTGCACCAACACAGTTATCAGTGAAAATCAATCTAAAGAAGGAAGGTCTAACAAATGTGACCAGAGTCAGTAGGCCTGTGCCACAGTCAGTGGTACAGGGCCGGGCCCAGGAGCAAAAATGTTCTTGTAGCTGCAGTCAAGTCTTTGGTTAACGAATTTGAAGAAATGGTTGCAGAGTTGCAGAAGTTGAAAAGATAATGTTAAGAGAGACGGGCGGCGGACCCAACAGGTTGGTAAAGGATTTAAAACACCTTTAGTGCTACCGCAAAGAAAGGGCGGCCTGGCGGACCAATGTACCTTTAAATGAAGAAGTGGCTCCTGCGGTGGCGGTTGTTCCTGCAGTTTGAGTGCTCCAGCAGAGGAAGAGATGCTCTCGTCGTGGAGGAAGGTTCGAGTTACTGCACTACCCAGGGATGAAACCAGCCGCGGTGCTGCCCGACGAATAAAAGGTACGCTCCTTTAAATCGCGGTCCAGGTGGACTGGTGCCTGGCTATCCGTCCTCCGAGTACAGGGTATGGGAGATTCGACCAAGGCAGGTCCGAAAAGGCGATTGGCAAACTGGTTGGCCCCACCAGCTCAAGGGAAGAAGGCTCTTGCAGGTGAAGATCTTCTCTCGTCGTGTGTAGAAAAGTGGTGAGACGCTGCAGCAGGGCTTCACCGGTGGTTCAGTCGTTGCAGATGTCTTTGGCTTTTCTCCTCTTTGGCTTCTTAGTTCCTGTGGCAACGTTTTGCCCTTCCAGTCCTCAGGACCCTGCTTTTATACAAAAAGATCCCCATTCATACAGCCTAGCTGTCACTCACACAGTGGAGTGGTCATCTTGGCGGGAGACCCTGCAGCCTATCAGGATAGAGTGCGACATGGGTTGCAGAGGCAACTCTGTCCAGGGGTCCTACTCCCCCTCCCACACAATGGACCCACCCCAGACTCGGTGGCGCCGAAAGGAGGGCTTTTCACCAGAAGCCCGCCAAAAGGACGAACAAAGGATCCCCGACCTGGGTTAGGAGTTTAAAAAAAAGACACAAGAAAGAAGTTATATTAAAGTTCTGGCAAATAAAACCTACTGGAGTAAAGTTAATATTAAAATGCACCTGCGGTATGTTGGAGGCTGTCGGAAAAAGTGGTAGCCTCGAATAAATGGAAAATCCCACAGGGAAATATTCGCAGTCGAATATTTATGGTAGTAACCACTGCCACCAGCCAGAAACTTTTGAGAGAGGGACTCTACAGTACCCTCTCGAAAATTAACATAGGGGGAAAACTATTAACCCTTTCCAGTACTTCCATAGTAAGATGGGTTGTACTGGTTTAGTTTATAGGATGGGGACTTTACATGCCCTGGGAGACAGTAGTCAGTCCCAGGGTATGGAGTCAATGTTTGGTGGTCGCTACTACAACCCTGTGTCACTGCACTGAGGGTGCTGTGTAACACATGTGAATAAAGATGGTTCCTATGGGGTTGAGAAAGATCCCATAGGAATTAAAAACAAAAATAGCCTAGAACACACATAGCAAAAATGCCTAAGAGTGGGAAAAAGAGTCTCACTCTTAGCAGGTAAAAAAGAAACAAACCCTTCAAATCCAGCAAAGCTGCTGGGGGACTCTATAGGTAAGGGCAATTAGCCATAGAATGAGAATTCTCCCTAACAGTCAATGTTCGGAAGCAAAAGTTATAAGAAGGAGGGAAAAGTAAGGACCAGCCTTAAGGAAGAGAAATAGGGATTCACCCAAATTCCTCAAGCAGCACACAGTACCTTTCTGAAAGGATGAAGCTGGTGCCACGGCAGTTCTTCCTGGTAGTTTCCTGCAGACCCACGATTCCTGGAGCTTCGGCAAGAAGGACGATGAGGGGGTCTGCACCACACAGGGATGAGGCCGGCAGCAGCGACGATGAATAAAAGGTGCACTCCTTAAAAACAGGAGAGGCTCTTCAGGAGGCTATCCAGACCACTACAGCAGTGTGCAGCGATTTCGACAGCGAAGGGATTCCTCTGGCTGAAGACGACGAGCTGGTTATCCCCACCAGGCTCAAGGGAAGAAGACTCCGGACTGGATCTTCTATTAGTCGTTGAAGGGTAGATAGCTCAGGACTGCAGCAGGGCTTCACCGGTATGGGATAGTTGCAGCAGTCGACCTCTCCTCCGCTTCTCTTTGGTTCCTTGTAGTTCCAGTGGCGACTCTGACTTCCAGCCCAAGAGACCTGCCTTTTATGCGCAAAAAAATCCCCCATTCACACAGTCTGGCTGTCAATCACACAGCAGGGGGGTTGTCCAGCCCAGACAACCGCCTCGGCCAATCATGAAAAAGTGTGACTTGGCTTTCCTAGGATACCCTGTGCAGGGGGTGACTAGACCCCTCCCTCACATTCAGCCCACCTAGACACCCAGGCGCCTAGAGGAGGGCTTATTGGCAGACGCCCGCCAAAAGACAGTGAACAAAGAAGGCAAACCTGGTTTGCTGTGCAAAGTAAAACAAGGAGTTTAACAAAAAGAAATGGCCAATAAACCGCACTGGAGCCAAAAGAAAAAGTATTTGGTCAAGCGGTTTAAGTTCGAGGCTAATACAATAGCCTACAGTGTTACCACGGTTGTATAATATAACCACAGTAGGAAAGTTTAGGGTAGATACCACTGCCACCAGCCAAGTCTAAATGTTAAGAGCGAAACAATGCTCTAGAAGGTACAGATAAAAAGGGCCAAGAGTTAACCCTTGCCAGTACTCCATGTAAGATGGGGTGTACTGGATCTGTGGTTAAATTGACTAAGTAAAGTTAATGGCAACTTTAGCCTTTTCTGGGGGACAGTAGTCAGCCTCAGAAATGGAGTCGGGGGAAGAAGTCTGCATGACAACCCTGTCTCACTGCACTGAAGGTGCTGTGTAACAAACACACGAAGGGGGCCATTGAAGTGATGTACCCCAGAGCCCACATTCATAAAAACAGGTAAAAGACACATAGCAAAACATGGGTAAGAGTGGGGGAAAAGCTCATACTCTTACCAAGTGGAAAGAAATAACTCCAGAGATCCAGCAAAGCTGCTGAGGGACTCACTAGGTAAGGGAAATTAGCCATGAAATGAGAATTCTCCCTAACAACGGGCTCATATAGATTTCATCTGCGTTGCGTATTTGGGTCAGGGTCGTGCGCCCGGAGGGCTAGAGTTATAGGAGCGTGGTCAGATAGTATCCTGGATCCGATGAAAACCTCATCAACAAAGGCCAAGATCTGTAGAGATGCCAGTAAGAGGTCAATCCTCAAGAATGTCCTGTGTACATGGGAGTAAAAGAAAAAATCTGTATCGGTGGGATGGAGCACTTGCCATGAGTCCACCACATCTAGGGTCCTGAAGAGGTGGAGGAGGCCGGAAGCGAGTTTGAAGTCTTTGGGGGCAGGAGGGTGCGATTGTCATGATGCCTACCCCCGGGGACCCAGACCAAGTCCAGCAACCCCAGAAGCAGGCATCAAGTTATTCCAAGCAAGCCCAACAACCCCTGCTAGGGGCTATTTGGGTGCAGTCCTGGCGTCTATGGCGCCACGCTCATATTGAGTCAGTCCTGGCGCCATAGGCGCCAGGCTCATAGATTAAAACTTACCTGATGCAGACCATGCTGCAAAACCTACCTGATGCAGACCATGCTGCAAGAGCTCCAAGCCAAAAGAGGCTTGGAAGGGACTACTTTACCTAGGGACTATTTTTTTTACTCGGGTGGGGCTGGGGAGGAATACTTACCTGGGGCTACTTTGGAGGCTATTTAAACCACGCCCGAAGAGCAGCACACGCTTCGCGTTCTTCTGCATCCAGCAGCGTAACGCTCACCGTGCCTGCAAGGCTGCATCCAGTCTTCTGCCACGCCTGCCTCGAGCCTGGAGCTCCTAGAAAAAGGGAGAAAGAAGGAGAAAAGGTTAGAATAAGAAATACCTTTGATCCTTACCTGAATTCCCATCCATCGCGCCTTCGAGCTGGAAGAAAGAAGTTATTTTATGTGCGTCGCCTCGCCTGCTGCAGCTCCGCGCTGAACTCACCGGCCTTCGCAGCATCTCCACATTCCACTGCATCCTTCTGCATGTTCCCGCAGCACTCCGGGACCTAAGGGGAAGACCAGAACAGCAAGGTGAGCCAAGGGAATACACAGAAGACAATATAGTTACCCCCCATAGACTTACCTGATTTTACCACCGGGGGTACTATTCCTCTTCACGGGTCGGCGCAGCTTCCACTGCATCCTCGCCGAACCCTGGCCACTAAGGGGAAACAAAAGGACAGCAAGGTGAAACAAAGGGACAAACAAGGGGAAACCTCCTCACCACAATAGATTTACCTGATTTTACCGCCGGAGGCATTATTCCCCGAGACTTCATACTTTCTCTCAGCGCCTGAATAAGGGAGAAAGCAACAGGTTACATATTGACATTATTTTATCGAACTGTGTTGGATAATACAAATTCTTACCTGAATATTACTGGTTGCCACGAGGAACTCTTCGCTAGGGTCAAGCTGCAACCTGCAAGGAATTGGAAAAGAGTAAAAGTCAGGCATTTGAACTCTTACGAACTACATACTTATGGCGTCTTGCCGGGAATCTCAGAGTCAATTTTGTTCTGGAACTCACCAATTCCTTCGAGCCAGTGAAGCAACTGGGTATCTACGTGCCCCTGCGCTCAATGCAGGATGGAGAGCTCATCTTTCTCCAGCATGGGGTCTGGCATGGATTCACATGCTCATGAATATTCCCCGTCGTCAGGCTGGGAATCCTCGGTAAAGAAAAAACCAGTATCAGTTTCGTTTCTGATCTGTCTTTCGTAGTAATAACCAATCACTGATCTCTGCGTCATACTGACCACAGCCAATGACTGCCCTCTACCTAAGCCTCGCCTCTGGCAGCCATCTTCAGATTTTTACCGCACGTTCATGTGTTGGGATCCTCGTGCTATTGCTCTCGAGCGTTAGTGCTATTTTTTTCACGTTTTTTCTCAAAAACGTCGTTTTTTCGGTCAAAAGAGCCTCAAGCTCCACCGACTCTCCATCCGATCAACGGGGACCCGTGTCGGATTCGTCTGCGCCCCTCAAGGGTGAAGATTTCGTCGAGCTACGCTTTTGGAGGACTCCAGAAGTTTCTCAGGCCCGGTCATGGCCCAGGAGAAGGGAAGCTCGACGCCCGGAAAGCTGTTCAGGGTCTGCCCTGGATGCCAGCTGCAGAACGTCTTCAAGGAGGACGAACACTCTTTTTGTCTTTACTGCCTACATGAGGACAAGACGCACGTGGAGAAGGACTGTGCGTTTTGCGGCAACATGTCGGAGCGGACCATGAAGGACCGCCATCAACGTCTCGCCAACTGGCTGGAAGGGAAGAGCCCGTCCGGCGAGAAGAAGAGGAAGAAATCCGAGCGGTCTTCTAAGACCTTTGAGGACGCCCCGGCGACGGGGGTCCAACATAAGGCCAAGCACTGCGAGTCCGCCGGCACCGGGAGCGCCGAACTGTCGGGCTCTACGGGCGCCAGGCAGGGCGCACCCTCCCCGGCACCATCAACCACGAGCCAACGCTCTGGGTCGGGTAAGAGGAAGGCCGAGCACCCGGCGAAGCTCCTTGAGAGGCCCCGGTCGAGCTCGAAGGCGGAGGGGGAGCGAGGCAGTGTCCCCCCCCCCCCTCAAGGATAAGGCGGTGAGCGCACCTAAGGTGGTGAAGGCCTTAATCCATCCGGCCAAGCCCTCTATCGAAACTGAAGCGGCGGCCCTGGCTCAGCCTGTGGAGGCTACACCAGTGGTGGCGACCTCGGGGCTCAGAGTCTCCCTGCCACCTCGGAGGGAGTCCTCTTTTGTGCCCATCGATAGGACCCCCGTGAAATCCCCCGTGGGGAAGAAAAAGGGGGGGCAGGGCGTCGTAGATTCGGCCTCAACCTCGGAGGAGGAGCTGGTCGAGGTCTTAAGCCACGGCCTCGGCGTGGAAGAAGACCGGCCCGTCGGGATGGATCCCGACGCAGGTGACGACGACATCGTCGAGGGTACCGACGGGGCCCCTGATCGCCCGTCGGATTCCCCTCTGCCAGCGCCGCGAGACAACTCGGCGGCCATTTTGTTGGCTATACAGTCCTTATGCTCAGAGATAAGGACGAGACTACCGTTGCCGACGGAACCTCTCCCGTTGGGGGACCCAGAACCGGGACCTTCTGGTGTTCCCCCTACCAAGAAAAGAAGGATCCACCCTCCGCCTCCTTTTCAGCCGTCGCGCCCCTTCCAGCCCTCCTCCCCGTCCACCCGAGGGGATGATACGGGGACTGACACAGCAGCGACGGGTACGGACGAGGAGGCATACGACGAGGATGTACCGTCGTCGCCTCCCACCAGGGCTTCTCCGCCCGATGAGATTGGATCGTTCCACTCCATGGTCACCAGGGCATCCAAGCTTTTCCAACTCTGCCCTGAGGAGAAGAAGAAGGAAGGTTTCCTTTATCAGCGGCGCGAGGCCAAGAGGAAGACGGTCCTCGCAGTGCCTCTATTGGACGACATTTGGGATGAGGGCCTCACCCTCCTCAAGAACCCTTCCACGACGCCAGCTAGAAGAGACCGGTACGAGAAGTAGTTACGGGTCCCGGACACGGCCCCCCTGTGCCTCCGGGCGCAGCCTACCCCGGACTCCGTCGTCTCCGCGGCGGCCAGGAAAAAAGCGGGGGGGGGGGGTGCGGCCTCCACATCGACCTCCCCACCGGACGGCGAGGGAAAGAAATTGGAAGCTATGGGACGCAGAATCATCTCGTCTGCAGCGACGACGATTAAAGCGGCCAACGCCTTGGCTATCGTGGCCCGCTACGACAGGGAGCTCTGGTACAAACTGGCTCCCCTGCTGGACTTCTTGCCGGACGACAAGAGGGCAGAGGCCCTGGAGATCTTGCAGGAAGGTGAGGTGGCTTCGGACCACACCATTACCGTTGCGACGGACATCGCCGACACTGGGTTCCGCCAGTTGGGCAACGGCGTTTGCCTTAGGCGGCGTGGAAGGCTCAAGGCTACGGACTTCCGTCAAGACGTTCAGACCAGAGTCCTGGTCATGCCCTTTGATGGGAACAACCTGTTTGGGAAAACAGTGGACGATTCCCTTCAGGCCATTAAAGCGGACACCGAGACGGCCCGGGACCTTGGAGTTCTGCAACAACGACGGACGCCCTTTCGGAGCAGCGGAGGCAAGGGCACCTCCAAAGGTTCCGGCGGCGGTTTCTCCACCTACCGTCAAGCGGCTCGCTCGTCGTCTCAGGAGGCCTACAGAGGACGAGGCAAGTCTGGCGGACCCCCGCCGTCGTCGCCAAGGAGGTCAAGGCGGCAAAGCCTCGTCGAAGCAGGATTGAACCGGCCGTGGGGTCGGGCCCCCACCGAAGCACCCCGGTGGGAGGCCGGCTGGCGAGCTTCGTCAGCGTGTGGGAGTCCATCTCCACCGACCGTTGGGTGCTGGACGCCTTGGCCCGGGGCCACGCGCTCGAGTTTCAAAGAAGGTGTCCGCGCGTCCCCCCCCCCGTGGCCAGGAAAGAACTTCACGTCCCTCAACTTCTCCTGGAGGTAAAGGCGATGCTCAGGAAGGGCGCCATCGAACTCGTCCCAAAGAGGCTTCGGGGCTCCGGAGTTTACTCGAGATACTTCCTCGTGAAGAAGAAGACGGGGGGATGGCGCCCCATCCTGGACCTGCGACGTCTGAACAAGTTCATCAAGGCGCAAAAGTTCCGGATGGTCACCCTCCAGCACGTCCTGGGTCAGCTGGAGGAAGGAGACTTCCTGTCGTCGTTGGATTTGGAGGATGCCTACTTCCATATTCCCATCCTAAAGGGGCACCGAAAATTCCTCAGGTTTGTGGTCCAAGGGCGTCATTACCAGGGAGCGAGGTTCAACACAGTGTCACTTCTGGCCTCCCCGTCGGAGGAGAGGACCAGGACCATCCTGGGCAAGGTGCAGCGGATGTTGGTGGCCAACGCGGCCAAGGTGAGGTCCATCAAGTCCCTCCTCGGAATGATGTCTTCCTGCATCTACCTCATTCCCATGTGCAGGCTCCGGATGCGCCCGTTGCAGGAGTTCCTGGACGCGCGCTGGATCCAAACGACGGGCAGCTTCGAGGAAAGGATCACACTCGACGAGAGTTTCCGACGAGCGATCCGGTGGTGGGGCACCCGCGCGCATCTGACGGCGGGCATGGACTTCCAGACCCCAGCCCACCAGGAGACAGTGACCACGGATGCCTCCCTGGAAGGGTGGGGAGCGCACACCGAAAATCTGCACGCAAGAGGCCTTTGGCTCCCGACGGAGAAATCCCTACATATCAACGTCCTGGAGCTCTGTGCAGTGTTTTGGGCCCTCAGGTCCTTCCTTCCGTCCCTCAAGGACAAGGTGGTGAGGATCTTCACCGACAACACCACCACCATGTTTTACATCAGGAAACAGGGCGGAACCAGGTCCCCAGCACTGTCCAAGGAGGCGCAGGACCTGTGGCATTGGGCCGTCGCCCAAAGGATATTTCTGGTGCCGTTTCATCTGGCAGGGATAAAAAACACCATCGCCGACTCACTCAGCAGGGAGCTGCGCTCGTGCCACGAGTGGGAGCTACGGCAGGATCTAGTGGATCGCCTCTTCTGACGGTGGGGCACACCCCAGATCGACCTGTTCGCGACGGCGACGAACTCCAAGTGCCTGAGGTTCGCCAGCAGGTTTCCCCAGGCGAGGAGCATGGGCGATGCTTTCTCGTTCCCCTGGGAGGGCCTGTTCCTCTACGCGTTCCCTCCTTTGCCACTGCTAATCCGGCTCGTCAACCAGCTCAAGAGGTCACGGTGCAGGATGATCCTCATCGCACCTGCGTGGCCGAGGCAGATATGGTTCCCGGACCTTCTGGACTTGTCAGCGTCCCCGCCAATCAAGCTGCCGGTGGACGCAGATCTACTCTCCAGGGAAGGAGGCGCCATCCTCCACCACGACCCGAAATCACTGAACTTGCAGGCCTGGCTCCTGCAGCGCTAGAGTTTGGAGGATACGACATACCGGCCGACTGCAGAGAGGTTCTTGCAAAGGCCAGGGCGTCCTCGACTCTTAAATGCTACGGACACAAATGGAAGAGGTTCTCTGTCTGGTGCCACGTACAGAAGATTAACCCTCTACGGATTACGGCTCCCCAAGTACTGCCGTACCTGCTGACGCTGGCCAAAGCTGGACTGGCACACGCGTCCATCAAGATTCATCTTGCTGCGATCTCCCGATACACCAGAACCACGGGGCGGACGTCCTTGTGGTCTCATCGTCTGGTGAAAGAGTTCATGAAGGGACTGTTCAGATCGTTCCCGCCGGTGAAGGCTCCGGCCCCGGCGTGGGAGCTCAACGTGGTGCTGACCAAGCTCATGGGACCTCCGTTCGAGCCTCTGCACTCGGCTCCGTTGAAATTTCTGTCGTGGAAAACAGCGTTTCTTGTGGCCATCACCTCCGCACGACGAGTGGGGGAGATCCAGGCCCTTTCCTGCAAGGCCCCATACTTGACTTTTCACGACACGAGGGTAGTGCTCAGGACGCACCCCTCCTTCATGCCCAAGGTACCGTCGGACTTCCATCTCAACGAACCCTTGGTGTTGCCTGTGTTCTTCCCGTCGCCTTCGTCGCCGGCTGAGAGGACTTTGCACTCGCTGGATGTGGCTAGAGCGCTGAAGTTCTACGTAGACCGCACGAAGTGTTTTCGGAAGACGTCACAACTCTTTGTGAACTTTGGACCTGTCAATCAGGGGAAGGCTCTCTCGAAGGCTTCCATTTCCAGATGGCTCTCCGGCTGTATCATGTACTGTCACCGGTTGGCAAACCGACCGCTGCCTGGCTGTCCAAGAGCCCATTCCACCAGAGCGATCGCAGCTACCATGGCGTTCCTATCTGGTGTGCCCCTGCTGGACATATGCAGGGCTGCTACGTGGAGGTCGACGCACACCTTCACGAAATTCTACTGCGTCGACCGGGATTCCAGGGAGGAGTCCAGGGTCGTCCAAGCAGTGCTGCGCAACCTGTTCGCCTGAGGTGAGCCTGGTGAGGAGGTAAGATGCTTAATGTTGAGTTTGATGTAATGCTTAATGTTGAGCCTTTGCCACCTCCCGTGGTTGTGCATGTGTGTACTGCTATGTATTCTTCATGAGCATGTGAATCCATGCCAGACCCCATGCTGGAGAAGGAACAAGTTACTTACCTGTAACTGTTCTCCAGCATGGGTCTGGCATGGATTCACATGCGAACCCTCCCGCCTACCCCTCTGCGGCTCTTCACTTGGTCATACTGCCACTTCACATGCTTCCAAATCTGAAGATGGCTGCCAGAGGCGGGGCTTAGGTAGAGGGCAGTCATTGGCTGTAGTCAGTATGACGCAGAGATCAGTGATTGGTTATTACTACGAAAGACAGATCAGAAACGAAACTGATACTGGTTTTTTCTTTACCGAGGATTCCCAGCCTGACGACGGGGAATATTCATGAGCATGTGAATCCATGCTGGAGAACAACAGTTACAGGTAAGTAACTTGTTCCTTCCAAACCATCAGGTGAGACTATAAGAGGGGACATCAAAGGTGATCAGTGGGGAGAACAGCGGGAGTGGGGGGGGGGGGTTAACGCTCAACTCCACGGGTGGTTAATTCCCTTTCTCCATTTGCAGAAGAATATTCCTACGGGCCAAGCAAACGAAGCTAGGTGAGCCAGTCCAATCCGTCATCTCGGCACTACGCGTCACATTGGTGGAGACCGCAGCTGTCCAGTTCAGATCGACGCCCCTGTGGGAGCCAGGTGAGCGTAACAGTGATGTATCTTTTGCCGGGTCAGGAACCCCATTGAAATCCCCTCCAATGACAATTTGGCCCTCCACAAAGGGGAGGAGAGCATTGCCCAGAGTCTCATAAAAGGCAGCTTGTCCCTCGTTGGAGGTTTATACAGCGATGAACGAGTACAATTGTCCAAGCAGCAGGCATTTAAATGCAATGTAGCGACCCTCGGGACACTGTTTAGTCCAGGATTTGTGGATTCTGCCCTCTTTCAAAAAGGTTCGCTGTTCCCCCTTTTTTGGTCCCGCCAGAGGCCAAGAATGGAAGCAGAAAGTGTCTGGCACAAAGCAGCGCAAAGTATACTGGAAGAAGATGAGTCTCTTGCAGAAAGGCCACTGTGGTTTCTCCGTCCTGCAGTCTCTGCAAAATGGATTTTCTTTTGGCGGGGGAATTCAACCCTCTAGTGTTCAGTGAGACAAACATCAATATTCAATAAGGCAGGGTGGAATCCGAAGCCTCCGGGGGACCCGGGAGTGGGGATTAAGGTGGATGCGATCAGCAATCAGTAGAGGGCATCTTGGCTTAATGTCACGTTGTGATTGGGATTTTAACCTCAACCATTAACAGTTCGCGGGCCGATATATCTGGACCGGCATATCGCCTGGCCAACAGGGCCAAACTTGTTCCATCAGCCAACCGGGCTGGGACAGATCGCGAGATCTGAGTTCCACTCCAAGGAGAATTTGATGGCATGTACCTTGGAGTTGGGCATGGGCCGTGGGTAGCCCGTATCATGTTCCTGCAGTTCTGTGTTTCAGTGCTAGCTATTCTACACCAGGGCAGTCTGTGATTTTCGGAGGAGTGGTGGAGGCGAGGCCCTTAAAGCTGGGCCCGAGCCACGCAGGAATTGACGCCTTACCCCAGCTGCTTGGGTTCCACCGCCCCCAAAAGACCGCCAACCCCGCAGCGGATCACCTCATCATCGTGTTCCTTTGTACTTTCGACCAGAAAGCCCGCCTTGGTTTTGGAGGGGAGTCGACCATCCCGCTCCTTGAATCGTCTGGTGCCGTATTCTTTGAGCCCCTGGGTGAGTCAGGGTGTAGGATCGCTTCTGCATCTTCGAGGTGACTGATCCTTTGGAGGGTACCCTTGTAGGAAAATTGAAGTGCTGTTGGAAACAGCCATCGGTACCAGACTTGGTGGTACCAGACTTGGTGGTCCTGGAGGAAAAGTGTCAGTGGTCGGAGGGATCTCCTCTTTTGTGGTGTTAGGAGGGAGAGAGAGAGCTTGGTATATTTGGAGGGGGAGCCCTGGAAAGTTAACTCGTCGCGGGATTGGCCTATTGCTGATATGGCTTCTTTAGTGGTGTAGAAGTGCACCCTTGTTATCACATCAGGGGGTGGGGGAGTCTAAGTCCACCCCCTGTTGAGGGCACAGCCTGTGGGTGCGGTCGAGCATCAGCTGTGGGTTGTCTAGCTGTGTTAGTAATGACTGGAAAAAGTCACCAACATATTCCGCTAGGTCTTTATCTGGAACTGAATATGGAATTCCTTTTATCTGCAGGTTTTTGTGTCAGGCCCTATTTTCAAGATCCTCTTGCTTGAAATCGAGAATTTCACATTTTTCCTGAAGTGTTCGGATTGAGCGTTGGATCTCCACCAGGGCAACAGAGTTTTCTTGAGAGCGATCCTCCACCTCCCCCAGCCTCTGTTCTGCCTCCGTGAGCCTTTGGTCAGTCTGTTCTAATTTTGTGGTGAGCTCCAACATGCACAATCTGAATTCCGCCTAAATGTCCAACATGAAGGCTTGGATATCCTCTTTGGTAGCTAAGGCTCCTCTGTCCTCCAAACCTTTTTGAGGCGTAAGTTTAGGAGGTTCGAGCTTTTCCCCCCTTGTCCGCCGAAAGGAGCATAGTGGCGATGTCAGGGTTTTTGGTGATTTTTGACTGCCTGGACATTACTTCCACTGTTCGTTGTGGGGGGGGGGGGTAGCTTTGTGGTCTCAGGAGCGGAGGGTCTCAAATGAAGGAGAAGATTTAGTAATGTCCACTGATTCAGGTGGTGCGAGGAGGACTGTCCAAAACTTATTCAATGCTGCTTGCAATACCTTCTCATGCGCGGCATATGTTAGTTGAGTAGCGGGTGGGGGGGGGGGTTGCACCTGTTCGGGTCCTGAGTGGGCGGCTGAAACCCCCAGGGGAGCCGCGGGCGAGCTGGGCCCGCTGCAAGCGTAAGGAGTGAATTTCAATGCGAGGAAGCGGGGGCTCCTAGGCCGCACCGGGGTGGATTAGATGGTGACCATTGCTGTTTGTGGTGGCGTGGGGCTTATGATTGGACTTGCCCAATAGGTCGTGTGGGTCCAGCTCCTAGATGCTGGTGCCCCCGCCAGAGGGAGCAGACCAGTTTAAGTTCTGCACAGGCGAGGCTGGCTGTTGTTTTTATCCGGGGGGAAGGAGGAGTTCTTTGATTCTGGGCCGGGGCACCCCATTTAGCGGATGGAGGCTCAAACATGGTCCGGAGCGGTTGGGGAGGGGAAAGGGGGGAGAAGAGCGGCGGATTGAGTAGTCTGGGTCTGTACTCACAATGCGACCCCCGCCGTTCCACGTAGCCTCTGTGGGTACAGGCGTGCTGGCCTTCCTTCGGTGGATTTATTTAGTGGCCTGATAATGGCTGCTCCCCCCATGAGGCACTGGAGGGTTCCGGAAGATTGGTACGCACTGGGTCAGGGATCGGCAGCTGAGGCGGAGCGACTGCCAGGAGTTGGTCCCCCTCCTCTGGGGGGAGGAGGGCACGGGGGGGAGAATGCAGGAATATGCTGCGTTCCTCAGGGGGCCAGGCGGCAGCAGCCCCCACCTCTGTGCCGCCTGCCAAGCTGAGCCCCCAGGGTCTGCCACAGCCCACCGGCAGAGACCGGCAGAGTCCACAGTGTCCTCCGGCACCACATGAGGGCTGGGCACACCCCCTCTCCATGGGCCGGTGCAGCAGGAGCTCCTCTCATCCCGAGGGAGCGGCCGGGCAGCGGCCCCGGAGTGCTCTTCGAGCGACAATTCAGGCGAGCTGAAGGGCGGCCAAGGGGTCAGGGCGCCTTATCTCCGTAGCTCGCAGCTGAGGCCCCCCGCCACCAGACTTCATCCGACGCTTTAGTAACACCTCTCGGGTCCGTCCACCATTTTGTTTTGTCCCGGCGGCGGCCTCACACACTTCCTCGGTCCCGTTCTGGGCTTCAAGTGGGCGATAGCGGCTCATTTTCCTATCATTTGCTGCCTGAGTATTCCGAATGCTGCGACAGGCATTTTCCCTTTATAGGGCTTGCTGAAACATTGCATTTATTAGATAAGGCTGCAGGCTTCCGATGGAGGCCATCAGAAGAGCGACCACATCGCTGGTGCTCCAGGCCACGCCCCCATACCACGCTATTTTAATGTGGTTTTTGTTTGAATACAATTTTCACTGTGCACTTTTCTCATGAGTCGGAGTGCCTGGGATTTTGTAGAATTTTCTACAAGGCAGTGACTTTGTCCTTTTTGGGATCCCCAGTGTTTACATATTTAGGAAACAGCCAGAGGCACCCACAGCAAGCAAGGTGAGCGCCGCAAGAGGTGTTGTGTGTATATATTTCTTAGGCTTGTGGAATCTGCTTAGATCACATGCTGTGCATAGGCCGACATCTAGTGGAAGCTGCAGAGTATTCCATTGTTGTTTTTGAAACTCGAAAAGGGACGTCGACCGGGCATGCCAGTAATACTATCCCTAGTGTGACGTCCACTGTACCCAAGCATCGAGGTCCCTCAGATACTTTTTTTCCGCCATGCTAGTAGGAACGCTTATAGCGACGTTCCTCTTTTGGCTGACAGTTTACTTAATTACTCATAGTTCCTTCTTTCTATCCTTTATATCACTGACTATCGATAAACAGACGCCCGTGAAGGACGATAAAAACGACTTTCGAGAGACATCAGCGACAGATCAGTTTCGGCCTTGGAAGGCGGCTATGGGCTTCGGCCCAAGCAGTAGGGAGAGAGGGGGGAGGTTATTATAGAATGTAAGTGCCCCTTTTCGAGCACTACATACGCCTAGCTGCCGTTTCATTCCGTGATGGACAAGACCCCCTTAAATTTTGCCCCAAATGCAATAGAAAATTTCCCTGGGTCGATAAGCACCTTGTGTGTAACTTGTCTCCCACGAGACCATGTCGAGGGTTCTTGTCGAGCGTGCATGCTTTTCAAGCCCAAGACTTTGAAGGACCAATCTACTAAACGCTGGGCCCACTACGCCAGGCAGCTCGAGGCCATGGAAGTAGAGGGTGCCTTCAGCGACTGCAGCAACGCTGCGGTATCCGAAGGCGACGGGGTAGCTCAGGCTGCCCATGCGCAAACCCCGATCCTGGAAGACAGACCGGCGGCCTTGTTATGGGAACAACACCTGGCGGCAGAAGCGCTATCACTTCATTCACCACTAAGCATACAACCCAAGGCCGAGACTCGACACACGTGTTGAGCGGACGGCAACAAGCGACATCCAGGGAAAAGTCAGTGGAATCCCTGTCCTCTAGGCACTCTCGTTCGAGATCGCCTCATGACAGGCCCCGACCGTCGAAGGACGGTACAGACGTTGCGTGAAAAACTCCCACTGAAGGCTGATCATCCGCGGACGAGGCTCTGGTTCAGCCCGCACCCGAAATTAGAGGTTCTGCCTCATGTTAGGTACTAGGCCCCAAACAGTCGGGGAAACGCACCTCAAAGGACCAAGAAGAAGTCCTCTAAGACACCTCATAGGGAGAAGACCCCTCATGGGAATATAAAAACCCTCATAGGAATAAAAAAACCTCATAGGGAGAATTCTCAGGAGGCTAAGCCCACCCCTCATAAGGAGAGACCTCAACAGGCTTTGCCCAAAGAACCCTTATTACTTCATCCAACAAATGAGGATTTAGGGATTCCTTCCCAACCATTCGTCACCCCTAGTTCGGCACAATGGTCGGCTGAGGATATAGACAGGATCGTGAGGAGGATGTCCTTCATGGCCAACTTCTATGAAAAGGACCCTGCCTATTTTCAAAGTTTCCACTCCACTCCCCCACCACAGCACCCTCTGGGTCGCAGATCCCTGCTCCACCTGCTCAACCCCCTACTAAGAGGTCTCTCCCCGAGAATCCAGTGCAAGGCACAGTCATTGATCTCTATGACCCGGACTCCGACCATGGAGACCTCTCTATTCAAGAGGCAGCTGACCCCTATTACGGGGATGATGAAGCAGACCCTTACTACGGGGATGGTGAAGACTCTGAGGCTGACCCTGAGGCAAATATGTATCCCACAGACTCACCTGTTGATCAGGATCCCCCGGTCATGGACTCACCCATTGACAACCAACCCCTTCTAAATGAAGTAAGGCTGCAGAGCATTTTCAGATAGAAACTCAGGAGGTACAACAAGATGAGGATTTTGTAGAAGAAATCCTCGGGGATAAGAAGGCTGTTACGCAGTTAATCCCTCTCCTCAAGTCCATTCAGCGAAAGATACAGCCATCGCTGGAGACCCCTAATCTTACGCAGGTAGTGAACCGCTGCATAGAGAAACTGTTTAGACCTGCCCCATCTGAACTGCTGTATATCAAAGCAACTGAAGCCCGATTCATTAGTTGTAACTACGACAAGGAAGAGGGCTGGTACTCCTCTAGCTTCCTCTGTGACCCCACCGGACAAGGAAAGCAAGAGACTTTACACGATGGGCAGAAATGTTGTTTCCTCCACTGCATTCCAGACTAGGATTGCTAGCCATTCTACTCTATTGGCCAGTTACAACTGCCACAAGTGGGATAAGGTCTCGGCCTTACTATCATCGGCCCCCAAACCACTTAAGTCTCAGCTTGCCCAGGTGGCCGCAGAAGGCAGAGTAGTGTCAAGCTGCTTGTTAAAAACCAATCTTGACGCCGCGGACAATGCAGGCAGGATAATAGCAGAAGGAACTATTATCAAGCGTTACGCTTGGTTGCGCCAATCAGGGTTTAAACCAGAGACGCAAGCTACTCTTATCAACATGCCCGTTGGGTCCAATGTGCTCTTTGGCAAGGCTGTCGAGGACGCCTTAAAGACGGCCAAAGAAGAATACGAGACTCTCATCATTGGGCCAACTCGCCAATAAACCTACTGGCCAAAGGGGAAACTGGAATTTTCCGCGCTCACAGGGCCAAAATTCTCAAAGGGGTTCCACTTATAGCCAAAACCAAGGTACTGCCTGGGGAAACAATCTGGGTCAGTCCCCCAGAATTACCCAAGAGGAGCGTGCAGATCCCGCGGTAGAGCCAACTCCTCCTGAAGTGGCACTCCACCTTAAAAGCACTGACTATCTGCTCCAGGTGCCCTCCCATGCCTCTCCAGTAGGAGGGCTCATATCCAGCTTCACCCATGCAAGGGGGAGAAATCACCATAGACAGATGGGTACTATCCACTGTAACAGGTGGATACTGCATAGAGCTCCTCGAGCGACCCCACAACCACCCACCACGACAAAAGACCCATTCCAAGGAACATCAGCGCATCCTCCTCAAGGAGATCGTCATGCTTCTTCTAAAGGACGTCATTGAGGTTTTCCCGGCCAACCAGGTAAACAAGGGTATTTATTCAACCTACTTCCTTGTACCAAAGAAAGATCTAACAATGCACCCAGTATTAGATTTGCGCCCTGCAAACAATATGTCAAGCCACAAAAGTTCTGCATGACTACGCTACAAGAGGTAATACCCCTACTAAAAAAGGGGGATTACATGACATCACTGGATATGAAAGATGCCTATTTTCATATTTCAATGTTCCGAGCGCGCAGAAGATTCTTGCGTTTCAAGATAGCGAACCAGCAGTACCACTTGAAAGTGCTGCCCTTCGGAATAGCATCTGCTCCAAGGGTATTCACAAAGGTACTGGCGGTGGTGGCAGCACACCTGCGCAGGGAGGCAATCCCAGTGTACCGTTACTTGGACGACTGACTGATAACAGGGGAGTCTCCCCTAATTTGCAGAAAAAACATTCAAAGAACTATCGACCTTCTTTCAATTGGGTTTCTCCATCAATGAGAAAAAATTAAGCCTAGTGCCAAGCACGCCCATACAGTTCCTAGGAGCTGTCCTAAACTCTCAAGAGGGGTTGGTCCTTCCGTCAGAGTCCAAAACATGTTACTGCAAATGCCACATTATCAGATAAGGGTGCGTCCATCTATGCGTTTGCTAGTCATGATGGCAACTTGCATTTACCTGGTACCTCGCAACCGCCTGAGCATGCGACCCATGCAGGAGTGGTTGGCGAAACAGTGGTCTAAGGCAAGTGGTCAGTGAGACGATCTAGTGGTCGTTTCGCCAACACTAGTACAAAATCTTTGCTGGTGGACAAGAGAAAACCCGTTGAAGGGAAAACCCTTCTACGATCCGGAAGTACAAGCGATTGTCACAACGGACGCATCACTCGCTGGGTGGGGGCTCACTACCTTCATGTTCTCTCATGTTGCTGCACAGAACCACATCAGTCTACTAGAACTTCTGGCAATATTCAAAGCCCTTCAGGCGTTCGAGTCTCACCTAGTAAACCAATCTGTGCAAGTCCTGACAGACAACACTACAGCAATGTTTTACATCAACAAACGGGGGTTGGGGTAGAACACCTCTTAGTGGGGTTTCCCCACAATAGACTTGTTTGCTACAAATGAAAACTAGCAATGCCCAGACTTCGCGTCCAGGTTCTTCCAGCCAGGCTCCAAAGGGAAGACCCTATGGCTAAACTGGTAAGGGAAATGTGCTTACGCTTCCCCCCCTTCCCCCAACACCTCTAATAAAGAAAGTGGTGAACAAGATCCACAAAGAACAGGTGACACTCACCCTAGTTGCTCCTATGTGGGCAAGACAACCCTGGTATCCACATCTGTGAAATCTGGCCATGTGCGATCTCATCAAACTCCTGTGCCTGTAGTATCTACTCGCTCAGCATGGGGGCCTAACGGTGCACCCTCAACCTCACTCAATGAACTTGGCAACATGCCTCCTGAGGTCATAGAGTTTGGACATCTTAATCTGCCACAGAGATGTATGGACATCTTGAAGGAATCAAGAAAACCTAACACTGGGCACTGTTAATTTGACAAGTGGAGGAGATTTGTAATCTGGTGCCAGTCTATACAAATTAACCCCATAGAATGTACCCTTTCACGCATTCTAACCTGCATGCTCCACTTGCTAGATACAGGGTTAGTATTCAACTCCTTAAAGGTCCTCCTGGCAGGTTTGCCATTCTATAATACCTCCCACAATAAGGTCTCATGGTGGAAGGTACCTGCCATCAAAGCATTCATGGAAGGAGTAAAGCGACTCCACCCTCCAATTTCAAACCCACCGCCAGGATGGGATATTAATGTTGTACTTGCTAAGCTCATGGGACCCCCTTTCGAGCCGATACACAAGTCTAGTCTCACACACCTGACTTACAAGACTGCCTTCTTAGTGGCTAGCACTTCCATAAGAAGAGTTAGTGAAATACAGGCATTGTCAGTGCAGGACCCTTTCTTTGTTGTACACAAGGACAAACTGGTGTTACGTACTCACCCTAGGTTTTCCCCTAAATTCATCTCGAAATTTCACGTAAACCAGTCTATTGAGCTACAGGCTTTCTTTCAGGAATCCACCAGCTCAGCTGAGGTAAAAGACCAGACCGCTAAGAAAGACAGATCAACTGTTTGTCTCCATAGCGTCGGTCAGAGAAGGTGACCGCATTTCAAAGAATGCCATCTCTAGATGGATAGTCTGGTGTATACAATTGTGCTATTCCCTATCAAAAAGACACTGCCTTTTACACCCAGAGCTCACTCCACAAGGAGCACCGGAGCCACTCTGGCTTTCATTGCAAATGTCCCTCTAGACAGCATTTGCAAATCCGCTACGTGGAGTTCAATGCACACTTTCACTCAGCACTGCTGCATTGTCACTCATTCCAAGACAGATACACAGGTGGGACAAGCAGTTCTAAGACATCTGTTCGACCATGAACCTTCTCACATCCCACCACCTTCTTCTAACACTGCTCACTAATCTATGCACAGCATGAGATCTAAGCAGATTCTACAAGCCTCAGAAGGGATACATTACTCACCATAATCGTATTTCTGATGCTTGTATCTGCTTAGATTCACATGCAACCCACCCTTCCTCCCCTCGGAGAGAACGCGCATGGATGCTTACAAGCTTGTCTGATACGTATCTGCTTGGATACAACTGTACTCACGCTACACCATGTCAGAAAAATAACAATCTGAGGGACCTCAACGTGTGAGGGTTCATAGGTACAGTGGACGTCACACTAGGGATAGTATTACTGGCACGCCCTGTTGACAACCCTTTTTGAGTTTGGTAAACAACAACTGTAATACTCTGCAGCTTCCACTAGATGTCGGCCAATGCACAGCATGTGAATCGAAGCAGATACAAGCATCAGAAATACGATTACGGTAAGTAATGTATTATATATATATATATATATATATATATATATATATATATATATTTCTGAGGCTTGTGGAATCTGATTAGATCACATGCTGTGCATAGGCCGACATCTAGTGCAAGCTGCAGAGTATTACAGTTTGTTTTTCTAAACTCGAAAATGGGCGTCGACCTAGGGCGTGCCACTAATACTATCCCTATTGTGACGGGCTGGGGCCTCGGAAGGCCTCTGGCCTCGGTCCTTAAAGTAGGGAGAGTGGGGGGGTGGACATACTCGCACTCGTTTATTTCCTACATACACTCGCCCGCTGACATATATTAACATATGGAGAGTACTCCTTTTAAATTCTGCCCCAAGTGCAACCGTAAGTTCCCTTGGTTGGATAAGCATAACACCTGTAATCTCTGTTTGCCTAGGGACCACCCCGAAGCCAATTGGAGAGCATGAAAGCTCTTTAAAGCTAAAACACTTAAGGGCCGCTCCACCAAACGTTGGGCCCATTATGCCAGGCAACTCGAGGCCATGGACGCTGTAGGTTCCTTCAGTGATGGCAGCAACCCCGCCGTTTTGGATGCCGAGGGCACTGGAGTGTCGATAGACACCCAAGCGTGTGCTCCCGACCTCGGAGGACTGTCCGGCGGGGCAGTTATGGGGACCACACCCGGCGGCATGAGCGCTACCCATACACCTACATCTAAACACACTAACCCCTCCCGAGACTCAACACGCGTGTTGAGCGATCGGCAGAAAAAGGCACAAAGAGAGCGGTCCGCAGAATTGGTACCCTATGGGCGTTCTATGTCTCGATCACCTCACGACATACAGCAAACGTCTCCGATTGCTAAGGGTGCCACGCTTCCTAAAGTCACAGAGGTTTGGTCGTCAGAAGACGAAACCGACCTCCACCCCCAAGCAGCACGTTCAAAGTCGGCTCCAGCAGTTCTTTCTACGTCTGCCTCAGAGTCTTGATGTCCCCCCTCTAAATCTTTAGACCCTATGGAACCCACCTCTGAATCTCGACGCCAGGCGTCGAAAGATTCAGGGAAGTCCACTGAGTCAGGGAAACATTCCTCCACACATGGAAAAGGGGACAAACGGGACAAACAGAAAAAAAAGTCTGAACACCAGGTTCAGAAGGACAAACATAGATCTTCTGAAAAGGCCAAGACCCCTGACCCTGTCACTAGGCCTAAGGTTGTCCCTCCCACTCCAGAGGATATGGGAATGGAAGATGAACCTCATCAAGAGGTGATCGTTCCCAGTTCTAAGGAATGAAGTGCTGAAGACATTGACGGGGTGATGAGGCAAATGTCTTTTATGACAAATTTTTATGAGAAAAATCCTTATTACTTTCTGAGCTATCCGAATACCTCTGCTACCTCTACTCCTTCCGGACCCAATGACCCTCAGCCTCCTAGTAAGAGACCTCGCACTGAGACTCCAGTTCAGGACCTGATTTCGGACCCACTCACTATTCAACCGGAGGAGGAGGAGGAGGAGGAGGAGGAGGAACAACCACCGTCACCTGTGGATAATCAGCCATTACTAAATGAGCACTTTCAGATCAAGAAGAGAGGGACTTTACAGAGGAAATGATGGGGGTTAGGAAATCCGTTGCCCAAGCCATACCAATTCTGAAATCCATTCAACGCAGAATTGATCCATCCCTCCTCACCCCTAACCTTACCGGGGCAGTCAACCCAAGAATAGAAAAATTATTCAGGGCCGCCCCTCTGACCCACTTTTAATAAGGGGTCAGCTTAAACCCGACTCTTTGGTGGTCACAACTACCCGAAAGAGGGCGGGTACACCTCTAGCATCCTCCGAAGCTCCCCCAGACAAGGAGAGCAAAAGGATATATGGGCTAGGAAGGAAAGTGGCTTCAACCCCTGCTTACCAGGCAAGAATTGCTAATACCACCACTCTGCTGACAAGCTACAATTGTCACCAGTGGAAGCAGGTAGCTTCCCTCATTGCCTCCGCACCTGAACCTCTAAAGGGCCATTTGGCCCAGATTGCATCAGAAGGGAGATCGGTGTCCGGATGCATTCTCAAGGCGACTTTTGACGCGGCAGGCAATGCAGGCCGTCTCATCGCAGAGAGCACAGTCATCAAGAGACATGCTTGGCTAAGGCAGTTAGGGTTCAAACCCGAGACACAAACCACTCTAATCGACATGCCGGTGGAACCAAATGTCTTCTTTGGGAAAGCGATGGAAGAGGCACTCAAAACGGCAAAAGATGAATATGAGATCCTTAAGTCCCTTGGTCAGCTAACCAATAAACCCACGAACCAATGAGGGAATAATAATTTTCGTCGCTCCCGCGGCCAAAATTCCCAGAGAGGGTCCAATTACTCCCAAGGGCAAGGTACATAGTGGGGAAACAACCAACACGGTACCCAGAATTTCACCAGAGGTGAAAAAGGGGCCATGGTAGAGGGAGAGTAGGTACGCCTACCAACAAACAGTGATGCTCCGCTCAGGGTCCCTTCCCATGCATCCCCAATAGGGGGGTGCATTTCCAGATTCACCCACTCATGGGAGGGGATCACATCGGACAGATGGGTGCTGTCCACAGTGTACGCGGGATACTGCATCGAACTGTTGGAGCGCCCCTGCGACCATCCTCCAAGACAGAAAATACACTCCTTGGAGCACCAAAGAATACTCCTCGAGCAGATCGTAATTCCTCTTGCAAAGGACGCGATAGAACTCGTCCCAGGCAACCAGGTAAACAAGGGTATTTACTCAATTTACTTCATTGTGCCAAAAAAAGATCTAACAATGCGCCCAGTATTAGACTTACACCCTGACAACAATTATGTCAAGCCTCAAAAATTGTGCATGACTACCCTCCAAGAAGTAACCCCCCTACTAAAAAAAGGGAGATTACATGGCAACATTGGACATGAAAGATGCCTATTTTCATATTCCCATGTTCCCAGCGCATAGAAGATTCTTGCGCTTCAAGTTGGACAGTCAGCACTACCAGTTCAAGGTGCTGCCCTTCAGTATAGCCTCGGCTCCAGGGGTATTCACCAAGGTACTGGCGGTGGTGACGGCGCACCTACGCAGGGAGGCAATCCCAGTGTACCCTTACCTGGACGACTGGCTCATCATGGGGGAGACGCCAGTAATTTGCAGATCCAACATCCAAAGACAAATCGGCCTCCTCTTCGAATTGTGCTTCTCAATCAACGAGAAAAAATCAAGCCTGGTGCCAAGCACCTCCAAACAGTTCTTAGGAGCTGTCCTAATCTCTCAAGAGAGGTTGGCCTTTCCATCAGAGGAAAGAATTCGGAATCTATTACTGCAAATTCCTCAATATCAGTCCAGTCGTCAGATAAGGGTTCGCAAAGCGATGTTTGCTAGACATGACGGCATCATGTATTTACCTGGTTCCCCATGCGCGCCTGCGACCCATGCAGGAATGGTTGGCGAAACGGTGGTCTCAGATAAGCGGTCAGTGGGACGATCTAGTTGTCGTTTCGCCAACACTAGTACAGAGTCTTCGCTGGTGGACAAGGGACAATCTTTAAAAGGGGAAACCGTTTTACGATCCAGAAATACAGGCTGTAGTCACTACAGACACGTCCCTCTCAGGATGGGGAGGATACCTCCTTCACCACACAGCGCAGGGCCTGTGGTCTCACACAGGGGCCAAGAATCACATCAACCTGCTAGAGTTTCTGGCAGTGTTCACAGCGCTTCGAGCGTTCGAACGCCACCTATCGAACCTGTCAGTTCAGATCCTAACGGACAGCACGACAGCAATGTTTTACATAAACAACAGGGGGGCACTCATTCGCCAAATCTGTCCAAGCTTGCCCAGAAAATTTGGATTTGGGCACTCAGACAGAACATTTACCTGTCATCTCAACATGTTGCAGGGGATCTCAATTCACTAGCAGACGCTTTGAGCAGAGACCCCCCCGCCCCCTCCCGGAAGAACACGAATGGTGTCTTCACCAAGAAGTCGTAGGAGACCTCTTCTCACAGTGGGGTTTCCCCACTATAGACCTATTTGCCACAATCGAAAACGGACAATGCCCAGGATTCGCATCCAGGTTCCCCCAGCCAGGCTCCATGGGGAACGCTTTATGGATGAACTGGTTGGGAATGTTTGCCTAAGCTTTTCCACCAACCCCTCTGATGAGGAAAGTGGTCAACAAGATGCACAGGGAATCGATGACGCTCATCCTAGTTGCTCCCATGTGGGCGAGACGACCATGATTCCCACACCTACGCAAACTGGCAGTGTGCGAACCCATCAGACTCCTGTGCTGGCACAACCTACTATCCCAGCACGTAGGACAAACCGGGCATCCGCAACCCAGATCGATGATCTTGGCAGCACGGCTCCTGAAGTCAGACTTAGGCCTTTTCAATCTACCACAGAGATGCATGGACATCCTAAAAGAATCAAGGAAACCAAACACAATACACTGTTACTTTGATAAATGTTATCTTGTGCCAGAATAAACAAATCAACCCGGTTGATTGCACTCCTTCCAATATTGTCACCTAAATGCTCCACCTGCTGGACGCAGGGTTGGTATTTAATTCACTCAAGGTACACCTGGCGGCGCTGTCAGCCTACACCACCTCTCATAACAAGGCATTGTGGTGGAAAGTACCAGTGGTTAAGGCCTTTATGGAAGGTGTAAAGAGACTCCACCCTCCAATTTCGCACCCACCATCCGGATGGGACCTTAATGTGGTGCTTGCTAAACTCATGCCCCCCCTTTGAACCCATGCATAAAGCTAGTCTTAAACACCTGACCTATAAAACTGCTTTCTTAATAGCCATTACATCCATAAGAAGGGTCAGTGAAATTCAGGCTCTGTCAGTGCAGGATCCTTTCTTTACTGTTCATAAGGATAAACTGGTTCTACAAACTCACCCTAGGTTCTCACCTAAGTTCATTTCAAAATTCCATGTTAACCAGTCCATTGAGCTACCGGCCTTCTTCCAAGAACCCAAAAGGTCTGCTGAGGTGAAACTACACACACTAGATGTGCGAAGAGCGGTCCTCTACTACGTAGACGAGACCAGACCTCTAAGAAAGGCAGATCAACTGTTTGTCCCCGTAGCTACAGGCAGAGAAGGAGATCGCGTCTCTAAATGTGCCATCTCCAAATGGATAGTCATATGTATCCAGCTGTGTTACTCCCTTTCAGATGAAACTCTGCCTTTTTACGCCAAGGGTCCACTCTACAAGAGGCACTGGGGCCACTCTGGCTTTCATTGCAAATGTACCCCTTGACACCATTTGCAAAGCAGCTACATGGAGCTCTATTCACACCTTTACTCAGCACTACTGCATTGACACTCATTCCAAGACAGATACTCAAGTGGGACAAGAGGTTCTAAGACATTTATTTGCTCATGACCCTTCTCACATCCCACCTCCTTCTTCTAACACTGCTTGCTAATCTATGCACAGCATGCGATCTAAGCAGATTCCACAAGCCTCAAAAGGGATGCAGTACTCGCCACAATCGTATTTCTAATGCTTGTATCTGCTTAGATTCACATGCGCCCACCCTTCCTCCCCTCTGAGAGAGAGCGCATGGATGCTTGTAGTCTTATCTTTATATCTGCTTGGGTACTCTGTACTCTCGCTACTTCTCATGCTACCTCATGTCAGAAAAAATACAATCTGAGGGTCCTACACGCGTGAGGGATCATGGTACAGTGGACGTCACACTAGGGATAGTATTACTGGCACGCCCTAGGTCGACGCCCATTTACGAGTTTTGAAAAACAAATTGTAATACTCTGCAGCTTCCACTAGATGTCGGCCTATGCACAGCATGTGAATCTAAGCAGATACAAGCATCAGAAATACGATTACCGTGAGTAATGTATCATATATAAATATATGTATATATATGTATTATATATATTACAAGCCCCGCGGTAGCAGCCGTGGTTAAGTTGCTAAACTCATAGGAAGAGCACTTTTTCGTCAGCTTATAACTTTGCTCCCATGGACAAATTTGCACCAAACGTTGCAAAAAAAGTATATGGACGACTTTTAATTTTTTTCTCCAAGTTTGCTGAGGTGTAGGGGGGGCAAAGTTATAGGTGGGTTCCCACGTTACCCCCACATAGAGTGAATGGGGAAAAACTTTGCATACGGCTACAGGCCGAACGGCTGGACGGATTATCAGCTAATTTGCAGGCAGGAGCCGGGGCTTCGGTCAGAAAGCGTGCTTTTGTGTGTTCGGTGAAAATCTGACCAGTACTTTTTTTGGGAAATTACTGAAATGTACATCCCAAAAAAATAGCAATATATTCCCTGTTCGCTCCGCGGACCGCAATGTCATTGGCCTGCGTTACGCCGTGATGTCGGTGAACGATGGACGCGGCCGGTGGTTGGCTGGAGGGAAGCGTGCTGTGCATCAAAGTTTTTGGGAAATGCCGTCATGGTGTATCGGAGGACAGTGCGCCAGCAGAAGAGTATGGAAATTGGACCGTACAGAATGGGTGGGGGAGTGAAAAGTGGGTTATGTGAAATGTGTGTAGGTGGTAGAAGACGCAGGAATGCCTGTACTGTTGGTGCGTACTGCGTGAACTGGCGGGTACCTACGCAGGCGCGTACTTTGTGTGGTGATTGGAGGCAGTTGGCCCAACGGCCCCATACATTGTGCTGCCACTTGTTTGCGGCCACTTATATCTGAGGCGGTTGGAATGCGATAGTTGGCCACATGGTGGTATGCGTGAGTTGAGGAACTTGCGTTGGGTTAGTGGAAGGATTACAATATTGGCTGCATGGACTAAGTATGTAGACCGTAGGGCATGGAGTCAAGAGCGTAGGCCTTTACCATACGTAACTCAGTAACACAGCAAGTGTGGGTGTACATCTGGTGCAGGGTGGTGTTTGCATAGTGCGGTGGGTTGAAATTCGTTGCAGTAGGCTAGTGGTGCAAACCGAATGTGGGTACTTTGGCGGTGGCAATAAAGTTTAGGAATGGAAATGGGGATGGCCATAGTATGTGACTGAAAGTGCACAGGGGGTATAGGAAAGAGTTTTTTCTTTCTACATTATGGTAGGTGGTGCAAATTGTTGCGCTATAGGTCCATGGCGGTGCGCAGGTTGGGTAGTAGTGCGGGTGGTGCTGCTCTGTATGTGGATAGGCGAAGTTGGTGAAATGGGTGATGATATTACATAGCAGTGACAGTCTTGAAGGCCTAGACTGTTGGATGCATGGCTGAAGGCCGTAGGCCATGCACTGAAGAGTCTAGGACACACACACAGGTAAGGCATTTTAGATTCAGCAGCAGGCAGAGGGTTGTGACCTGTAAAGAATGGATGTGGGGCACATTTCAGACGCAATAGAGCTGGACAAGTGAGCTGCCATGACTGCTTGTGTGGTTTTGCTGGTGAGGACACTGTTACAGCATGGTAAAGTTTTTGATTTGTACTTGGAGATGGTGTTGTGAAAAGTGATGCAGTGTGTCCACTGGGTGCTGGGTTTGCATACTGTCACTATGGAGTTGCGGTGCCTGTGTTGAAGGTGTAGCCTATTGGGTGTATGGCCGAAGGTGGTAGGTTGTAGGCCATGGATTGAAGAGCCTAGGACTTGGGGACACCCACGCCAGTAATGCAATGTTGACTGTGCATCTGGTAGACAGTGATGACCTGCAAAGAATGGTTGTGCAGTATGTTGCAGATGACATATTATTATTTTTTATTTGTGTATAATCTAAAAATAGATTTTTACAAAAGAAGCAGAAGACAAGATAAACCATTCATTCATTCATTTAAATTAAGGATCATACATCTGTTTATTTGATAGGCTGCGACTTGCGCAGGCATTAAAGGAAACAACTCTTTACTATATGTTGCATGATGTTAACCGTAGCCAATAGTCCTAATGTTCTATCAGTTTTTGCCAGCAAAGGTCTTCGTCCATAAGAGAAAAATTCGATAAGGTGCTGCACCAATATTTAAAGCAAATGCTTTGGGTCGCTGGATATACCAGGAGCAGATGGCAAATTGTTTCTTTGATCGAGGAGGGGTTACAAAAGCGACAAAAGTTTGTAGCTGCTAGACTTCTAATTGCCAGTATTTCTTTTTTTACCAGCAAGTTCAACCCAATTCTCATAAAGGTGTTACGAGCCAGTCTGTTTGGGAATAATTTAATATAATTCTGCAGAGTATCCAATTTTTTGAAGGTCTGAGGCAGGTTTTAGGTAAGTTTGTTTTTGTTAGCAGACTCTAGTGTTAATATCCAGTCCAATTCTTTTATCTTTTTTTACTTTTACTGGGTTGTTTATAGGTGATTCTTCAGAGCTCTCTGCATCCGCTAGGAGGGCCATATTCTCTGCCTTCCATCTAGTCAGCATGACACAGGTAGAGCATGACATTTCTTGATTTATCAATTTATAAACATAGGTGGTCCCCGGTAGTCTACATTACCTGTATAGCATAAGACGGCGACAATCTACTGAGGTCTTTAGCGATGTAAGGCTAAGTTCGCGAATAATCGATGGTCGTGGAGTTGATTTGGGAAGACCCAGCACCGTTCTCCAGAATTTCACTTCCAACTTTGGCTAGAGATCGGAAGGTAGATTAGGCATAGCGTCTACGCCATAAGTTAGAACCGGTATCACCTTCTTTTTGTAAAAGCCACAAACCGGAATTGTCGAGAAACGGCCATACTTGATGTCAATTGCTTTCCCCTGAGCAGTATGTTTTTTTGTTTTATCGTGGAGGACACTTTGTATGGCTTTTTCTTTCCCAGAGCTGTCCAGGGTTACCCCTAGGTATCTGAAGTCGCTTACTCTTTCGACTGTAGTTGTACCCAAACAAAGGATCGTCTTTTCCTTTTTCGTGGTTGTTTTTTTTGATTATCATCATTTTGGTTTTTCCTTCGTTAATATCCAAGTTGTTCTCAGCCATATATCGCTGTAGGTTGTTCAGTTGATGCTGCAGGCCTATTGGTGTAAGGTCTATGAGAATTAGGTCGTCAGCGTAGAGTAAGGGACTAATCCTCTCTCTACCAATTTTTGGAGGACAGGAACGTATTGTCTTTTCGGATTCTTCAAAATCACCTAAATAGGTCCAAAATAAGACTGGGGCCTGTGGGCAGCCCTGTTTCAAACCTCTGGCTGTGGTGATCTCCGCCAAAAGGGCCCCTTAATGGTTTATGCAGACACGCATCATGGTGTTGGAGTATAAAGCTCTTATTGGCTCCAGAATGTTGTTTGGGCACTTCAGAGTGACAGTTTCCACCAGAGTCTTGTTCTATGAACTTGGTCGAAGGCCTGAGAGAGATCCACAAAGACTACAAATATTCTGGGTCGTCCTTCTAAAACCTTACTTTTTAGAGTGCTCAGAGTGAGGATGTTCGCATTCGTGCCCATATTCTTTTTGAACCTTGTTTGGAGATGGTCTTGGCAGGCGGCGTAAGATGCCCAAGATGTGAAATGGCAGAGAAGTAGGGATGCACATACTTTGCCTATTGGGTCTAAAAGGGCGATCGGGCGATAGTTAGCTGGATCATCCTTGTTGCCCTTTTTGTAGATGGGAACTATATTTGCCGTGTTCCAAGAAGGCGGGATCGTTCTAGAATCCGCATAACGACCAAAAATCTTGCTTAACAAACCGGCCCTGGCTTCCGGGTGGGTTTTCAGATCAAGATTGGATATACCGTCAGGTCCCGGGGCCCGGGAGGCTTTTAGTTTTTTTATTAAGTCGAAAATATCAGCTTTGTTGTTCAGCCGTATCCAGGGCGAATCTAGTCTCCTGTTTCCTTGTCTCTCAGTATTGGGTGGTAAGAAAAGGTTTGTAAAGTAAGTCTCCCATGTCCGTTCACCTATTCCATTCTGTAAAGAAGGTAAAGAGCCTGTTGATGTTGAACGGAGTAGAGACCAAAAATCTTTGGCATGGTTGCCATTTATGTCTTTGAGGATGCTTTCGGCGTCGCATTGGTATAATACACTTTGGTGTGCTCGCAGCCATGCTTTGTAGGTTCTCATTGCCTCTATGGAGGCGATTGAGGCGGAGGTTGGATCTGATTTTTTGCCGTGTCTCAGGGACCTCCTTAACTCACACTTTTTATCTACCGCCAACTTGTCAAAGACGCGTTTTGTTTGTACATCTAGTTGTTTCGGCCTCCGCGACTGGACTTTATAGGGTGTCAATAAAGGGGTATAATCAACCCGGGTTTTACCTTCATTGTTTGCCAAGTCATTATAATCAGCTGTCAGAGTTCTTACAGCACCCTCTGATAGTTTTAGCCTTGTTCCTTGGTTGTTTGGCTCTATGAGGGAGGACATTTTCAAGTAAGAAGCACTTTGTGAAGACCAAGTGGTTTAAAGAAGATTGTGATCACTGGCCGACGTCCTCACCACTTCAAAGGTTAGGATTAAAGAAAAGATTGTGACACACAAATGTGATCAATCGTGGAGCAAGAGCCTTCTCGTTCCCAGGAGGGGATTCAGCTTTCGTCGGGGAAAACAGAATCGAGGTGGAGGAAACCTCTTGATTTCATGAGTTTCATCCATTGTGAGGCCCGTATTTTGGAAGCCGTTTTCTTGGCATTAATTTTACTTCCATTTCCTCCTTTTTTTTGTTTGTGAGCATTCAAGTCACCACGTATAATAATGTGGTCCACCTGATGAGTGACCAGAGCTTCGTCAATTTCCTGCTCCATCATTGCAAGGAATTTCTTGGGTTCAATTGCAGCAGGATTCCAGTAGACGTTGATAATTATGATAGCCTTGATTGTGCTCTTTTTTTATTCTTCAACGTTTGTTGTAAACCAATTTAATTTTACTGATTGCATCAGTTGGTTTTCCTTAAGTTTTTGTATAAGAGTGATGCCACTTCCGTTTCGGATTGCCGTTAAGAGCCCAGAGGTAGGTCGACCAGCAATGCCTTTTTTCGCCAGTACAGCACTGATTTCATAGCCATCCAGAGTCAGGCTTTGCAAGAGCCATGTCTCTTGCAGGCATATGATGTCATAGTCCCCCAATTGAGTGTCTCCTGGCATAGTTAAGTGCTGGAACCCTAGAGTGTTCCATGAGCACATCCTGATCGTTTGTCGGTTCGAGTCAGGTCGAGTGGCCGTCTCAGGGGTGTGCTCTTGGGTCATGGGTGGCTATCTTTGTCGTTGGAGGGTCAAGGCTTTTAGAAGCCATGACCACATGGTTTGAAATGTTCGTCGACTTTTGGTGCTTGTCGTTGTAGGTTGAGAATCATTCTGAACTTGCCTTATCAGTCTCAGAATGGTCTTCTTGGTTGTTTCTTAGATTCAATTACTTGTAGTTGGAGTTTCTCCTGCGGCGTCTGTCTTGATGGAGTTAGGTTTAGATTTGTCTTGAATGGTACAAGGCGTCGTGGAAGCCCCAACGTCTGATGTAGCTCCTGCTCCAAATAGTTTTCGGCAGTCTTTGGAACTAGTAATGGGCCTGTCAGGCGAAAGTTCAATGTAATTTGATGGTCTTGGATAACCTAGTGAAGAAGGTTTTTGTCTAACCCGTTGTTGTAGTTTCTGGGCACTTTTCCGATCATTTAGTGAAGACTCTCTTATCTTCCTGGTCGACTCGGGTCATAACCCAATCTAAGTAAGGGTTCTGTCGCAGGTCTAAGGAGATGTTCACTGTTGAGGAAGCGATGTATAAGTGAGAGACCGCCTTCTGGTGGTGGTGACTTGGGTCAACAATTTTCAAGTCAGATGACCTTATCGAGCGAAGCGATGGAATGTATTGGAATAGTTTGATAACCGCTCTTCTATTCAGAGTGACTTTGTCTCGGTTACCAGGTATCTGTTCCAATTTCAATATCCATTTAATTTGCTTGTCTTTAGGCAGTTTTATACAATGAGCTTCTGTTCTTGACCAATGAGTGCCTTTGAGGGTCTTATCTTGTGTTACTTGCTGTTTGCATCCGTTTGTCTCAGATCGTGGTTAAGCTTGCTTTACCAAGGACTCTTTAGGTTCGGACTCTGAGAGTTGTAATCTTTTGCGTTGTGGCTTTTTTTCTTTCAAGAGGCTTTTTATTTTGCTTCCGTATTGTGAGGCGACACCTTTCCTCAAGAGTGAGGAAAGGCGATACAGCTGAGGTAGGTCTTTCCATTCTTGACTTAGGATGAGGAGCCTTTTTTTTTATTCTGGAACAACACTAGGGTCCGAGGTAGGAGAGAGCGTAGTCTCAGTTGAGTACAGGGTGATGTTAATCGACTCTGCATCTCTTAGGAAGTCTTCAGTTGAAATCGGTGAAGCACTAGAGTAGATGGTCCCCTTTTTTAGAGTCGATTGTCTTTCTTTGTTGATTATATTTTGTCTAGGCTGCGCCATTGGAAATTTCAAAAGAGGCGCTAGAGTCATCGTTTTGCATTTTGTTGCCTCTTGATGATGAAAGATCGGTTCTAAGAGGGACTTGTCGCACGATGTTAAGTTTGCAGTCGTCTTGTGATTGACAGATTGTTTACTTAGAACGGGTGAACTTGCTGTTGCCATCAAGTCTATGAAGGGCAAGGTTTGTGAACCTTCTGACTTGTAGATTTTATCAGCGATTAACTGCCTGTTGGAAGCTGACAGTAGTTCTTGTTGGTTTGAAGCTGAGACAGAAGGATGATCTAGGGATGGATGCACTGATTTAGTTTTTGAGTCCACGACCATAATATAGCCTTCTAGGAAAATTAGTATACTTAGCCTCATTGCTTGAATTGATGTGTGATCCTTTAAACTGTCACTCATTGACTTGTATAATTTGGTGAAAGGAGTTAGGCAAATTGTTATTGCTGACATCAGTGTGCACATATTCGGTTTATTAGATGGAGTTTCTCTGCTGGAGCCGGTATCCAGGAGCTTAGACCTAGCCCTTGTTGGTGAAAGTAGACTCGAGGTTGATAAAGCTTTCCCTTGTTGATGGAATGTACTTGGTAGGTCCACTACAGATCTTCGAGGTGAATTGTAATGACTAGAATTTGAGCGCCTGGGATCTGCTGGTTTCTCAGAAGAGATTTTGCGACTAGGGATGTTGTTCCTAGGAAGATTTTCGGTTGTGGGAGATTGAATTTCAGACTGGAGTCATTCTGGACTGTTAATGACTTTGTCGCTCTCTTTGGCAATATCTAAGAGAGGGTCCTGTTCATTAATTGGATTATGAGCATCTTCTGCAAGATTTTGTTTTGGAGCCTGGTTCTCTCCATATGGTTTGTTTTCCTGCAGGTCTAGGATCTGAAACCAGCGCCTTTGGAGACCCAGTTCCAGTCCGTTTGGTTATTTTCGCCATACGAGGGATTCATTTGGAGTTCGTCAACCTAAGAGCCTGTGGTGTTGCTTAGGTGATCTTCTCTTTCTGGACATCCAGAATAGCTTTGCTCGTTAGAACCTGAGTTGTTCGATGAAGGTGTTGAGGGGTGCGAAGGAAGATAACTCGGGTCAATTTCTTTTTCTAGAGACAATGGTCTAATTGGTTGAGATCCTGAAGCGGGCAATTCTCTGCTGAACTCCCACCTTGTCTTATTGGTGGGCAAGAGCATAGTGTCTAGATGGTGGTAACTTGCAGATTGCTGTGGTGATTTTATGCTGTTTGTGGGGTGGCATGTTCACTTTCACTGCCTAAAGCATTTCAGCATCTTGGAGTTCTTCACATCTGGCCTGAATCGCCCTTGAGTGTTTGCTGAAAAAATCTGACAGAAGTTTGAATGGAGGCTGAGGGGTTTTGGCACTTTTCCTAGTTGTGTTAGCGCCAGGCCAGCGGCTTACTTTATTGTTAGCAGGCTTTTGAATTTGCCCTCGCTGCAAGGGAGCTTTTGCAGTTTTTTTTAATAATCAGATGCATTTGATCAGCAGGCTCTAAAGGATCTCTCGTATGTCTCTCGAATGAAATCCAGGGTAGTGATCTTCTCTCTTCTGGCCAATTCTAAATCCATAACCTCACTAGGGGAGGGCTCTTTGAAGTGTCATGGATCTGGGCCTTGATTGACATAGACCCTGTGGGCGGAGCCATCGGCAGCAGGGGCTCCGGGTGTTGTGGGGCCGCCAAAGCAATGTCTCT
Organism: Ambystoma mexicanum; assembly: GCF_040938575.1. Classification (NCBI taxonomy): domain Eukaryota; kingdom Metazoa; phylum Chordata; class Amphibia; order Caudata; family Ambystomatidae; genus Ambystoma; species Ambystoma mexicanum. Next base: position 654,374,711 of record NC_090928.1, on the reverse strand, counting down.
CGGTATCGGCCAGGGGCTTGTCACTGGGAGCCTGCAGGAGGCTGGGCTCCCCGCCAGCATTTTCCGCTCACCCCAGAGGAAAGACGCCTCGCCACAGCCCACCGCTGCGTCATGCGAAGGATTGCCACACTGCGAGGAGGCTCCACCCCCGCCTGAACCCACCGGCGTCGAGGTCAGCCAAGCAGCCGCACCCGACGCTAGCCACCCTCTGGGAGAATGGCGGTAAGTTTTGCTCGGTGAGGGTTTCAAGAAACTGGGCTGAGGCAGGGGCGGGCAGAGTCAATGGAAGAACAGACTCGCTGCGAGGGGAAAGAAAAACTGGCTTTTGAGTAGCGGGCACTTAGTTTTCATCGAGTGTGTCACAGATGTCATTTGACGGGTCTGCGTCGTTTAAAGTGTCAATAGGTGACGCTGTGGTAGCAGATTTAGCATTTTGAGGGCTCATAGAGGCCAACAGACAATCATAGGAATTGTAGCTGATTTGTTAGGATTTACCAGTACTTGCTGTGAGTCTTCAGCAGATTCCACTCAAAGTCGAGAGCTCCTCAAACGTCGCTGCACTTCATTTTCAGACGGCGGGGCGTAGGCATGGGTAGACAGAGGGGCCTTTGCAGTCTTGCCTGTCATGACTGCAGGACTGCCACTCTCCGAAACTCCCCGTCCGCTCCGTGGACTGAATGGGTTTATGAGGATGTTTCTGGCAAACCCCTCCACTGATGCAGGCAATAGACAGTGTAGACAGACTGTAGAATCAGGTAGCAGGACTGCCACTCCCCGCCACTCTGCGTATGACAGAGCAGTACAAATTATGTATGTTTGGTTCCGCAGGTGAGGTGGATGGTAGAATATGGTACAGTTCTGCATGTGTGATTGGACATGGTGCAATGAAAAGTCACGCAGTGCGCCCACTTGGTGTTGAGGTAGCGCAAATGTTGTGGTTAGGTCGCTAGTGAAAATATACTTTCTGCATTGTAGTGGGTAGGGGTGATGAAGGCTATGGTATGTTTGTGGATGGTGGTAATTGCGACCTGTTTTCCGTCAATGGGTGCTTTATGGAGTGAGGGACTTGGGTTGAAGTGCTGCTATGTATGTTAAGTTTGTGTACTGTGTTAGCTGCATACATGGTTGTATGCATGCATTCATAGTGTTGTTGTGGGTGTGCGCAAGGGTGGAGTGTTGTGTGCATGGGAAAAGACATGCTGGGTGCGCGGTTAGGCAGAATCCTGTGCAGTGCCCTTAGGGACCACTAGACACAATTAAGACTACAAGTGGTAGTGCAATTTCACCTTTGGTACAAGCCTGTATTACACAGAAAAAGTGGTAGCAATGGCTGAGCAGCCAGACTTATCTCAAGAGCAAATGAGCAGTAGTAGAGATTTCACAAAGGACTACAATTACTGTGACTCAAGCAAACACTGACTCAAGGTTTCTGGTTAAAAAGTATAAGTACATTTATTTTTAAACCATCTGTTCAGAAAACACTTCACTTCTATTAAATTAAAACCACACTCCAAATATACTACACACAACCAATTCCCCTTGTGCAGCTCAATTCAAGGTAAGTACATTAGGATTTGACAGAGCGGCGTTGTAAAACAAAGACGTTACCGTGGGTTAATACGCGATCACTTTTTGACAGTAATGACAGTTGGGTCTTACGAAAGAAAGGCGTACCCCTGAGAAGAAATGTTACCGAAGTCAAACACACTTAACACACGAATTAACACAAGAGAATAGTGGATAAAAATCATAGGCAATACTTTTGTCAAGGCAAATAGAATCGGAGCATACTTTCTAAAACGTAGATACGTCAATAGGCCTGCGCCAATGTCAAATGGAACAGGGGTCCTTTTGTCGAGGATCACAAGGTTAGAACAGTTCATGATTCGAGATTGCCAGGAGTACTTGGATATTGTCAAAAAGGGAAGCAAAAGTTATAAGAGGGAAGGAAGACAAGGACAAGCCTTTGGTGAGAAAAAAGGATTTACCCCAATTCCTCGAAGTTGGACACAGTACCTTATTTCGTTTGAAGAAAAGCTGGTGCTATGGCAGTTGTTCCACGGTTCCTGGAGCTTCAGTCGTGGTGACAGGGATGACGTCTGGAGCGATCTGCACTACCCAGGGATGAGGCCAGCAGCAGCAAAACAACGGTGAATAAAAGGTGTGCTCCTTTAAAACAGGAGAGGCTCATCAGGTGGCTATCCGGACCACTACAGCTGTGTGCAGCGATTTCGACCAAGAATAGGATCCTCTGGCTGTGGAAGAAGAGCTGGTTGACCCCACCAGGCTCAAGGGAAGAAGACTCACGACTGGATCTTCTCTGTCGTTGAAGGGTAGAAAGCTCAGGACTGCAGCAGGGCTTCACCGGGATCCAGGAGTTGCAGCAGCCGTCTTCTTCTCTGCTTCTCTTCGGCTCTTACAATTCCAGTGGCGACTCTTACTTTCAGCCCACGAGTCCTGCCTTTTATGCCAAAATCCCCCATTCACACAGCCTGGCTGTCAATCGCTCAGCAGAGGGGTTGCCTGGCCCGGACAACCACCTCAGCCAATCAACACAAAGTGTGACTTGGGTCTCCAAGGAGACCCTGTGCAGGGGGTGACTAAACCCCTCCCTCACATTCAGCCCACCCAGACGCCAAAGGAGGGCTTCTGGACAGAAACCTGGTTTGGCACGAAAAGTAAAACACAAGAAGGACTTTAACAAAAAGAAATGGTGATAAAACCCGACCGGAGCCAAAATAAAAAGTATTTGGTCAAGCAGGTTTAAGTTTGAGGTTAATACAATAGCCTAAAACAGTACCACGTTTATATACTATAATCGCAGTAGAAAAGATAGGCTAGTTACCACTGCCACCAGCCAAGAATGAGTGTTAAGGGAGCGAAACAAAGCTCCAAGAGGCACAGCCAAAAAGGAGTAGGTATTAACCCTTTCCAATACTCCATGTAAGATGGGGTGTATTGGGTCTGCAGTTTAAATGACTAGATAAAATAAATGGCAACTTTACCTGTTTATGGGGGACAACCCTGTGTCACTGCACTGAAGGTGCTGTGTAACACACACAAAAAGTTTGGGCTCATGGAGTGGTGTGGCTCCAGAGCCCAAGATCACACAAACAGTAGAAATACACATGGCAAAACAAATGTAAGAGTGGGAAAAAGGTTCATACTCTTACGAGGTGGAAAAAATAAACCCCAGAAATCCAGCAAAGCTGCTGAGGGCCTCACTAGGTAAGGGAAATTAGCCATAAATGAGAATTCTCCCTAACATGTGCCAGCAGATTGTTGTGGATGCAGAAATAGGGCATTGTGTAGGAACATTTTCTGGTGGAGGGGCATTGGAATCAAAGGGAACATGTTCTCAGAGTGTTAAAGGGGACATATGGAGTTTTGTGCAGAAATGAAAGTGTGCAATGCAGAGTTTAAGTATGTGATTGGTGCAGGCGTTTTAGAAAGTTTGATAGTAGTTAATAAGTGCCAGAAAGGGACTGTTGGAGAAATCGAGTGCAAAAGGAAGAAGTATTGTGTCTGCTTTACTGGGGCGTGGCCTTAGCTATAGCTGGGAAAGCGCACATGCCACATCAGGGCTTTAGGAGCATGGCGCCTTCGCAAATGGAATTGTGGGGATTCGCCAATAAGGATTGGAGGGTGTGGTTTAAGTAAAGGGGTGGTGACATATACTCCTACGTCCCGTCCCCTTTCCTCCATACCTATGGGACATCTCTCCGTCCTGTGGGACGGGACCGGAGCACTTTGTAAAAAGCATCCAAATTCTTTTCAAAAATGTGTCCCTCTTTCCTGCGCGGGGCCCGGCACATGGCCGTATACCCGCCCACCTTGGCTCCGCCCCGCGCATCGCCCATCAGTCCTTTTCTCCGCACGATCGGGGCCGGACGCACTTGCATCCTCGGAAGATTTTCTTCCCTTTTTCCCTCTCTGGCTCTTGCTAGCATACGTTTACTAGTCTGTCTGTCTTTTAAACTAGATTTTCTAGACTGTTCATCGTGTCACCGTCGCTTCGTGAGGGCGGATCCCCATCCTCTTTGTTTAGAGTGTTCGGGTCCGGAACACATTTGGACTCCTGTTTTTACTGTGACTCCCTTTCGGTCCGGACACTTCAACGTCGGTTGGAGCGGTGGGAGGTGGTGTTCGGACGGACTCCTCCTTCGCGTTTTCAGGCATTCATCGACGAGAAGAAAAAACACCTGGTAAATTCTTTACTTTTCAGAGCACCCCGGCCGGGGGATACCTTTCCGGGTTCCTCTTGAGCCGGGAGGGGCATTGATCACTCTGTTACCGGGGTTCGCCCTGAGGTGCCTGTCGGGCCTAATAATTCTACCAGAGTTTTCTCAGAGGATCTCCGTAAAGGGCCTGTGAACACCGGAGTACGCTCCGAGGCCCCTCCTGTGGGGGCTGTTTATAGACCCAGTTCTACTGAGTCGTGGGGTACCGGAGCTTGCTCTGAGGCCGCTTTTTCGGCTTCCCTCAAAAACAAAACCGGGGTGCGCCCCGAGATCTTGGCTGGGCTTGAGGTTACCGAACGGATGTTTGAGGCCCGTGGCGATAAGGCTTCTACCGGGCCTAGGTCCGAGGTCCCTCGTACAGAGGCTAAGGATACCAACAGTTTTGAGGGGCCGGGCAAGGCCCTGTCGGTGACAGCGCACCGTTCCCGCTCTTGTGGTGACACCAGATCTGTTGAGGGGGCAAAGAAGAAAGTTTCTTCTTTTACCGGCAGTGCCGAGGCCCTTCCTTCGAAGGCTCAGTTGGCGGTTGGTATGTCGCAGAAACATTCCAGGCCTCATAGTACCGGCTCTGCCCAGGTTCCTTACGTTAAGGCTAAAATTAAGACCCCTGACCCATTGACGGGGACCCCTTCCTCACGTGCCGCAGTTCCCCTCAGATGAGGACAAAATGGCGGCCGTTCCCGCCACAACCACGGTGGCCATTTTAGGTTCTACCCCTACAACTACGCCATCGGCCCCTGGTGTAGGGTTTGGTCCTTCGGGTGAACCTAAGGTCCCCTGTGCGCATCCTTACCGGCCGGTTTATGATTGGAACGCCCGGATGCCTCTTCCGCACAATGTTTAGTTGCCCGCGGGGGCGGCTCCCTTGATTTATGCGGATTCGTCGGTGGAGGGGCCGGTGTGGCACCCTTCTCCGTTACGTCCCTGGATTTGTCCACCTCATGAGAGGCCTCCTCAGGTTCCGAAGCAATCTCCTGAGGATGCTTTTTTCGGTAAATTTCAAGCGCTTATGCGCACCGACCCCATGAGGGAATATTTCAAAGGGCTTTTCAAGGAGATATGTCCACCTGCGCCTCGGGCTCCACCCGTTCCTCTGGTGGTTCCGCCGGCGCCTCCCTTGCTCGTGGTGCCTCCCCCTGCGCTTCCGCCTGTGCCACCATTGTCCCCAGTGGACAAGGCAGTGCCTGACACGGTGTCATGATCTCTGCTTCCAAAAGGTCAGGGTTTTCCCAACTCCCTTGGAGGCAGATCCATAACCCAGGTTCCGAGGGCCAACCAGTCCCAATTGGGACCTTTTGGACCCAGTCCTGGCGCCAGTGGCACCAGGCTCATAAATGTGCCCAGTCCCAGCGCTGGAAGCGCCGGGCTCATAATGCTTGGGTGGACTTACCTGCAGCAGACCATGCTGCTTACTTGCCTGCCAGCTGAGCCTCTGATCCTCTTCTGTTTGGAACTACTTTTCCTGTTGGGTGGGGCAGGAGCCACTCCCTAGATTCAGAACACTTCTGGAAAGCAGGAACTCTTTTCTTACCTAGGCGTGGCTGTGGAAGGAGACACCTAAGCACTACAGGAGGCTATTTAAACCACACCCGGTGGATGAATCTTGCTTTGCGTTATTCTGCATCCTCTGCAGCAGAACGCTCATCGTGTCTTCTGCATCGGATCCTGGGCCTAAGGAAAAAGGCTTACCATCCTGAATCCAGTCTTCAGCTACACCTATAAAGACAAGAAAGAACAGGTTAGCATTCCGGCATCTGAAAGAAAAAGGCTTACCATCCTGAATCCAGTCTTCAGCAACACCTATAAAGACAAGAAAGAACAGGTTAGCATTCCGGCATCTGAAAGACAAAGGCTTACCTACTCTTCGTGCGCTCCGGAGGTCTTCACACTGCATTCCGGCATCTGAAAGACAAAAGCTTACCGACTCTTCGCACGCTCCAGAGGCCTTCGGCGCTGCATCCTGCATCTGAAAGACAAAACAAGGTGCGTTTAAAGACATTGGGGAACTTTAATACTCACGTGCCATTACTCCTTTCCACATCAACCCCAGTGGGTATTCCGGCACCCTGCAGCCGCTCTGAACTCGTACCTGCAAAATAAAAGACATTTAGAGCGCATCGTGAAGCAGGCAACAAGCGCTTACTTACGTGCTTCCAGGCGCTTCTATTCATCATACGGACGCCATCTTCAACTCACTTCAGCCCGTCATCCGCCATCGCCGGAACCTGCAAAACAAGAGACATCATTGCTAAAGACTTTAAAGACAATAGAATTACTCGAAACTTACCGTTCGTGCAGTAAACGACGGACAGCAGTCCTCTGAAGTCAAGAGGCCTGCGCTACCGATCCAGTGAAGAAACTGGTTACAGCACCCTGTCCCGAGGCAGATGGAGAGCTCGGCATTCACTTACCTAAGGTGAGAGCGTTAACCTTTGGGGGTCTACAGGAGAGCAAGAAAGGGAAGAGATGGGGACACCCCAATAACCCCAGTTCATTAATCCCATATTTTCTGTCTGCAGACATCTTACTCTTGAAGTCAGGCATACAGTGCACAGAGGTCCAGCCCAAAGAGCCAACCGGGTGCTACACATCACCTTTGAAGATACGGTAGTCGCCCAGTCAAGACCGGTGCCTCTGCGAGAATCAGGTGAGCGTTACACACGGCTCAGCAGGATCCTGACCTGTCAGATGACCCTCAAGCCGATCAGGACAACGAGGACCTTCCCCGCTCTATCAGAGCTTTCCATGACCGGGTGCTGGACATGATGACTTTCTTAGATGTTGCGGTGCCCGAGGCACCTGCTCCGCAGCAGGGCGTGCTTTCTGGGGCGTTCACCTTGTCTCCTTTGGAGCGTACTGGCCTGTTCTTGCAGAAGGATGTTCTGGCCGAGATCCGTAGAGTTTGGGAAAAGCCACACTCAGGACTTTTTGTCAATAAAAAGATTGAGGCGAGGTACAGGCTGCATTCTTCGGAAGAAGTGGCCTTGTCGTCTTGTCCGCCTCCCTCCTCCACAGTGGTGGCTGCGGCTACGTTGCAATCCAGACCTGCAGCATCCTACTCCGCGACGGCTACTCAGGTCTTGGGAAAGGAGGACAAGCTCCTGGACTCCCTAGGGAGGAACATCTTTGCCAATTCGGCCTTGCAGCTCAGGCAGGCCAATGCAGAATTGATTTTGGCGGGAGCTGACATGCGGATGTGGAGAGGTCTGTTGGAGTTCGAGGAGCACATTCCAGTCGAGAAGTTGGAGGAGTTCAGAGGAGGCCTTTCCGATGCCTGGGTCTTGGCCCAGGATCTCCTGGAGGCTGCGGCTCATCACGTAGACACCTCGGCTAGGGGTCTGATGCTTGGGGTAGATGCCTCGCGGCAAGCGTGGCTGCATGCCACTAAGTTCTCGAAGGAGGTGCAAGACAAGGTTCTGGACCTTCCATTTGATTTTAAGGAGCTTGTTCACTCTTCTACTGATGTAGAGCTCACCAAAACCAAAGATAGCCCTCAGACAGCCAAATCATTGTATGTCCTGGTTAAAGCTCCCTTCAAGGCTCAAAGGCCGTTGTCGCAAGGTCGACCTTCCTCTGGTTTTAGGGGCTTCCTCGACCGCAAATCTCGCAGAGTGGATACTCCTGCGGGTAATAACCGCCGTAAACAACAGCGTACGCAGTATTTCTCCCGCTCCTCAGCATCCTCATCAGGTTCAGGTGGCAACACCACCGATAAACCTGCCAAATGAGGGTTTTCCGCGCTCGCACGAGACCCCGGTGGGAGGACGCATTGGGAGGCGTGGCAGACCATCACAGAAGACAGATGGGTCTTGTCAGTCGCTTGAGCGGGCTTCCGTTTACCTTTACTCCCACCCGAGCCCTCAACCCTTCTTTTCAGATGTCGGGCTCACCCTCCCTCAAGGCCGAGGTTCAGAAACTTCTGCACCTCAGAGCTGTGGAATCCACTCCCTTTGGGTAGCGAGGGGAGGGCTTCTACTCCCGGCTGTTTATGGTGCCCAAACCCAACCAGGCTGGCCTGCGCACCATCCTAGACCTTTCCCAGTTCAATCTTTTCCTACCCCAAGAGAAATTCAAGATGATCACGCCCAGCCAGATTCGCTCCTCTTTGCAGACAGGCGATTGGCTCAGCATGGTGGATCTTCAGGATGCGTACATGCATATCCTGATTTGGAATCCACACAGGAGATACCTCAGTTTCTCTTTGGGAGAGGAGCACTTCCAGTTTCGGGTGCTTCCTTTTGGCCTCAGTTCGGCGCCGCGTGTCTTCACGAAGATGATGTCGGTGATTGCGGCCTATCTTCGTCTCCAGGGTATCCATGTGTATCCCTATTTGGACGACTGGCTCCTACGCAGCCCTTGTCCGTTGGCAGCAGCGGGCAACCTCCAGTCTCTCCTTCAGCTCCTGTTCCATCTTGGGCTGTCGGTGAACTGGCGGAAATCCTCCATGACGGTCTCACAGGACCTGACTTTCCTGGGTTTTCGTTGGAACACGATAGACTCCCAAGTGTATCTGACCGGGGACAGAATGGCGGATCTGTTGGCCTCGTGTCAGATGTTTACGCAGTCGGAGAGCATCTCAGCCTGGTGATTCCAGAGGCTTCTGGGCCTCATGGCCTCATGTGTACTGGCTCTTCCTCTTGCTCGTCTCAGAATGAGACGAACCCAGATGGCTCTTCGGAGTTCCTGGCGTAAGGCTGTGGACCCGGATTCCAAGCGGATAATGATTCCGGATTCCATGAGAGTGGACCTGGACTGGTGGTCATCTCTCAGCAACCTGTCGGTGGGCGCGGGGTTCCAGAACCCAGCCCCCATGGTGACGATCACGACAGACTCCTCCCTTTTCGGGTGGGGTGCGACGTTGGATCTTCTTCAGGTCTCGGACCTCTGGTCACCTCAGGACAAGCTCCTGCACATAAATCATTTGGAGCTTCTGGTGATTTTTTCTGGCGCTCAAGGCGTTCCGACCTCTCATTGTCAACAAGGTGGTCAGCATAAGAACGGACAATGCGGTGTCAATGTATTACATAAACAAGCAAGGGGGAACGAAGTCTCCCCCTCTAGTAGATCTATCCATACAGATTTGGGAGTGGGCCATGCTTCATGGGGTCTGGCTGCTTGCAGTGCACATCCCGGGCCTGCTGAATGTCACCGCGGATGCCCTCAGCCGGCGGACAGTGGTCCGCTACGAGTGGGAGTTGAAGGCGGAGATCCTCTCATGGATTTTCTCTCGTTGGGGCACACTGGAGGTGCACCTCTTCGCCACGGCGGTAAACAAGATGTTTCCTCAGTACGCCTCCTGAGGGGGGCTGGGAGCCTCCTCTCTGGGGGACGCACTCGAGATTCCATGGCACAACATGAGAGCTTACGCCTTCCCGCCTCTTCCCCTAGTTCATGGAGCAATTTGGAAGTTGAAGAGCTCTGTCAACTGTTCTCTTCTACTGATGGCTCCGTGGTGGCCGGCCAGGTTTTGGTTCTCAGAACTTCAACACCTGTCGGTGTGTCCGCCGGTCAGGTTACCAGTAACTCCCGATCTTCTTCACCAAGGGGAACAGCAGATGTGGCACCCCTCCCCACAATCGCTCAACTTGGAGGCATGGTGCCTGAGTTCACGGCTCTAGAGCTTTTGGGTTTGTCTGCGGATAACATGCGCATTATCCAGGCAGCCAGGAAACCCTCGACCAGATCCCAATACAAGAGTAAATTGCTCAGGTTCTGTCATTGGTGTTTGGAGAAAGAATTGGACCCGAGGGTGGCGACGATTGACACGGTGCTGTCCTTCGTATCCTCCCTAGCAGAGTTAGGGGTTCATGTCCTGTCTTGCAGGACTTATCTCTCGGCGATTTCCGCTTACCTCTCTACAGACCGGTGTTCTTATTCTTTAACTAACCCAGTGGTGAAGAGACATTTTGCTGGCTTGACACGCATCTACCCTCCGGTTCGTAGTCTGCACCCGCCTTGGGACCTAAATGTAGTCCTGACAGCGCTGTGCCATAAACCCTTTGAGCCAATGGCTACGGTTGACCTCAAGTACGTGTCCTGGAAAGTGTCCTTTCTGGTAGCCGTTACGTCAGCGAGGAGAATGAGTGAGCTCCAGGCATTGTCGGTGGAGCATCCTTTCTTGGTCTTTCACAAGGACAAGGTAGTCCTTCGGACAAACCCAGCTTTCCTACCAAAGGTAGTGACCGAATTCCATCTGAATCAGTCGCTTTCCCTTCCGTTTTATTTTCCGAACCCTGCCTCGCAGGTGGAAAGTGTTCTACACTGCCTGGATGTCCGAAGAGCTCTTAAGTTCTACCTGGACAGGACTTCCGAGCTTCGGAGCTCTTCCCAACTGTTTGTGACCTTCGGTAAACCTCAGGGCAGGCCGGCGTCTAAGGCATCCATTTCCAGATGGATTGCCGCCTTTATCACGGAATCTTTCACCGTCCAAAAGCTGAAACCTCCTAAAGGTATCCATGCACATCAGGTGCGAGGCAAGGCACCCGCGGTTGCTTTTCAGAAGTATGTTCCCTGGGAGTCCATCGCTAAAGCGGCTACTTGGGCCTCCCCATCTGCTTTCTGTAAGCATTACCGCCTCGATATGAGCTCTAGGGCTGACGCTCAGTTCGGCCAGGCTGTGCTGAAGAACCTGTTTCAGTAAGGGGTATTTCCATTCACCCATAGTTCCTGTGAGGAGTGCTTGGGAATCTCCCATAAGTATGGAGGAAAGGGGACGGGACGTAGGAGTATTACCAGGTTACTCACCGTAGTGACCACCTTACTCCTAGTCCATAGTCCCCTTTCCTCCATACGCCCGCCCGCCGTCCCCTCTAATAAGGTTCCTCTGTTATTGCTAATTGGTCTTGACCCTGCGATTAGAAAAGGACTGATGGGCGATGCACGGGGTGGAGCCAAGGTGTGCGGGGTTACGGCCGCGTGCCGGGCCGCGCGCAGGAAAGAAAGGAGGGGACACATTTTTGAAAAAAAATGTGGATGCTTTTTACAAAGTGCTCCGGTCCCGTCCCACAGGACGGAGATATGTCCCATAAGTATGGAGGAAAGGGGACTATGAACTAGGAATAAGGTGGTCACTACGGTGAGTAACCTGGTAATTTACCTAAAGGTAGATGTATTGAGGTTGGCCGACATGCACAGACGGCGAGTGCTTATAGTCAGTGATAGCTTTGTTCACGATCTGCACAGGTGTGCCGTGGTAAGAGGCTTCAATACTGATTTTCAGTTGGAAGGAGTGCAGGCTTTTTGGGCCACCATTTATGAGTGGGGTTTCGGCTACATGGATCTTCTTTCCAAATATGTGGCCTTTGTTGGTACTGTGGATGTGGTGGTCAGGCATTTTAGAGGACACGTTTGGGGCACATGTCGTGTTTGTTTGCTCGTTTATTTAAAGAGGTTGATGAGAGCTGTGATGCAGATATTTCCTACTGCAAAGGGGATTTTCTCATCAATGACACCAAGAGGAAAATGGGAGCATGCCGGTGTCAGTTGTCCACAGCTAGAGTTTGGGAGACGACGTATAAACGGAAGCATGTGCGACTTTATGTTCAGTGTTGGGATGTTGTGCACGGACAATGCCAGCATTAATAACCAGCCAGAGTTCCAGTGGTTCCAGGAATATGGTTTTTTCTTTTACTTCCATTGGCAATGATGTTGTGTTTGCCACTGTGCACAAAGCTTTGCAGACAATCCTGTAGAAATGTAAGATACCGGTTAATCTTCAGTGGAGAAAAATGTCAGGAGGAGAAGGAAACAGACAGTGAGCAAAAGACAGAAGAAGAGAAAAAAATGTATGAATGCACGTATATAATAAAAACACGACAAAAAGGACAAAAAATGTGTTTGTGGGGACTCCTCTTCACATGATCTAGCGAGAATAAAGGAGCGCGAAGAGCGAGAAAAGAACTCCCCAGAACTCGGCGGGAAGATGACCAAGGCAGTCAGCCCCGGCCCTCATCCTGATAATGAGCTTTATAAGGGACAGGGCGCACCTGACAGAGGCCCAGCCAGCAGAGCGTAATACCAAGGCTGAGGACTGCTTCCTGGGTGCTCTTGCTGGCTAAGTGTGTCTCATTCCATGACACCTTGTATTCAGTGAAGTTAACTGCATCATTAGACAGCACACCAGTGAGTACGGACCGCAGCTCTGCTCTGGACCATACCCAACCACCCCACATTGTTAATGTGCTGGTGTCTAAATAAACACCCACTGAAACCATATAGCGTCCTGTCATCCTTCTAGGCCACCACAGTGGTTTTACACACCATCCTAAAGACACAATCCCCACCACTTTATTTCACCCCCCCAACAACTCTTAACACCCTCTCAACACCCCCCCCCCACACTCTCCCCCTCTAGTGTATAGCACAGTAATGCTGCGCAATCCGCTGTACTTTGAGGATTCCACATGGCACATCCGGTTGTTTTTAGGATGGCAGCTATAGCATTGCCACTGAGGAGGCAAATTAATTGGGCAATGTGCTTTGCTTACTGGTTTTGGTGTGTACACAAAGACCGTGAGAGAAGGTTTGTTTGTACACATAAATGTAGGAGGCTATGGTGAAAGTGTGCAAGGTAAGGGGCATGCATCATGTTTGTATGCATGGACTGAACGCACATGTGTAACGTTGCTACTATACATTCCCTGCTGCTTTTGTGGGATCACTTTTCCGACATTTGTAGTACATGCGTTACAATGGAAGACCATATTGTGAAGTGTATGAAGTACATGGCAGCCATAATGTTGTTATGCATGCAGTGTGTGCATTATATCATATGATGTGCTATAGGTACGTTCTGCCGTTTGTATTTCGCATATATACAAGTGTGTGAAGGAGCGCAGAGGAAAGATACGCAGAACAGAAGCCATACAGAGAGATTGATTCCTCTAGGCCAGCTGACATTGACCGTGCACAAGTGAATGGGAAGGGGGAGGGCAAAGTGCAGTATATGGGAACAATAAGAAACAGAAATACATGCAACTACGGCCGGTGCTGGCAAGTAGGATAAGTGTCCACATAAAGTGATGTGTGCACTGTTAGGGTTATAGAAAGCAGTACGTAAGTGCGGGGGTTGGCTGAAAGCTAGTGCAGGGGTGGAAGTGTAGGGAGGGAGGTGGAATGGGACACTGTTAGGTTGGGTAAGAAACCAGTGCACAATACCTTTTAGCCAGGAAGTCAGCAGGGGAAAAATAAGTAGTACATGGAAAGGTTTTCAGGTGCTTTGAGAGCCTACCCTTATTCTCCTCAAGGTGCAGGGAGACAGAGAGCGTGTTGCACAGGGAGGCTGCAGCAGAAGAAAGACATGTACCATCATCTGATTGCGTGTACAATGTCCTCGGGCCAGGCGCACTATATAAATAAAGAAATACAAATACAGGCAACTGACCCAGATGGCTGATGAGGGAAAAGGTGAAGCAAGCAGATATGTAGGAAGTGAGAGTGGAAGGTGTTGAGGTCCCAGGGACCAGATGTCATTCTGCATAATGCACAGGGCTTTTATTTTATTGTTCGCAGTTAGTGGGAGGTAGTGCACACATTTTACTAAAGCAGAGATAGGATACCTGCAGTGCAGGTGAAGGACAAGTTACGCACTCTTTTATGCATGAGTTTGAGAGGACAGAAAGTGGAGGTGGGTACGTTTTAAAAATAGCCTGTGGCAACAGTGCATCGTATAAAGCACCACACCCGTGCAGGCACTGAGCATTTGGAAAGTGCCTGTAGCTTGCTAAAATACATTCAGTGGTTCATTTGGTGCCTTATTTTTTTACGAGTTATGTAGTAGGTGGGTTAGTGGGGAACACATTTTGTATCAATGTGGGAAGGCAAGAACAGAGTTGCTGATTAGATAATATGGTGTATGATATGGGTAAATAAAAACTGAAGCATATACTGACAAATTGCCACTTCATGGCAGATGGTAGGAACATTAGTATGATTTTTAAAGACGTAGTGGACGCTTATAAGCAGATATCGTGCTCACAGTTACTTCGAACAGAGTTGTGCAGACACTGCTAAAATAAAATGTCCATCAATTTGTTTTGTGGTGATGGATGCTTATGTGCATGAATGTATAATTACTGCAATGTTTCACTGAAGTTTTCACTGGAAGTGCTTCCCAATAACAGCACACGTGCAGCCTAATGTTGTAACGGTACATATGCTGAAGTCTTGGAGGCCATTGGTGGATGCGTGTGCCAGTACTTACAAATACCTAATCCGGGCGTGGTAGGGAAGAGGATAGTGGAAAGGGAAGTAGGACTGTTAATGAATTGTTAGGGTGTGGCTCTAACGGTACTTTGCGAGGAGCATGTGCTATATTATGTGCCTTTGAACATGGTGGCCAATGGAAATACGATTGTTGCAATTGTCCAATGAGGTTCTTAGATTGTGCGTCACAGGAGTGGGCGGACATATTTTGTTTAATTCCTGTGTGTAGTGAGGCGGGCAGACATGGCAAAACACAAAGTTTTCATAGTGGATGATCGCTTTCTGCTCGACTGCTCCAGTATGCCGTTGAAAGAGGCCTTACTAGCACTTTGAATTTGGACGAAGTGGAGACTTTGTGGTGCGGTGTCCCTGTCTGTAGTTTCCACCATTTGGTTGAAGAATGTCGACAAGTGGCCACTTTAGGTACTGTACACGTAGTGATAGTGCATTATGGAGCATTGCTTTTGGGTTCAATAGCTTGTGCAAGTGTGTACCGTCAACTGAAAAAGATGATGAAAGAAGTGAAGCACACTTTTGCCACTGTGAAGGTGATTTTCTCATGTATACCACCAAGTCCAGTATATAACTATTCTAATGAATGTTGTCGGCAGCCAAAGGTGGGAAGGCGTCTTATCAACAAAAGTATGTGTGACTTTTTGCGTGCTGCTGGGATATATTCCTGTAAGAATGAGAACATTGGTCATCAATATCTGCACCTTCTCAATGGAAATGGCATTTAATTGTCCCACAGTGGCAATGACATTTGTTTTTTGAATCTACAGGCTGCAGTGAAAATGCTATTGTAATAATGTGAGGCACAGAGCAACAAATAAAAACCATTATAAAAGCCAGAAAAAGGAGTTGTTACTGTGGAAGTTGTTTTAAAAAAATAAATAAAGAAAACTGCTTTTTTTTTTTAAGTCACCACTACAAAGGACATCCCCCTACCTTGGTTGACATTTATTCCCCTACTCCCGCACGTGCACACCTGCAAAAAATTGGACATCGGCACAGTTGCAGGGTTGTAAGTGTAACATAGACCGTTTTTGCAAATGCACATATTCTGTTTGGGATTGTGGAGGACACAGGATTGTGCAATAAGCTTTGTGAGTGTGCAATGCACGCCTCAGAATGTGCTATACGATATATTTGTTCACTTTAATGCAGAGGGTACGCGCCACAGCGTATGCTCTGTGGTTGATTGGCACATACATTACTTGACAGTGAATAAAAAAGTGCATCTGATGGGAGTTGTGTGCAGTGTATTGTGTGTGTTTGTACGCGTATCAAGCACCTACACTGAAGTGATTGCTTCTGGTTTCTTTGTATGAGACTTTGGTGATGCTAGATCCAGACGACATTATTGTTGTTGATTGTGGGAGAAATGCACACCATGTAACACAATGTTTAGTGGCGTTTGAGCTGAGGGAGGTAGGCAGGCAGGCCATGATTCCGTTTCCAATCGCTTGCATAATTTTGTTTCCCAATATGCAGCCACCCATGCAGGGACGTTATTTTTCATTTGGTGCGGAAATGGAGAAAGCGCGGTATGGTGTGAAGAAGTGTATTTGTCTCCTTTTACAACTTGTGCCATTGTCCTACTATACAAATGGGAATCTATCTTTTGCCAGCACAAGCATTTTTCCCCCGCAAATAGCGTTCTTTTTCCTATCACTGCATTTTCCTTTTGTGCCCGCTATACACTCATTGCTTTGGTGCCCTTTTTGGAAGTATACAAAAATGTTTCTCATTGCGGTTGTGCACTTATGCCCTTGAGAACGCACTGCAACACGCACAATTATCTCTTTCATCAGGTACCTATTTGTACCTGTTTCCACTGCAGTTTTTTCCACACTACCACCGTTCCTTCCATTTAGCAAACAATTGTGTGACGGGAATACGATGCACGTCGCATTTACTCCCTTCATTGCGCTTACCTTGTGACACTGTAAAAGGAGCTTTCTGTGATAATCACGTAAACAAATCATTCCTAAAGGGACGTTAAGATACAGGTGCGCTATTACAAACATAGCATCATTTCTAAATACACAGTATGCTAAAGAGAAGTTATGTTTACAGTGTCGTAATAAAAACCTATGAACTTCACTAAGAAAAAAACGTTGTTGAAGGGACGTTATGGTTAAGTTGCTCTACTACAAACCTTTTGCCTTTCCTGAATAAACTACCCTAATGCAACATTCTGCTTACAATGCCCTACTAAAAACCTATGAAATTCACTAACAAAAAACGTTGTTAAAAGGACGTTATGGATAAGTTGCTCTACTAAACACCTTTTCCCTTTACTGCAAAAAACTACCGTAAAGCAACGTTATGGTTAAAGTGCCGTACTAAAAACCTATGCAATTGACTCACAAAAAACGTTGTTAAAGGGACGTAATGGTTAAGTTGCGCTACTAAAACCATTTCCACTTTATTGCAAAAAACTAGCATAAAGCATTGTTATGGTTACAGTGTACTATTAAAAACCTATGAAATTCACTGACAAAAAACCTTGTTAAAGGGACGTTCTGGTTAAGTTGCACCACTACAAAACCTGTGAAATTCAATGGAAACACGTTGCTACAGTGACGTCATGGTTACAGGTAAAACCAAAAAAAAACAGAAATTCGCAAGTTATGGTACGCTACGCAACCATAACTCGCGCTACCATTGTGCACTGCAAGGACTAACACTCATGACATCAACAATGACATCACACGTTATTGATTGCATCACTGATGACATCACATGTATATGTAGTTGTCATGAAAAGCCTCCATAAGGGAATGTCTTTATGTTGCCATAAAACTATCAGAGAGCGTGGGGAGAACTATCATTACATAAGTAGGTCATTACACAGGGCATTGCTATAAACAGTATTACATAACACATTTCTTTCCATTACAAGACCGAACTCATGTACAAACGTAAGCAGTGTGTGCAGCATGCATAATACAGGTGCAATACCCACATTTTTCCCATGTTGTATAGTGAAATGATGCATGCTTTGCTGTTACTTTTGTGGACTGTTAAACATGTGATAAGTAGCTCCCAAGCCCTCAGTTTCTATATAAATATACTACTGCATACAAAAATGAAAGACAGCCCAACACATACCAATAGCAGCATATACAAAGAAAGTAAAGTAAGCAAAAACGTAGCAGTACTACCACAAATTGTTCATAACCTAACTGATTATTTTAATGCACAGAAATAAGTGCTGCATTTCAGGCTTCCTTCTTCCTATAGCATATGATGTCACTGAACCCTAAGGGAAAGCAATGTAAGAACATAGAACGGTAAGGTGTACAAATGTAGTACCTTCTCACTCTGCAATTCCTCACTGCTAGTCAAGAACATCACCTAGTGTACATATCTCACTAAACTAAAAAAGAGGGTGCCAGACTTGCGATGTCATCTTTGATGTCATGGGTGTTAGTCCTTGCATTGCACAGTGGTAGCGCGAGTTATTTTTGCGTAGCTGGCGCTGGAAGGATATCTATCAGATGAACAATCTGCGGGAGCAGAATTCATAGAACATTAGGGTAAGGTCATTTTTCCTTCTATGAATTCTTGTCTAACAGATTCCTTGTTGCCCTCCCTGTCTACCCCTCTATGGAAGCTGGTGAGGGATTTCCTAGTGTGTCTGTTTCTTTGTTATTCGTTGAGTACAGAGAAGAGGAGAAGAGTTGGCGTTTCTGCGCTGTTCTCCCTTAAAAAAGGAAAACAGATGTATAAGACCTCATCATGGTCTAGTCAGGAGCATGGGCCTCATTACAAGTGTGCCGGTCCGGAAACCATGGTGCCGGTAAGCCTACCTGCACTGTTGTATCCGGACCAGCACACTGCGGCTTTGCCTGCTGGAGCCGATATGTCCAACAGGGCTGACCCTGCCGGGCACAGCGGCCACGGTAGGCAAGCCGTCACCGAAGCACCTGCACCATTAACAGTGCCGGTGCTTCCCTGGTCCCCATTCCCATAGAACTATATGGGAATGGGGACTTACACATTACCGGCACCTGACTTTCTGGACCGCCTGGGTTGTAATCCCCCGGTGTTCTCGCGAAGTCAGGCGCTGGTAAAAAATGTTCAATGCCGATGGCAACCCGCCGGTTTCACCAGCAGGGTTACCGCTGGACCTGTAATGAGGCCCCATGTTTCTTAATTGGTTTGTGTTCCTCACACAAATACAAGTGAGAAGATATGTTTGAGGTCTCCTCCTTCCAGTTCACAGGATATCCCCCTCCAATGCTGGGCTTGGGGGACGGCTCTGGAGGGAGGGAGATCGAGAACTGAGGAATGGGGGCTAAGTGCGTGTCTTAAGTATGATGACGGATGTCACGTCCGAAGTCTAGGAGTGGCGTGGTCGAGACATGAGGATATATAGGAGACTGCGTTGAGCCACATTATGGCCCTTTTCCCGGCATCTGACGTTCAGGAGATGATGGGTTAGAATGAGGAATCTGTGTGATATGAATCCATAGAAAGAACATTACCTGTAAGTGATTTCTCTGTCTAGGTGATGTCCTTTTCTCTCCAACCTATCCACATACTGCTATGGGAATCTATCATATTTGAGGGATCTGTCGGAGGCAGGAATCTACTAGAAGAACAAGATACTTACCTCTCTGTAATAATGTTCTTTCTGACAAATGTTCCTCTCATGGATTCTTCATAGCCCTAGCAATCTGCTCCACTTGGTGGATAGCTAGTACACCTTTCATTTCACGTTGCCTCAGTGTCAAAGTGCTAGTGAAAAAGGGTGGTACTGCGGTCGGGGGCCGCAGCGCCTCAATATTTATTGGCCCCAAGGTCCTGTTTTGCGCATCAAGGCTTTCAGAGCTGACAAGGAGCCACAATCACCCACTTGGTGGTAGGAACGTTTCCAAAGATTAGCTGCACTGCAAAATAGATATCGTAGATGAGGAATCCCTGGTAGAAAGAGCAATCGGAACATTACTGAGAATCAATGTGTGGTGTTCTTTCTGATGGATACTGTGATTCCTCCCACTGATTCAACACCTCCCTCCTGTCTATACCTAAAAATGATGCAATCCTCTTGGGGCATATGTGCGGTTTCTTAGGGTTCTATTCTAGTTAAAAGGGCATTTTCAAATAATGGTGATCTGAAGAGGTAGTTTCGTACAAAGATATATATTACAACTAGGTAACTGTCTTTTTTTCTTAGAGAGATGCTGGTGTATGCCCCTGTTGCACAACAGCCAAAGCTTGGAAGAACAAGAGAAGAAATGTCAGAGGTAAGCTATTATGTTTTGGAGTAATGTATCTGTTTGTATTAATTAGTAATGCATTAACAATGTGAGACCAGCAAGCCTAATTGCAGGAATTGAGAAAGGATTTTGGAGACTAAGAAAAAATTTCTTGCTTAGGATGGGAAGGAAGTGATTTCAGAGGATAACCATTCTTTAGACAATGTGCAGCCTTCATTGCCAGCTGTCTTTTGTTTCTAATGGATACATCCCGTTCTGATTCCTTATCTTTGAAGTCCCCAACAGACATTGTCTGTACCTCCAAAATGGCAACAGAAAGCAGTCAGCAAGTCCCGGTTCCCACCCTTCATAAGCCATCTAAGATGTTTTGATGTGTCTTGACCTGGTTTTCTCGCTGGAGACTACAATTCTACTTTTTATGTTCCGCCTTGGCTGCAGTTATAGCTGTAAGAGCAGCAGTACACCAATGATTGTGTGTCTTATTTCAAGGCTGACAGTGACTTTTTACTTTTGACTGGGCTGCACCATAGTGTGGGCATTTTCAATGATGTGATGATTGCCATTTGTTTCTTGATTCGGAACATACAGGCTTCCTTGTGTTAAGTCCTTTATCTAGGCAAGATCCTTTGCTGCCCTTCCAAAGGTGCGTTTGCCAACATGAACTCTTGTTCAGAGCTCACCGAGACAGCCTGGCTGAATGAAACTGGTTCTAGCATGACAGATGGTCTGCCAGACACCTCAGTTTACACCCCAGTGTTTGCAAGTGCTGATGCCTGTAAAAATAGGTGGTGTGAAACTGTTCTCCGCTTTTGGGAGGCCACCAAATGTTTGAATGGTACATGGGATATGATTGTTAGGTTGGGCTGGAATTGTTCCCAGTCGTGTGTGTGTCTTTATCTATTTTGGCCTGAAGACTTCACAAAGAATCCTGCTGGAAACGCTTTTGTTGGAATCATTCTCCTCCAATTTGAAGCTCTGCCACCCTATGACCAGAGGGAACACTCTTCTATGATACCTCTCCTGATCTGGCGGGCACAGCTAGATCTTACATTTCAGCAGTTGTGTGCTTCCCTGAAGCTCCCGGCTGTGTGTATAACTGCCCACAAGTGCAAACCCTGCTTTGCTGCTGAAGATCTGACAGCCTTGTTTCTGCTGTTGGAAAGTGCCTACTCCATCTCTGGAGCCCTCAGGACGGTCTCTGCTGCTGTTTTTCTGAAAGAGAATCTGCACTCTCATCCTGCAAAGTCCACATCAGAGAATTAGCTGGCTTGAACCAAAGGTTTGCTTTCTGCATACTGTACTCTTTAGTGCGGTTAGGTCAACTGGCTTGAGAGTTGCCTTTTGGGACCCCCCCCTCCTTGTGTACACCATTGATCTTGTTTGTCCATTACCATAGTCTCTTCTTGCAGACCATGCCCATGGGAACCCTACATGTGACCTGTGCTGACAGAGATGCTGAGACTCCCTTTTGGACCGTAGTCTCCTGGTCTTCAAGACACACAGCCACAGCCTTTTCTTCATCTGTGATGGTTCTCGGACTACTAATCCTTATTTGGCCCCATTCTTCTGCACCTGGACCCACCTGCAGATCTCACCCTTGCACACTGGACCATGACATTGTGTGCCTCTGGATCTCTGGTCCATCCCTCCATTCTCACTTCCTGGGCATCTTCATTGCCAAATCTTAATCTCGATCTCTTCTGGTGGGATCGCTAATTGACTTTGTCCAAAGCTAGCCCTCTCTGGAGCTCCCCAGCGCCGTTAGTAACTTTTTATATTTCTTACATAGGACTGTCAGCTGCCTATTGTCTTTGTCCTATTCTGCAGCATTGTATCTTTTATAGAGTCACATGCTATGAAATGGATTCCCAGCCGCCGTCAGGCTGGGAATCATCAGTAACCTAGAACAGTTTATATTTAAACTGAAAACATCAGAGACTTAAGTGCTCTAGTATAGTCATTTTGGGTCATGCTTGCCACAGCCAATAGGAAGGGCTCACTTAGCTCCACCCCTGGAGGCCATCTTCAGATAGTTTACGGCACGTTTCGTGTTGGAAGTCCTCAGAAAATCTCTACAAAACATGCGACTTTTCATTCTACAAATAGATTATTTTCAAACTTAGATGACGGGTCAAGCATCTCTGGCCCTGATGACAAATGATTGTCGTTCCGGTTCTGTCAGCGGCTTCCCCACCAGCAGATTCCCATTCTAGTCACTCTCCGAAGTTGGGGCCTAGAGCCATAACTGAAGCCAGGAGAAAGAGTCTGTTCAAGGTCTGCACCGATGCGGCCTGAAGAACGTGTTCGCTGAGGACCTCAACGACAACTGCCTCTACTGCCTCCAGCCGGATCATGTCATTCAGCACTGTGAAATCTGCTGGTTGTTTTCTAACAAAACGCTGCAAGATCTCCACAGAAGGTTGGTGGTGCGGCTGGACTCCGCCCGTGGGGCCTCTGACACGGCTTCGATATTACATCATGCCTCGCTCAGGTGGGGCAGGTAGGGCAGAAGAGCTCAACAAACTACCTCTAGTTAGATTGCTTGAGGAGGCATCACTGAGCAGAAAGACGACACATGCAATGACACCGTCCAAGGCGCTTTGTTCGTAGATGACAACCTTTCCTACAAAGGTGATGGAAAAATCTCAGAGACCCACCCCCATGTCTTCCACTCGTGTCAGGCCCTCTTTGTCCTTGTCTTCGAAGGGTAAAGGCTTGACATCACCTTCGGCACAGATGCAGAGGACATTGTCCAAGCCATCGTGAATGACCACAAACCTGTTGACGGTTACGAAGACCTCAACAACCACGACCCTGTCGACGACTACCTCGTCCATGAGCACTACCAAACAGCCCATCACTACAGTTCCTTTGATGATCTCTAACACAGCACTGTTGCAACGTTCTGCATTAGCGGCACTAACCAGGCCCATCTATCCTTTTCCACTAGCTCTTGGGATCACCCCAGAGTTAGCTTGGTTCCCTACTGACACCCAATGGGGCCACCCCTCAACTGGATATTGAGCTGGCAGACCCTTTACCTGTTTACTCAGACGAAGAGGGGGATTTGGAGCAGATCCCATCCAGCCCCAAGTTAAACATGAGTCCTCCTAGAGCAACCCCTCTTCACGTGCCTCCTCGTCTGGCAATTCATTCACTTCACCTGCACCTAGAGATGTCTCATTGGACATCATAGCCACTCTAAAAACTCTAATAACTGAGCTTCACCACAGGTTGCCAGACCCTACTGTGCCACAGGACACCTCGGGCCCCACAAACACCACAGCTTGGCCTAAGTGGGACGGCTGCTCCCCTTCGTTCTGTGAGGGATCATCATCTCGCCTTCAAAGGCCTGCAGCTAACTGATACTGAGTCAAAAGAGGCAGCTTCAGATGATCAGGTCTCTGGCCACACCACAGATACAACAGATTAATATGATGGCATCGTCCTGGCGGAAGACGAAACAGACGACATCCCACCAGATGAAATTGGCTCTTTTCATAACTTGATGTCTTGGGCCACAAAGATGTTCAATTTGACTTCTGAGGGACAAAGTAAGGATAGTTAGCTCTACCAAAGGTGAGAGCAGCACAGGAAATCTATCATAGCCATACCCCTGCTGGACGGCATCTGGGAGTAAGCTTTATCAACCATGGCCAAACCGTTCTCTGCGTCTCCCAAGGTGGAGAGGTTAGATCAATATATAGTTCCATGCTCAGCACCCATATGCCTAAGGACACAACCAACTCCCGACTTGGTGGTGCAAACAGCTGCCTGCAAACATTCTGCCAACCCTTCATCTTCCTGCTCAGTCCCCCCTTGTCAAGAAGGAAAGCGCCTAGATGTCTTTGGAAAAGAGGGTCATCACAACGGCTGCTGCTACCATCAAGAAGCTTTAGTTTAAGATGGCTCCCATCCTCAAGTTCCTCCCGGACAATGAAAAACAGGCATTTGCACTCTTTCGGGAAGGAGAAGCAGCATTGGACCACGCAATATCTGTCTCAGTGGACATAGCTGACACAGGCTTTAGAAACTGGCTAATGGCGATGTGCTTCGCATGCAAGACTTTCTCAAGACTACCAATTTCCGGCCAGAGGTCCAGGCGAAGGTAATCGACATCCCATTTAATGACATTGGTCTGTTCAGAAAGAAGGTCAACAAAAAACTACAGACCATCAAGGCTGACAAGGATATGGCCTGCTCCTTGGGCACGTTACAACAGAAGTCTTGTTTTTCAAGAACTACATGCGCCTACCGGCCCTCCTATCAGTTGCCTTCCATAAAGATCCCTTCATACCCCATATCAGACACCTGTAAAAGCAAATCCCAATCATACAGGGGTAAACGCGGCTCCTCACATGCCAGCGCTAAACCAGCTAACCAAACCTGACCTACCCTGGATCACACCCTCCTGCTTTTGCACCCCAGTTGGAGTAAGACTCTTACATTTCGTCCAGGAGTGGAAGAGGATCACCACCAACAAATGGGTGCTGTCCCTCATCCAGCAGGGCCAAACATGGTGTTCACCAAACAACCACCTACCATTCCTCTGGTGCAGACGACAGAGTAACACAATAATCTGCTTCAACAGGAGGTCCAGTATCTCATGTCAAAAGGAACCATGGAGAGGGTACCAACCACAGAACGTGGAGACAACGTCTACTCCAGATACTTCCTAGTAAGAACGAAATCAGCAGGTTGGAGACCCATACTAGACCTTTGAATAATAAACCAGTTTCTAAGGGCTCCAACCTTTAGGGTGGTTATGCTGCAGCAGGTCCTCTCCAAACTGCAGCAAAGAGATTTCCTAGCGCTCCTAAAGGATGCCTATTTTCACATCGCTATTTACCAGAAACACAGCAGTTGCCTGTGCTTTGAGATGGCAGGCTGCCACCATCAGTTAAACGCTCTGTCTATCGGACTGCAGTCCATCCCGCAAGTCTTAATCAAATGTCTAGCTGCAATGGTGGCTCCTCTGCGCCAAACAGGCACTCATGTCTACCAGTACCTTGATGACTGACTGACTGGCTGGTGAGGGCAGCATCATACACCACGGCGGCACGCCACACTGCACAAACCATTCAGTGCTTGCAATCACTAGGGTTCTTGATAAACTGTCCGAAATCTTGTCTGATCCCATCTCAACAAGCTCTTTACTTGGGAGCATGCCTCTTCCACAGTGACCACATTGGAAGGAAGGGTTCAAGCCCTCCTCAGCAAGGTGCAGCGACTTTCCTCAATACCGACCGCCTCGGTCTGCAGCTACAAATCCCTGCTGGGCATGATGTCCTCTTGCATCCTCCTGCTACAACACTGCATACTCTGTATGTGACTCCTGCAGGAGTTCCTCGATGCAAGTTGGATGCAGATGGCAGGCTCTTTGGAAGACATGATCACACTGATGCAACAATTCGAAAAAAGGCATTACACTGGTGCGCAGTATGGGCGCATCTGGTTCAGGGCACCCTCCTTTCAGCTATCTCCTCACCAGGTCACTGTCACTATGGACGCTTCTCTGGGGTGCCCATTCAGGGGACCTGCATCCCTAGGGTCTCTGGATGGAGGAGGATAAAGCTCTGCATATCAATCTTCTTCTAGAGTTGTTCACTCTCATTTTAGTGCCCAAGTCATTTCTCCCGCAAGCCAGCGGTCCGGTGGAGCAGATCTTTACGGACAATACCAACACAATGCTTTATGTATGCAAGCAGGGAGGCTCCAGATCTCAATCTGTCGGCGGAAGCACAGGCACTGTGGTACAGGGATCTGAAACCCCACACGCGCCTCAATCCTTTTCACCTTCCAGGTGTTCAGAACACCATGGCCTATTCCTTCAGCATGGAACCAGGAGTACCAGCTCTGCCAGATTTTCAGCCATTGGGGAACTCCAGAGATCTACCTTTTTGCCACCTACGAGAACAAGAGGTGTGTATGGCCATTAACAGCAGGTTTCCGCATCTGGAGAGCTTGCCACAACTACACTTAGCCACACATACATCATGTACATGGGATTCAATGGATTGCTTTTCTCCCTCAGATTCCTCATCAGATAGATATCCCTTCTAGCGTTAGCTGCTCGGAAAACATTTGGACAGGGGGCGTAGTGCATCTCAACTCGCCCACTGATCCATCTTGAATCCCGTTGTCGAAGCCGGATGGGCGTCGGTTGCCGTGCATATACTGTGTCACTACGCCGCCAAACCTCCGTTCTTTTTTCGGCGCGTTCTGCCGCTGCTCGAGGAACAGCTCTATAACATTGTTGTCCATACAAATTCACTTTTCGTTCGAGTATTCAACATTTGTTCGATGGCAATGTCCACTCTGAAACCATCGGGCTTTAGGAGATGTCCTGAGTGTAATTCAAAAATGTCTTTAACCGACCCGAACGGTATTTGTGTTTGGTGCCGAACACCTGACCGAGGACTGTGGGTCGTGTCAATAGATGAACCCTACATCTTTGAGGGCGCTTGCGCTAAATTGAAGGTGGGACATCCGCCTTCCAAGCTGCCGGCCCGATGCGCTATGAGGTCGTCCAGTCACGAGACAAAGACCCCACACCAGAGAAAGAGCACATGCAGCGTAAAATGACCAAAAAGAGGTCACACCCCAGGAGTCATTCCTCATCGCCCTCTTCCCGCAAAAAGAAACATTGACATTGTCGGCATGACTCAGATTCATCCGAGGAAAAAGTTAAGACCCGCTCCAGAGACTGTGCTACCAGACCCGAGTGCGAAAACTTGAAAGAGCAGTCGCTCGACATGATAAAGGTGGTCACTGTGGGTTGGAGGCAACCCTCCGAGCAGCAGACCTTGTCAGTCCCAACTATGCTCGGTACGTCCGGCGACAAGGCGAATGTGTGTGGTTCCAGGCCCTCTGGGCCGATGCCGACTGTCGATATATTGACAATGCCTTCCAAACCACCATCAGCACCAAGGTCGATATCTGAGTCATTTGTCCCTTTGTCGAGAACTTAGTGTTTGGCACAATGCACTCCATTTTTCGAGATGATTTCGAACCGATTCCGGGGGATTTTTGGGGTTTGTTTTTTTTTTTTTTCTCCTGCTAAGAGTGAGACTCTTTTCCTCCCACTCCAAGGCATGATTTGAGGTATGTCTTTGACTTTTTGTGTGCTTATGGGCTATGGGGTCTTTTACTCCACAGGGTATCATCTGTTTTTGTGTATGTGTTACACAGCACCCTCAGTGCAGTAACACAGGGGTGTCATAGTGACCTCCAAACATAGACTCCATGCCCTGGGACAGACTACTGTCTCCCAGGGCCTGTAAAGTCACCATTGACTTTACTAGTCCAAAATTGTGAACAGAACCCGTACAAACCATCATAGTGTGGAAGGGGATAATTAGATTGCCCCTGGGTATGTTTTCAAGGGGCCACTGTGCAGTCCCCCCTTGTCGAGTTTCTGGCTGGTGGCAGTGGTTACCACGCAAAATATTCCACTGGAATATTTCCTATGGGATTTTCCCATTGGTTTTAAACGCACCACTTTTTGGTGCAATGTTAAAGATACCGCCGATTTATTTATTTAATATTAAATCTCCGGTTGTGTCTTTTTGCCAGAACTCTTTTCTATAATGGCGTTTGTGCCCGTCTCTTTAACTCTAACCAAGGTCGGGCTCTTTGTTCCACTATTTTGGCGGGCTTCTCCACAGAAGCTTTCCAAATGGTGCCACTCTGTCTGGGTTCCACAGGATGTTTGGGGAGGGGAATTGGCACCCTGGACTGTGTTGCCTTAGCAACCCAAGTCACACTCTATTCTGATTGGCCCAGTGGTGAGCCGCCCGGATCACCACTTAACATGTGTGAGTGACAGCTAGGCTGTTGAATGGGGTTTTTTCTGCATAAAAGCAGGGCTTTTGGGACTAGAACTTCAGAGGTCACCACAGGACCTAAGAATTCGAAGAGGGAAGAAGCTGAGCCATCTGCAACGATGACACCACCGGTGGAGCCCTGCTGCAACGAACTTACCACTTTCCCAACGACAAGAGAAGATCTTCTGCTGGACGAGTCTTCTTCCTTTGAGCTTGTGGGATCAACCAGTTCGCCCCTTTCGCCTTCCTTGAATCGCCCGTGCCAAGCACCCCGGCGGCCGGATAGCCAAGCTTCACCACTTGGACCGCGAATAAAAGGAACACACCTTTTAACCGACGAACTCCGCGGCTGGTTTCATCCCTGTGCAGTGCAACGACTCCAAGTTTCCTCTCAACGAGATCCTCTCTTTCCCTGGTCGAAACAACGAACTGCAACCACTGGCAGGAACAACTGCCACCGCTGGAGCTTCCTCTCTTTAAGGTACTGTGTTCTGCCTGGCCCCCCTTTCTTCGGTTTGCCCAAGGTGACCCTTAAATCCTTGGCTTTCCAACTGGGTTGGCCCCAGACATTCTAACTTTTACTTCTTGAATCACCCCAACCTCTTTTGAACATTCTGCAAAGACGTTTAGTGCATTTTAAACTGTGTAATCTTGGGCACATTTCGCTTTGCTCCCTTTAAAGTGGGCCTGGCCTATGAACTTTGGCTCTACAGTGTACACTGCCTTTACTCCCTTGCTTTGAACTTCTAAAAGTGTTGGGAACTGTTTTATTTTTATACCCTGCCTTTTTCTCTCCCTTTAACTTAACTATTGGAGTACCATCTAAGTTACACACTCACAACTGTTTTAACAAATAGTGGTGTTTTAACTCTGACTTGTCTAATAGTTATCAAGGGAGGTGTTTATACTTTACCTGACTGTGTTTTAACTTGCTTTTGATTTAGAGTGCTAGTGTATTGCCTAAAGTGTGTTTTAAATAAATAATGATATACTTTTGATACAAAGCTCTGGTCAGTGTTTGTTTGCTCTACTGTGTTTTTAGCCCTATTGTGTATACTCTATATACTGCCCTACTCTTCTTGAGAGACGTCTGACTGCTCAGCCACAGCTACCAGGTAAATCTGGGTGGTACAGACTGCTACCAATTGGGTTTACTGCTTACTCCTGTAGTCTTAATCTTCTTGCAGTGTTCCCTAAGGGAACTGCACAGGATTCTGCCTAACAACATGACCTGCAGTAGCCTGTGAAACAGGGTGGGTTTCGCAGGCAACTGCATACCCAAAAGTATTCCTGGGTCACAAGAACAGGGGGAAGGCCAAGGGACAAAATACCTTGTGGCACGGCCATGATGGACACAAGCCACAGTCATGAGCCAAACGGGGTAAGCGCAGTATAGCTCGGTAAAATATTCTAAAAAAGACATGAAAAAGCTTCTGCTGCCACCAGTCTACTCCTATGTATGTTGTCCAGTTACCGCAAAATCCTTAATAGATGACTAGGGCCCGTAAATGCAAGGACCCCATTGCACGGTACAGTAATGTACTTTGCGCAATTAATTACAGTTGCCAAAAGTGGCAAAAAAGTCAAAAGACTAAGAAAAACAAAGTTTCTCAGTACTGACAGCCTGAAGGACGTTTCAGTTTCCTCATAACAAAGAGCAAAAGCCCAGTGGAGTGCAGGGAAGGCTGTGCTCCACTAGCATAAGTCAGGACAGGAGGCTGCAACAAAAGCAAAATGTTTGGGGGTTCCACAAATATAGAGGTAAATAGGCAACAAGACATTTTTTGCCCTAACAACCTACACTATTATTATATTTTAATATGTTTTAGTCAAAATAAACTTTGCACATAAAGAAAAATACAAATAAGGACTGAAATAATGAAACATAAACAATACATACATGATAAAAAGCAGTAAAATTATGTTAAAATTAGCATTTCACATTTTCGTATAATATTTCATATTCACTGCTATAATCGTATTTCATCCCACATCAGATTTCATTTTTCTTAATATGCTTAATTTGCAAGATACTAAGAATCAAGAAACCAAACTAATATAAATTCCAATTATATTCTCTAATGTACTCAAAATTGTGCCTACGAAACAAAAATAGATTAGGAGACGAGGCAATATGAATAACAAGCACCCTAGCCATTTCAGCTTAAACAACACTTTCCATTCAATTCAAAAAACGTTGATCTTATTCCGATCAGTGACTGCTCCATCTTGGGCCCGGTGGTTGTCGAAGAACTGGACAAACGTCTCAGACTTTCACTGGGATCGAGTACTCTACTTCAGACCCGCAAGAATGGGGTGGGGGATGTAGCTTTGTACTCACCTCATTTTCCTTATGTAAAAAAGCCCAGGTCCACAACTGCCGCAAAAATTCTTGAAGGAAATGAGTCTAACATCCCACATCCAGTGATTCATATTCCATCACATTATTCTGAGGCCTTTTCACCTATTCACAACGGTAAGCATATTGTTATACCAGAAATACATAATGGGCCCAGAAATTCTTCATTCACTAATATGCCATGTAATGACACTTAGAAGGGATTGTGTCCTCTGACGTATTCCTCATCTTAGATATCTCCTTCCAGCTCTGCTGGCCTCGGAAAATTTTTTCTCTCTAGAGGGCGCTGTGCGTCGACGTCCTCCGAGTCGATGTCCCTCGACAGCTGCCGTATCGACGTCATCCTGCCTATAAAGGCCGCGCACAGCGTCCGTTGCTCAGTTCCGTTTTTCCGCGCTTACTCAGTGCCTCGGAATACCGTTGCTCAGTTCTTAGTCAAATTAATCCTATTTACCTCGAGTCATTCGATCCGTACTCGATGGCTTCCTCGTCGGAACCGACAACTCCTCGATCCGGCTTCAAGAAATGCTGAGATTGTGGGAAAAAGATGTCATTGACTGACCCTCACAGAGTTTGTCTGTGGTGTTTGGGAGCTGAACACCATTGTTCGGAGTGCGAGGACTGTATGTCCAAGACAGCTAAGGCCCTGAAGGAGCGTAGGGGGAAGCTGGAGAAAGGTAAGACTTTTAAAGCTTCTTCTTCGTCGACGAAGTCGAGACACTCGTCTCCTCGTCACCATTCGCGCTCCAGGTCTCGGAGTGGGTCCCATCACTCGAGATCGAAGCACTCGAAGAGGAGACGTCGAAGATCCCCTTCTCCGTCTTCCTCTTCCTCTGTTTCGCCAAAAAGAATCCCTTGCCCCACGAAACATAGTTCCCGGGCTGAATAGGAGGAATTCCGCAAAAATATGATGAGCGTCTTCGAGAAAGCGGCCTCGAACCCCTCGAAGACTGCCGAGAGCGATGCTCTGGTCGAAAGACCCGAAGGTCAAAAGCGCCGCGAGTCGCAGTACCCGGCGAAGGAAACCTCTCGAGCGCGTCTCGAACCCTCGAGTAGGACTATGACCTCCAAACCTTCCTCGAAGGTTCTGTCGACACCGTCGACTAGGGTTCCGTCGACGCCGAGGTCGATGTCTTCAACGCCGTTGTCGAAGGGACCTTCGACACACGGGTCTGTCGACTCGACGGCAGCTTCGACACCGGCGTCGACGCCAAGAAAAGTCACGGTTACGACACACCCAGTGACTATCCCCAGGTCCTTGACGTCGATGGCTTCGAGATTGTCGAGTAGAATTCCAATTCTGTCGAGGTCTTCGAGGCCTCCGCCTTTGTTTTCGACGCCACGTTCGAAGCCTTCGGCGTCAACGACATCGACGTTTTCGAGGCCGATAATGACAAGTTCGGCACCCTCTGCCTTGGAAATGGGATTTACTCCCTTTATGAGTTCAGAACAATTGAGAACTATGTCCTCAATTTTGGAAGAGGGTGAATTGTCTGAACAATAAGACAAATTTGAGTTGCAGGGACCTGTAACCCCAATTAGAGAGGAATTTTCCTCTGAAGAGCGCAGGTTAAAGGATCTTCATGATTCCTTACATGAGGCAAGTGGGTTCGACACTTCCCCTGAGGTGGAGTTTGCTAAGCCAGACCCGGGGGAGCATGCTGAACCCCCCTATCGAGCCTTAATGGCCAGGATCACAGAGTTCATGGGGTGGTCTGCACCTTCACAATCTTTCCAACAAGATGACCTCACGGATATTCTTGACAAAGGCCCACAGGAGGATCCTGTGGTGCCTTTTCATAAAGCTCTTCAGAGAAAGATCATGACAAACTGGGAAACCCCAGATGTAGTACCAGCAGTAAATAAAAAACTGTCTACAAAGTACAGGGTATCTTCTACAGACCCAGAGTTTTTGTCTAAACACCCATCCCCAGAAAGTCTGGTGGTACAGGCAGCATCCTCTACCGATGTCAAGACGGCTTATCCTACCGTGCCACAGGACAGGGAAGATAAAAAATATAATGCTATGGCAAAGAAAGTCTTTTCAGCATGTAGCATGGCGTTAAAATCTGTTAATGCTACTTGCACCCTTGCTAGGTTCAGCCATACACTTTGGGAGTGTGCTTCTACAGCGGCTGACTGCATCCCGGATGGAGAAGAAAGGGATGCGTTCCTGAATATTATACAGGACGGTAAAGACGCTATGTGCGAATCCCTCCAGACGGGCATTGATTCGGCTGACAGTATCAGCAGAGCAATGGCGGCAAGTACATCAACCAGGAGATTTGCTTGGTTGAGAAAGTCTGGTTTTGCCCCAGATGTGCAAGCCAGGCTCTTGAACATGCCATTTGATGGCTCTTCTTTGTTCGGGAAAAAGGCGGATGACAGTTTAGAGAAACTGCAAACTTCAAAAGCAGCAGCAAAATCCCTAGGAGCTGCAATCTGTCAGACTCCTTTTCGTCCCACAGGAACCTCTGCGAGAGGCAAGTCTTTTCGCTTCTACTCCGCATTCGGAAGAGTTAGAGGACGACCGGCTCAAAGGGGACAAAGAAGAACTACCCGAGGTGGATGGGGTAGATATTCAAAAGCCGCAGCAACAGCAGGTGCCTCTTTACCATCGGCATCTGCATCAGCCGCCCCAAAACCACTCTGAGGACTTCCCTCACAGGACACCTGTAGGAGGCAGGTTGACTCAACATCTGGCGGTATGGCAGGCTAACACGTCAGATGCTTGGGCATTGGAAACAGTTGCCCAAGGTTACTGCCTGCCTTTCCTACGTATACCTCAGAGTCATCCACCAGGGATCAGCTCTCAGAAAGCTCCAGATCCGCTCCTCTTGCAGGAAATTTTGGACCTGCTAGAGAAAGGTGCCATAGAACCGGTACCTGTAGTGGAGAGGAACAAGGGCTGGTACTCCCCTTACTTTCTCATTCCAAAGAAAGACGGAGGACTGAGACCCATCTTGGACTTGCGAGAATTGAACAAATTCCTCAGAAAAGACAAATTCAAGATGGTCACTCTTTCTCAGATCCTCCAGGCCCTTCAGTTCCAGGACTGGTTGGTATCTCTGGACCTCCAGGACGCTTATTTCCATGTGCCTATCCATCTCAAACACAGGAAATACCTGAGGTTCGCAATTGGCAACTCTCACTATCAATTTCAGTGCTGCCATTTGGGCTGACCTCCGCCCCGAGGGTCTTCACCAAGTTAATGTCGGTAGTGGCTGCAAGTCTAAGGAGGGAAGGGATTCACGTCTACCCCTACCTGGACAATTGGTTGATCAGGGCTGTTTCTCTGGAACAAGCTCAGATCCAGCTAAATCACGTGTGCCACTTCCATCACAGACTGGGCTTCTCCCTCAATTTAAAGAAGTCACAAATGATACCATCGCAGAAACTCCAGTTCATAGGAGCGATCCTGGACACTTCCCTGGGAAAAGCCTCGCCACCAGAGGTGAGGGCTCAAGATATTCTACAGATGGTTACCAAGTTCCAACATGCCCAACGTCTCCCAGCCTTCGACTTTTTGAGGTTGCTAGGCCTCATGGCATCCTGCATTTTCCTAGTGCCAGAGGCTCGCCTGAGAATGAGATCCTTCCAGTGGGCACTGAGGACTCAGTGGTCACAATTCTCAGGGAGAATGACAGATCTTCTTCAGGTTCCCGGCAGGGTGGCTCGAGACCTTCAGTGGTGGGCCTGTCTGGAGAACATTCTGAAAGGAGTACAGTTTTGGCAACCCTGGCCGGAGATAACAGTAGTCACGGATGCCTCACTCACGGGGTGGGGAGCCCACGCCAACGACTTGACCATCAGCGGTCGTTGGTCTCCATCGGAGTCCAGACTACACATCAACCTGTTAGAGCTGAGAGCCATCAAACTTGCGCTGAAGGCGTTCCTGCCAGCTGTACAAGGGAAGAACGTCCTGATAATGACGGACAACACGGTGGCCATGCATTACCTCAACAAAAGAGGAGGCGTAGGATCACTATCCCTGTGCAGAGAGGCGATGCAGCTCTGGTTTTGGGCAATCCAAGAAGGAATCTCTCTATCGGCAGTTCACCTTGCCGGAGAGAAGAACTTGACAGCGGATGCTCTAAGCAGGCAGAACACAGTCTCCCACGAGTGGGAGCTAGCTCAGGAAGTCCTTCAAGAGATCTTCGCCCTTTGGGGAACCCCTCAGGTAGATCTGTTCGCCACCAGCCTAAACAGGAAATGCGACCTGTTCTGCTCAAGGGAATTTCCCCCGAGAGGAGCTCTGGGAGACGCGTTCATAGTGGACTGGGAGTTTCCGCTTCTGTACACGTTCCCACCGGTCCCTGTCATTCCTCAAATGATCAGGAGGTTGAGAAGATTCCGGCGAACCATGATCCTAATTGCCCTGGATTGGGCCAGGAGAACGTGGTACCCGGACCTTCTAGACTTGTCCATCTGCCCTCCAATTCGACTTCCACTCAGAGAGAACCTACTCTCACAGAAGGGAGGTCAGGTTCTCCATCCAGACAGCAAAACCCTCAACCTTCACGCTTGGCTTCTGAAAGGCTGAGGTACAAGGATTGGGACCTCCCTGATGCTGTTATGGAGGTGTTGCTTTCGGCAAGGAGGCCAGCAACAAAGTCTTTATACCACTGCTGTTGGAACAGATTTTGCAGTTGGTGTAGAGAACAGAATATCGACCCTTTTTCATGTGGTACACCAATGGTTTTGTCCTTCCTACTATATTTGGCAAATTCAGGCCTTCAAGTTGGCACCATTAAGGGCTATCTCGCAGCGCTATCCATCTTTAAGCGTACTGCGGAAGAACCATCCTATTTCAAGTTACCCTTGGTAATACAGTTTCTAAAGGGGTTAACCAATGTTTATCCCCCAAGACCATTCCAAGTTCCCCTATGGGATTTAAACTTAGTACTAACTTTCCTGATGGGTACACCTTTCAAACCTCTCCATTCTTGTTCGTTAAGATTCCTTACCCTTAAAACTGTTTTATTAATAGCACTTACATCTGCTAGAAGGGTGAGCGAATTACAAGCTCTTTCTTGTAAACCCCCTCACACAATATTTCACAAAGACAAAGTTGTCCTGCAAGTGAAGCCTAATTTCCTCCCAAAGGTGGTTTCTGAATTCCATATCACTCAGAAGATTACCCTACCATCTTTCTATCCTCCTCCTCACCCGGGGAAAGAGGAAGAGAGGTTACACAGGCAAGACCCTAGTAGGGCTTTAAGTTTTTACATCAGTAGACTAGCCAGGATAAGACAGGCAGACCAGCTGTTTGTAGGTTACGCAGGTCGCAAGCTGGGGTTACCAATAACTAAGCAGACCATTTCCAGATGGATCATTCTAGCCATTCTGGAATGTTATAAACTGGCTGGGAAAGAGCCCCCTCAAAACCTTAGGGCTCATTCGACCAGAGGTATTGCAGCTTCATCGGCCCTCAAAAGAGGCGTGCCGGTTAAAGACATATGTGCGGCCGCTACATGGTCGTCTGTCCATACCTTTACATGTTTTTACAATTTGGATTCCTCCTCCAGTCAAGAGACTAGGTTTGGAATGGCTGTACTGCATTCTATTCATCAATAGAAGACAGCGTGAAGTCAGTACTCCCTCCTCCGATAATAGAATACTGCTATGGGAGCCTATCTAAGATGAGGAATACGTGGGAGGACACAATCCCTTCGAAGAACAAGTTACTTCTTACCTTGTAACGTTCTTTCGACGGGATGTTCCTCCGACGTATTCCTCATCGACCCTCCCATCCATCCCCGCAGTTCTACTTCCCCTGTTGTTGCAGCTTATGCTCCTTCAGGGTGATTAGTTAGTCCAGAAAGTATTACTGTGGGCTACAAGACGGAACTGAGCAACGGACGCTGCGCACGGCCTTTATAGGCAGGATGACGTCGACGTCGATACGGCGGCTGTCGAGGGACATCGACTCGGAGGACGTCGACGCGCAGCGCCCTCTAAAGAGAAAAAATTTTCCGGGGCCAGCAGAGCTGGAAGGAGATATCTAAGATGAGGAATACGTCGGAGGAACATCCCGTCGAAAGAACGTTACAAGGTAAGAAGTAACTTGTTCTTCTGTGTTAACTAATTTAATTCAGCATGACTCTCATAATGGTATTACCAACCACTCGGTTGTCTGATGAGGCCAACACCTTTCCAGTGATTATACATTTTTTAGATCTTCTTGATAAAGGTCACGAAGTGACCCATCTGGAAATTAGGGAAATTAACCATTCCATTGTTAGTATTCTAGCTAAAATGAATCACTTAGAAGGATTCATCTCCGCAAGAGAATTTTGCAGACAACAGGAACTCCATATCTGTGATGACATCAAGCAGCGCTTGGTAGCATGCACACACGTCATTCAAACCCACACATGTGAATTCATGCTCCCAAACCGAAGCTTCTATTAAAGCTTCTGTTGATATTGCAGCTATTCAATTAGTCCATGTACGGTTCTACTTCCTCCTTTAGACAAAAAGGAGGATTC
Source organism: Ambystoma mexicanum (assembly GCF_040938575.1). Lineage (NCBI taxonomy): Eukaryota > Metazoa > Chordata > Amphibia > Caudata > Ambystomatidae > Ambystoma > Ambystoma mexicanum. Next base: position 654,338,360 of record NC_090928.1, on the reverse strand, counting down.
TTCTGATTATACTTCTTTGACCAACATAGTGACATGCTTGTCCTATGAATTACGCGACACCATACAGGAAATAAAAGACATTAAGGCCGAAATACACTCACGCTTTCTAGAAGTCAATGTAGGGCAAAACAGTGCCTCCTTAGCACCAAAAAGTATTTTGAATGCAACTCATCCTGATAGCCCCACACCTCTAACTGATTTAATTGAAAGTGCTGCCTTAGAGGAATCCCAGTAAACGGAGCCCTCAATACCCATGTCAAGACGTCAAAAATGGCTGCTTAGAAAAGCTAGGAAGCTGAGAATTTCTAGGGAAACATGAGAATTTCTAGGGAAACAACTAAAGCTGCCTCTATACTAAAGTCAGTGCAGCCTTCTACTTCCTCAAGAAAAAACAAATAAACGGCTGAGGCAACGATTGCAGTATTAGACGATGCCATGATTGACTTGCACCAATTAACTGAAGAGAGCCAACAACATTTGCTACCCAAAATTGTATCTCAGATTCAGAATACGCACTTACTGTCATGATTCCTGCCCCTCATGTCCCCAGCCCTCCAAGATGTCAGGCTGGAGCCAGGCCACGATCACCTACATGGCCCTCAAGGGCCTCTCCATCCCTCCAAAGACCCACTGGGAGTCAGACTTGGCGCTTGTGGCACCAGTCTCACTCCCATAGGATAACATTGGGGATTGGACTTGTAGTGCATTGATGGGGACAAAATGGATGCCCCCACATATTTGGTTCCCAGAACTGCATGTGCGGTCTAGTCTTTTGGGTGTGGTTCAGCCCAGAGGCACCTGTGATACCCAGAGACTATTTAAGCCACACCCAGGCTGTGAAACATGCTTTGCGTTTTCTGCACCTGGAGCGTGACACTCACTGTGTTTGGATCGGTCTCCAGTAGGCCTGCACCTTTCTTCTGCGCTCAGCTGCTGCAAGAACACCGTTAGGAACAGCCTTACCTTGCGGCACTTCTGCCCATCAGTCATCGCTCCTTCTGTTCTGCGGGCATCATCGGCGGTGTCATTCCCATCCCGGCACGCCGCTTCCTAAGGAAAAGGGAAAAGAACAGAAAAAAGGCATTAGTAAGCATTCTGCAAATCTTCGCTTATTTTTAAATACTGTACGAGGTTCAAATGCTTACCTGAATCCCAGCCGCTCTGTGGGAACTCTGTTTCCGGAACTTCTTATCCATCTGCAAGAGGGAAAAGACACTCCAGGTTAGCGTGGAAACATCTAGAGGCGTCGCATACCGGGCTTACCCACCGCATTTGTTCTTCATAACCGGCATCCACGCTGAAAATGTCGCGGCACCTAGAAGACACAGAAAAATAACTCCGTTCAATGCAAATACGAAAGGGGTGCATTGTGCTCTTACTCACCTTCAGCGCTACTCATCTCAGCAGCACGGCGCCATCCCCAGACGCCGGCCATCATCTAAGGAAGGAAAAGAACAAAGATAGAGAACTGTTCAAAAGACTCATTATACTTACCTGTCGGACTCTTGCTAGTGAAGTAGCTAGGCAGCAACGAGCCCGCATCAATCAACACGCCCCTGCGCTGAAGGCAGGACGGAGAGCACACTATCCAAGAAAACAAGGTGAGCTGTGGATCAAAGGGAAGGGTTGGACCCCGGGGAAGAGGAGGTTCAAGCACACAGAGACAATAGGGAGTTAAACTCTACCAATCCTGTGTTTCAGGCCCAGTCTCCAGTCGAATAGCCACTAGGGCAGGGTTTGAGGTCGTAAGAGGTCAGAACAGGCTGAGTGACGTCCCTGTGGATAACCGGTGAGCGTTACACTTACCTGAAATTGGTGCTCAAGAAACAACTCAATTACAAGAGAGTGTTCATGTTCCCTTAAGCAAGGTAAAAGATAACGTTAACCCGTTTATGGGAACTGCAGTGGGATCTATCTCCTCCAAATCTGTTATGCCAGAGTATTTTGTTAGTCAAGGCATTAAACATGCATCGAAAAATGTTACCTCTAACTCAGCCAGTGATTGTAACATCCTTGGAGTCAACCGAGAATTGCTACCTACTCAAAATATTACCCTAGAAAGAACGTATGGTGAGGCTATAAAATCCAAGCCCTTGAATGGCAAAATTGTACCTCAAGTAGCATCTGCTACTCCTTTGGTTCAACAGCAGGCATATCGGTCTGCAGAGGGGATGAAAATGTGTTCGGATAGCGGTCGAGTTAGCACCATCGAATCCACTACATCGAACCAACAAGCATCAAATGACAATTTAGAAACGTCACGTGCATTATTGTTACAGAATACACAGGCTTATTCTAGCACTAAAGAGTCAGAACTATCTGGTTTGCACATTTGAACCAAGCTCTTCATGATGGTCTTACCTCCATGAATAACCTGAATGCAATTCTATCTAATCCTGCATTAGTGAATCAAACTATACCGCTCCACTGGAGTAGCCAATCATTTCAACCTCCTATGACCTCTCACTAAAGAAGTTATCGGTACTGACCAATCCAAACAAATTCCAGCAAAAATGTCCTCATCCAATAAAAACCAAGTACATGAATCAGCTGAACATAAGAAAAACACTCCTATTATTATAGGATGGATGGGTAGCTATGATATGGTAAAAACCAGAATGAATCGCCCGGTCATATTGGATGTGATGCGGCAGATACCTGCTTTACGCAATGTATTTTCTGATAACTTTGATAGAATATCACTCCCAAGAGTTAATCATTTTAGAATTTTAAGTTATCTTAAGTCACCCATCATACTAAAACTGTTATTGTTAACTAGAACCAATCTACAAGAGCTTGGTTCTGAATTATGTTTGTTCTATTCAGAATCAGAGGCTCTGGAATTCTTGAATTTCCAGGACCCTGAACTTGAGGAGGAGAGCGGCAATAGTTGTCAATCAGGAAAACAATTCTGAGGTGGGTAAACTTTTATCCTTAGCTGACTCATTTAAGGACTGGTCATGGATAAAGCCATTAATGAAATCAATGATATCAATGGCACTGGCACCTAAACAATTGTAGCCCAAATCCACATCCAAATTAGCCATATACTCCTGGAATTCGTGTGGGTGCAACAATCTTGTTAACTTTTTTGCCGCTCTTAACTTCTCAAGACAAACCTGATGTAGTTTTTGTTCAGGAAACAATGAAAACTGTACCTTTTTTAAAATTGCCTGGTTATGCAACTTTCTGTGCAAATGCTACAAAAGGTCTCCATGGTCGTCCTTCATCAGGTATGGCTACTGCTGTTAATAATTCCTTACAATGCTCATCCACGTTGCTTTTCTGTTTAGATTATGTGTTGGTAATTTAATTAATCTCGTGGAATGCACCTCAATGGTCCAAGATTCTAATTAATATCTATTGGAACCCTGCTAAGAATGAGATATATGAAATGTTTAATGTTCTTGATGACATTTTGGAATATGCTATGTTATATCATCCTTATAGTGAGATAATATTTGGTGGGGATTTTAATTGTTGTTGTAAAGATCGTTTTAGTGAAATTGAAGATTCAATTGCTGACCCTAAACATCTATCAGCTCATAGAGGCTACCAATGGGTTTCCTATTTTACGGGTTGGGATATGTCATTGGTCCAATATAAAAGGGATGGCCCACAATATACATGGAAAAGAGGGCCGTATTGTTCAACAATAGATTTCTTCTGGATATCGAACTCTATTGAGCATTTAGTACCCGATATAACGATTAATAAGATGTATGGAAGTGATCATGCTATTATCCAACTAACTTTGATGATCCCAAATGTGAGGTTGCCTGTTGTGGAGCAACTCCGTCTCTTGAAGTTAGACCGATGCAATCTATCCATGCGATGGAACCAATATACATGTGCTCGCTTGACATCGCATTGGCACTACTCATTAATTTTGAGCATCTTGTAACCTACAATCTGGTGTCTGTTATTGAATTTGAAGTTTATATCTCCTCTCTTATTTCTGAGATTATCGCAGAAATATCCTCTTCTACTAGAACTAAAATGACTACCCATAAATTTCCTTTTAATACAAAATAAACCCCACATGTATCATTGTAACAACCCATTCCTGCGCCAGATTAAAATCTGGCGCAGGTACATTGACGACGTGTTCATGACATTCACTAGACGAACTGAAGACCTTCCACCAGTGAATTAATAATTGCAATCCCCACCTTAAATTTTTCCTAGAACCAGACAAAGAAAACATACATTTTTTGGACCTCTACATAACCGCAAACTCAGGGAAACTGTGTTCAAAAGTCTATAAAATACTCACAGATCGGAACTCTTTACTGACGTATTCGAGTTATCACCCACAAGCCCTAAAGACAATCTCCAGTTTGGGCAGTTTTTCAATACTGACGCCTTTGCACAAGCACCTCGGACTACACAATCCACGGTAAACTGTTAAGAATTCAATTGACTAACCGCAGATATCCCAAACATATTGTTAAAACGGCATAGAAGCAGGCACGTCCTATCCCGAGAGAAACCACACTGCAACAGCATCCAAAAAGCTCCACCCAGAGAGAACATCACACCAGGCGTCATCTATTTGATTACATGTCCCTGCAACTTATAAATGTCGACATGACAATGAGAGCAGTCAAAAAAAGGATGATTGAGCATAGAGCTTGTCTCAGGACAAAAAAATGGACAGCCCCCCCCTAGTGCCACATTTTTTGGCAGAAGGTCACAGCCCATAACAATTCATATGGACCTTAGTCGAACGCATACATGCACCCAGAAGGGGAGGCAATTACTATAATTTGCTTTTGCGTATGGAACAACAATGGATTTTTAGACTAAACACCCATATGACCGGTTTGAACGAGGTGATACAGTGACACGAACTGGCCACTGTGCACATCTAAAAAAAAACTCATAACAGCTGATGTGAACCTTTGGCCAGACTGGCAGCAGTCACGCACAGCAAGTTGCTGTATCATTTGGATCGACATACATAGGGAGTATTGTTACAAGCACCAGTAATGCACGTCCTTGTAATAAAATCTGCAGAAATCTGCTGTTAATGATGTTTGGGAATGCCTTGCGAGAGCAACATTCCCCCACCCAGCTCTTGACCATGAGCACACAACACACCATATGGGCGGTAGTTCCAGTTTCCAACCTGGTGTGGCACATTCAAGTTTTTAAAAACATTTCTTTAATAAAGTCTTAGTTCTCCAGCATGGGGTCTGGCATGGATTCACATGCTCATGAATATTCCCCGTCGTCAGGCTGGGAATCCTCGGTAAAGAAAAAACCAGTATCAGTTTAGTTTCTGATCTGTCTTTCGTAGTAATAACCAATCACTGGTCTCTGTGTCATACTGACCACAGCCCATGACTGCCCTCTACCTAAGCACCGCCTCTGGCAGCCATCTTCAGATTTTTACCGCACGTTCATGTGTTGGGATCCTCGTGCTATTGCTCTCGAGCGTTAGTGCTATTTTTTCACGTTTTTTCTCAAAAACTTCGGTTTTTTCGGTCAAAAGAGCCTCAAGCTCCACCGACTCTCCATCCGATCTACGGGGACCCGTGTCGGATTCGTCTGCGCCCCTCAAGGGTGAAGATTTCGTCGAGCCACGCTTTTGGAGGACTCCAGAAGTTTCTCAGGCCCGGTCATGGCCCAGGAGAAGGGAAGCTCGACGCCCGGAAAGCTGTTCAGGGTCTGCCCTGGATGCCAGCTGCAGAACGTCTTCAAGTAGGACGAACACTCTTTTTGTCTTTACTGCCTACATGAGGACAAGACGCACGTGGAGGAGGACTGTGCGTTTTGCGGCAACATGTCGGAGCGGACCATGAAGGACCGCCATCAACGTCTCGCCAACTGGCTGGAAGGGAAGAGCCCGTCCGGCGAGAAGAAGAGGAAGAAATCCGAGCGGTCTTCTAAGACCTTTGAGGACGCCCCGGCGACGGGGGTCCAACATAAGGCCAAGCACCGCGAGTCCGCTGGCACCGGGAACGCCGAACGGTCGGGCTCTACGGGCGCCAGGCAGGGCGCACCCTCCCCGGCACCATCAACCACGAGCCAACGCTCTGGGTCGGGTAAGAGGAAGGCCGAGCACCTGGCGAAGCTCCTGGAGAGGCCCCGGTCGAGCTCGAAGGCGGAGGGGGAGCGAGGCAGTGTCCCCCCCCTCAAGGATAAGGCGATGAGCGCACCTAAGGTGGTGAAGGCCTTAATCCATCCGGCCAAGTGGTGGCGACCTCGGGGCTCAGAGTCTCCCTGCCACCTCGGAGGGAGTCCTCTTTTGTGCCCATCGATAGGACCCCCGTGAAATCCCCCGTGGGGAAGAAAAAGGGGGGGCAGGGCGTCGTCGTAGATTCGGCCTCAACCTCGGAGGAGGAGCTGGTCGAGGTCTTAAGCCACGGCCTCGGAAGACCGGCCCGTCGGGATGGATCCCGACGCAGGTGACGACGACATCGTCGAGGGTACCGACGGGGCCCCTGATCGCCCGTCGGATTCCCCTCTGCCAGCGCCGCGAGACAACTCGGCGGCCATTTTGTTGGCTATACAGTCCTTATGCTCAGAGATAAGGACGAGACTGCCGTTGCCGACGGAACCTCTCCCGTCGGGGGACCCAGAACCGGGACCTTCTGGTGTTCCCCCCCACCAAGAAAAGAAGGATCCACCCTCCGCCTCCTTTTCAGCCATAGTGCCCCTTCCAGCCCTCCTCCCCGTCCACCCGAGGGGATGATACGGGGACTGACACGGCAGCGACGGGTACGGACGACGAGGTATACGACGAGGATGTACCGTCGTCGCCTCCCACCAGGGCTTCTCCGCCCGACGAGATTGGATTGTTCCACTCCATGATCACCAGGGCATCCGAGCTTTTTCAACTCTGCCCTGAGGAGAAGAAGAAGGAAGGTTTCCTTTATCAGCGGCGCGAGGCCAAGAGGAAGACGGTCCTCGCAGTGCCTCTATTGGACGACATTTGGGATGAGGGCCTCACCCTCCTCAAGAACCCTTCCACGACGCCAGCTAGAAGAGACCGGTACGAGAAGAAGTACCGGGTCCCGGACACGGCCCCCCTGTGCCTCCGGGCGCAGCCTACCCTGGACTCCGTCGTCTCCGCGGCAGCCAGGAAGAAAGCGGGGGGGGGGGTGCGGCCTCCACATCGACTTCCCCACCGGACGGCGAGGGAAAGAAATTGGACGCTATGGGACGCAGAGTCATCTCGTCTGCAGCGACGACGATTAAAGCGGCCAACGCCTTGGCTATCGTGGCCCGCTACGACAGGGAGCTCTGGTACAAACTGGCTCCCCTGCTGGACTTCTTGCCGGACGACAAGAGGGCAGAGGCCCTGGAGATCCTGCAAGAAGGTGAGGTGGCTTCGGACCACGCCATTACCGTTGCGATGGACATCGCCGACACTGGGTTCCGCCAGTTGGGCAACGGCGTTTGCCTTAGGCGGCGTGGATGGCTCAAGGCTACGGACTTCCGTCAAGACGTTCAGACCAGAGTCCTGGACATGCCCTTCGATGGGAACAACCTGTTTGGGAAAACGGTGGACGATTCCCTTTAGGCCATTAAAGCGGACACCGAGACGGCCCGGGCCCTTGGAGCTCTGCAACAACGACGGACGCCCTTTCGGAGCAGCGGAGGCAAGGGCGCCTCCAAAGGTTCCGGCGGCGGTTTCTCCACCTACCGTCAAGCGGCCCGCTCGTCGTCTCAGGAGGCCTACAGAGGACGAGGCAAGTCTGGCGGACCCCGCCGTCGTCGCCAAGGAGGTCAAGGCGGCAAAGCCTCGTCGAAGCAGGATTGAACCGGCCGTGGGGTCGGGCCCCCACCGAAGCACCCCGGTGGGAGACCGGCTGGCGAGCTTCGTCAGCATGTGGGAGTCCATCTCCACCGACCGTTGGGTGCTGGACGCCTTGGCCCGGGGCCACGCGCTCGAGTTTCAAAGAAGGTGTCCGCGCGTCCCCCCCGTGGCCAGGAAAGAACTTCACGTCCCTCAACTTCTCCGGGAGGTAAAGGCGATGCTCAGGAAGGGCGCCATCGAACTCGTCCCAAAGAGGCTTCGGGGCTCCGGAGTTTACTCGAGATACTTCCTCGTGAAGAAGAAGATGGGGGGATGGCGCCCCATCCTGGACCTGCGACGTCTGAACAAGTTCATCAAGGCGCAAAAGTTCCGGATGGTCACCCTCCAGCACGTCCTGGGTCAGCTGGAGGAAGGAGACTTCCTGTCGTCGTTGGATTTGGAGGATGCCTACTTCCATATTCCCATCCTAAAGGGGCACCGAAAATTCCTCAGGTTTGTGGTCCAAGGGCGTCATTACCAGTTCAAAGCCCTCCCCTTCGGACTACGGTCGGCACCCAGGGTGTTCACCAAGTGCCTCACACCGGTGGCGGCGCAGCTGCGCCGCGAGGGGATCCACGTCTACCCCTACCTGGACGACTGGCTCATCCGAGCCAAGACGAGGGAGCTCGCCGTGGTTCACACGGCAAGGACCGTCCAACTTCTCACGGACCTGGGATTCTCCGTGAACTACGCCAAATCCCACCTGGTACCCGCGCAAGACGCTCTGTTTCTGGGAGCGAGGCTCAATACAGTGTCCCTTCTGGCCTCCCCGTCGGAGGAGAGGACCAGGACCATCCTGGGCAAGGTGCAGCGGATGTTGGTGGCCGACGCGGCCAAGGTGAGGTCCATCAAGTCCCTCCTCGGAATGATGTCTTCCTGCATCTACCTCATTCCCATGTGCAGGCTCCGGATGCGCCCGTTGCAGGAGTTCCTGGACGCGCGCTGGATCCAAACGACGGGCAGCTTCGAGGAAAGGATCACACTCGACGAGAGTTTCCGACGAGCGATCCGGTGGTGGGGCACCCGCGCGCATCTGACGGTGGGCATGGACTTCCAGACCCCAGCCCACCAGGAGACAGTGACCACGGATGCCTCCCTGGAAGGGTGGGGAGCGCACACCGAAAATCTGCACGCAAGAGGCCTTTGGCTCCCGACGGAGAAATCCCTACATATCAACGTCCTGGAGCTCCGTGCAGTGTTTTGGGCCCTCAGGTCCTTCCTTCCGTCCCTCAAGGGCAAGGTGGTGAGGATCTTCACCGACAACACCACCACCATGTTTTACATCAGGAAACAGGGCGGAACCAGGTCCCCAGCACTGTCCAAGGAGGCGCAGGACCTGTGGCATTGGGCCGTCGCCCAAAGGATATTTCTGGTGCCGTTTCATCTGGCAGGGATAAAAAACACCATCGCCGACTCACTCAGCAGGGAGCTGCGCTCGTGCCACGAGTGGGAGCTACGGCAGGATCTAGTGGATCGCCTCTTCCGACGGTGGGGCACACCCCAGATCGACCTGTTCGCGACGGCGACGAACTCCAAGTGCCTGAGGTTCGCCAGCAGGTTTCCCCAGGCGAGGAGCATGGGCGATGCTTTCTCGTTCCCCTGGGAGGGCCTGTTCCTCTACGCGTTCCCTCCTTTGCCACTGCTAATCCGGCTCGTCAACCAGCTCAAGAGGTCACGGTGCAGGATGATCCTCGTCGCACCTGCGTGGCCGAGGCAGATATGGTTCCCGGACCTTCTGGACTTGTCAGCGTCCCCGCCAATCAAGCTGCCGGTGGACGCGGATCTACTCTCCAGGGAAGGAGGCGCCATCCTCCACCACGACCCGAAATCGCTGAACTTGCAGGCCTGGCTCCTGCAGCGCTAGAGTTTGGAGGATACGACATACCGGCCGACTGCAGAGAGGTTCTTGCAAAGGCCAGGGCGTCCTCGACTCTTAAATGCTACGGACACAAATGGAAGAGGTTCTCTGTCTGGTGCCACGCACAGAAGATTAACCCTCTACGGATTACGGCTCCCCAAGCACTGCCGTACCTGCTGACGCTGGCCAAAGCTGCACTGGCACACGCGTCCATCAAGATTCATTTTGCTGCGATCTCCCGATACACCAGAACCACGGGGCGGACGTCCTTGTGGTCTCATCGTCTGGTGAAAGAGTTCATGAAGGGACTGTTCAGATCGTTCCCGCCGGTGAAGGCTCCGGCCCCGGCGTGGGAGCTCATCGTGGTGCTGACCAAGCTCATGGGACCTCCGTTCGAGCCTCTGCACTCGGCTCCGTTGAAATTTCTGTCGTGGAAAACAGCGTTTCTTGTGGCCATCACCTCCGCACGACGAGTGGGAGAGATCCAGGCCCTTTCCTGCAAGGCCCCGTACTTGACTTTTCACGACACGAGGGTAGTGCTCAGGACGCACCCCTCCTTCATGCTCAAGGTACCGTCGGACTTCCATCTCAACGAACCCTTGGTGTTGCCTGTGTTGTTCCCGTCGCCTTCGTCGCCGGCTGAGAGGACTTTGCACTTGCTGGATGTGGCTAGAGCGCTGAAGTTCTACGTAGACCGCACCAAGTGTTTTCGGAAGACGTCACAACTCTTTGTGAACTTTGGACCTGTCAATCAGGGGAAGGCTCTCTCGAAGGCTTCCATTTCCAGATGGCTCTCCGGCTGTATCATGTACTGTCACCGGTTGGCAAACCGACCGCTGCCTGGCCGTCCGAGAGCCCATTCCACCAGAGTGATCGCAGCTACCACGGCGTTCCTATCTGGTGTGCCCCTGCTGGACATATGCAGGGCTGCTACGTGGAGGTCGACGCACACCTTCACGAAATTCTACTGCGTCGACCGGGATTCCAGGGAGGAGTCCAGGGTCGGCCAAGCAGTGCTGCGCAACCTGTTCGCCTGAGGTGAGCCTGGTGAGGAGGTAAGATGCTTAATGTTGAGTTTGATGTAATGCTTAATGTTGAGCCTTTGCCACCTCCCGTGGTTGTGCATGTGTGTACTGCTATGTATTCTTTATTCATGAGCATGTGAATCCATGCCAGACCCCATGCTGGAGAAGGAACAAGTTACTTACCTGTAACTGTTGTTCTCCAGCATGGGTCTGGCATGGATTCACATGCGAACCCTCCCGCCTACCCCTCTGCGGCTCTTCACTTGGTCATACTGCCACTTCACGTGCTTCCAAATCTGAAGATGGCTGCCAGAGGCGGTGCTTAGGTAGAGGGCAGTCATTGGCTGTGGTCAGTATGACGCAGAGACCAGTGATTGGTTATTACTACGAAAGACAGATCAGAAACGAAACTGATACTGGTTTTTTCTTTACCGAGGATTCCCAGCCTGACGACGGGGAATATTCATGAGCATGTGAATCCATGCCAGACCCATGCTGGAGAACAACAGTTACAGGTAAGTAACTTGTTCCTTTTGCCTACATCCGGGCTTGAATATCTAGTCAGCATTACACCACGTTTTATCCAGATTCATGCCAGAATAAGGTCACAGAATATATTCGTTGGTTTTACGAACACAATGGCATTATACTTTTTGAACTCCCCCGAGACAATCCACTCGCATACCCTCCAAAATGTCTTCTGTGTTTACAGAACGCCACGCGGGCACACATGGGGTAGACTCCCACTCCATGACGTAATGCGGAAGCAGTTCTGTTTATACATACATGGAGCAATGAGAGGGCTCTGAGCCAGCAACGTTGCCATTACGGCCCGCTGACCATCCGCTCTCGTTGTCTTGCTTTCCTTCCAGATATGGAAGACGAACAGCGGGTTTTCTCATAAGCGCAACCACTGCTCTGACGTGCGCATTGAAGTTAAGACACGTAGAATGTGTTTGCATTCTTTATACAAGAGAAACACGTTTCAGGGATGTATCTCGCCCCGTTTTCTGTCCATACACAGTGTTCACCTAGATACCATGCGAAAGAAGGATTCTGCATTGCCCGCACTTGAAACTTGTGACATCCGGTGCCGGGAGCTCATCGCAAGTACTAGCTCTGGTACGTTGGAAGTGTTATTTCCATGTTCCCGGGCTCTCTGGGTTCACCCCCGTTCTCCCCCCCCCCGCATAACCCCCTCTCCCCCTCAGCCCCCGTTTCCCCTCCCTACTGCATTCATCCTCCATTGCTGGGCACTCAAGAAGCCCATATCAGTGGAGAATGCCAATATTATATGGCCTAGCAAGAAGAAATAAACAACTACACAAGAGACTGCTCTGGTAAATAATCTCGCTCATCTCAACTGTCTAGAAACTGGGATGACCTCTCGGGGGACCCACTCTCTTTTCTCTCCCCAGAGGCCGGTGATCCCGCCAACTCCGCTTCCACGGACCTCTTTAAATCATCTGGTCCTGAAGAAGATGACCCTAAGAAGATGAGGTAATTGAAACCGGTTGACCCTAGGCTCATGCGCCACCTCATGACCCTTTTCTGATGTTCCAATAGCCTTGTGAACACAACTACTAAACTAGTAGTAGCCCGAGTTGGGCGCTTTTCAAGTACAGGTTCACACATTCCCAGAGTGTGTGCACGTCATTGTTTTAATTACCCAGCAGGTGGTTTTCGTTATGTGAGGAGTACTCAACGTAATTGGTGATTAAAACATTGTTGGTGATAAATTCTTACGTGGGGTGAGCCTCCCCCCTATAGTCATAACATTTAAGAGACATGATCTAATGTTAAGTCTTCACCTTTACCTGTACTGGTGTCTTAAGCGTCTGTAATTCATGTCAATATTGTTTGTAAATGAGGGACAGTCTCCTCGCTATCCCCTTTAGATAGACGGTACACTACCATTCTTCCTAGGGGGAGCTTGCCCTGACCGGGTCAGGGTGTGCTTCCAAGCAGGGACAGTTTTTTTACTGTGCGTTTCGATGACCATAGTAGTGTGAGTAACTCTCGCCAATACAGGCAACCTATCTGTTCGAAGCAACAGTATAAACCTACATAGGTTACTTGAAGGACAGAGCATTAGATAACGTTGCGGTACCCCTGGAGTATACAACATATATGGGACATTTTGATATCATGTAAGTCCCTGTGAGTGTGTGTGATTATTAATCCGGTCCCAATCCATTAATTTGGATTTAAATTCCCTACACAGCCTCAATTAGCCCAACTCCCACCTTGGAATGCAGTTGATTAAATCAAATGGTTCCAAGATGGACTTTACTTATTGTGATGTTCCTCTGCTTGTCAAATCCATGGCACATAGTCTCAGTAAAATACATTCGGGATTACTCATTGCTTTTATGTATAGCAGGTCACGTTTCATAATTACCATTGCAATGATGCCCAATTCAAGACGTTTCACTTCAATTGGTACGCTTGATGACAGGCCCAAGATTATGCGCCAGAAGCAACCCTCTATTTTACCAAGCCATAACATGTCTGTCATCGTGAGGGTTTCCAGGCCATAGATCACAGCCGGCAAAGACATTGCCTGTAAAGACCCAGTATTACCTTTAGCATATACCCCGAAGCAGAGGCGTAGACAGGGTAGGGCCTGAGCGGGCAAGGCCCACCCAAAATGTGTAAATGCCCACACGGAGCAGCTGTGTGGGCATTTACAAACGTTAATGTTAGTGCTCTGGGCCCAACAACATTCGATTCAGGCCACTCTTGCAAGACTATCCTGGCTACGCCTCTGCCCCGCAGAGCTCCACTATGCCTTCCCCCCGATTCACGTCATCCTGTGGCTTCTTAGCAGGTTTCAGACAACCATGATCTTGATCGTTTGAGATTGGATGAAGAGAACATGCTACCCAAAACTTCTGGACTTGGCCATCTGCCCATCTCTCTAGTTGCCCAGACAGCCGAACCTCCTACCCCAGTCAGAAGGTCGGGTGCCCCACCTGATCCCGAAGTACCGCAACCTACATGCGTGGCTCTTGTGAGGATAAGGTATGATGACTGGGACCTCTCGGAAGAGGCACTTAAAGATGGAGAATGTTTGAGGTGTGGTGCAGGGAACACAGGATCGATCTGATCGCATGCGCCACCACTTCGTTGATGGAGTTCCTTCTGTCACTGGCCTCTTCAGGCTTTCATCTACATTCGGTCATATGGTATTTGGTGGCTCAATCTGTTTTCAAAATGTCCCTGGATAATGGTTCTTTCTTCACAATCCCAGGTATGGCCCAATTCCTGAAAGGTCTTGTGAATACGTTTCTGCCCATCCCTTTCGTTGTCCCGGATTGGGACCTTAATTTGGTCTCATCTTTTCTTATGGCTGCTCCGTTTGAACTTAAGCATTCCTGTTCTCATAGAGTGCTCATGCTGAAAACTGTATCCTTAGTGGCAGTCACATCAGCCAGAAGGGTCAATGAGCTGCAGGCCTCGTCATGCAGGTCTCCCTTTTTCTGTTTCTTTAAGGAAAACGTGTCCTTGAAATTGCAACGTAGGTTTCTGCCCAAGGACTTGTCAGAGATTCAGATCTCCCAAACCATTGACTTGCCAGTTTTCTACCGTCCTAAGGAAGAGGAGAGGTTACACAGTTTGGACCACAAGAGGGCCCTTCGTTTTTATGTGGCGAGAACATCTGAATTCAGGAAGGGTGAACCGTTGTTTGCAGCTTTCTCCCTGTCACTGAAAGGATTGGCTGTTACTAAACAGACAATCTCTCGCTGGGTAATGCTCTGTATGGAAGAGTGTTTTCAACACGCAGGGAAAGAGCTTCCATCAGGCATCGGGGCGCACTCTACAAGAGATGTAGAGGCATCTTCTGCACTGCAAAGGGGAGTGCCAGTTAGATATTTGCCGGGCTGCGACTTGGTCCTCGTTGTTCACTGTTACCAAGCATTATTGTTTGAATGTGTCACGTGGGGCTGATGCTCACTTTGGAAGAGCAGTGCTTCAGAACTTTCATCCCAGCCCCAGTCCACATACTGTTTCAGGAGTTTATCTGATGAGAAATCTACGGGAGAAAAACAATCCATTGAAGGAGAAATGACTTGAAGTGATGTTCTTTCTGTGAATTCTTCTCCCGCAGATCCCTCATTACCCTGCCATCAAAGCCCTCTATGAAAGTACCTGTATTGCATGTTGACTGTCTGCTTATTGTGGGAAATGTGGATGTTTATAATTGCTCTACTTTTTTTCAGAAGTGTGATCCTCTCCTCATCCAACAAATAAAAAGTTTGTTGTGTTCCACCTTTTTTGTAAGAGTTAAGCTGTTTGCCAATGTTTTGGTCTTCCTCTGCAGTGGCTGAGCTCGGGGTGAAGGGTGGGGAAATGTGTAGTGACAGAGTATATGTACGCTGACCGACGTCACGTCCGGAGTCGGCGATCCGCGCATCGAGCCAAGATGGATCGACGGGCGAGTCGAGATGCACTACGCCGCCTGTTGAAATGTTTTCTGAGCAGCTGACGCTGGAAGGGATATCTATCTGATAATGTATCTGTGGGAGAAGAATCCATAGAAAGAACATTACCTGTAAGTAATTTCTCCTTCTGGGATATCCATTCTCTAGGTGTAGAATGGTTTTAGAAGCAAGTACAGTTATTTTCTTTTTTTTTTTGGTTCTGGGGGAGGGGCACACTGAAATCACTGTCTACAAGCCGAAAAAATGGCCATAAAAATGTGAAGACAGGAGAGAGATGAAATGTGACGTGGGATACACTGCCTGTGTGTGTTGGGGTATTTACCCACCCATTGACCGCCCATAGCCATGATAATTCCTCTGGCCATATTCACCCGCTACTTGCCTTTTCCCACACAGAAACCATTCCAGTAGGATTTCTTTGAGCTAACTCTATCAAGCGGTAACATCAGACTTTGTTCTGTTAAGGGCTTGCTAGTGTTGGTTGCTGCATCCTTCAGAGCCATCAGTTATAGGTTCACAAAGCTATGTATAAAATAGCACTGCCTAGAAGACAATCCTAATTGACTCATATGAAACAAAAAGCAAGGTTTTCTGATCCCTTGTATACCCATATTGTTTGCTCTGTGGTTCTGATCGGTAAGTGAAATTCCAGTGATTGCCTCTAAGCAGCGCTGTGCATGTGTGTCTGTTTTGCTGAAACTGACTATACTACTGTGACTTTGCAGGTAGAGCATTTTATTTCTTCCTTTTGTAAACCCCCTAGCATAGTTGGCCTTATGTGCATCCTTACAGATGAAGACCTGTTAAAAGCAAGCATTGGCAAAGCCATCAATTTTCGCTTGTTTATAGGGAAACGCCATTCACAGCTACCATGTGCTCGGGCACTCGCACAGTTTTCCAGCTGTTGTAGTCGTATGGTTGCGGTAGTATTTTCCCATGCTTACACAAAAGGCAAAACTGTTAACTTTGCCAATTCATTTTCGTATATATACATGAAGTAATTGATGCCATCTTCTTCATTTCCTTCTTGCCGTGGTAAGCACAGGAACATTTCACAGGAACAGTGCAAGGAGGTTTTTTCAGAACCACAGCTGGTGTAGGGATATGGGAAGCCAAGCAAAGATTTCATATAAAAGACATTTCAATGGATTGCATTCTCCAGCAGTTTTCTCACATGATTGATATCCCCTGCAGTTTCGGCTGCTCGGAAAACTTTCAACAGGGGGCGTAGTGCGGCTCAGCGTCATCCGTTAACTCCTTCATGTTTCGACTGTGCCACTCCTCAACTCTGGATGTAACATCAGTGATACATATTTCTATTGCACTCCTTGCTCCCACTGATTCCTCATCTATGATATCCCTATCCCAGCACAGCTGTTCTCCGGAAATTGTTCCGCCACCACGGCGTGCAGCGCGGCTCTGTCCGACCCCCTCTATGCACCCTGCGCTGGATAGGAAGTTGGGGCCACTATATATAGCGACACTGCACCCCATGAACTCAGTCCCCTTTTTTCTGTCTGCGCACTCTGTTTGCTGATCGCAACACGCTAGTCGCACTTTACTTATTGACTTTTTGAAGTATGTCATGCCTACTCCTTACTTGTCCTCGGGCTTCAAGCCGTGCTCGGACTGCATCGCGCAAATGTCGGTCTCGTATCTGCACCTTATTTGTTTGTATGTTTTGGGTGAGGACCATGACAGTTAGGATTGTGGGTCACACCTGAATGCCCTCCGGGAAAGGGCAGAGAAGAACTTCACCTTCATCCACCAGATGCTGCTCAGAAAATTCTTTGACAGGGAGCATAGTGTTCCTCGACTCGGCTGTCGATCCGGCTTGCTCGGTGCTGAATCAGCCGTCCTGAATGTGATGTTGTGTGTCGTGTATATATACCAAGTCACTACGCCGCATACCTTCGTTCCTTTTTTTCACACGCTTGACATGCTGCTCTGAGGAACATAGTGTTATCGAGTCTAGGACTCTGCTTTGACATATTTTCGTCAGAATTGGTTTTTCTTGACCACGAGATGTCTAAGGCTCGGATTTCAGGTTTCAAAAGGTGCACTGACTGGCACTCTAAAATGTCTGTGATTGACGCGCATGACATGTGTGTGGTTCTTTGGCACAGTTCACGACACTGAGGGGTGTGCGTCATGTGCCAAGATGAACACTAAATCACTGCGTGCACGGGCAGCCAAACTCGCGTTAAGCTGACAGATGTCGAAATTTTCTGTGCGGTCGACCGTCTGGTCCTCTGAGGCTGAGACAGAGGGGTCTAGCCCCGGAAATGGAAAAAGCGAAACATCGGTATAAGACGAAGAAGCGGTCCCTCTCTACGAGCCACTCTTCCTTATGCTTGAAAAAAAGGCGCCATCGGCACCAAATGGATTCCGATTCTTCATCGGAAAGAGCTAAGTCGTCAGCTGGGCCGACCACTCGGCAGCAGTGCGATGAGTTTAAAAGCCAGATACAGGCTATGTTCGAAAAATGCACAGCCGCAGGTGCGGTTGGGCCCCCGAGCAGCAGGCCTCAGTGGCACCAGTGGCGCTCGTTACTCCAGACCCTATGCAAGCCCCAGAAAGGCACCTAAACTCTTGGTGCCGGGCCTTCCTGCGAGCCGCAGGGTTCGAGCGTCTGACGCTAAGTCCATGCCCAAGCCCCGCTCAACGCTGACAGTCATCCCATCGACGTCAAGGGATAATCCCTCAGCGCTGGCAATCAGCGACTGTTCATTCGTCCCACTCTCCCGGGACCAGTTTCTTTAGTTGTATTGTGTCCATCTTCGGCCCAATTTTGAATATGGGCAAGTGAACATCAACCCAGTGTATGCAGGGACAGGGGATCCAACTATTTTGATGACCAGGCAGATCTCTTGGCGTTGGCACAAGGGCTCCATGACACCAACGGGCTGGACACATCCGATGTGGAATTTCAACAGAGCCAGCCTTACACCCACACCCATGACAAATTTTGGGTATTAGTGGGATAGGGCGGTTGATACTTTGGGCTGAATGCTGCGACAGTGTCAGCCCAGGGATATGAATTGACCGACATCCTGGACAAGGGCCCGGTTACTGAGACATATGCCACTGAACCCAGCAATCACCGACCCAGTAGTCTCTTTGTGGCAGCATCCCTGCTCCATTCATCCAGTCAGCTCCACTATGACAGGGAAGTACAGGCCGTCAAGAGGAGACCCGACATTTTTGTCTTCTCATCCTTCTCAGGATGGTTTTGTTGTGCCTCCTGACAGGGAAGGTAAGAGGAATGATGCAATGGCAAAAAAAAGGATTTACGTCTGACACCATTTCCTTGAAGGCAACTAACGTAATCTCCGGATATGCTAAATACGCTTTCAGCCTCTGGAAGTTGGTAGGGCAGGCAACCCAATACATCCCTGAGGGGGAGCTGCGCGATGGCTTTGTACAGCTGCTTGAAGATGGGAAAGAGGTGGCCAGGCAGTCAGTGCAAACAGGCCTGGACAAGGCCGTCTGTATAGGCCATTCGAGGGGGATCGGCTGTAGCATTGAGGAGACAGGCCTACTTATAGTCTTCAGGCTTTTCGCCAAACATCCAGAACAGATTGCTGGACATGTCCTTGGAGGTCAAATTCCTTTTCGGCCTGAAGCTGACGCCCTATAAAAATGTAGAGAGTCCAAGATGGCTGCAAAATCGCTGGACCTAGCTGCGCAGCTGTCCAATCCTGCCTACAGCTTTGCCTCTAGGGGCAGGGGTTACAGGCGTTATGCATCCTACGGCAGGAAGGTGCAGCTCCCGCAGGCCAGGAAGGGGCAGAAGTGTTTCTCGTGCTCCAGAAAGGGCAGGGGGCTTCCAGAGGCCAGCAAGCAGCAGCCGTGGTGGCACCGCCCTCTCAGCTGCTTTGATGTTCCCCTCCCACAGCTTACCGGTTGGTGGACGGCTGTCGGAGCATTTATTTATTTATTTATTTGTTTGTATAGCACTCCAAACCCGAGGGTATCTGGTATAGTTTGCCCCAATGGTGGGAAGTTGCCTCCGACACCTGGGCCCTGGCACTGGTGCAGTGGGACCATTGTCTGACCTTCTTTAGGAAACCATCGGACAGACCTCCACCTCCTCCAAGCCAACCGGAACAGGAGCACCAGGAAGAACTGCGAGCCCTGTTGTTGAAGGGTGCCGTGGAAGAGGTATCTCTCGAGCAGAGAGGATCGGGCTGGTATTCCCGGTACTTCTGGTACCCAAGAAGGGAAGAGGTCTCTGTCCCATTTTGGACCTCAGGGCCTTGAGCAAGTTGCTGAGGAAAGACAAATTCAAAGTGCTGATGTTGAGAGAGATTCTCTGCGCTTTCGGATTGCAGGACTGGTTGCTGTCGATAGACCTACAGGACACTTATTTCCATGTGCCAATTGATCGCAAGCACAGGAAGTTCCTGAGTATCCTTATAGGGGACAAGCACTATCAGTTCAAGGTGCTTCCCTTTCAGTTGACCTCTGCTCCAACAAGGGTCTTCATCAAGCTCATGGCAGTAGTTGCGGCTTAACTCAGGAGATCAGGTGTTCACGTATTCCCATACCTGGACAACTGGCTGATCTGGGGGAAGTCGGCAGAGCGTGTTTTGTCTCACTTAGAGGACACCTGCTTGCTACTCCACAGACTGAGATTCTTCAAATTTAGCGAGAGTAGTCCCATGTTAAACCGACCCAAAGGCTCCAGTTCATTGGGGCAGTTCTAGACAGCCGGGTAGGGAAGGCCAACGGCCCCCCACCATGGGGAGAGGGCCAACAGCATTGTTCAGCTGGTGAACCTGTTACAGAACTATGCCACTTTACCAGCAGCTTCCTTCCTCCACCTCTTGGACTTCATGGCATCCTGTATTTTTCTAGTTCCAGAGGCCAGGCTTCGCATGAGATCTCTACAATGGCTCCTACAATGTCAGTGGTCCCAGTACCTCAGATCCCTCACAGATTCCTTCAGAGTGTCCAAGTCAGTGGTTGATGACCTCGGTTGGTGGGATACCAGCAACAATCTCATGGCGGGGGAAACCCTTCTGGCCTCTGATCTGAGTGGTCACGGATGCATCTCTGAAGGGTTGGGGCGCTCACTGCGAGGACTTGCAGGTAAACGGCTTTTGGTCAGCAATGGAAGCCAGGTGGCACATCAACATGCTGGAGTTGTGAGTCATCAGGTTGGCCCTGAGGACTTTTGCCCCGTCTCTGAAGTGGAAGTATGTCCTGATTTTGATGGATAATATGGTGGCCATGCACTTCCTGAACTAGCAAGGGGCCGTGCTCTTCTGACCCCTTTCCAGAGAGTTGATGCAGCTGTGGTTCTGGCTATTGGAGAACCAGATCTCGGTCTTGGCAGTTCACCTGGCGGGGACATAGTACAGTTGCTCTGAGCAGGCAGAGCACAGTCTCACATGAGTGGGAAGTGTGCCAGGAAGTCCTAGAGGGGCTTTTCTCTTGCTGGGGTACCCCAACAGTTGGCCTGTTCGCCTCGGAGTGCACCAGGAAGTCCAGACAGTTGCTAAAGGGTATTCCCAGCGAAGGGCTCGCCTTCCCTTCGATTCCCGTCATCCCTTGGGTTCTCAGGAGGCTCGAGAGGTTCTGAGCAACCATGATATGATGTGGCATTTACAATGCGCCTGTACACAAGTGTTTCTAGGCGCAACAAGACACGGCGAGGGAAATAAGGGAGGGCAAAATAACGATTTTACTATGCCTTGTGTCATTCAGATTGCGCAAGTGCAGGGAAGAGGGAAGGGGAGAAGTGCCAGAGGGGAGTGGAAGGGGGAAGTGCAGTCAACTCACAAGTGCAGTCAATGGGTAGCTCATAAGTTAAGAGAGAAGGGACTGTAGGGTTGCAGATACAGACCCTTAAGTGCTGGGGAGCCCGGAGGCAGTGCAAGGGCAAGTGGACATGCAGGAGCCTGGGCCCGAGTTCAGAGGGTGACCAGGTGACCAGTGCGCAGAGCAGTCCGGTGCATCAGCAGGGGAGAGGAAGAGAGAAAGCTGAAGCGAAAAGGAAATTCTTGAGTTGCTTCCGGAACCAGAGGTAATTCTGCTCAAGTTTGAGAGAGGCAGGAAGGCTGTTCCAAAGGGAGGCCCCAGCCGAGGAGATCGATCTGGCCCCAACTCTCAGCTCGGAGAAGCATCTGACCCTCAGAGAGATGGAGGTGGATGAGCAGAGAGCTCGAGAAGGAAGATGTGGTGGAAGAGAAAGTTGGAGGTAGAGCAGTCCCAGGCCCCAGTAAGCCTTGTGTACAATCAAGAGGGTCTTGAAGTAGATCCTTGTAGCCACGGTGAGCCAGTGAAGAGATTTCAGTGCTGGTGAGACACAATCCCTGGGCTTGAGGCTAAGGGCAAGTCTTGCAGTCCTGTTCGGGATACATTATAAAGGTCAAAGAGTAGAGGCAGGAAGATTTAGAAAGAGGCTTTTGCAATAGTCCAGCCTAGAGAGGACCAGAGCTCTGGAGACAGTGAGCTTCTGGGGGAAAGTGAGAAAAGGAAGACTACCTCTGAGGAGGTGCAGCTTATAGTTTAACTTCCTAGAGACGTCAGAGATGTGAGGAGAGAAGGAGAGGGTGGAGTCGAAGATGACACCAAGGTTCTTAGCCTCACAGGAAGGAGCAGGAAGAGGGCCCAGAGTAGGCGGCCATAGAGAGAGAGGAAAGGAGGGAGCGGGTGTCCCAATGAGGAGGATCTCCGTATTACTGGCATTAAGGCAGAGATCATTGGCGTCACACCATTCCTGAATTGCGGCCAGACAGTCTGGTAGGAGAGAAGAAGCAGGGGTGGCTGAGGGGAGCATGAAAGAGAGCTGTGTGTCATCTACATAAAATTGAAAATTAGAGCAGAAAGTAGCAATGCAGTGGGCAAGAGGTGCTAGATAGTGGTTGAAGAGCCAAGGAGAGAGATTAGAACCTTGGGGAACACCACAAGTAGATAGTGAGATAGAAAAGAGGAAAGACCCCAGTTGGACCTAAGAGGGCCGGTCGATGAGAAAAGAGGTCGACCAGGCCAGGGTCAAAAGCAGAGGATAGATCAAGGAGAATGAGGACAGAAGGAAGATTAGAGTCAAGATTGGCAAGCAACTCTTCACAGGTGTTCAGAAGAGCAGTTTCCGTGCTTCTGGCAGCTCTGAAGTCAGACTGGTGGTCATGGAGGCAACCAACAGATTCAGTATATAGATCAAGCTGGGAGATTGCTAACCACGATCTTCATCATCCCGGACTGGGTGATGGGGACATGGTACCCGGACCTTCTGGATCTGACCATCTGCCCACCTCTCTGGTTGCCTCATCAGCCGGATCTCGTGACCCAGTCGGAAGGTTGGGTGCTTTACCGGAACCCAGAAAAACCTCAACCTACATGCTTGACTCTTGAGAGGATGTGGTATGATGACTAGGACCTCTCTGAGGAGGTACTCAAGGTGTTGCTGGCTGCATGCAGACAGTCAATGATATCACTGTATGCATGCAGGTGGAGAGTATTTGAGGCGTGGTAGCAGGAAACGCAAGATTGACCCTTTCTCTTCCCCACCACTACAGCGATGGAGTTCCTTCTTTCACTGGCCTTGGTAGGCCTTCAGGTTACCACAGTCAAAGGATATTTGGTGGGCTTGTCTGTTTTCAAGAGGTCCCTGTATCAAGTTTCATTTTTTTACGATCCCGGTTATGGCCCAATTCCTGAAAGGCCTTGTGAACAAGTTTCTGCCGACTCCCTTTGTTGTCACAGATTAGGATCTGAACCTGGTTTTGACTTTCTTGATGGCGGCTCCCTTTGAGCCCATGCACTCATGTTCTCTTTGGCTGTTCACTCTGAAGACAGCCTTCCTGGTTTTGATTACGTCCTCTAGGCGAGTCAGCAAATTGCAGGCCCTTTGTTGCAAACCTCCCATTTTTGCTGTTCTTTCATGAGAAGGTCTTATTTAAAGTAAGGCCAGGATTTCTGCTGAAGGTCGTATCATAGTTTCACCTTTCACAAGCCATAGACCTTTCAGCCTTTTACCCACCGCTGCAACCTTCCAAGGAAGAGGAGCACATCCATCGGTTGGATCCCAAAAAGGCCTCGAGTTTGTACATTCCAAGGACTTCAGAATTTCGTAAATCTGGTCCGTTTTTTGTGGCCTAATCTCTAGCCCGGTAAGGCCTGTCTGTAACCAACAAACGCTATCCCGGTGGATTATCTTGTGAAATGTGGAATGCTATCAGTCTGTAGGAAGGGAACTGCCTTCTGGCATCAGGGCACACTCGACCAGGAGGGTCGCTGCATCGACGGCTTTGGTTAGAGATATTTGCCGTGCGGCAACGTGGTCCTCACTCCACACGTTTACCAGATACTACTGTGAGGACGTCGCCCGTCTAGCTGACACGTATTTTGGCAGGGCTCTGCTGCAAAATCTGTTACTGTGATTTTTCTGCCCTCCTCAATTGCCCTACTGCTTTAGAAGTCTGTCAGATGAGGAATCTGTGGGAGAAGGGCAATCCATTGAAGGAGAAATTGCTTACCATAATGTTCTTTCTATGGATTGTTCTCCCACAGATTCCTCATCTTCCATCCCATCCATCCCCTCTTAGAAAGGGTTGGCAGTTGCTTTGTGTCTATCTTAGTGAGTGGGGCACCTGGTGATTGTCCTGGAGTGACAGTTTTCTGTCTGTAAACCACATGTTCTCTCAAACAATTTCCCCCTCACCCCAAACATGGATTTTTTTTTATTCTGTCTACTGTGGACGTTTTTCACAGGGTTCTTTTCATCCCATTGCAATGTTTTATTGTTGTTGACCTCGTATTGCCTGTTTAGCCTTTTCTCTCACTGTTTTCCCCTGCAGTGGTCGAGCTCAGGAAAAAAGGGGTAAACAAGAGGTATGGGGCGTAGTGACGTGCTATATATACAACGCCCAACATCATGCCTGGAGCCATTGTCAAGGTCCACTAAAGCCCCCTGTCGAATTTTCCGAGCAGCAGAGCTGGATGAGGATATCGATCAGATGAAGAATCTGCGGGAGAAGAATCCATAGAACGAACATTACGGTAAGTAATTACTCGGTCGGGGTCGTACGGTGCTAATGACGCTCCGAGGAACAGGTGGCTCGGCAAAACAAAAAGGATAAGAAAAAGCATCATCAAGAGAGGTCCAGCTCCACGGGTGAATCCTCGCATAAGCATTAGTCATTCTTTGAAGAAGAGCCACCGCTCCTGGGAGTCCCCTGAGCATCCAGCGCAGGTGCATTTTTCTACCCAGACCTCCATGCCGGAGGAATGGGAGAGCTTCTGCAAAAAGATGTAGGTCATCTTTGCCAAGATGTTGGCGGATCCGGTCTAGGCGCCTGTGGTGCAGGTGATGGCACGGTCTGGTTTGGTACTTCAGGGTACCACTACGACTTCTGCGACCGGCAGGGTACCCTCTGGGGACCTCTCCTGTATGTCTAAGGGCTTGGGCCTCGAACGGGACCTCTCTTGTATGTCTAAGGGCTTGGGCCTCGAACAGACGGAGACGGAGGTCTCTTGGCACCGCCAAGCCCCACCTTCGGGAGCAGCCGCGGCTCCGCAGGAATAAGTTCCACTCCCTAAGAACGCGTTCTTGTCAAGGATATATTGCATTTATGATGAAGAGGGCGACCAACTCACCTTTGGCCTGAACCTATGGGTTCTAGGGAGATGAGTGATTTCCCAGAAGAATTCTATGGGGAAGGTGAGGACATGCTGGGCCTTGCAGAGGACCTGCAGGGGGCCAGTGGTCTCGACACCTCCCCGGAGAAGGACTTTTTGCCAGCTCCCACCCCAGGAAAGCCTTTCCATCTCTGGATGGTGAAGGTGGCCTGTACTCTGGGGCTATCTGCACCGTCCAGGTCCAAGGTTCAGTACAAACATTTATATATTCTGGACGATGACTGCAAAAAAGAGACGCTCCTGCCCTTCATTGTGGCAGTGGAGCCCCCCTTGTTTTTGAGGTGTGGGAGAAACCTGCCTCTGTTCCGGCAGTGGACAGGGATCTTGCGAGGAAACACATTCCGCTCCATCAGACCCAGCCTTTCCTCCCTCCCATGCTTCGCCTAAGAGCTTGGTGGTTCATGCCGTGATGGCTAGTCTGAAGACTTATCTTCCACCATATAGGAAAAGTAAAATGGTCGATGCATGGAGCAAGAAGGTGTTTCCGTCAAGCAGTCTCGCACTGCGGGCCTTGAATGCCTATTGCATCATGCCGAAGTTCTCCTTTGACCTTTCGGTGGCGGTGGCCAATGCGGCCGAGTATGTCCCAGAGGGAGAGATGAGGGACAGCTTCCTGTCAGCAAAAAAAAAGCAGCTCAGATGCTGCAGCTGGGACTGAACACAGCGGACTGTGTGAGAAGCACCATGCCCACTAGCACAGTTGTCAGGCGCCACTCGCGGATGCCCTACAAATGGTCCAGTCGTCCAAGACAACTGTTAAGTCTTTGGGATTCGTCACCGGTAGGAGACCAGGGGGTGGGGGTTAGGCTGGTATTGCTTGTAAACCCGGAATGGTCATTGACCAACCATGTCCGATGCTTGGGCGCTACTGGTCATCCAACAGGCATATTGCCTCCCATTAATTCAGCACCCCTTCGTCTATGGACCCCATTCTACTATAGGAGGCTCGCCAGGTTCTGTTGAAAGGCGTGATCATGCTAGTACACGCTCAGAACAAGGAAAGGAGTGGTACTCTACCTACTTTCCGGTGCCAAAGAAGGATGGGGGGGGATCTGCAGCTGCTGAACTTGTTTCTTTGGGAGAACAAGTTCAAGATGGGTACTCTAGCCCAGATTCTACAAACCCGCGATCTGTTGGTTTTCCCAGACCTTCCGGATGCCTACTTCCATGGGCTGATTCGTCAAAAGCACAGGAAGTACCTGAGATTTCTGGTAGGTAAACACAATTACCAGTTGTCTGTGCAGAGAAGCAATGCGACTGTGGTTCTGGGTTCCAGAGTGTTAGGGAGAATTCTCATTCAACAACTAATTTCCCTTACCTAGTGAGTCCCCCAGCAGCTTTGCTGGATCTCTGGAGGTTATTTTTTCCACTTGGTAAGAGTGTACCCCTTTTTCCCACTCTTGTGTTTTGCCATGTGCATTTCATCTGTTTTTGTGATTGTGGACTCTGGAGTACACCCCTTCAGTAGCCCCCTTCTTATGTGTGTTACACAGCACCTTCAGTGCAGTGACACAGGGTTGTCTTTTAGACTTCCAGCGACTCCGTTTCTGAGGCTGACTACTGTCCCCCAGAAAAGGGTAAAGTTGCCTTTAACTTTACTTGGTCATTAACCACAGATCCATTACACCCCATTTTACATGGAGTACTGGCAAGGGTTGATCCTTAGCCCTTTTTATCTGTACCTCCTAGAGCATTGTTTCGATCTTTTAACATTTAGGCTTGGCTGGTGGCAATGGTATCTACCCTAACTTTTCTACCGCGATTATACTATATAAACGTATTGTTTTAGGCTATTATATTAGCCTAGAAATTAAACCCGCTTGACCAAATACTTTTTCTTTTGGCTCCGGGCGGGTTTATTCGCCATTTCTTTTTGTTAAAGTCCTTCTTGTGTTTTACTTTGCGCGGCAAACCATGTTTGCCTTCTTTGTTCACTGTCTTTTGGTGGGCTTCTGCCAAGAAGCCCTCCTCTAGGCGCCTGGGTGTCTAGATGGGCTGAATGTGAGGGAGGGGTGTAGTCACCCCCTGCACAGGGTATCCTAGGAAACCCAAGTCACACTTTGCCATGATTGGCTGAGTTGGTTGTCTAGGCCGGACAACCCCCCCTGCTGCATGATTGACAGCCAGGCTGTGTGAATGGGGGATTTTCACATAAAAGGCAGGTCTCTTGTGCTAGAAGTCAGAGTTGCCACTGGAACTACAAGGAACCGAAGAGAAGCGGAGAAGAAGTAGACTGCTGAAACTATGCCGTCCCGGTGAAGTCCTGCTGCAGTCCTGAGCTATCTACCCTTCGACGACTAAGAGGAGATCCAGTCCGGAGTCATCTTCCCTTGAGCTTGGTGGGGATAACCAGCTCATCTTCTACAGCCAGAGGATCCCCTTTGTGGTCGAAATCGCTGCACTCTGCTCTAGTGGTCCGGATAGCCACCTGAAGAGCCTCTCCTATTTTTAAGGAGCACACCTTTTATTCACCGTCGCTGCTGCCGGCTTCAGCCCTGTGTGGTGCGGACCCCTCCAGACGTCGTCCTTCAGATCGAAGCTCCAGGAACCGAGGGTCTGCAGGAAACTACCAGGAACAACGGCCATGGCACCAGCTTCTTTATTGAATAAGGTACTGTGTTCTGCTCGAGGAATTTGGGTGAATCCCTTTTCTTCGCCTGAAACACTTGCACTTGTCTTCCCTCCTTCTTGTAACTTTTGCTTCCTCTGTTGACAACATCTAAGTACTCCTGGCTACGTTGAATCGTGAACTATCCGACTGTGTGATCCTCGACAACAGGAACCCGGTTCCACTTGACACTGGCTCCGGCCTATTGACTTTTGAATTTCTGTCTAAGAGTGTTCTCTGATTCTGTCTGCCTTGACAAAAGTATTGCCTATGATTTTTGCCCCCAACTCTCTCTGGGTATCTCAGGTGCTAAGTGTGTTTTTGCCCCAGTAACATGTCTGGCCGCGGATACGCGTTTCTTTAGTAAGACCGAACTATCATTACTGTCAAAAAGTGATCGCAAGTGTATTCCTGGCAACGTTGTTTGTTTCATAACACTGGTCCGCTCAAACACAGGGTACTTAACTTGAAGTTATACCGTACAAAGTGAATTGGTTAGTTGTAGTATATTTTATGTGTGGTTTTGAATTAATAGAAGTGTTGTGTTTATAACTAATGGTTTAAAAATAAGTGTACTTATATTTTTTTACCTGAAACCTTGAGTCAGTGTTTGCTTGAGTCACAGTAATTGTGGTCCCTTTGTGTAATCTCTGCTACTGCTCATATACTCTTGAGATAAGCCTGGCTGCTCCGCTACTGCTACCACTTTAACATAGTAGTACAGGCTTGTACCAAAAGTAAAACTTGTATTGCCACCTGTAGTTTTAATTGTGTGTAGTGGTCCCTAAGGGCACTGCACAGGATTCTGCCTAACACAGAGAATGGGGTCTCTGATGGTGGCTCATCTGGCCGGATAAGAAAATGTCACAGCGGATGCCTTGAGCAGACAGACTTCGGCCTCCTAGGAGCGGGAGCTCTGTCTGGAACATCTGGTTGAGATCTTCTGCTTTTAGGGGACTCTTCAAGTGGCCCTTTTTGCTTCCAGTGTCAATAGGAAGTGTAAATTGTTCTGCTCTAGGGTATGTCCTTGTCAGGGACCTCTGGGGTATGCTGACAGTGGACATTCAACCTCCTTGATGTGTTGCAGCCAATCTCTGTCAATCTGTTGGTTCTCATGAGATTGCCCTTGTTCGGAACCACGATGATCCTGATCATTCAGAATGGGCCTGTAGAACGTGGTATCCAGAGTTGCTGGACATGTTCATGTGCCCTCTCTGGTGCCTTTTGAGGAAAGTCGACTTGTTCGCCCATTCAGAGGGGAGGGTCCTCCACCCGTACCTCAGCAGTCTTAACGTTCATGTTTGGCTACCGAGAGGCTGAGATACAAGGATTGGGACTTGCCAGACGGTGTCCTCAATATGCTCCTTTCCGCTACAAGGCCTGCAACAAAATCCTTTTATGACTGCAGGTGGCATACACATTGGATTTGATGCCAGGATAGGGACCCGGATCCTTTATCCTGTCCTCTAACCCCTGTGTTGGATTTTCTGATATCTTTAGCCCAGGCAGGCCTGCAGATTTGCACTGTAAAGGGTTACCTCGCTGCTATTCTGGTGTTAGCGGACCCCAGAACAGGGCTTGTTTTTCACAATTGCCACTGTTAATAGTTCTTGCAGGGTTTGTGTAACCAATTTCCTCCCTGCCAGTTTGTGGTTACGGCGTAGGATTTGAATTTAACATTTATTATGGGTCTCTCCGTTTGAGCCCGTCATTCCTGTTCTATTAGATTGCTCATACTTAAAGTGATTTTCCTGTTTGCCATCACTTCTGAGAGACTGGTGATTGAGCTCCAGGCATTGTCTATTTTACCTCCCTATTTGCTTTTTTACCAAAGAGAAAGTGACATTGAGAGTGAGACCCTCCTTTCTGCCGATGATGGCCTTGGATTTCCATGTCTATCTTCCTGTGTTTTTTCCTCCACCTCCCCCTTCCAGGTTAGAGGAACAATTCCATCGGCTGGACCCAGTACGGGCCGATAGGTTCTACATCTCTCATACTAGAGAGAATAGGAAATATTACAGGCTCTTTGTTGGTTACGCTAGTGCTTGTGCTTGCAGGCTGTTAACAAACATACCCTGTTCAGGTGGACCATTCTCTGATTCTCAGAATGTTCTGATCTGGCTGGTGAAGGTGAGCCTGAGGTTCTCAGAGCTCATTCTACCAGGCGAGTGGCTTCTACCTCTCCCCTGCAGAGGGGAGTCAGAGGATTAAGACTGATATGTAGTGGAAATTTCGAATGGATTGTGTCCTCCCACGTATTCCTCATCTTAGATATATCCTTACCTTCAGCTTTGCTGCTTCGGAAATGTTTTCTCTCTCCACCAGAGGGTGCTCCACTCGAGGCTGCGGCGTCAATTTCTATCAACGGCATCCATCGAGTGCCGACGTCATCCGCTGTATAAATGCCTCGAGTAAGCCCGTTGACCTCAGTTCCGTTTTTCCGTTAGCTTCGCTTCGATATAAACAGTGCTTCAGTTCGTATGATAATGTTGTCTTCATCTAATCCTTCCACAACGAAGAAATGTGGGAGAACTATGTCGCTAACTGATCCCCATCGGAATTGCCTCTGGTGCCTCGGTTCCTATCACTGTATAGATGACTGTGGTTTTTGTCAGTCGATGACCCATAAGGCCTTAAAAGAACGAAGAGGTAAACTGGCGGTTGGGGAGGAATCCTCAGTTTTCTTTGAGGGGGAGAAAAGACTTGGCTGAGTCTTCAATAAAAAGTCATAAAAAATCTAGGTCGAGGAGTAGATCCAGGAAGTCCTCTTCTTCGTCCTCTAAAAAGGCGAAGAAAAGATGACACCGGTCTCCCTCTTCCTCGACGTCGTCTGAAAAAGTCATAACATGTCCGTCGGGACTTAACTCCCCTAGAAAGTGCGAAGCTTCCAGAGCATCTATGCTAACAAAAAATATGAGAACGCGGCTCAGACCCCCTCAAAAATGTCTAACGAAGACCATGCTCCTGCTCACAAAAAAGGTGACGGGAAGATCTAAGACGAGAAAATCCGACAAAAAATTGGCAAGGGTGTCATCCAGGGAATCTTCCCAGCCACCTCATTGAAAAAACCTACCGGTGCATAAATCGGAGATAGAACTCAAGTA
The DNA here is from genome assembly GCF_040938575.1 of Ambystoma mexicanum. NCBI lineage: Eukaryota > Metazoa > Chordata > Amphibia > Caudata > Ambystomatidae > Ambystoma > Ambystoma mexicanum. The sequence goes on along the minus strand of NC_090928.1, from coordinate 654,307,865 downwards.
AATGGCGTCAGACTCTCATACGTCAACAAAGTCTTCATCTAAAACGTCCTCGAAGACTCTATCGAAGGCGGTCAAGCACAAGGTGTCGATGAACCATCCTAAAAAGGTTACATCGGGTTTACAGTCAACTGTATCGAAGGCTCCTTCGACGGGATCGACTATTCCTTCGAAGGCATTAAAAATTACCTCGACAATATCGAAGGTAGTGGTTATAACATCCACGCCATCAACGCTTCTGTCGACATCTATGCCCATTCCAATGGCAAAATTGACACCCATGTTAAAGCCTATAGCACCTGAAAAGGTGTTTCACCCAGAAAGCAGACATGATTTTTTAGGACCATGTCATCCATATATATATTTCCGAGGCTTGTGGAATCTGCTTAGATCACATGCTGTGCATAGGCCGACATCTAGTGGAAGCTGCGGAGTATTACAGTTTGTTTTTCGAAACTTGAAAATGGGCGTCGACACAGGGCATGCCAGTAATACTATCCCTAGTGTGACGTCCACTGTACCCGTGATCCCTCACGCGTCTAGGACCCTCAGATTGTTTTTTTCCGCCATGCTGGTCGGAAGCACTGAGCAAAGTTCCCTGACTTAGTCAGATTTTGCAAATATTGTTATATATTTCCCCGTTTATTCCACCTATACGTCGAGTGTCCGAACATCGACACTCGACGCCGGATCGGAGAAAATTCAACCGTCTGACTACAGCGACGGATTTGGGCCTCGGAAGTCCTCTGGACTCGGCCCTGCAAGTAGGGAGAGTGGCACATATCCTACACTCTGATTAATATAGGTACATTACTTATATTCCTACACTCCCAGCCTGCTGCCATAGGGTGCGTATGGAGGGTACCCCCTTTCAATTTTGCCCCAAGTGCAACCGCAAGTATCCTTGGGTTGACAGACACGCCACGTGTAACCTCTGCTTGCCGAGGGACCACCCGAGGCGAATTGGAGACCGTGCAGTCGGTTTAAACCAAAGACCCTTAAGGACCGTTCGACAAAGCGTTGGGCCCACCACGCCAGGCAACAAGAGTCCATGGCTGCGGAGGGTGCCTTCAGCAATGGCAGCAACGCCGTACTTTCGGACGGCGAGGGCAATGTGGTGTCGATGGACAACCAAGCGCAAGTCCCCGACCTCGGAAGGTTGTCCGGCAGGGCAGCTATGGGGAAGACCCCCGGCGACACTAGCGCTACCCACACCACTTCCAGCAAACAAAAGTCCAACCGAGACTTGACGCGCTCGCCAAGTTCTCGGAAAGAGGCACATAGAGAACGGTGTCCTCTGGGCGTTCGAGATCGCCTCATGTCACCAAGCATCCCTCCACTGTTGCTAAAAGTGCCTCGCTCCCCTTAGTGACTGAGGTTCGGTCGTCGGAGGACGACGCCGACCTCTACCCCCAAGCTGCACTCCAGGAGTCGGCGTCTGCAGGCAGCGGTAAGGCTGCTACCGAATCCCTTACACTCTCCAGAGACTCTACCCCCGAATTTCGACGCCAGGCATCGAAAAGCTCTGATGGGGCCCAAAAGTCAGGGAAGTACTCTTCCACCCACGGGGAGGGGGGAAAACAACGAAGTAAGCAGTCCCAGCCTACTTCCACTCCTAAACTACATTCTACTCCACCTAAACAGATGGACAAGTCTCAGTCCCCTGTCCCTAAGGCCCATGTTCAGGCCAGTAGGTCTAGCCAGGACAAATCTCAATCTGTTGTCCCTAAGACCCTTGTTCAAACCAGTAGGTCTAGTCAGGATAAAACAGGGAAAGCACTCCAGGAAAGAGTTATTCCCAGTTCAAGGGAATGGTCCAGTGATGACATAGACAGAGTAATGTCAAGGATGTCATCATTGGCAGATTTCTATGCCAAGAACTCGGAACACTTTCTCTCTTATACCACAGAAGGGTCAACTCCCTCAGGCTCGAAGGATCCAATACCCCCAAGTAGGAAGTCCCGGGGTGAAGCACAATCTTCAGACCCCTTCTAAATACATCCCTATTCTCAATACCAGGAAGATCCATCCTTTGTTGAGGATCCAGACGTGGGCATGTTCGAAGAACAAACTGGGACAGGCTATTATGGGGATGATGAGGACCAAGAGGAGGAGGAAGAGGACGACCCAGATACATACAGGGTAGATTCCCCGGTAGAGAAAGAGCCCGCGGTTACCGACTCCCCTGTCGACAACCAACATCTCCTTTAATGAGGTCCTGTCCAGAGCGGCACAGCACTTCCACATTGATACCCAGGGTGCTCAGGAAGAGAGGGACTTTGCAGAGGAACTGGTGGGAGAAAGGAGACCTGTTGCTCAGGCCATCCCTATCCTTAAGTCTATACAAAGGAGGATAGACCCTTCCCTTGTTAACCCCAATCTCACTAGGGCAGTAAACCCCAGAATTGAAAAGCTTTTCAGGGCAGCCCAATCTGACCCACTAAACATAAGGGGACATCTCAAACCGGACTTCCTGGTTGTTACAAACACCCGTAAGAGGGCGGGAACACCCTTGTCATCGTCCGAAGCTTCCCCCGACAAGGAGAGCAAGAAGATTTATGGCTGGGGCAGGAAAGTAGCCTCCACTTCCGCCTACCAGGCAAGGATTGCAAACACCACCACCCTGCTGGCTAGTTACAACTGCCACCAATGGGAAGAAGTGGCGGCTCTCATAGACTCCGCCCCAGAACCCTCAAAGAGGCAATTGGCACGAGTTTCGGCAGAGGGGAGAGCCGTGTTAGGTTACATTTTAAAGTCAACCTTTGATGCCGCGGATAACGCCGCCAGATTAATTGCTGAAAGCACGGTCATCAAGAGGCATGCTTGGCTACGGCAGTCTGGTTTCAAGGCCGGGACCCAGGCATCATTGATAGATAAGCTGGTGAAGTCGGATCTATTGTTTGGAAAGGCGGTCGAGGACGTGCTAAAGAATGCCAAGGACGAGTACGAGACACTCAAGTCCCTAGGGCAACTAACCAACAAACCCCCTAATCGGAGAGGGAATGGCAATTTGCGTCAGCCTCGCGGACAAAACTCCCAAAGAGGCTCAAACTATTCCCAAGGCCAGGGTACTACATGGAACACTAACCAGCAGTCTACCCAGAGTTATGGCAGGGGTAACAAAAGAGGTTGTGGTAGGGGTAGAGGCAGTCCCAATAAAGGAGGGGGCACGCCTCCACCAAAACAGTGACGCTCCGTTCAGGGTCCCTTCCCACGCATTCCCTGTAGGGGGACGCATTTCCATCTTCACCCAAGTTTGGGAAGGGATCACATCAGACAGATGGGTGCTGGCCACAGTGTCCGCAGGATACTGCATAGAACTCCTAGAGTGTCCCCGAAACCACCCTCCACGACAAAGAATACACTCCTTAGACCACCAGAAGATCCTACTCGAAGAGATCGCAATTCTTCTCGCAAAGGACGGGATAGAACTCGTCCCGGGACACCAGATAAACAAGGGTATTTGTTCAACTTACTTCCTTGTGCCAAAAAAAGATTTAACAATGCGCCCAGTATTGGACTTACGGCCTGCAAACAAGTATGTCAAGCCCCAAAAATTTCGCATGACTACTCTCCAAGTGGTAATTCCCCTCCTAAAAAAGGGGGATTACATGGCAACATTGGATATGAAAGATGCCTATTTTCATATTTCCATGTTCCCAGCGCACAGAAAATATCTGCGCTTCAAGGTGGACAGTCAGCACTACCAGTTCAAGGTACTGCCTTTCGGGATAGCTTTGGCTCCAAGGGTATTCACCAAGGTACTGGCGGTGGCGGCGGCACACCTATGCAGGGAGGCAATCCCAGTGTACCCTTATCTGGACGACTGGCTCATCACGGGGAAGACCCCAGTAATTTGCAGGACAAACATTCAAAGATCTATCGACCTCCTCTTCGAATTGGGCTTCTCCATAAACGAGAAAAAATCAAGTCTGGTGCACAGCACCTCCAAGCAGTTCCTAGGAGCTGTTCTAAATACTCAAGAGGGGTTGGCTTTTCCTTCAGGGGAAAGAATTCGGAATATAGTACTGCAAATTCCGCAATATCAAACCGGTCGCCAGATAACAGTACGCAAAGCAATGCGTTTGCTGGGCATGATGGCGTCATGTCTTTACCTGGTCACCCACACGCGCCTGCGCATGCATACCATGCAAGAAAACTGTGGGCTCAGGCAAGTGGTGGGTGGGACGATCTAGTGGTCGTTTCGCCAACACTTGTACAAAGCCTCCACTTGTGGACAAGAGACAATCTATCCAAGGGGAAACCCTTTTACGATACCGAGATACAGGCGGTAGTCACGACGGACGCATGCCTGACAGGATGGGGAGCTCACCATCTCCACCATACAGCTCAGGGTCTCTGGTCACACACAGTGGCCAAGAATCACATCAACCTGCTAGAGCTTCTGGAAGTTTTCAGAGCACTTCAAGCGTTCGAGCCCCACCTACTGAACCTGTCGGTGCAGATCCGAACGGACAGCACAACAGCCATGTTCTACCTGAACAAGCAAGGAGGGACTTGTTCGCCAAATCTGTCCAGACTTGCCCAGAAAATTTGGATATGGGCACTCAGAAGGAACATCTTTCTGTCATCTCAACATGTTCCAGGGGATCTCAATTCTCTAGCGGACGCTTTGAGCAGAGATCCCCTTCCGGAGGAACACGAAGGGTGTCTACACAGAGATATCGTAGAAGATCTCTTCTCTGAGTGGGGTTTCCCCACTATAGACCTATTCGCCACAAGCGCAAACAGACAGTGCCCAGGATTCGCATCCAGGTTTCCCCAACCAGACTCCCTGGGGAACGCCCTGTGGATGAACAAGTCAGGGATGTTTGCGTATGCTTTTCCACCAACTCCTCATCAGGAAGGTGGTGAACAAGATGAACAAAGAGTCGATGACGTTCGTCCTAGTTGCTCCCATGTGGGCGAGACAACCGTGGTTTCCACACCTACGCAGACTTTCGGTGTGCGATCCCATCAAACTCCCGGGCTGGTACAATCTTTTGTCCCAGCACCAAGGTCAGAAGGTGCATCCTCTACCCAACTCCATGAACCTAGCAGCATGGCTCCTGAGGTCATAGAGTTTGGACATCTCAATTTACCACAGAGATGTATGGACATCCTAAAAGAGTCTAGGAAACCGAACACGAGGCATTGCTACTTCGACAAATGGAAGAGATTTGTTATCTGGTGCCAGAATAAACAAATCAACCCAGTTGATTGCACTCCTTCCAAAATCGTGACATACATGCTCCACCTGCTGGACGCAGGTTTGGTGTTCAACTCACTAAAGGTACACCTGGCAGCACTGTCAGCGTACACCACCTCACATAGCAAGGTGTCGTGGTGGAAGGTACCCGTGGTTAAAGCATTCATGGAGTGAGTAAAGAGACTTCATCCCCCTATATCTAACCCACCACCAGGATGGTACCTGAACATGGTGCTATCTAAACTCATGGGCCCCCCATTCGAGCCCATGCATAAGACCAGTCTCAAACACCTGACCTATAAGACTGCCTTCTTAGTAGCCATTACATCCATAAGAAGGGTCAGTGAAATTCAGGCTCTGTCAGTGCAGGATCCTTTCTTTACTATTCATAAGGATAAGCTGGTTTTACGGACACACCCTAGGTTCTCACCTAAGTTTATTTCTAAATTCCATGTAAATGTCATGATCTCTGCTTCCAAAAGGTCAGGGTTTTCCCAACTCCCTTGGAAGCAGATCCATAACCCAGGTTCCGAGTGCCAACCAGTCCCAATTGGGACCTTTTGGACCCAGTCCTGGCGCCAGTGGCACCAGGCTCATAAATATGCCCAGTCCCAGCGCTGGAAGCGCCGGGCTCATAATGCTTGGGTGGACTTACCTGCAGCAGACCATGCTGCTTACTTGCCTGCCAGTTGAGCCTCTGATCCTCTTCTGTTTGGAACTACTTTTCCTGTTGGGTGGGGCAGGAGCCACTCCCTAGATTCAGAACACTGGAACTCTTCTGGAAAGCAGGAACTCTTTTCTTACCTAGGCGTGGCTGTGGAAGGAGACACCTAAGCACTACAGGAGGCTATTTAAACCACACCCGATGGATGAATCTTGCTTTGCGTTATTCTGCATCCTCTGCAGCAGAACGCTCATCGTGTCTTCTGCATCTGATCCTGGGCCTAAGGAAAAAGGCTTACCATCCTGAATCCAGTCTTCAGCAACACCTATAAAGACAAGAAAGAACAGGTTAGCATTACGGTCTTCAGTGACAGCTCTTCACTTACCTGGTCCATCGGCTGTCACCAACGCCTCGCGCTGCATTCCGGCATCTGAAAGACAAAGGCTTACCTACTCTTTGTGCGCTCCGGAGGTCTTCACACTGCATTCCGGCATCTGAAAGACAAAAGCTTACCAACTCTTCGCACGCTCCGGAGGCCTTCGGCGCTGCATCCCGCATCTGAAAGACAAAACAAGGTGCGTTTAAAGACATTGGGGAACTTTAATACTCACGTGCCATTACTCCTTTCCACATCTAACCCAGTGGGTATTCCGGCACCCTGCAGCCGCTCCGAACTTGTACCTGCAAAATAAAAAGACAGTTAGAGCGCATCGTGAAGCAGGCAACAAGCGCTTACTTACGTGCTTCCAGACGCTTCTATTCATCACACGGGCTCCATCTTCAACTCACTTCAGCCCGTCATCCGCCATCGCCGGAACCCTGCAAAACATCATTACTAAAGACTTTAAAGACATTAGAATTACTCGAAACTTACCGTTCGTGCAGTAAACGACGGACAGCAGTCCTCTGAAGTCAAGAGGCCTGCTCCCCTTATCCAGTGAAGAAACTGGTTACAGCACCCTGCCCCGAGGCAGATGGAGAGCACAGCGTTCACTTACCTAAGACATCTTACCCTTCGAGTCAGACATACAGTGCACAGAGGTCCAGCCCAAAGAGCCAGCCGTGTGTTACACATCGCCTTTGAAGATACGGTATACGCCCAGTCAAGACCGGCGCCTCTACGGGAATCAGGTGAGCGTTACAGTAAACCAGTCCATCGAGCTTCCGGCTTTCTTCCAAAACCCACAAAGCTCGGCTGAGGTTAAACTACACACCCTAGTTGTGCGTAGGGCGGTCCTTTACTACGTAAACAAGACCAGACCGCTTAGGAAAACAGATCAACTGTTTGTCTCCGTAGCCACAGGCAAAGAGGGAGATCACGTCTCTAAGGGTGCCCTCTCCAAGTGGATTGTCAACTGTATCCAGTTGTGTTACTCTCTTTCTGACAAAACTTTGCCTTTTACGCCCAGAGCCCACTCGACAAGAGGCATTGGGGCCACTCCGGCTTTCATTGCAAATGTTCTCCTTAACACCATTTGCAAGGCAGCTACTTGGAGCTCTATTCACACTTTTACTCAGCACTACTGCATTTACACCCATTCCAAGACAGATACTCAAGTGGGACAAGCGGTTCTAAGACAGTTATTTGCTCATGACCCTTCTCAAATCCCACCTCCTTCTAACACTGCTTGCTAATCTATGCACAGCATGTGATCTAAGCAGATTCCACAAGCCTCAGAAGGGATACATTACTCACCGTAATCGTATTTCTGATGCTTGTATCTGCTTAGATTCACATACGACCCACCCTTCCTCCCCTCTGAGAGATGGCGCATGGATGCTTGTAGTCTTATCTTATCTATCTTCTATCTGCTTGGATCATCTGTACTCGCGCTACTCCTCATGCTACCTCATGTCAGGAAAAATACAATATGAGGGTCCTAGACGTGTGAGGGATCATGGGTACAGTGGATGTCACACTAGGGATAGTATTACTGGCACGCCCTGTGTCGATGCCCATTTTCGAGTTTCAAAAAACAAACTGTAATACTCCGCAGCTTCCACTAGATGTCGGCCTATGCACAGCATGTGAATCTAAGCAGATACAAGCATCAGAAATACGATTACGGTGAGTAATGTATCCCATATATGAGTCATTAGCAGAAGAAGAAGAGGAGGTTTCACCTGCTGGTGTTAAATTTTGTACAAGACAAGTCCCTGAGGACTTAGTTGACCCTCAATCTACGATACAAGACTTATGAGTGCTTGAAGTCAGCAAGAGATCTGGATACTTCTCCAGAATATGAATTTGAAAAACCGGACCCTGCAGAACATGCTGATGCAGGTTATAGAAAATTGATGAACAGGGTAACTGAATTCATGGGATGGGGTAGAAATTCACCTGTCTATCAAGATGATGACATGACTGACATCCTTTCAGAAGGACCTCAGCAAGACCCCATACTTCCTTGCCATGTAGCCTTACAAAGGAAGGTTAATACTGCATGGAAAAACCCTGAAACTATTCCGGCAGTAAATAAGAAATATGTGTCAAAATATAGACCCTGTGCTTCAGATCCAGAATACTTAAGAAAAGCACCCATCTCCAGAAAGTCTGGTAGTTCAAGCAGCTACCTTGACTAGAAATGCTGCATACCCTACAATCCCGCCTGATAGAGATGATAAAAAGGTTGATGCATGGTCCAGGAAGATCTTTACATCAGGGAGCATGTCTTTAAAATCCACTAATGTAACTTGCACCCTTGCAAGATTTACATGTCAGCAACAACAGCAGCTACCTGAGGAGAGGGCAGGAGCCCCTTCCTCCACCGCTTATCAGCAGCCGGGGCGCGAAACGAGCCATGCGGACCCACAGCACCCAGCTGCACCCCATCCTTCCTGAGAGCCATCTGCCTTGTTAAGGCTCCTTTTGCCCACAACCACCCCTGCCTGCACAACGACACCTGATTCTGTATTTATTACAGAGCAGGCAACGACGAAATTGCTCCACCTGACTTGCTCTGCCTGATCTTGTGATGTCGGGCGCGGCGCCATAAGGAGGCTGGTGCCTCGTTGCTAGCAGCATTTTGTACAGGCCACATCCGCCGGCAGGCGGAAACGCAGGTGGCCTCACACGAAGGCTCCTGTTTGACCCCTGTTCGCGTCATGGAGCGGAAGGAAGTGTCCTACTTCGAACTTAATATACCTGAGGTATGGATCTTGTTCGAACATACTGTATCGGCACAAACTATTAGTGCATCCGTATTCCCATTGTTCTAAGTAAGCTGTAAGCTATTACTATGAGAAGTATTGGCTTGATCATGCCGGCCTATTATGGCTGCACAGTCCATTTTGCATAGTTAGTATAAGGTCCTGTAAAGACTGTCCCTATTCCAGACTGAATGCTCGATAGCCACATCTTCTTTTGCACTGTCCTCACAGTAGTCGGTTATAAATACTCATTGCCGCATTTGCCTGAGTCTAAGTGATATGCGATATATCCTATAGCAAAATTTGTCTCCACGCAGTGCAATTTGTGATACCCCATGGGACTTTGCTCACTCATAATTAACGTGCCCTAGGCATACCCAGTTAAATCGTTTTTGCATATTGTGAACGCCTATGTTTTAGAGCATCCTGCTTACCCTGTACACTGTGCTTTTAGGCCCACTTAGCCATAAGTCGAACTTGCCTATTGTGAATGCCTATGTTTTAGAGCATCCTGCTTACCCTGTACACTGTGCTTTTAGGCCCACTTAGCCATAAATCGAATTTGTCTATTGTGACCTACGTCTCACTACTAAATATGCCAGGTCAAAGCATCTTGTATATCCTCATGTTACTAATCACCCTACAACTGATCCTCAACTTAGTAGTCTACTCTAACGGAACCCTCCTAGATGAGAATAGATCCCTCCCATTCAACTTTCCTATCATGGCGCTCAAGCCCAGCAGCCTTTCCCTTTCCAGCCACCAGTCCGCAGGAGACTACACTATGGTCCCTTGCACTAGGCCCAACAGAAATCTTAAATTACGCGCCAGACTTCGTAAAATATACGAGCCTCTGACCGGATCTCTAATACCTTCTAATAAGAAAACCAATTGCTACCGCATTACGACACCCACCACGGTCAAATGGCCCACCACCCCATCCATCTCCTGTGCATCTGACACTCGGACTACTACACACCTCTCCAAGGCTTCTGTTCCTAACAGCCCTACCTCTTGCCTAACCATAATCAAAGTAGACAATCCCTTAAAGGAGCTCTACTTAATGCAAGGTCTCTGGTGGCTCACGCCATCGACATAGCCGACCTAATCCCAGAAGACAGCCTAGACTTCCTAGCCATAACTGAATCCTGGCTACACAATGCCGCAGGAGCTGCACTCTCGCTAGCCATCCCAGAAGGATATACTATTTCTAGACAAGATAGATGGATCCGGAGGCGGTGGAATAGCTATCATATTCAGAGAGTGTCGATCTATGAGAATAGTTGTTCCCCAAGACCTGCAATCTTGCGAATCCCTCTCTATCAAACTACCATTAAAGAACTCCCAATCACTTACCATGCATGTAATATACAGACCTCCTGGGCACATTGGAACATTTGAGGAGGACCTGCATAGTATACTTGCCAGTAATCTCAAACCCACCTCCCAAGTACTGCTGTTTGGCGACTTTAACTTAGGCCTTAATGATCCCTTGGATAAACAGGCCCTACAAATAGTAAACTCCCTCAATGCATTAGGATTAACACAAAAAGTGAACACTCCTACCCATATCAAGGGCAGAACCTTGCACTGGGTAGCCGACTACAACTGTACAGCTACTATTAACTCTATTTTTCCCCTATCCTGGACTGACCACTCCCTCGTGTCCTTGACGCTTTCCACCACCAGACCTATAATCTTAGCTCCTCAAGTAGCGCCACCCTGTCTAACCAGATTGAAAAAGAATATTACAGTGGACAGTGTGATCCCTAATATTCTACCTACCCTAAACTCGCTGCCAGACAACCTCGACCCAAGTACCTTGGTGCAGGAATATAATAAGATCATGCTCTCTACTCTGGACAAAGTCGCCCCATCTCAAACTGAGACCTAGTAAAGCCAAAGCACACCTTAATAAGTGGTTCACTCCACAATTAAAGGACTTGCGACTATTAAAAAGAAAATTTGAAACCGACTGGTAGCTCTGCCCTTCCAATGAGAACAAAAAGAAGCTAGCATCCACTGCATCGCACTACAAAAAGAAATTAGCCAGGCAAAACGAAACTCGTATAATGAACGTATTACCAATTGTAACTCTAGTATTAAAGAATTATTCACAATACTAAAAGAACTATCTCCACACCCGATATCTGCATCAAAAATAATACTTGGTATTCAGAGATACAACAAGCCCGAACCTATAAAATAAATACTTTACAAACCAAAATAAAAAATAAGCAAGATTCCCTGAACTTACCTCAACCAACAAACTCTTCCCCCACCGAATAAAAAAAATTCTGTTCCAAGTAATACATTCTGTTTCACCAAAACCTCCATCCTTGAATTGGAAAAAAACATACTTTCACTCAAACCGTCAAGTTGTAAAGGAGATGTCTGCCCAGCACACATCATAAAAGAGGCAGCGAGACACCTCTCCCCTTTCATCTCCAAACTGATCAACGCCTCTTTTGCCTATGGCACCGTCCCAGTCAATCTCAAACAATCCTGGCTTCTCCCTCTTCTGAAGAAGCAAACCTTAGACCCACTTATCGCCACCAATTACCGCCCCATTACAACGGTACCATTTTTACTCAAAATTCTGGATAAAGTGGCATACCTGCAGATCCAAAAATATCTCGAACTGCACAAACTCCTAGGGGTCAGACAATTAGGATTCCGGCCACTACATGGAACGGAAACCGCACTGATAGATCTGAAGACTCAAATCGATGAGCTGAGAGATAAAGGGAAGACAGCACTACTGCTGCTACTTGATCTCTCAGCTGCATTTGATCTGGTGGACCATAAGGTCCTCTGTAGGCATCTTGATACAGCAGCCCATTTCTCCATGGGCGCTGTCAAGTGGATAGAATCATTCCTGAGCGACAGAACCATCAGAGTATTCTCACCTTCAGCAGCTGCTGTTCCTACCCCAATCGTGTATGGGGGTCCCCCAGGGCTCCTGCGTGTCGCCAACTCTGTACAACATATTCACCAAACCATTGTTCGATGATTTGGATCTTCTGGATGTCACCTACACTAATTACGCAGATGACACTCAGATTCTCCTCCCACTTTCTGGGGATCATGGCAGGGACTTGGCGTTGGTGAATAGAATCTACCTCATCATTCAGGCATGGATGGCCACTCACGGTTTATGCCTGAATGATGAAAAGACAAAGTTGATAATCCTCTGTACCCCCTCCAATATCTCTAAACTAGGTCATAAATACGCTGCTTTCATCATTGATGGTAACAATACCATAGTCTCAAAGAAGATAAAAACCCTTGGTTTCTACCTCGACGCCACAATGTCCTTCAATAGACAACTGAAATCTCTGGCATCCACTACAGCTTACAAGTGCAAACTTATTAGAGCAGGTAGGCCCTTCCTCTCCAACGACAGCTGCATCATACTGGCCAGAGCATTAATCCTCTCAAGATTAGACTACTGCAATGCTCTCTACAGCAGTGCCAATAAAGCTAGTATCCAAAAACTCCAAATACTACAAAACAACGCCCACAGAGCTGCACTGGGCATCAACAAAAGAGTGCACATGACCGCAATCAGACACCAATACAAATGGTTACCCACCCATAACAAAATACAACTAGAAATCGCCTCCCTGACACACAAAGCATTGCACAATGCTGCACCTAGCTACCTAATTGACAAATTATCTAGAAGAACTTCAGCAGACCTACTAGAACCGTCAATACTAACTGCCTGCTAGTACCTAGATTCAAATCTTCCAAGATCGGCAGCAATAGTTTCCCTGTGAAGGCCGCTAAACTCTGGAACTCCCTGCCACATGAGCTGAGAGCTGACCTACCCTACCCTCACTTCAGGAAGAACCTCATTACCCACCTCAATCTGATCGAGAACTAGCTTCCTCTGACAATTTTGCACTCCAGTATTGTCTGCCTCTGGCATGAGAAGCGGCAGACGGTGACTGGCGCGCCACTAGAAGCTGGCACAGGCGGCATGGCTATTATTTGTCCGCGTATCACCGCTTTAAAGGCTTCCCAGATGTACGGAAAAGTACTGTTAATTGTTGCCGGAATGTCTGCAGCTCGAACGTTAGCCCAGCGCTGCATTGTGACTGCACACGGCAATCTGACAGAGCCAGGATCAGCTCTAGTGCCGTGACACTGTTCTAACCTGGAGGACGTCTTTAAGGAGAACACTCATCCTGCCTGACGCTTCCTGGAGGAAATAGGAGGTGTACTACGAGGACGGTGGCTCCGCCCCTTCCTGCCGTCTGACGCCCATCTCTCCATGTTAAATATCCACACCTTGGTGCACCTGCGCCGCGCACTGCGAAGTACGGAAAAGTACTGTTAGCTGTTGCCGGAACGTCTGCAGCTTGAACGTTAGCCCAGCGCTGCATTGTGACTGCACACAGCAATCTGACAGAGCCAGGATCAGCTCTAGTGCCGTGACACTGTTCTAACCTGGAGGATGTCTTTAAGGAGAACACTCATCCTGCCTGGCCCTTCCTGGAGGAAAAAGGAGGTGACTGTGTGACTGTGTTTTCCTAACTCGGCCCAAAGTTATCCCCATTGCAATTCTATGATCATGACTTCTACTCTATAGTGTCACTATATGAGTTAGATAACTAAAACCCCTTTTCTATCTTTATTTTCTAAGGTGTACTACGAGGAGGGTGGCTCCCCCCCTTCCTGCCGTCTGACGCCCATCCCTCCACGCTTAATATCCACACCGTGGCGCACCTGCGGTGAGGGGTGCGGTTTAATTACTTCTTTAACGCAGTGCCTATTGTTCCAGCTTCATCATTACAAGTAGGGGGTAGTTATTGTTTGAGAACGGGAATTACCGTGATCCCTCATTAAGTAAGTGTGTGGTTATGACGAAGGTATGCATGTATCTGTAGGATCTTTATGATGTTAATGTGTACACTGATATTCTGACACAACGATCGGACACATTTATCTGTATAGCTTGCTGTAAAAACGAGAAAAGTAGGGCTGTGCGTTGCAAAGTTGGGGCGTAGTTTAGTTGGATCTCTATTTTAACTCGCACTTTAAGGTAACTGCGAGTTCGTGAGCCCACAAAACTTGAGAGAACTACACCCAGGTACACAGCTACTTGTTTACTATAGAAATTAAAAATAAAGATGGAGATTACACTGTGCAATGGGAAAAAAATTAAGGACTCTCTCTTAAGAGTCCCTGGGGATAAACCCTGACATCTCTAAAAATAACAAAAAAAACCAAACTGAAAGTTTGCCTACCTTTCTAAAAGAAAAACGTTCTTTCCTCTCGATGTCTATCCAACTTGCTGATAACGCGGCTGAAATGCACTCCAATACCGAGAATCAAGAAAACATAGCAGTATGCTCCCTGAAAGATGTAAATAATGACATCACGCATGAGCCATTTACTGAAAAAGAAATCATTAGAATGATCAAGATATGCAAGAGAATAGTTTCCTTCCTGAGGCGGATATATCCATGCTAGCACCTGTTATCATGGCCGATTTAGATAAAATGGTACGCCTTTCATTAGGTCCTTCAACGCCTGTGTCCACTTTTGGACAATTTCGAGAACATGTTCACTTTCACAAATTAAACATGCAAGAACATAGCAACCTCTCACACAGTTTCATCCAAAAGGGGGAGGAAGTGATCGATAAAGTGCCATATCAATCTACTAGCTCTCCAACTTCAACATTGGAAAAGAACCAGATAGCCTCATCAGAGAGGTATCCATCAAGTAACACACATACTTCGATCCCTGTCTTCAGTAACAGTCCCCTAGTGGAGGTACCTGTTAGACAAGGGACATGAGCTCACACACACTCTATTGAAGGACATACAAAACAACATTTCGTTAAATGCTGAAAAATTAAGCAAAGTGGAAGTATACATCCTTGCACAAGAAGCTTGCCATAAATTTCATTTAGAATGTCCCACAAGAACTGCCCTAATACTTAATCAAGAAGGCTTTGCATCTAATACTCATGCATAACTCTACAGGGACACAAACGTGTAATGATCTCCTACTGCACCTTGGATCTCCTAAAACTTTTGCATACATGGCAAGAAAGCAGCCTAAAACCATAACAATGGATGTAAATGAAGAGCCGATAGATTTAATTGAACTCGCCAAATCACAACATGAGCGACTGTTGCAGATTGAACAATTCCTGTATCATACTAATCCTCAACTACATCAAGGTGAAATGCCTCAAATGGAGATACCAGTAACTTCAGAAAAAGATATACAGAATCCTTTGCCCGATAGCCCCTCGGCTATTCTAGAAATTATTGAGAAGGATAGAGAATTGGTGAAAATTGCTGAGGAAGCAGAGAACACAATCACATTAAGCTGAAGGGATTTATCATATATCAAGAAGAGCAAAAAAAAAACTATCAAAGAGCGTTAAAAAGAAGTCACAAGAAAAGGGCAGAGGTGACTGGAACACAGCAAGGAGCTAAAAAACTCGAGGTGGTTAAGAAAGGTAAAATACAGAAACAACTGCCCACATCAAATTCTGACGATCATGTTCTGAACTTAAGTCAGTTAAATGAAGAAAGCAAGATAGTATTGTAAATACATCCACAAGATAAGGAGAAATGCACGGGGGAGGAAAAAGAACAACCTATTGATCATGAAGAACCTAAGGTTGTACAAGCAATACAAACAAAAATGAAAGCATACTTTCCCGAAACAGAAACAAAAAAAACAAGTAACACAAAAAAAAACAGAATGCCACGCGGAAGGTGCAAAATCACCTAACAAAAAGGTTATCACAAATACTGTGAATACGGAGGCAGTACCAACCATTATGCCTAGACAAGCTCTGACAACTTCAACTTTGGTACAAACATGTGCTGAAATTCGGGTTAGTTCAAGTGAACAACATGTACTTAATGTATCTGAAGTAGTGTCAAAAACTCAAGTCTTACCAAACGTAGTCAATTCTTCTCAAACCAATAATGTCAACAACCTGGAAGTAAAATCTACAATTGCTCAAATTGAGACTAAAAACAGTTCCACAATACCAGTAGTCCTACAAGAAGCAAACAACATAACAAAAAATAGTGATGAACATGAAAATAGGTCTCTGTCAAATGATAGAGGGCCTGGGGCTGAAGGTAGTGATGTACATTTTCAACCCTCGACCATCATCGGCTCAACCCTTGTTGCATTCAACAATATTCCAACCACCACCTCTACCAATTCCCGGCAATAACGCAAATCAAGTTACCTCCAACATAGATACTTCGAAACAAATGATGGAACTATTAGCCTCGCTCAATACAGTACTTGGCAGGCAGAAACCTGTGCAGTTCCCTTAGGGACCACTGCAAAATATTTAGGACTACAGGTGGTTGGCAGTAAACCCAATTGGTAGCAGTCTGTACCACCCAGATTTACCTGGTAGCTGTGGCTGAGCAGTCAGACTTCTCTCAAGATGAGTTAGGCAGTATATAGAGTATACACAATAGGTACAGAGATACAGTAGCACAAGCACACACTGACCAGAGCTTTGGTGTAAAAGTATATAATTATTTATTTAAAGACACACTTGTAAATTACACTAGCACAAAGAGGTAAATAAATTCAACACACAGTCACTATTATATATATACAACCCTAATTACTTATTAGACAAGTCTTAGTGAGAAACACCACTTATTTTCAGAGGTGAGCGCTCTAAGATGGCACTCTAATAAGTTATTAAAAAGGGAGGGGAAAAGACAGGGTTATGAAAGCACACAAATTTCAATAATTTTCAAAGAACCACAGTGAGGCAGGTTAGGCAAAGTCTACTGGAGAGCAAGGAAGTTCAAATGCCAGACCCACTCTTAGAGAGAGCAAGCAAAATGTGTCCAGGATCACACAGTGGGGTTATGCCCAAAGAGTCTTTGTAGAAAGTTCACAAAAGATTGATATTAAGTCAGGAAAAGTTAGTTAACAGGTCCCAGGTTAGAAAGTTGAGGATTTACTGTCACCCCGAACGATCTGTCGCAAGGGAAGCCAGGTGGGACACAGTACCTGAAAGTGGGAAGAACGCTCCAGCGGGGGCAGTTGTTCCTGGCAGCGGGTGCAAGTCGGTGTTTCATCCAGAGGAAGAGGAGGTCTCGACGTGGAAAAAAGCTGAAGGTCGTTGCACTGCCAGGGAAGAAACCAGCCGCGGAGTTTCCCGGTTACAAGGTACCACCCTTTTCTTCGCGGTAGTGGTAAGCCGTGGTATTCCGGTTGCCGGGGTGCTTGGCATGGGCATGGCAGCCACGAGCTGGTCCAGGAAGGCGAAAAGACGGGCAAACTGGTTATCCCCACCAGTCAAAGGAAGAAGACTCTCCGGACTGTAGATCTCCTCTGTCGTCGGGAAAAGTGGTGAGACGGTTCAGCAGGGCTTCACCGGTGGTGTCGTTGTTGCAGGTCGGCTCGGCTTCTCCCTCCTCGGATTCTTTAGGTCCTGTGGCGACTTCTGAAGTTCCAGTCCCCAAAACCCTGTTTTTATGCAGAAAACCCCCATTCATTCAGCCTAGCTGTCACTCAAACATGCTAAGTGGTGAGCCGGGCGGCTCACCACTTGGGCCAATCACACAAGAGTGCGACTTGAGTTGCTGAGGCAACTCAGTCCAGGGTGCCTAAACCCCCTCCCACGCCCCCTGTGGTATACAGAGTGGCACCACTTTTGGAGGCTTCTGTGGAGAAGCCCGCCAAAAAGTGGAACAAAGGGCTCGACTTGGGTTGGAGTCACAGAAGCGAACACAAACGCCATTTTGGAACCAAGTTTCGGCAAAAATTGCCAACCAGTGAATTTATATTAATTTAATAAACCGGCGGTATGTTCGAGGATATTTTAAAAAGGGGTAGCCTCAAACAATGGGAAAATCCCATAGGAATATATTTGCGGTTGAATATAAAAAGTAGTATCCACTGCCACCAGCCAAAACTTGGTCGGGGGGGACTGGACAGTGCCCCCTCGAACAACAGACCCCGGGGCAATCGAATTGCCCCGACTAGTACGTCCACAATAGGTTGGTTTGTACTGGTTCTGTTCACAATTTGAGACTCGTAAAGCCAATGGTGACTTTACATGCCCTGGGAGACAGTAGTCAGTCCCAGGGTATGGAGTCTATGTTTGGGGGTCGCTACGACACCCCTGGGTTACGGCACGGAGGGTGCTGTGTAACCCATATACCAAAAACACATGAAGCCCTATGGGGTAAAGGACCCCATAGCCCATAAAACACATACAAAGTCAAAGGAACACCTCAAATCAGATCTAAGAGTGGGAGGAAAAGAGTCTCACTCTTAGCAGGAGAGAAAAATAAACCCCAAACATCCAGCAAAGCTGCTGGGGGACTCGCTAGGTTTGGGAAATTAGCCTTTACAGAGAATTCTCCCTAACAGTTCTCAATGGCCTATCCTGGTTGGAACCCTTGATAAAAGCTGTATCATTAGCAAGCTCCACGCAAGCTCCCTCGTAATTGAAAGAATAAAAAATTACGACGTGGAACTGTTGTCGTTTCAACAACCTCAGAAAATGGCTGCGACATACTCGGGTTGATATGTTGCCACATATATTTCTGGTGCAAGAAACCATGTCCATGTTTGAACTGCATTTTGACGGCTTTACTTCCATGATAGACCATGCAAATGGCGAAGGGGGCGGTAGACCAGCGGGGGGGATTGGCTATCCTTATTAATAATGTACTTTCTTTTAAGGTGAACTACATTTACCACTCAGACTTGTTACTCTTGGCAGATGTGACAATAGACTCACTTCAGAACTTTGTTTTTTTGATTACACTGTATTGGAATCCGTCTTGTATGTCACTTTTACAAGCTTGTGAAAAATATGACGTAATACTTCAGGAGGCATATGAAAAATCTCCCCAAGCAGAAATCCTGATTGGAGGAGATTTTAACACTATGTTCCTATCTACTTTGGAACTTCACACTAAGCAAAAATTGAAATCGTATAATAGAAATACTTATGAAAAAGGTGAAAAGTGGGTTCAACATTTTGGAAGTTATGATTTGTATCCTATTGAACCTGATGTTAGTCATGAGGCATATACATGGAAAAGAGGTCCATATTCTTCATGGATTGATTTTCTGGTAGGCTCCAAAATATTGTCTGGATGGATGTCTCCCTCAAGCACAATAGATTCCACTTTGGGAGATCATCTAATGATTACTTCTTTAATGAGAGGCAATATTGCTAAATATACATGCAATCCTACACTATCAATGAATCAGTGTAACAGAACAAGGCTATCTATTAACTGGAATCTAAGTACTTGTAGAAAAATATCTTTCCTTGTTAATCAAGATCTATGGACATGCAAGAATCAGATACCAGAAGAGATGGAATCTATTACGCAATGGAATCTAAAAATGATAACATTTCATATAAATTCCATAGCCAGTATGCAAACATCCCTAGACCCTAAAAAATATGCAAGTGCTCAGGGCTCTCTGGATATTTTGGAGCTCAAACGTAAAAAAAATATAGTTGTATGTTGAGAGGGGTAGGATTGCGCTTAACACCATTGAAGTACAGAAATCAACAATCTGGGTACAGTATTTTAATGAAAATATATTGAAGACTCCACACTTCTGGTTACTAAAAGAAAATATAGAATTAAGGAAAATAAGAAAGTCACTTGTGCTCCATGAATCGATTTGCTTTACAATTGCAAAAAAGAAAATAATAATGCAATATAAAAATGATTTATCATGAATTCGGGCATATAGGCTACTGAAACAAAACCAAAATATGGTTAGATTGTTATGTAAACGTAACACTAGAGATATATTGAAACAGCTTAGAGTCGGTGACAAAAACCTATATTTAGAATTCGATTCAGCAATCGCTGGAGCATCATGGACCTCCTTTTTCCTACTCAAATATGAAATCCCGGCTGAATTCTCTCACCTAGTAAGAGCTCCTAAAAATGAAAATATTCCAGACATCTGTCCTTGGGACATGCAGGATATTCTGTATGCTATAAACAAGCTAAAAACGTCTAGATGTGCAGGGCCTGACGGCTTACCCCCATGCGTTATTAAAGATGATCCTCTATTCTGGGCACAAGTTCTACTACAAAACTTTAAATCGAAATTTAGAACCAAAAAAATTCCACCATCATGGCACACATCAATTATCATACCAATACATAAAAAGGGACCTATCGATAACCCCAACAACTTCAGGCCCATAGCCTTAATGGATGTGTCTGCCAAAGTATTTTCTATACTGTTGCTGCAAGAAATAGAGATGGTGATTCACAATACAGATTGCCTAAGTATAGCCCAAGTTGGCTTTCGGAAAGCAATGGGGACAACTCTAAATGCAAGCATTCTAGCTCATTTGATTGCATCTTGTAAAGCACCCGACAAAAGTCCCATCTATGTTGCTTCCCTTGATCTTTTAGCTGCTTTTGACTTTATCAGAGAGAGTATATGGAAAAAAAATGTTAAGTGTTCATTTTCCAATACACCTAGTAACACTGATATGCATGCTTCATCATAAAACAAACTTTAGGGTAAGAATAACATGAGAAGGAACCCTAACAGAAGCCATCCCTAGTTGGATTGGGGTGAAGCAAGGCTGCAACCTGGCAGCTATTCTTTTTAATCTGTATATGGCTGATTTGGATATGATTTGGAGCGAAAAAGAATCCTTTGCAGCACGATTAGGAAACCTCAAGTTATTGTGGCTAGCCTACACAGATGATATATTCTTATTCGATAAAACCCACGTTGGATTACAGGCAAAGCTGGAGAGTTTCCTAATGTACTGCAATAATAACAATCTCAAAGTCAATCCCCAAAAATCTAACATCATGATTTTTGCAAATCGTAAGAAAATATGCCACTTTACGTGGAATATAGAGACAACACAGATAAAGGTGGTATCAGAAATGCTTTACCTGGGTTATAAGGTATCAAACAACACATCCCTAAAAAAAGCTAAGGAGCAATTGATGGAGAAAATGCGACTCCTCAAAGGGCAAATGAAAATGATATATTATAAATTCTGCACTTTCTCCCTTATTCTTTTATATGAATACTATAGTAAGAAAGTTGAAGCGATTTTACTATATGGGGTGAAATTACATCTAGAAGATTTGGGACCCTTTCTCAACTGCATACAAGGAATGCTATGGAAAAATGCCCTAGGTCTGCCGCAGAGTCTTCCAAATGCCATTTTAAGACACGAACTAGGTCTAACATCCTTAGCTGCACATTATCATTGACGTCTACTATCACTGTACTTTAAGATGTTGGACCCCCCGCGTAATTCGATCTATACAGAATTTGCAAAAATGCTAACTCAGGATCATCCCGTATCTGTAATAAAATTTAAGGAGAGCATGGATGAACTCCTACTGAAGATCAACATATGAGCTGATGATTTAGATGTGAATACAGATAAAATGAAAAAAAAAACAGTTTGAGTACGACTGGGTAGAATGCATAACACAAGTTATCTTCATCTTTTGACGAATATGCAGGATTTATTCACCGGCAAAACCCCCAGTTGAATTATTTATTGATGTGTCCTGACAAAATGATTCAGAGAACATACATGTTATTTCGTATGGATCTAATTCAAACCAAAGTGAGAACAAGACATTGGAATAAAGATCAACTTATGTTAGATGATCAGTCTTGTAGATTCTGCAAAGAAACATTAGAATCTATTTTTATATTGCTCCTACTTTGAAAAAACACGTGTAAACATGCTGAAAGAATTTACAAATGCTAATACGACCTTTGCAATAAATTTTATTTGAAAGCATTGCATGTGGGGAGCAAGTAATACGGCCAATTTAGCAACGGTCCGTTTGACAAATCATATTTGAAGTGAAATGGAAAAAGACTGTGATGTGATTGAGAGCAAAAAATAGAAGTATTTAATTTATAAGTAAAATTATGATTTTGAAGATCTATTTATACTGGATGTTTTTTTATATGTCATAAAAAAATGTATATTTTAATGAAGTTATTTGTAAAGATGTTTAACACCAAAAACAAATATTTGAAATAAAAAAAAATTGCCTCTCAAGACGTTTGTACACTACGATGTAAATAACTGTCTTTTTGTGAAATTTGACTACGTGTATATTGTATTTTGTACACTATGTAACCTTGTAATCCTTGCATAACCTTGCTGCGCCCTGTTACCCCCGGGTCTGGTGCGCTTTATAAATTCAATAAACAACCAAACACAAACAAACATAAACCCTGTGGGACTGCATGTCAGCGGCAGCTGAACACATCCCGGAAGGTGAAGAACGTGATGGGTTCCTATCCATAGTAAGGGATGGAAAGGAGGCTTCGAGGGAATGCCTTCAATCAGGTTTGGACACAGCTGACAGTATCAGTAGGTCCATGGTGTCTAGCACGGTGCTACGTATATTTGCGTGGCTAAGAAAGTCCGGTTTTGCACCGGATGTGCAATCAAAGCTTCTTAATATGCCATTTGACGGCTCAAGGTTGTTTGGCAGCAAGGCGGATGAAAGTTTGGAGAAGCTGTAGACCTCCAAAGAAGCAGCAAAATCACTCAGTGCCGCTATACGACGACCTCAACAACGCCCCTACACAGGCTCATCTTCCTGGAGGGGTCGTCCCTTTCAATTTTATTCCTCATTTGGGAAAGGGACGGGACAGGCCAGTCAGAGAGGTCAAAGAAAATGTCCTCGGGGGCGAGGAAAAGGTGCTAGATCTGCCCCAGCAGCGGCATCTGTCCCTTCAGCCGCTGCTGCAGCTGCCGCAAAACCACTGAGGTTTTGACCCACAAGACCCCAGTGGGAGGCAGGATCTCACAGCATCTGAAAGAATGGCGGGGCATTACTTCTGTTAGGGAGAATTCTCTTTTATAAGGCTAATTTCCCAAACCTAGTGAGTCCCCCAGCAGCTTTGCTGGATTTTTGGGGTTTGTTTTTTTCTCCTGCTAAGAGTGAGACTCTTTTACTCCCACTCTTAGGCATGATTTGAGATACGTCTCTGACTATTTGTGTGATTTTTGAGCTATGGGGTCTTTTACTCTATAGGGTATCATCTGTTTTTGTGCACCCTCAGTGCAGTAACACAGGGGTGTCATAGTGACCCCCAAACATAGACTCCATACCCTGGGACTGACTACTGTCTCCCAGGGCATGTAAAGTCACCATTGACTTTACTAGTCCTAAATTGTGAACAGATCCAGTACAAACCATCATATTGTGGAAGTACTGGAAGGGGTTAATTATATTGCCCCTGGGTCTGTTTTCCAGGGGGCACTGTCCAGTCCCCCCCTTGTCGAGTTTGTGGCTGGTGGCAGTGGTTTCCACGCAAAATATTCCACCGGAATATTTCCTATTGGATTTTCCCATTGATTTTAAACGCACCACTTTTTGGTGCAATGTTAAAGATACCGCCGGTTTATTTATTTAATATTACATCAACGGTTGGGTCTTTTTGCCAGAACTCTTTTCTAAAATGGCTTTTGTGTCCGTCTCTGTAACTCCAACCAAGGTCGACTCCTTTGTTCCACTTTTTGGCGGGCTTCTCCACAGAAGCCCTCCAAATGGTGCCACTCTGTCTGGGTTCCACAGGATGTGTGGGGAGCGGAATTGGCACCCTGGACTGTGTTGCCTTAGCAACTCAAGTCACACTCTATTCTGATTGGCCCAGTGGTGAGCCGCCCGGCTCCCCACTTAGCATGTGTGAGTGACAGCTAGGCTGTTGAATGGGTTTTTTTCTGCATAAAAACAGGGCCTTTGGGACTGGAACTTGAGAAGTCGCCACAGGACCTAAGAATTCGAAGAGGGAAGAAGCTGATCCATCTGCAACGACGACACCACTGGTGGAGCCCTGCTGCAACAAACTCACCACTTTCCCAACGACAAGAGAAGATCTTCTGCTGGACGAGTCTTCTTCCTCTGAGCTGGTGGGACCAACCAGTTTGCCCTTTTCGCCTTCCAAAGACGTCTCTTGGTCGAATCGCCCGTGCCAAGCACCCGGCGGCCGGATAGCCAAGCTTCACCACTTTGACCGCAAATAAAAGGAACGCACCTTTTATCCACTAACTCTGTGGCTAGTTTCATCCCTGTGCAGTGCAACGACTCAGTTTCCTCCTCTACGAAATCCTCTCTTCCCCTGGTCGAAACAACGAACTGCAACCACTGCCAGGAACAACTGCCACCACTGGAGTTTCCTCTCTCTTTGAGGTACTGTGACCTGCCTGGCCTTCCTTTCTTCGGTTTGCCCAAGGTGACCCTTAAATCCTTGGCTTTCCAACTGGGTTGGCCCCAGACCTTCTAACTTTACCTTTTTGAATCACCCCAACCTCTTTTAAACATTCTGCAAAGACCTTTAGTGCATTTTAAACCGTGTGATCCTGGGCACATTTCGCTTTGCTCCATTTAAAGTGGGCCTAGCCTATGGACTTTGGCTCTACAGTGTATACTGCCTTTATTCCCTTGCTGAGAACTCCTAAAAAGTGCTGGGACCTGTTTTATTTCTATGCTCTGCCTTTTTCTCTCCCTTTAATTTAACTATTGGAGTGCCATCTAGGTTTGTTGTAACTAGCGTCACGAGAACGCTGCGTACCTGTTCGTCCGGTTGGGTTTCTTGATGATGAGGCCAGGCTGTCAGAGGATCCGAAGAGACGTGATTAATGGCACGGGGAACCAGCCCAACCCCAGCCCGAATAGAACCGGATTGGAGGCGAACCGGCTCCCAACGCCACGGTATTGCTCACCCCTGATTAATGTGGCGTCAGGACAGTGCAAGCACTGGCAGGGGGAGCCTCTGCGTAGATGGTTCAAAGTCCT
This sequence comes from Ambystoma mexicanum, assembly GCF_040938575.1. Classification (NCBI taxonomy): domain Eukaryota; kingdom Metazoa; phylum Chordata; class Amphibia; order Caudata; family Ambystomatidae; genus Ambystoma; species Ambystoma mexicanum. Next base: position 654,283,033 of record NC_090928.1, on the reverse strand, counting down.
CAGAAGTATTCCGGCAAAATGCAGATCCGGAGGCAGGAAGCAGATTGTGCCACCAGGAACGAAGGCAAGGAAGCAAGCAGGGCAGGCTGGTAATGAGAAGAGCACGGGGACTGGAGTGGGAAGGAGTCAGGAATGACTGAGCTAGGCGGACAAGGAGGGACAGGCAGGGACCAGGACAAGGGAAGCCAGGGAGGACTCAGGGACAGGAGGGAACTAGAAGGAGGGAGCGCAAGGACAGAGAGACAGGGGTTCCCCAGGCAGAACAGGGGAAGAAGGAAGCAAGCAGGAATACTGGAATTCCACACAAGGCAGCAAGGACACGATCCGAACAAACCGCGTTGAGACGCGGTTTGGAAAAGGATCAGGGCTCCTTAAATAGGCCCAACAACACCTGGGAGGCTTGCAACGCAAGCCGTTCCGTCTCTCAGGCATTGGATACCCCACAACGAGGCTTGGGCCGCATACCTCCCAGTATCGAGCATCCTGCGCACTGCGCATGCGCGAAGCGCGGAGAGCGGACGCCCGCGCATGCGCAAAGCAGCGTGCACAGGAGACCCGGAAGCGCCCGAGACCCGGGACACCCCCGAACCCCGAAGCCGGAAGCGAGGATACAACCTCCAAGACGTGGAGCGCCGTAACGGGCAAGGAGACCTCAGGACAGGTGGCGTGACAAGGTTACGCGCTCACATCTGTTTCAACAAATCGTGGTGTTTTAACTCTGACTTGTCTAATAGTTATCAAGGGAGGTGTGTATACTTTACCTGACTGTGTCTAATAGTTATCAAGGGAGGTGTGTATACTTTACCTGACTGATTTCGAGTGCTAGTATATTGCCAAAAGTGTGTTTTAAATACATAATTATATACTTTTTATACAAAGCTCTGGTCAGTGTTTGTTTGCTGTACTGTGTTATTGGCCCTATTGTGTATACTCTATATACTGCCCTACTCTTCTTGAGAGAAGTCGACTGCTCAGCCACAGCTACCAGGTAAGTCTGGGTGGTGCAATCTGCCACCAATTGGGTTTACTGCTTACTCCTGTAGTCTTGATCTTTTTGCAATGTTCCCCAAGGGAACTACACAGGATTCTGCCTAACAACATTGGATGCTTGGGCACTGGAAACAGTATCCCAAGGTTACTGCCTTCCTTTTCAAAAGAAACCTCAGAATCACCCACCGGGATACAACTCTGTCAAGCATCCAGATCCGCTCCTGTTGCAGGAAATTTTAACCCTTCTATAGAAAGGTGCAATAGAACATGTATCTGTAGCGGAGAGGAACAAGGGTTGGTATTCCCCATATTTCCCCATACCAAAGAAGGACGGAGGACTGAGACCCATCTTGGACTTGAGAAGCTTGAACAAGTTCCTCAGAACGGACAAGTTCAAAATTGTCACACTTTCTCAGATCGTTCAGGCTCTCCAACTCCAGGATTGGTTGGTATCATTGGACCTTCAGGATGCTTAATTTCATGTGCCAATCCATCTCAAGCACAGAAAGTACCTGAGGTTTGCGATTGGCAATTCACACTATCAGTTTCGAGTTCTGCCATTCGGGTTGACCTCTGCCCGAGAGTTTTCACCAAGCTGATGGCGATGGTGTCAGCGAGTCTCAGGAGAGGGGGCATTCACGTCTACCCCTGTCTGGACGATTGGATGATCAGGGCACGTTCTCCAGAACAAGCCCAGGAACATCTGTCCAAGACTTGCCACTTCCTTCACAAACTAGGGTTTTCTCTGAATTTAAAAAAGTCAAACATGATACAATCACAGAAACTCCAGTTTATCGGAATAGTCCTGGATACTTGTTCGGGCAAAGCCTCGTCTCCCGAAGAGAGCTCACCACATTCTGCAGATGGTAATAAAATTCCAGAATGCCCATTATCTACCGGCCTTCGATTTCCTCAGGTTGCTCGGTCTCATGGCATCCTGCATTTTTCTAGTGCCAGAAGCCAGATTGAGGATGAGATCTCTTCAATGGGCCCATGGAATCAATGGTCCCAATTTTCAGGGTAAATGTCAGATCTATTGCAAGTTCCAACCAGAGTAGCACAGGATCTACAATGGTGGGCTTGCAGGGAACATATCCTCAGAGGAGAATCTTTTTGGCAACCATGGCCGGAGATAACAGTAGTAACAGACGCCTCACTCACGGGGTGGGGAGCTCACACCAACGAGTTGACAATCAACGGTCGTTGGTCTCCATCGGAGTCCAAACTAAACATCAACCTGTTGGAGCTGAGGGCAATCAGACCAGCGCTGAAGGCCTTCTTGCCCTCTGTACGGGGAAAGAAGGTCCTGATAATGACAGACAACACAGTGGCCATATACTACCTCAACAAGAGGAGGAGGAGTAGGGTCTCTGCCACTGTGCAGAGAAGCAATGCAGCTCTGGGCAATACAAGAGGGGATCTCTGTCGGCAGTTGACCTAGCCGGAGAGCAAAACACAGCGGCGGACGCTCTGAGCAGGCAGAGCACAGTCTACCACGAGTGGGAACTTGCTCGGGAGGTCCTTCAAGAGATCTTCGCCCTTTGGGAAACCCCACAAGGGAAACTGTTCGCGACGAGTGTCCACAGGAAGTGCGAACTGTACTGCTCAAGGGAATTTCCCCCCGAGAGGAGCTCTAGGAGACGCATTCGTGGTGGAATGGAAGTTTCCACTTCTGTATGCATTTCCTCCAGTCCCTGTGATCCCTCAGGTAATCAGGAGGTTGAGAAAGTTTAGGAAAACCATGATCCTAATTGCCCCGGATTGGGCCAGGAGGACGTGTTACCCGGACCTTCTAGACATGTCCATCTGCCCTCCAATACGTCTTCAGCAAAGAGAGGATCTTCTCTCGCAAGAGGAAGGTCGGGTTCTCCATCCAGAGGTCAAGACACTCAACCTTCATGCATGGTTTCTGAGAGGTTGAGATACAAGGATTGGGATCTCTTCCGGATGACGTAATGGAAATCTTGCTTTCGGCCAGAAGACCAGCAACAAAGTCTTTGTACCGATGTCGCTGGAATAGGTTTAGTAACTGGTGCAAAGACAAGGATGTGGACCCTTTTCAGTGTGGCGCCCCAATGGTGCTTTCCTTTCTGCTACATCTAGCTAATCTGGGGCTCCAGATAGGAGCAATAAAAGGATACCTTGCTGTGCTGTCCATTTTCAAGCGCTCCTCGGAAGAGGTTTCATATTTCAAAATACTGTTAATAATTCAATTCCTAAAGGCGCTCACTAATGTATACCCTCCAGTTCCTTTTCATGTACCAGCCTGGGACTTAAATTTAGTATTAAAATTCTTGACTTGCATACCTTTTGAGCCTCTGCACTCATGTCCATTGAGGCTTTTAACTCTAAAAACTGTCCTCCTTGTGGCCCTATCATCAGCCTGCAGAGTTAGCAAACTTCAGGCTCCCTCATGCAAACCACCATATACTATTTTTTATAAAGATAAGGTAGTCCTTAAAGTTAAACCTTCATTTTTGCTAAAAGTAGTCTCGGACTTCCATTTGTCACAAAAAATAGTACTTCCAACGTTTTATCCTCCTCCTCACCTGGGCAAAGAAGAGGAGAGATTACATAGATTAGATCCCAATAGGGCTCTTAGTTTTTACATCTCTAAGATGGCTAAATTGAGACAAGATGACCAACTGTTTGTGGGTTACACTGGTCAAAAATTAGGCTTATCTGTAACAAAACAGACCATTTCCCGCTGGATCATATTAGCCATAGTTGAATGCTACAGATTAGCTGGAAAAGAACCACCAGATGGGCTTCGTGCCCATTCTACAAGGGGAATGGCTACTTCTGCGGCTCTAAAGAGGGGAGTCCCGGCAGCAGACATTTGTGCAGCTGCAACCTGGAAAACAATACATACCTTTGTTAAACATTATTGTTTGGACACTGCCTCCTCTAACGAGGGTTTATTTGCAAAGGCAGTTCTGCATTCTGTCCACGAAAACTGAAATGGTACTCCCACCTCCAAAAATTGATACTGCTATGGGAGCCTATCACAAGATGAGGAATACGTGGGAGGACACAATCCATTCGAAGAACAAGTTACTTACCAACTGTAACATTCTTTCGACTGGATGTTCCTCCCACGTATTCCTCATCGACCCTCCCATCCAACCCCACAGTACAGTTTGTGTTCTTACACTTTCCTCTCACGAAGAATGTATCGGTCATGGGACACGGCTGGGTGTTCCTCCTATATAAATTTCATCGAAAAAACAGAACTGAATCAACGGGCGTGGCTCGAGCTACTTATACCATCGGTGACGTCGACAGAGTACGGAGTACGTCGAGGGACAATCGACGCCACAACCTCGAGCACAGCGCCCTCTGCCGAGAATTTTTTTTTCCGAAGCAGCGAAGCTGGAGATAACGATTTATCACAAGATGAGGAATACGTGGGAGGAACATCCAGTCGAAAGAACGTTACAGTTGGTAAGTAACTTGTTCTTCTCATCTGTGAAAGGATGGTGAGCTAAAGACTCTGGTTGAGACTCTAACCCGGGAAATAGGCCAGTAGTAGAGAAACTCCCAGAACACCCTCTTGATTTTCATATTAAGTAGCTTTGGGTTTCACCCTAAGTTACTAGGGTAATCCAGACGTGGAACCCTTGCTCACTGTTCTTGGGGAGGCACAGCTCCACCTCACTGACGAGGCCCAACCAGGCCAAAAGACGTGTCTGGGGTTGCCGTTAGTACTCTTGCTCAGAAGAGAATTGCCAGGCATTTCGGTGCTGGACTGCCCTTGGCCAGGACAAAGACTGATTTGTAGTGGACATTTCTCTACTGTGAAAGGATGGTGAACGAAAGACTCTGGTTGAGACTCTAACCTGGGATATAGGCCGGTAGTAGAGAAACTCCCAGAACCCCCCCTTGTTTTTGCTTATTGGTCAGCATCCATTTTTTTTATTTTACTGGCACAAGCCAGCACTCTGTCCATTGCTTCCAGAGGTTTTCTTAGCCGAACATAAATATGCGTATCGTCTGCAGGTCGAATTCCAAACAAATATCCAACAGAGCCTGAATATAAATGTTAAATAACAGTGGAGAAAGGGAAGAGCCTTGGGGTACTCCACATTTAACTAATGAGGGTGAGCTAAATGGACACAGTTTAACTTGCTGGGTTCGATTGGTCAGGAAGGATGTGAACCATCTCAGTGAGTCATTGGACACTTGAGCCGCTGTGGATAGTCGGGAGAGGAGAATCTCAAAGTCCACTATGTTGAAGGCTGTCGACAGGTTAAGCATGACTAGCATGCTGACATCATCCTCGTCGGCAGCCTTCAGAATGCCATTCCAAACTGACAGCAGTGCTGTCTCATTCCTTTGTCTTGGCCTGAATCCTGATTGAAACGTGTCCAAAATCCCCTTGCTCTCCATGAAATCCTGTAATTGCACCGTGACAATTTTTTCCAAGATCTTGAATGCCCAGGCAAGGCTTGTAATAGGGCGGTAGTTCAAAAATACTTAATGATCAAGTGTATTTTTTCCCAAAAGTGGTGTAAAATGGGATTTTTTTCAGCCCCTTGGAATAGTCCCCGGAGACAATGAGGCATTTTGAACAGATGGTAGCGGCCCACTAGGGGCTGCTGGGTGCCTCTTAAATAAAGATGCAGGGATAGGGGTCATAATTATAGTTGGTAGATTTTAATTTAGTGATGATATTATGGACTGTTTCCCAATCCACCAGGCTAAAGGAACATTTGGATCCTGTCTGACCATCACTATTTCACTTTTTCGTTAGACATGCTAGTTAGCTGGATTACAGATTGAAGATTAATTTTGTTCCTGATCTTTTCATTTTTGTCAGTGAAGAAAGTATTGAATTTATTTGCCAAAGACAAAGATGGAGGAAGAAGTCGAATTGTACAGTGCCAATTCAATCTGTTTTTGGAGATACAACGCTTTAGCTGAAACAATGGCTTTCTTATAGGCTTGAAGTGCTGTTTTTGCCTCCACTAGATGTACAGGTGACCTGGTCCTTAACCAGACCTTTTCTTTCCGGCGGTACTCTTTTCTCATAATTCCCAGAAATTCGCTGTACCAATGGTTATTTCTACTTCTGGTTTTATTTGTACTTGTTATGGGGGCTGTTAGGGATAATTCTCATAAATGGCTTATTTCCCTTACCTAAAGAGTCCCCCAGCAGCTTTGCTGGATTTATAGGATTAATTTTTTCACCTGGTACGAGTGTTAGCCTTTTTTCCCACTCTTACCTGTGATCTTGGGCACTGAAGCCTCACCTACTCCATGTGCACCACTTTTTTGTGTGTGTTACACAGCACCTTCAGTGCAGTGACACAGGGTTGTCTTCGAGACTTCCCACTGACTCTATTTTTGTGGGGCAGACTACTGTCCCCCAGAAATAGGTAATGTTGCCATTAACTTTATATAGTCACTTTAAACTGCAGACCCTGTACACCCCATTTTACATGGATTACTGGAAAGGGTTAATTCTTATCCCTTTTTGTCTGTGCCTCTTGGAGCCTTGTTTCGCTCCCTTAACACTAAGACATAGCTGGTGGCAGTGGTATCTACCTTAACTTTCCTACCGCAATTATATTATATAAACGTGGTACTGTTCCAGGCTATTATAGTAGCCTCGAACATAAACCCGCTTGACCAAATGCATTTTATTTTGGTTCCGGCTGGGTTTATTCGCCATTTCATTTTGTTAGTCTTTCTCGTGTTTTACTCTGCGCGCCAAACCGGGGATGATTCCTTTGTTCGCTGTCTTTTCGCTGGCTTTTGCACAGAAGCCCTCTGTAAGGCGCCTGATAGCCTAGATGGGCAGGATGTGAGGGAGGGATCTTCGGACCCCTACCATGGGTTGCCTTAGTAACCCAAGTCGCACTCTTGTCTAATTGGCTAAGGGGACTGGGCTTGCCAGGCCAGCCACCCTGCTGTGTGATTGACAGCCAGACTGTATGAATGGGGTAAAACTGCATAAAAAGCAGGTCTCTGGAACTGGAAGAGCAGAGTCGCCACTGGAATGAAAGAACCAACGAGGAACTGAAAGAAGAGGACCCCTACCACGACTGAACCGCCGGTGAAGCCCTGCTGCAGGTCCGACTCTCCGAATCCGACGACAGAGAAGATCCTCCAGGAAACTTCTTCCCTTGTGCTGGTGGGACCAACCAGTTCGCCCAAACTTCAAGCCAGGACACCTCCTCTGGTCGAATTCGCTGTACATAGCTACAGTGATGCCGGATAGCCAGGAAGGTCGGACCCTGCTTGGGTTTTAAGGAGCACACCTTTTATTCTTTGTTTTGCTCTGCTGCTGGCTTCTTCCCTGGGTGGCGTAGAACCCTCCAGTCTTCCTACTTCTGATCAGTCCGACAGTCGCTTCAGGAACCGTGAGCCTGCAGGAACCACCAGGAACGTCTGCCTCAGCTACAGCTCCCTCTCTGTTTTAAGGTACTGTGCAAATCCGGTTGTCTGTTTCGGTCAGCTGCGGTGAAAGTGTTTGAAATCTCTCTCCAATCCGAGGGATTTTCCTTCTCTTCTCTTTGAACTAACTTTTCTACCAACCAACCTCATCCGGACTCTGTGCCACGAACTTTACCGCAAACTACCCATAACTGTGTGATCTTGAGCAAAAGACTTTTGACACATTGACTTTGGCCCTAAGCCTTTTCTAGCTGACCTCCTCACTGTAGTCTCTCTTGTTCAAATTGCTCAGAGTACTTACCTGTTAGTGTTGCCTAATTTCTAATAATTTTGTCTTTCCCTCCCTTTTAAATTGCTGGAGGGGTTTTTTTGCTCCCACTTCATTTTGAGAGTTTAACTTGTCTGGAATTTAAGGGAAGCGGTGTGGTGTATTTATGATTGTGATGTTTAACTTGCTTAGAATAGTGAAATGTTATACAACTGTTGAGTAAATAAATATATATTCTTTGACTTGGAAATCTTGAGTCAGTGTTTGCCTGAATCATAGTAATTGCTGTCCTTTGTGTAACTATTTGTACTGCTTACTTACTCTTGAGATAAGTCTGGCTGCTCCGCTACTGCTACCACTATAACTGTGTAATACAGGCTTGTACCAAAGGTGAAATTATACTGTCACTTGTAGTCTTAATGTTGTGTAGTGTTCCCAAAGGGTACTGCATATAATTCTGCCTAACAGGGGCAAAGATATTGCAGTTTGGTTTAAGACAGGACATAAGATTAAGGCATAGTGGCTTCAAGGGGGTTCAGGGACCGTGGCGGCTAGACCATTACAACGGTACCATTTTTACTCAAAATTCTGGATAAAGTGGCATACCTGCAGATCCAAAAATATCTCGAACTGCACAAACTCCTAGGGGTCAGACAATTAGGATTCCGGCCACTACATGGAACGGAAACCGCACTGATAGATCTGAAGACTCAAATCGATGAGCTGAGAGATAAAGGGAAGACAGCACTACTGCTGCTACTTGATCTCTCAGCTGCATTTGATCTGGTGGACCATAAGGTCCTCTGTAGGCATCTTGATACAGCAGCCCATTTCTCCATGGGCGCTGTCAAGTGGATAGAATCATTCCTGAGCGACAGAACCATCAGAGTATTCTCACCTTCAGCAGCTGCTGTTCCTACCCCAATCGTGTATGGGGGTCCCCCAGGGCTCCTGCGTGTCGCCAACTCTGTACAACATATTCACCAAACCATTGTTCGATGATTTGGATCTTCTGGATGTCACCTACACTAATTACGCAGATGACACTCAGATTCTCCTCCCACTTTCTGGGGATCATGGCAGGGACTTGGCGTTGGTGAATAGAATCTACCTCATCATTCAGGCATGGATGGCCACTCACGGTTTATGCCTGAATGATGAAAAGACAAAGTTGATAATCCTCTGTACCCCCTCCAATATCTCTAAACTAGGTCATAAATACGCTGCTTTCATCATTGATGGTAACAATACCATAGTCTCAAAGAAGATAAAAACCCTTGGTTTCTACCTCGACGCCACAATGTCCTTCAATAGACAACTGAAATCTCTGGCATCCACTACAGCTTACAAGTGCAAACTTATTAGAGCAGGTAGGCCCTTCCTCTCCAACGACAGCTGCATCATACTGGCCAGAGCATTAATCCTCTCAAGATTAGACTACTGCAATGCTCTCTACAGCAGTGCCAATAAAGCTAGTATCCAAAAACTCCAAATACTACAAAACAACGCCCACAGAGCTGCACTGGGCATCAACAAAAGAGTGCACATGACCGCAATCAGACACCAATACAAATGGTTACCCACCCATAACAAAATACAACTAGAAATCGCCTCCCTGACACACAAAGCATTGCACAATGCTGCACCTAGCTACCTAATTGACAAATTATCTAGAAGAACTTCAGCAGACCTACTAGAACCGTCAATACTAACTGCCTGCTAGTACCTAGATTCAAATCTTCCAAGATCGGCAGCAATAGTTTCCCTGTGAAGGCCGCTAAACTCTGGAACTCCCTGCCACATGAGCTGAGAGCTGACCTACCCTACCCTCACTTCAGGAAGAACCTCATTACCCACCTCAATCTGATCGAGAACTAGCTTCCTCTGACAATTTTGCACTCCAGTATTGTCTGCCTCTGGCATGAGAAGCGGCAGACGGTGACTGGCGCGCCACTAGAAGCTGGCACAGGCGGCATGGCTATTATTTGTCCGCGTATCACCGCTTTAAAGGCTTCCCAGATGTACAGAAAAGTACTGTTAATTGTTGCCGGAATGTCTGCAGCTCGAACTTTAGCCCAGCGCTGCATTGTGACTGCACACGGCAATCTGACAGAGCCAGGATCAGCTCTAGTGCCGTGACACTGTTCTAACCTGGAGGACGTCTTTAAGGAGAACACTCATCCTGCCTGACGCTTCCGGGAGGAAATAGGAGGTGTACTACGAGGACGGTGGCTCCGCCCCTTCCTGCCGTCTGACGCCCATCTCTCCATGTTAAATATCCACACCTTGGTGCACCTGCGCCGCGCACTGCGAAGTACGGAAAAGTACTGTTAGCTGTTGCCGGAACGTCTGCAGCTTGAACGTTAGCCCAGCGCTGCATTGTGACTGCACACAGCAATCTGACAGAGCCAGGATCAGCTCTAGTGCCGTGACACTGTTCTAACCTGGAGGATGTCTTTAAGGAGAACACTCATCCTGCCTGGCCCTTCCTGGAGGAAAAAGGAGGTGACTGTGTGACTGTGTTTTCCTAACTCGGCCCAAAGTTATCCCCATTGCAATTCTATGATCATGACTTCTACTCTATAGTGTCACTATATGAGTTAGATAACTAAAACCCCTTTTCTATCTTTATTTTCTAAGGTGTACTACGAGGAGGGTGGCTCCCCCCCTTCCTGCCGTCTGACGCCCATCCCTCCACGCTTAATATCCACACCGTGGCGCACCTGCGGTGAGGGGTGCGGTTTAATTACTTCTTTAACGCAGTGCCTATTGTTCCAGCTTCATCATTACAAGTAGGGGGTAGTTATTGTTTGAGAACGGGAATTACCGTGATCCCTCATTAAGTAAGTGTGTGGTTATGACGAAGGTATGCATGTATCTGTAGGATCTTTATGATGTTAATGTGTACACTGATATTCTGACACAACGATCGGACACATTTATCTGTATAGCTTGCTGTAAAAACGAGAAAAGTAGGGCTGTGCGTTGCAAAGTTGGGGCGTAGTTTAGTTGGATCTCTATTTTAACTCGCACTTTAAGGTAACTGCGAGTTCGTGAGCCCACAAAACTTGAGAGAACTACACCCAGGTACACAGCTACTTGTTTACTATAGAAATTAAAAATAAAGATGGAGATTACACTGTGCAATGGGAAAAAAATTAAGGACTCTCTCTTAAGAGTCCCTGGGGATAAACCCTGACATCTCTAAAAATAACAAAAAAAAACAAACTGAAAGTTTGCCTACCTTTCTAAAAGAAAAACGTTCTTTCCTCTCGATGTCTATCCAACTTGCTGATAACGCGGCTGAAATGCACTCCAATACCGAGAATCAAGAAAACATAGCAGTATGCTCCCTGAAAGATGTAAATAATGACATCACGCATGAGCCATTTACTGAAAAAGAAATCATTAGAATGATCAAGATATGCAAGAGAATAGTTTCCTTCCTGAGGCGGATATATCCATGCTAGCACCTGTTATCATGGCCGATTTAGATAAAATGGTACGCCTTTCATTAGGTCCTTCAACGCCTGTGTCCACTTTTGGACAATTTCGAGAACATGTTCACTTTCACAAATTAAACATGCAAGAACATAGCAACCTCTCACACAGTTTCATCCAAAAGGGGGAGGAAGTGATCGATAAAGTGCCATATCAATCTACTAGCTCTCCAACTTCAACATTGGAAAAGAACCAGATAGCCTCATCAGAGAGGTATCCATCAAGTAACACACATACTTCGATCCCTGTCTTCAGTAACAGTCCCCTAGTGGAGGTACCTGTTAGACAAGGGACATGAGCTCACACACACTCTATTGAAGGACATACAAAACAACATTTCGTTAAATGCTGAAAAATTAAGCAAAGTGGAAGGATACATCCTTGCACAAGAAGCTTGCCATAAATTTCATTTAGAATGTCCCACAAGAACTGCCCTAATACTTAATCAAGAAGGCTTTGCATCTAATACTCATGCATAACTCTACAGGGACACAAACGTGTAATGATCTCCTACTGCACCTTGGATCTCCTAAAACTTTTGCATACATGGCAAGAAAGCAGCCTAAAACCATAACAATGGATGTAAATGAAGAGCCGATAGATTTAATTGAACTCGCCAAATCACAACATGAGCGACTGTTGCAGATTGAACAATTCCTGTATCATACTAATCCTCAACTACATCAAGGTGAAATGCCTCAAATGGAGATACCAGTAACTTCAGAAAAAGATATACAGAATCCTTTGCCCGATAGCCCCTCGGCTATTCTAGAAATTATTGAGAAGGATAGAGAATTGGTGAAAATTGCTGAGGAAGCAGAGAACACAATCACATTAAGCTGAAGGGATTTATCATATATCAAGAAGAGCAAAAAAAAAACTATCAAAGAGCGTTAAAAAGAAGTCACAAGAAAAGGGCAGAGGTGACTGGAACACAGCAAGGAGCTAAAAAACTCCAGGTGGTTAAGAAAGGTAAAATACAGAAACAACTGCCCACATCAAATTCTGACGATCATGTTCTGAACTTAAGTCAGTTAAATGAAGAAAGCAAGATAGTATTGTAAATACATCCACAAGATAAGGAGAAATGCACGGGGGAGGAAAAAGAACAACCTATTGATCATGAAGAACCTAAGGTTGTACAAGCAATACAAACAAAAATGAAAGCATACTTTCCCGAAACAGAAACAAAAAAAACAAGTAACACAAAAAAAAACAGAATGCCACGCGGAAGGTGCAAAATCACCTAACAAAAAGGTTATCACAAATACTGTGAATACGGAGGCAGTACCAACCATTATGCCTAGACAAGCTCTGACAACTTCAACTTTGGTACAAACATGTGCTGAAACTCGCGTTAGTTCAAGTGAACAACATGTACTTAATGTATCTGAAGTAGTGTCAAAAACTCAAGTCTTACCAAACGTAGTCAATTCTTCTCAAACCAATAATGTCAACAACCTGGAAGTAAAATCTACAATTGCTCAAATTGAGACTAAAAACAGTTCCACAATACCAGTAGTCCTACAAGAAGCAAACAACATAACAAAAAATAGTGATGAACATGAAAATAGGTCTCTGTCAAATGATAGAGGGCCTGGGGCTGAAGGTAGTGATGTACATTTTCAACCCTCGACCATCATCGGCTCAACCCTTGTTGCATTCAACAATATTCCAACCACCACCTCTACCAATTCCCGGCAATAACGCAAATCAAGTTACCTCCAACATAGATACTTCGAAACAAATGATGGAACTATTAGCCTCGCTCAATACAGTACTTGGCAGGCAGAAACCTGTGCAGTTCCCTTAGGGACCACTGCAAAATATTTAGGACTACAGGTGGTTGGCAGTAAACCCAATTGGTAGCAGTCTGTACCACCCAGATGTACCTGGTAGCTGTGGCTGAGCAGTCAGACTTCTCTCAAGATGAGTTAGGCAGTATATAGAGTATACACAATAGGTACAGAGATACAGTAGCACAAGCACACACTGACCAGAGCTTTGGTGTAAAAGTATATAATTATTTATTTAAAGACACACTTGTAAATTACACTAGCACAAAGAGGTAAATAAATTCAACACACAGTCACTATTATATATATACAACCCTAATTACTTATTAGACAAGTCTTAGTGAGAAACACCACTTATTTTCAGAGGTGAGCGCTCTAAGATGGCACTCTAATAAGTTATTAAAAAGGGAGTGGAAAAGACAGGGTTATGAAAGCACACAAATTTCAATAATTTTCAAAGAACCACAGTGAGGCAGGTTAGGCAAAGTCTACTGGAGAGCAAGGAAGTTCAAATGCCAGACCCACTCTTAGAGAGAGCAAGCAAAATGTGTCCAGGATCACACAGTGGGGTTATGCCCAAAGAGTCTTTGTAGAAAGTTCACAAAAGATTGATATTAAGTCAGGAAAAGTTAGTTAACAGGTCCCAGGTTAGAAAGTTGAGGATTTACTGTCACCCCGAACGATCTGTCGCAAGGGAAGCCAGGTGGGACACAGTACCTGAAAGTGGGAAGAACGCTCCAGCGGGGGCAGTTGTTCCTGGCAGCGGGTGCAAGTCGGTGTTTCATCCAGAGGAAGAGGAGGTCTCGACGTGGAAAAAAGCTGAAGGTCGTTGCACTGCCAGGGAAGAAACCAGCCGCGGAGTTTCCCGGTTACAAGGTACCACCCTTTTCTTCGCGGTAGTGGTAAGCCGTGGTATTCCGGTTGCCGGGGTGCTTGGCATGGGCATGGCAGCCACGAGCTGGTCCAGGAAGGCGAAAAGACGGGCAAACTGGTTATCCCCACCAGTCAAAGGAAGAAGACTCTCCGGACTGTAGATCTCCTCTGTCGTCGGGAAAAGTGGTGAGACGGTTCAGCAGGGCTTCACCGGTGGTGTCGTTGTTGCAGGTCGGCTCGGCTTCTCCCTCCTCGGATTCTTTAGGTCCTGTGGCGACTTCTGAAGTTCCAGTCCCCAAAACCCTGTTTTTATGCAGAAAACCCCCATTCATTCAGCCTAGCTGTCACTCAAACATGCTAAGTGGTGAGCCGGGCGGCTCACCACTTGGGCCAATCACACAAGAGTGCGACTTGAGTTGCTGAGGCAACTCAGTCCAGGGTGCCTAAACCCCCTCCCACGCCTCCTGTGGTATACAGAGTGGCACCACTTTTGGAGGCTTCTGTGGAGAAGCCCGCCAAAAAGTGGAACAAAGGGCTCGACTTGGGTTGGAGTCACAGAAGCGAACACAAACGCCATTTTGGAACCAAGTTTCGGCAAAAATTGCCAACCAGTGAATTTATATTAATTTAATAAACCGGCGGTATGTTCGAGGATATTTTAAAAAGGGGTAGCCTCAAACAATGGGAAAATCCCATAGGAATATATTTGCGGTTGAATATAAAAAGTAGTATCCACTGCCACCAGCCAAAACTTGGTCGGGGGGGACTGGACAGTGCCCCCTCGAACAACAGACCCCGGGGCAATCGAATTGCCCCGACTAGTACGTCCACAATAGGTTGGTTTGTACTGGTTCTGTTCACAATTTGAGACTCGTAAAGCCAATGGTGACTTTACATGCCCTGGGAGACAGTAGTCAGTCCCAGGGTATGGAGTCTATGTTTGGGGGTCGCTACGACACCCCTGGGTTACGGCACGGAGGGTGCTGTGTAACCCATATACCAAAAACACATGAAGCCCTATGGGGTAAAGGACCCCATAGCCCATAAAACACATACAAAGTCAAAGGAACACCTCAAATCAGATCTAAGAGTGGGAGGAAAAGAGTCTCACTCTTAGCAGGAGAGAAAAATAAACCCCAAACATCCAGCAAAGCTGCTGGGGGACTCGCTAGGTTTGGGAAATTAGCCTTTACAGAGAATTCTCCCTAACAGTACTCAATGGCCTATCCTGGTTGGAACCCTTGATAAAAGCTGTATCATTAGCAAGCTCCACGCAAGCTCCCTCGTAATTGAAAGAATAAAAAATTACGACGTGGAACTGTTGTCGTTTCAACAACCTCAGAAAATGGCTGCGACATACTCGGGTTGATATGTTGCCACATATATTTCTGGTGCAAGAAACCATGTCCATGTTTGAACTGCATTTTGACGGCTTTACTTCCATGATAGACCATGCAAATGGCGAAGGGGGCGGTAGACCAGCGGGGGGGATTGGCTATCCTTATTAATAATGTACTTTCTTTTAAGGTGAACTACATTTACCACTCAGACTTGTTACTCTTGGCAGATGTGACAATAGACTCACTTCAGAACTTTGTTTTTTTGATTACACTGTATTGGAATCCGTCTTGTATGTCACTTTTACAAGCTTGTGAAAAATATGACGTAATACTTCAGGAGGCATATGAAAAATCTCCCCAAGCAGAAATCCTGATTGGAGGAGATTTTAACACTATGTTCCTATCTACTTTGGAACTTCACACTAAGCAAAAATTGAAATCGTATAATAGAAATACTTATGAAAAAGGTGAAAAGTGGGTTCAACATTTTGGAAGTTATGATTTGTATCCTATTGAACCTGATGTTAGTCATGAGGCATATACATGGAAAAGAGGTCCATATTCTTCATGGATTGATTATCTGGTAGGCTCCAAAATATTGTCTGGATGGATGTCTCCCTCAAGCACAATAGATTCCACTTTGGGAGATCATCTAATGATTACTTCTTTAATGAGAGGCAATATTGCTAAATATACATGCAATCCTACACTATCAATGAATCAGTGTAACAGAACAAGGCTATCTATTAACTGGAATCTAAGTACTTGTAGAAAAATATCTTTCCTTGTTAATCAAGATCTATGGAC
Organism: Ambystoma mexicanum; assembly: GCF_040938575.1. Classification (NCBI taxonomy): domain Eukaryota; kingdom Metazoa; phylum Chordata; class Amphibia; order Caudata; family Ambystomatidae; genus Ambystoma; species Ambystoma mexicanum. The sequence goes on along the minus strand of NC_090928.1, from coordinate 654,267,059 downwards.
ATGCAAGAATCAGATACCAGAAGAGATGGAATCTATTACGCAATGGAATCTAAAAATGATAACATTTCATATAAATTCCATAGCCAGTATGCAAACATCCCTAGACCCTAAAAAATATGCAAGTGCTCAGGGCTCTCTGGATATTTTGGAGCTCAAACGTAAAAAAAATATAGTTGTATGTTGAGAGGGGTAGGATTGCGCTTAACACCATTGAAGTACAGAAATCAACAATCTGGGTACAGTATTTTAATGAAAATATATTGAAGACTCCACACTTCTGGTTACTAAAAGAAAATATAGAATTAAGGAAAATAAGAAAGTCACTTGTGCTCCATGAATCGATTTGCTTTACAATTGCAAAAAAGAAAATAATAATGCAATATAAAAATGATTTATCATGAATTCGGGCATATAGGCTACTGAAACAAAACCAAAATATGGTTAGATTGTTATGTAAACGTAACACTAGAGATATATTGAAACAGCTTAGAGTCGGTGACAAAAACCTATATTTAGAATTCGATTCAGCAATCGCTGGAGCATCATGGACCTCCTTTTTCCTACTCAAATATGAAATCCCGGCTGAATTCTCTCACCTAGTAAGAGCTCCTAAAAATGTAAATATTCCAGACATCTGTCTTGGGACATGCAGGATATTCTGTATGCTATAAACAAGCTAAAAACGTCTAGATGTGCAGGGCCTGACGGCTTACCCCCATGCGTTATTAAAGATGATCCTCTATTCTGGGCACAAGTTCTACTACAAAACTTTAAATCGAAATTTAGAACCAAAAAAATTCCACCATCATGGCACACATCAATTATCATACCAATACATAAAAAGGGACCTATCGATAACCCCAACAACTTCAGGCCCATAGCCTTAATGGATGTGTCTGCCAAAGTATTTTCTATACTGTTGCTGCAAGAAATAGAGATGGTGATTCACAATACAGATTGCCTAAGTATAGCCCAAGTTGGCTTTCGGAAAGCAATGGGGACAACTCTAAATGCAAGCATTCTAGCTCATTTGATTGCATCTTGTAAAGCACCCGACAAAAGTCCCATCTATGTTGCTTCCCTTGATCTTTTAGCTGCTTTTGACTTTATCAGAGAGAGTATATGGAAAAAAATGTTAAGTGTTCATTTTCCAATACACCTAGTAACACTGATATGCATGCTTCATCATAAAACAAACTTTAGGGTAAGAATAACATGAGAAGGAACCCTAACAGAAGCCATCCCTAGTTGGATTGGGGTGAAGCAAGGCTGCAACCTGGCAGCTATTCTTTTTAATCTGTATATGGCTGATTTGGATATGATTTGGAGCGAAAAAGAATCCTTTGCAGCACGATTAGGAAACCTCAAGTTATTGTGGCTAGCCTACACAGATGATATATTCTTATTCGATAAAACCCACGTTGGATTACAGGCAAAGCTGGAGAGTTTCCTAATGTACTGCAATAATAACAATCTCAAAGTCAATCCCCAAAAATCTAACATCATGATTTTTGCAAATCGTAAGAAAATATGCCACTTTACGTGGAATATAGAGACAACACAGATAAAGGTGGTATCAGAAATGCTTTACCTGGGTTATAAGGTATCAAACAACACATCCCTAAAAAAAGCTAAGGAGCAATTGATGGAGAAAATGCGACTCCTCAAAGGGCAAATGAAAATGATATATTATAAATTCTGCACTTTCTCCCTTATTCTTTTATATGAATACTATAGTAAGAAAGTTGAAGCGATTTTACTATATGGGGTGAAATTACATCTAGAAGATTTGGGACCCTTTCTCAACTGCATACAAGGAATGCTATGGAAAAATGCCCTAGGTCTGCCGCAGAGTCTTCCAAATGCCATTTTAAGACACGAACTAGGTCTAACATCCTTAGCTGCACATTATCATTGACGTCTACTATCACTGTACTTTAAGATGTTGGACCCCCCGCGTAATTCGATCTATACAGAATTTGCAAAAATGCTAACTCAGGATCATCCCGTATCTGTAATAAAATTTAAGGAGAGCATGGATGAACTCCTACTGAAGATCAACATATGAGCTGATGATTTAGATGTGAATACAGATAAAATGAAAAAAAAACAGTTCGAGTACGACTGGGTAGAATGCATAACACAAGTTATCTTCATCTTTTGACGAATATGCAGGATTTATTCACCGGCAAAACCCCCAGTTGAATTATTTATTGATGTGTCCTGACAAAATGATTCAGAGAACATACATGTTATTTCGTATGGATCTAATTCAAACCAAAGTGAGAACAAGACATTGGAATAAAGATCAACTTATGTTAGATGATCAGTCTTGTAGATTCTGCAAAGAAACATTAGAATCTATTTTTATATTGCTCCTACTTTGAAAAAACACGTGTAAACATGCTGAAAGAATTTACAAATGCTAATACGACCTTTGCAATAAATTTTATTTGAAAGCATTGCATGTGGGGAGCAAGTAATACGGCCAATTTAGCAACGGTCCGTTTGACAAATCATATTTGAAGTGAAATGGAAAAAGACTGTGATGTGATTGAGAGCAAAAAATAGAAGTATTTAATTTATAAGTAAAATTATGATTTTGAAGATCTATTTATACTGGATGTTTTTTTATATGTCATAAAAAAATGTATATTTTAATGAAGTTATTTGTAAAGATGTTTAACACCAAAAACAAATATTTGAAATAAAAAAAAATTGCCTCTCAAGACGTTTGTACACTACGATGTAAATAACTGTCTTTTTGTGAAATTTGACTACGTGTATATTGTATTTTGTACACTATGTAACCTTGTAATCCTTGCATAACCTTGCTGCGCCCTGTTACCCCCGGGTCTGGTGCGCTTTATAAATTCAATAAACAACCAAACACAAACAAACATAAACCCTGTGGGACTGCATGTCAGCGGCAGCTGAACACATCCCGGAAGGTGAAGAACGTGATGGGTTCCTATCCATAGTAAGGGATGGAAAGGAGGCTTTGAGGGAATGCCTTCAATCAGGTTTGGACACAGCTGACAGTATCAGTAGGTCCATGGTGTCTAGCACGGTGCTACGTATATTTGCGTGGCTAAGAAAGTCCGGTTTTGCACCGGATGTGCAATCCAAGCTTCTTAATATGCCATTTGACGGCTCAAGGTTGTTTGGCAGCAAGGCGGATGAAAGTTTGGAGAAGCTGTAGACCTCCAAAGAAGCAGCAAAATCACTCAGTGCCGCTATACGACGACCTCAACAACGCCCCTACACAGGCTCATCTTCCTGGAGGGGTCGTCCCTTTCAATTTTATTCCTCATTTGGGAAAGGGACGGGACAGGCCAGTCAGAGAGGTCAAAGAAAATGTCCTCGGGGGCGAGGAAAAGGTGCTAGATCTGCCCCAGCAGCGGCATCTGTCCCTTCAGCCGCTGCTGCAGCTGCCGCAAAACCACTGAGGTTTTGACCCACAAGACCCCAGTGGGAGGCAGGATCTCACAGCATCTGAAAGAATGGCGGGGCATTACTTCTGTTAGGGAGAATTCTCTTTTATAAGGCTAATTTCCCAAACCTAGTGAGTCCCCCAGCAGCTTTGCTGGATTTTTGGGGTTTGTTTTTTTCTCCTGCTAAGAGTGAGACTCTTTTACTCCCACTCTTAGGCATGATTTGAGATACGTCTCTGACTATTTGTGTGATTTTTGAGCTATGGGGTCTTTTACTCTATAGGGTATCATCTGTTTTTGTGCACCCTCAGTGCAGTAACACAGGGGTGTCATAGTGACCCCCAAACATAGACTCCATACCCTGGGACTGACTACTGTCTCCCAGGGCATGTAAAGTCACCATTGACTTTACTAGTCCTAAATTGTGAACAGATCCAGTACAAACCATCATATTGTGGAAGTACTGGAAGGGGTTAATTATATTGCCCCTGGGTCTGTTTTCCAGGGGGCACTGTCCAGTCCCCCCCTTGTCGAGTTTGTGGCTGGTGGCAGTGGTTTCCACGCAAAATATTCCACCGGAATATTTCCTATTGGATTTTCCCATTGATTTTAAACGCACCACTTTTTGGTGCAATGTTAAAGATACCGCCGGTTTATTTATTTAATATTACATCAACGGTTGGGTCTTTTTGCCAGAACTCTTTTCTAAAATGGCTTTTGTGTCCGTCTCTGTAACTCCAACCAAGGTCGACTCCTTTGTTCCACTTTTTGGCGGGCTTCTCCACAGAAGCCCTCCAAATGGTGCCACTCTGTCTGGGTTCCACAGGATGTGTGGGGAGCGGAATTGGCACCCTGGACTGTGTTGCCTTAGCAACTCAAGTCACACTCTATTCTGATTGGCCCAGTGGTGAGCCGCCCGGCTCCCCACTTAGCATGTGTGAGTGACAGCTAGGCTGTTGAATGGGTTTTTTTCTGCATAAAAACAGGGCCTTTGGGACTGGAACTTGAGAAGTCGCCACAGGACCTAAGAATTCGAAGAGGGAAGAAGCTGATCCATCTGCAACGACGACACCACTGGTGGAGCCCTGCTGCAACAAACTCACCACTTTCCCAACGACAAGAGAAGATCTTCTGCTGGACGAGTCTTCTTCCTCTGAGCTGGTGGGACCAACCAGTTTGCCCTTTTCGCCTTCCAAAGACGTCTCTTGGTCGAATCGCCCGTGCCAAGCACCCGGCGGCCGGATAGCCAAGCTTCACCACTTTGACCGCAAATAAAAGGAACGCACCTTTTATCCACTAACTCTGTGGCTAGTTTCATCCCTGTGCAGTGCAACGACTCAGTTTCCTCCTCTACGAAATCCTCTCTTCCCCTGGTCGAAACAACGAACTGCAACCACTGCCAGGAACAACTGCCACCACTGGAGTTTCCTCTCTCTTTGAGGTACTGTGACCTGCCTGGCCTTCCTTTCTTCGGTTTGCCCAAGGTGACCCTTAAATCCTTGGCTTTCCAACTGGGTTGGCCCCAGACCTTCTAACTTTACCTTTTTGAATCACCCCAACCTCTTTTAAACATTCTGCAAAGACCTTTAGTGCATTTTAAACCGTGTGATCCTGGGCACATTTCGCTTTGCTCCATTTAAAGTGGGCCTAGCCTATGGACTTTGGCTCTACAGTGTATACTGCCTTTATTCCCTTGCTGAGAACTCCTAAAAAGTGCTGGGACCTGTTTTATTTCTATGCTCTGCCTTTTTCTCTCCCTTTAATTTAACTATTGGAGTGCCATCTAGGTTACGCGCTCACATCTGTTTCAACAAATCGTGGTGTTTTAACTCTGACTTGTCTAATAGTTATCAAGGGAGGTGTGTATACTTTACCTGACTGTGTCTAATAGTTATCAAGGGAGGTGTGTATACTTTACCTGACTGATTTCGAGTGCTAGTATATTGCCAAAAGTGTGTTTTAAATACATAATTATATACTTTTTATACAAAGCTCTGGTCAGTGTTTGTTTGCTGTACTGTGTTATTGGCCCTATTGTGTATACTCTATATACTGCCCTACTCTTCTTGAGAGAAGTCGACTGCTCAGCCACAGCTACCAGGTAAGTCTGGGTGGTGCAATCTGCCACCAATTGGGTTTACTGCTTACTCCTGTAGTCTTGATCTTTTTGCAATGTTCCCCAAGGGAACTACACAGGATTCTGCCTAACAACATTGGATGCTTGGGCACTGGAAACAGTATCCCAAGGTTACTGCCTTCCTTTTCAAAAGAAACCTCAGAATCACCCACCGGGATACAACTCTGTCAAGCATCCAGATCCGCTCCTGTTGCAGGAAATTTTAACCCTTCTATAGAAAGGTGCAATAGAACATGTATCTGTAGCGGAGAGGAACAAGGGTTGGTATTCCCCATATTTCCCCATACCAAAGAAGGACGGAGGACTGAGACCCATCTTGGACTTGAGAAGCTTGAACAAGTTCCTCAGAACGGACAAGTTCAAAATTGTCACACTTTCTCAGATCGTTCAGGCTCTCCAACTCCAGGATTGGTTGGTATCATTGGACCTTCAGGATGCTTAATTTCATGTGCCAATCCATCTCAAGCACAGAAAGTACCTGAGGTTTGCGATTGGCAATTCACACTATCAGTTTCGAGTTCTGCCATTCGGGTTGACCTCTGCCCGAGAGTTTTCACCAAGCTGATGGCGATGGTGTCAGCGAGTCTCAGGAGAGGGGGCATTCACGTCTACCCCTGTCTGGACGATTGGATGATCAGGGCACGTTCTCCAGAACAAGCCCAGGAACATCTGTCCAAGACTTGCCACTTCCTTCACAAACTAGGGTTTTCTCTGAATTTAAAAAAGTCAAACATGATACAATCACAGAAACTCCAGTTTATCGGAATAGTCCTGGATACTTGTTCGGGCAAAGCCTCGTCTCCCGAAGAGAGCTCACCACATTCTGCAGATGGTAATAAAATTCCAGAATGCCCATTATCTACCGGCCTTCGATTTCCTCAGGTTGCTCGGTCTCATGGCATCCTGCATTTTTCTAGTGCCAGAAGCCAGATTGAGGATGAGATCCCTTCAATGGGCCCATGGAATCAATGGTCCCAATTTTCAGGGTAAATGTCAGATCTATTGCAAGTTCCAACCAGAGTAGCACAGGATCTACAATGGTGGGCTTGCAGGGAACATATCCTCAGAGGAGAATCTTTTTGGCAACCATGGCCGGAGATAACAGTAGTAACAGACGCCTCACTCACGGGGTGGGGAGCTCACACCAACGAGTTGACAATCAACGGTCGTTGGTCTCCATCGGAGTCCAAACTAAACATCAACCTGTTGGAGCTGAGGGCAATCAGACCAGCGCTGAAGGCCTTCTTGCCCTCTGTACGCGGAAAGAAGGTCCTGATAATGACAGACAACACAGTGGCCATATACTACCTCAACAAGAGGAGGAGGAGTAGGGTCTCTGCCACTGTGCAGAGAAGCAATGCAGCTCTGGTTCTGGGCAATACAAGAGGGGATCTCTGTCGGCAGTTGACCTAGCCGGAGAGCAAAACACAGCGGCGGACGCTCTGAGCAGGCAGAGCACAGTCTACCACGAGTGGGAACTTGCTCGGGAGGTCCTTCAAGAGATCTTCGCCCTTTGGGAAACCCCACAAGGGAAACTGTTCGCGACGAGTGTCCACAGGAAGTGCGAACTGTACTGCTCAAGGGAATTTCCCCCCGAGAGGAGCTCTAGGAGACGCATTCGTGGTGGAATGGAAGTTTCCACTTCTGTATGCATTTCCTCCAGTCCCTGTGATCCCTCAGGTAATCAGGAGGTTGAGAAAGTTTAGGAAAACCATGATCCTAATTGCCCCGGATTGGGCCAGGAGGACGTGTTACCCGGACCTTCTAGACATGTCCATCTGCCCTCCAATACGTCTTCAGCAAAGAGAGGATCTTCTCTCGCAAGAGGAAGGTCGGGTTCTCCATCCAGAGGTCAAGACACTCAACCTTCATGCATGGTTTCTGAGAGGTTGAGATACAAGGATTGGGATCTCTTCCGGATGACGTAATGGAAATCTTGCTTTCGGCCAGAAGACCAGCAACAAAGTCTTTGTACCGATGTCGCTGGAATAGGTTTAGTAACTGGTGCAAAGACAAGGATGTGGACCCTTTTCAGTGTGGCGCCCCAATGGTGCTTTCCTTTCTGCTACATCTAGCTAATCTGGGGCTCCAGATAGGAGCAATAAAAGGATACCTTGCTGTGCTGTCCATTTTCAAGCGCTCCTCGGAAGAGGTTTCATATTTCAAAATACTGTTAATAATTCAATTCCTAAAGGCGCTCACTAATGTATACCCTCCAGTTCCTTTTCATGTACCAGCCTGGGACTTAAATTTAGTATTAAAATTCTTGACTTGCATACCTTTTGAGCCTCTGCACTCATGTCCATTGAGGCTTTTAACTCTAAAAACTGTCCTCCTTGTGGCCCTATCATCAGCCCGCAGAGTTAGCGAACTTCAGGCTCCCTCATGCAAACCACCATATACTATTTTTTATAAAGATAAGGTAGTCCTTAAAGTTAAACCTTCATTTTTGCTAAAAGTAGTCTCGGACTTCCATTTGTCACAAAAAATAGTACTTCCAACGTTTTATCCTCCTCCTCACCTGGGCAAAGAAGAGGAGAGATTACATAGATTAGATCCCAATAGGGCTCTTAGTTTTTACATCTCTAAGATGGCTAAATTGAGACAAGATGACCAACTGTTTGTGGGTTACACTGGTCAAAAATTAGGCTTATCTGTAACAAAACAGACCATTTCCCGCTGGATCATATTAGCCATAGTTGAATGCTACAGATTAGCTGGAAAAGAACCACCAGATGGGCTTCGTGCCCATTCTACAAGGGGAATGGCTACTTCTGCGGCTCTAAAGAGGGGAGTCCCGGCAGCAGACATTTGTGCAGCTGCAACCTGGAAAACAATACATACCTTTGTTAAACATTATTGTTTGGACACTGCCTCCTCTAACGAGGGTTTATTTGCAAAGGCAGTTCTGCATTCTGTCCACGAAAACTGAAATGGTACTCCCACCTCCAAAAATTGATACTGCTATGGGAGCCTATCACAAGATGAGGAATACGTGGGAGGACACAATCCATTCGAAGAACAAGTTACTTACCAACTGTAACATTCTTTCGACTGGATGTTCCTCCCACGTATTCCTCATCGACCCTCCCATCCAACCCCACAGTACAGTTTGTGTTCTTACACTTTCCTCTCACGAAGAATGTATCGGTCATGGGACACGGCTGGGTGTTCCTCCTATATAAATTTCATCGAAAAAACAGAACTGAATCAACGGGCGCGGCTCGAGCTACTTATACCATCGGTGACGTCGACAGAGTACGGAGTACGTCGAGGGACAATCGACGCCACAACCTCGAGCACAGCGCCCTCTGCCGAGAATTTTTTTTTCCGAAGCAGCGAAGCTGGAGATAACGATTTATCACAAGATGAGGAATACGTGGGAGGAACATCCAGTCGAAAGAACGTTACAGTTGGTAAGTAACTTGTTCTTCTCATCTGTGAAAGGATGGTGAGCTAAAGACTCTGGTTGAGACTCTAACCCGGGAAATAGGCCAGTAGTAGAGAAACTCCCAGAACACCCTCTTGATTTTCATATTAAGTAGCTTTGGGTTTCACCCTAAGTTACTAGGGTAATCCAGACGTGGAACCCTTGCTCACTGTTCTTGGGGAGGCACAGCTCCACCTCACTGACGAGGCCCAACCAGGCCAAAAGACGTGTCTGGGGTTGCCGTTGGTACTCTTGCTCAGAAGAGAATTGCCAGGCATTTCGGTGCTGGACTGCCCTTGGCCAGGACAAAGACTGATTTGTAGTGGACATTTCTCTACTGTGAAAGGATGGTGAACGAAAGACTCTGGTTGAGACTCTAACCTGGGATATAGGCCGGTAGTAGAGAAACTCCCAGAACCCCCCCTTGTTTTTGCTTATTGGTCAGCATCCATTTTTTTTATTTTACTGGCACAAGCCAGCACTCTGTCCATTGCTTCCAGAGGTTTTCTTAGCCGAACATAAATATGCGTATCGTCTGCAGGTCGAATTCCAAACAAATATCCAACAGAGCCTGAATATAAATGTTAAATAACAGTGGAGAAAGGGAAGAGCCTTGGGGTACTCCACATTTAACTAATGAGGGTGAGCTAAATGGACACAGTTTAACTTGCTGGGTTCGATTGGTCAGGAAGGATGTGAACCATCTCAGTGAGTCATTGGACACTTGAGCCGCTGTGGATAGTCGGGAGAGGAGAATCTCAAAGTCCACTATGTTGAAGGCTGTCGACAGGTTAAGCATGACTAGCATGCTGACATCATCCTCGTCGGCAGCCTTCAGAATGCCATTCCAAACTGACAGCAGTGCTGTCTCATTCCTTTGTCTTGGCCTGAATCCTGATTGAAACGTGTCCAAAATCCCCTTGCTCTCCATGAAATCCTGTAATTGCACCGTGACAATTTTTTCCAAGATCTTGAATGCCCAGGCAAGGCTTGTAATAGGGCGGTAGTTCAAAAATACTTAATGATCAAGTGTATTTTTTCCCAAAAGTGGTGTAAAATGGGATTTTTTTCAGCCCCTTGGAATAGTCCCCGGAGACAATGAGGCATTTTGAACAGATGGTAGCGGCCCACTAGGGGCTGCTGGGTGCCTCTTAAATAAAGATGCAGGGATAGGGGTCATAATTATAGTTGGTAGATTTTAATTTAGTGATGATATTATGGACTGTTTCCCAATCCACCAGGCTAAAGGAACATTTGGATCCTGTCTGACCATCACTATTTCACTTTTTCGTTAGACATGCTAGTTAGCTGGATTACAGATTGAAGATTAATTTTGTTCCTGATCTTTTCATTTTTGTCAGTGAAGAAAGTATTGAATTTATTTGCCAAAGACAAAGATGGAGGAAGAAGTCGAATTGTACAGTGCCAATTCAATCTGTTTTTGGAGATACAACGCTTTAGCTGAAACAATGGCTTTCTTATAGGCTTGAAGTGCTGTTTTTGCCTCCACTAGATGTACAGGTGACCTGGTCCTTAACCAGACCTTTTCTTTCCGGCGGTACTCTTTTCTCATAATTCCCAGAAATTCGCTGTACCAATGGTTATTTCTACTTCTGGTTTTATTTGTACTTGTTATGGGGGCTGTTAGGGATAATTCTCATAAATGGCTTATTTCCCTTACCTAAAGAGTCCCCCAGCAGCTTTGCTGGATTTATAGGATTAATTTTTTCACCTGGTACGAGTGTTAGCCTTTTTTCCCACTCTTACCTGTGATCTTGGGCACTGAAGCCTCACCTACTCCATGTGCACCACTTTTTTGTGTGTGTTACACAGCACCTTCAGTGCAGTGACACAGGGTTGTCTTCGAGACTTCCCACTGACTCTATTTTTGTGGGGCAGACTACTGTCCCCCAGAAATAGGTAATGTTGCCATTAACTTTATATAGTCACTTTAAACTGCAGACCCTGTACACCCCATTTTACATGGATTACTGGAAAGGGTTAATTCTTATCCCTTTTTGTCTGTGCCTCTTGGAGCCTTGTTTCGCTCCCTTAACACTAAGACATAGCTGGTGGCAGTGGTATCTACCTTAACTTTCCTACCGCAATTATATTATATAAACGTGGTACTGTTCCAGGCTATTATAGTAGCCTCGAACATAAACCCGCTTGACCAAATGCATTTTATTTTGGTTCCGGCTGGGTTTATTCGCCATTTCATTTTGTTAGTCTTTCTCGTGTTTTACTCTGCGCGCCAAACCGGGGATGATTCCTTTGTTCGCTGTCTTTTCGCTGGCTTTTGCACAGAAGCCCTCTGTAAGGCGCCTGATAGTCTAGATGGGCAGGATGTGAGGGAGGGATCTTCGGACCCCTACCATGGGTTGCCTTAGTAACCCAAGTCGCACTCTTGTCTAATTGGCTAAGGGGACTGGGCTTGCCAGGCCAGCCACCCTGCTGTGTGATTGACAGCCAGACTGTATGAATGGGGTAAAACTGCATAAAAAGCAGGTCTCTGGAACTGGAAGAGCAGAGTCGCCACTGGAATGAAAGAACCAACGAGGAACTGAAAGAAGAGGACCCCTACCACGACTGAACCGCCGGTGAAGCCCTGCTGCAGGTCCGACTCTCCGAATCCGACGACAGAGAAGATCCTCCAGGAAACTTCTTCCCTTGTGCTGGTGGGACCAACCAGTTCGCCCAAACTTCAAGCCAGGACCCCTCCTCTGGTCGAATTCGCTGTACATAGCTACAGTGATGCCGGATAGCCAGGAAGGTCGGACCCTGCTTGGGTTTTAAGGAGCACACCTTTTATTCTTTGTTTTGCTCTGCTGCTGGCTTCTTCCCTGGGTGGCGTAGAACCCTCCAGTCTTCCTACTTCTGATCAGTCCGACAGTGGCTTCAGGAACCGTGAGCCTGCAGGAACCACCAGGAACGTCTGCCTCAGCTACAGCTCCCTCTCTGTTTTAAGGTACTGTGCAAATCCGGTTGTCTGTTTCGGTCAGCTGCGGTGAAAGTGTTTGAAATCTCTCTCCAATCCGAGGGATTTTCCTTCTCTTCTCTTTGAACTAACTTTTCTACCAACCAACCTCATCCGGACTCTGTGCCACGAACTTTACCGCAAACTACCCATAACTGTGTGATCTTGAGCAAAAGACTTTTGACCCATTGACTTTGGCCCTAAGCCTTTTCTAGCTGACCTCCTCACTGTAGTCTCTCTTGTTCAAATTGCTCAGAGTACTTACCTGTTAGTGTTGCCTAATTTCTAATAATTTTGTCTTTCCCTCCCTTTTAAATTGCTGGAGGGGTTTTTTTGCTCCCACTTCATTTTGAGAGTTTAACTTGTCTGGAATTTAAGGGAAGCGGTGTGGTGTATTTATGATTGTGATGTTTAACTTGCTTAGAATAGTGAAATGTTATACAACTGTTGAGTAAATAAATATATATTCTTTGACTTGGAAATCTTGAGTCAGTGTTTGCCTGAATCATAGTAATTGCTGTCCTTTGTGTAACTATTTGTACTGCTTACTTACTCTTGAGATAAGTCTGGCTGCTCCGCTACTGCTACCACTATAACTGTGTAATACAGGCTTGTACCAAAGGTGAAATTATACTGTCACTTGTAGTCTTAATGTTGTGTAGTGTTCCCAAAGGGTACTGCATATAATTCTGCCTAACAGGGGCAAAGATATTGCAGTTTGGTTTAAGACAGGACATAAGATTAAGGCATAGTGGCTTCAAGGGGGTTCAGGGACAGTGGCGGCTAGACCGGTTCCCCAGCGACCACAGGAGGAAGCAGCAGAGGACCTTGCGGGGCTTTTTTCGCTCCCTTTCCTCCGCTCCCACTTTGTACGCCAAAAAGCAATGACAGGTCTGTCAGGAAACTAGCCTGTAGTGCGCCGGCTAACTCTCTTCGCAGACAGCTGGAAGCGTTTTATCAGGAGTCCTTGGATTCTTTCAGTAGTCTCCATGGGATTCAGTCTTCCTTTTCCTCTACTGCAGATAGTCCCCAGCACTGCGACGTGCAGGCATTGGAGCTGGTGCCTCAGTCAGACAGGGGTCCGGGTTCTACTCCAGGATTTTTGAGGTACCCATGAACAAGCAGGCTGGCCTGAGGGTAGTCCTGGACCTGTCATTCCTCAACCTATATTTACCGCTCTATCTCTTCAAGATGATCACCCTAGCACACATAGTGGAGTCGCTGTGCACTGGGGATGGGATGGGTTCCCTAAACCTCAGAGGCGTACCTTCATGTCCTCATCTACCAGCTGCACCGGAAATTCCCCATTTAATGATCATGTCGCATCTCTTCCAGTACGGTGTGCTGCCATTCGGCCTCAATTCGGCCCCTCATGTGTTTCACAAAACTCATGAAAGCGTTAGCTTGCCTTCTCTGCCTGGATGGCCACCACCTATACCCCTAGCTGGATGACTGGCTGGTGAGGGTCATTTCGCCCCAGGGAGCGGTGCACTCCTGCTAGTTGATGATCTTCACCAGCTAGGGTTCTACCCCAACCAGCAGAAGTCGCAGTTGACACCCGCCCAGGACCTGGTGTTCCTTAGAGTGTGCTGGGGCACGGCCGCTCAGAGGGTGTTCCCCACGGTCAAAAGATTGCAGTCCCTTTGGAGGGCAATCAGGCACTTTCTGGCCAATTCGTCCACCTCGGCATGGTGGTTCTGGCACCTTCTGGGCCTGATGGTGTCATGCATGCACTCAGTGCAGCACACCCGCCTCAAAATGAGACGCCTCTAGCTCCACACCATCCTCCCTCCTTATGGATCGTCAATGGTGGCTTTTGGGCTGCAGTGTGGCAGAGTGATCCCCATTTACCCAGCCGGAACTTCTTTGGTTGTGACAATGGATTTCTCTCTCGGGCTGGGGGGCTACCCTGTAGGGCTATTTGATTCATCGTGCATGGTCCAGGACGTAGGCCGTCCTACATATTAATCTACTGCAGCTTACCTACCAGTCTTCAGGGGCACAGCTGTTCTTGATATGACCGACAATTATGCGACAATGTTCTACTTGAACAAGCGGGGCGGCACCCGCTCTCCCTTCCTGTGCATGGAAACGGTGTCCATCTGAGGGTGGGCCATGTCGGAGGGGGTATGGATCTCTGCAGTCCATCTACCCAGGGGCAAAAATGCAGAAGCGTACCAGCTCATCCGCTGGGGGTTCAACACCTACGAATGGGAGTTGCACATCAACTGTTGCTTACGCCGATTTCAGAAATGCGGCTTTCCAGATCTGGACTTAACTGCATCTCCTTGACGCAGCAAGGCAGGGCGGAGCACCCAGACCTGGACAGACTGCCTCTCTCTGTCTGGCTCCTGATCACCTGAGACTGCACCGCTCCCAGTTTTTGGACGACAACTGGTAAATCAGCCAGGAGGCCATCCACACGCTCTCGGTACAAAACTAAATTGTTCTGCCACTGGGCTCACGACAAGGGGCTGGATCCCTGCACCTGCTCCCTAGATGATGTGCTGTCCTTTACGGCACATATGGCTAGTTCCGGCGTCTAAGTTGATACTTGTCGCACCTATTTAGCGGCCATTGAGTCCTACAAGAATTCTTCTTAGCACTTCTTCTCAGCCCCTAACCCAGTGGCTAAGGCCCACCTCAAGCATTTGTCCAGGCCGTTTCCTCCGGTGCATATGCCACATCCGGGCTGTGACCACAGAGTGGTTCTTGCAGCTTTAAAGCATAAACCATTTGTGCCGATGGATTTGGTGGACATCAGACTGGTGACGCTCAAGGCTGTACTGTTGGTAGCGCTCCCTTCTGCTCGCAGAGTCTGCGAGCTGCAGGTGCTGTCGTTGTGCGAGCCCTTCACCGTCTTCCACAATGACAAAGTCATCTTGCACACTCATCCAAACTTCTTGGCCAAGGTGGTCTCACCGTCCCATTTGAACCAGGAAATCTGGCTGCTGCTGTTCTTTCCGAACACGCAGTCGGAGGCTGAAAGGGTGTTGCACTCACGCCTTAGATTTGAAGAGTGCTCAAGTTTCATCTCTCCCAGACGAGATCCTTCCAGAAGTCGAAGGTGTTGTTCATCTTCAGGGGCTCGGCTCCCGGCACCAAAGCTTCCAAGGCTCTCATTGCCCATTGGATGGTCCAAGCCATTTCGGGGCCTTAAATTGCCATGGGTAAGGCAATTCCCATGGGCATTCATGCCCACGTGGTCAAGGCCAAGGCTAGAGCGACTGCCTTCCAGAGACCTGCTTCCTGGGAAGTCAGTAGCAAGGTTGCTATGTGGGAAACTCCGTCAGCGTTCTGCAAGCACTATTTCCTGGATACCAGTTCCAGGCGGTATGCAGAGTTTGGTCAGGCGGTTCTGAGGAACCTTTTGCTTCTTGAGTACGATGCAGGTTGTCATGGCTCCACCCCATTTGTCTTGTTTGGTGGAATCACCCACAAGAATGGAGCAAAGGGGCGGGACGCTTCAGTAATTGAAGTTACTGTAGTGACTAGAGTACTCATTGTCCTTAGTCCCCTTTCCTCCATATGTCCCACCCACTGTCCCCCGCTAGTATGCCAGGGGCTAATGATTGTCAACATAGCCAGGTATTCAAGCATTCAATATGTACAAAAATGGACTGAGGTGAGGCGCTGAGGGCAGGGCCTCGTGGGTGTTACCAATGTCAGGGCCACACCTCTGCACTCTATGCTAAATTTAAAGGGGTAGCTCATTTTTCGCTGCCTAAGGTTCAGGCACCTCCTCATGTTGGGGGATCCCCACAAGGCTGGAGGAACAGGGGCTAAGGACTATGAGTACTCTAGCCACTACGGTGAGTAACTTCAATTTACCTCTCTTGATGATCTTTCTGATGGATGTTCCTCCCACTGCCCCTCTTTTGCAGGAAGCTAGGACTCAATCATTTCTGCGGTCCTTCACCTTCAGAGTGCTAGGGGAAAAGGGTGGAACTGAAGTCATGGGGTGCAATGATGCTATAAATACTGGTCCTGATGTCATGTCAGTGTGGGGGTTGCACTAGGAGAGCATTCCTGGTGAAGTGGGTCTTTGACCTCCATTATGTGTTTACACCGATACCCTTCATCCTGTGGGTTCTCAGGAGATTTCATTCCACTATGATGTTGATCGTCCCATACTGAGTGAAGAGAACATGGTACTCGGAGCTCCTTGAATTAACCATCTACCCACCTCAGTCTTCCTCTCTGGCCAGTCGGTAGGTTGAGTATTCCACCCGAACCCAAAGTCCCTCAACCTACATGTGTGGCTCTTGAGAGGAGGAAGTATGTCTGGGACCTCTCAGAAGAGTACTTGAGGTGTTACTGGCTGCACGCAGACCTTCTACTAGATCATTGTTAGCGTTCAGGTGGAGAAAGTTTGAAGCGTGTTTTAAGGAGCAGAATAGATCCTATGACATGCCCCACCACCACAGTTTTGGAATTAGTTTTATCTCTGCCCTCATCAGGCTTTCAGATAGGCACAGCCATGGACTACTTGGTGGCTTGGTCTCGGTTTAAAAGGTCTCTGGATCAGGTTTCCTTTTTATGATACCGGTAATGAATCAATTTCTAATTGGCCTTGTAAATAGGTTTCTGCCTGCACCATTTCTGGTTTCAGATTGCGACCCCAATTTGGTGCCCACCTTTTTGATGGCGGCTCCATTTACCCCAAGGCATTCTTGCCCTGTTAGGTTAGTCACCCGTAAGACAGCTTTCCTGTTGCAATCAACTCGGCAAGGCGTGTGAGCGAGCTTCAGGCTCTATCTTGCAGGCCACCTTTCTGAACTGTTTTCAAAGCAAAGGATTCACTTTTAAAGTCCAACCTACATTTCTGCCTAAGGTGGTTTGGGAGTTTCACGTCTCACTGAGCATTACCTACCAGTGTTCTATGCTCCACCTCACCCTCCTAAGGATGTAGAAAGCCTGCACAGGCTGGACTTGAACAGGACGCTCAGCTTCTACGTGGCCAGGACAGCAGAGGTTAGGCATAATGATCAACTGTTTGAGGCCTTTTCACTATCTAGGAAAGGTTAGGTAGTGTCCAAGCAGACCATTTCCCACTGAATAATTCTCTGCACGTTCACTAAGCTTTATTGCTTGGATGTGGCATGTGGCTCTGGCGCTTGATTCTGCAGAGCAGTGTTGCAGAGTTTTCTTGTCTGAGGGCTTTCATCCCACCTCTGTAATCTGTACTGCAAACCAAAAACACAAAATTGGAGCAAATACAACCCGACACACTTGGCTCCATACATTTGCCTCATATAAGGGGCAGTAGATGGTCCAACATACAGCCCCAAAATAAAACTGGGCCCCTCCCCGAGAATACACCCCATCTCCCCGGAGTAGCAGCATGCCACCACCCATTCTTCTGTAACCCCTTCTACACAAAAAACAAACACAAACTTTCCACCAATGGATTACGAGATCCCTGATAGGCTCCTTCACAGAAGTTCATCAACTCGGCTCTGCTCTCGGTAAGTCCTGCGGTACCTCCCACTCCTCAAGGGCCCAAAGGTACACTCTGAGAGGCTCCCAGGCTTCCTGGCGATGTTGAGTTCTCGAGCATAGACTAATACAATTACATTCCGTGCCTTGACCCAATAATACATCTCTCCACCATGAGTCTTCTGAGGGGACCATGTACTGTTCCAGGACATTAAAAATCTACATTTGGCTAGAAGCAGGAGCCTTGATAGAGGTTTTCAGGATGACAAGGGAATCTTGATGGGCTTACCCAACAAACAGCACAGTGGCTCATTGGATATAGGAATCCCACAAAAATAAGTAACATGTCACAAAAACCCAAAATGTTTGGACCATACGGCAAGCCCACATCAAGTGATAGAAAGTAGCATTGGTCACTTTGCATTTTCAGAATTCCCCCGAAGACTTGGGCTCAAACTTAACCTGTTTTTCAGTGGACATATACGCTTGGTACAGGACATTAAATTGAATCAGTTTACATTTGGCGCTTACTGAAACACCTTTAGGAAACCCACACTTGACTCTCCAATTCACATCTTTGATAAGATGCCTAACATCTTACTCCCATTGCAGATTAGTGAGGGAGGACACCGGGGGAGATTGCTCTTTAATAAGCTAATATAAAGTAGAGACCACTTTCCTACAACCCACTGAGTTACAGGTGTATTTTAGAGGTGGAAAGGGAATCGGTTCCATTGGGAACGTAGAACTCCACCTTCGAAAAGGTTTCGCTCATGTGGTGCAAATACTGAAATAGATGCTGGAAATCCCCTTGCATCTTTTCCACAAATTGCACCCTGGACACACATTCCCCAGAAGGCGACATGTCTCCCAAGGTATATGCCTGCTCGCACCAATGTATCCCTAATCTCCCCCATCACAAGTCAGGCTAATGTCCTTGATTACCCACAGATTAACTTCTGGGATGTAGAGTTGTGCAATATGTAGTCTTATATATCTTACTGCAGGCGTCTACCGTGCAGTGGACCACATCAATTGTACAGGGTTCCACAATGAAAGGGGTTATTAGTAAGGACTGAACCGGATGCAGGCATGATGTGAGTTAAATTCTGACATGTGGGTACTGGGGCGAGTCCAGCATCCAGTACTTGACAAAATGTGCTGTGCTCCCTGATAGTACAATTCCATATCGGGGGCCATAAGACCACCTTGTTCAAATGGGCATGTCGTTGTTTCCCACTTGACATGTGGCCTGCCCAGACTCCATGCCAAATGTACCAGAAGAGAGCACAAACGCTTAAAAAAAGGATTTCCAGGATAAACAGGGACCTTAAGAAAGAGATATAGAAATGTTGGAAGTATAACCATCTTATCCAGGGAGATCCTGCCATATGTGGATAAAGGGAGAGGGCACCACCTTTGGACCTTGCTATCTAAGGAGTCCAGGAGAGAGGCTTAATTGTCTTGAAGCAACGTGGCTTGACGTCTACTAATCATAATCCCCAAATATTTCTCTAAATGGTTCCCTTCTATACTCCTCCAGGTCAGCCGGTTCACCAGTGGCCTCCGTAAGCGTGAATAAAATAGATTTGGACCAGTCAATCTGTAGCCCTGAATTGTGACCAAACTTGATTATTTTGTGTGTTAGGGGAGGTAAATTAAGGCCCTGTTTTTTTTTTATATATAGCAAAATAACATCATTGAAAGCGATAATCTCTGTCCACCTAAGCGTGCAACCCTATATGAATGTGACGCTTCCTGATAACAGTAGCTTGGAGTTCCATAGGGCTAGCAAACGGGAGGTATGACAGAGGGCATCCCTGCCGGTTACCCCTCCCAAGGGAAAAGATTTAGAGTGTTGCCCCATTAGAGTAATTTTAGGCATGGGCACTAAGTATATTAAACAAATACACTGCAGCAAGTACCCTCTCCAGCCGCATCCTCTGGAGAACCGCAAAGCGGAGGTCCCATGAGAGTGAATCAAAGACCTTTTCAGCATCTAGAAAGGCGGCAACCACATCGATTGCTAGGTCTGTTTGTGCTATAACTGCAAATAGAGAGCAGAGATTCATTGCCATGGAGCAACCTAGAAGAAAGCCAGATTGGTCCCTATGTGTCAAGGGGGCGGCATGCTTACTCAGTCTAATAGCTTTGTTTTAGCAAAAAATGTTCTATCCAGATTGAGCAAAGAGATGGGTCTGTACCACCCGCATAGTTCCGGGTCTTTATCAGGTTTTAAAATCAGCGTTATGAGTGCCTCATTCATTGAAGCAGTTACCGTTCCCGGATCTTACACTTCCCACACCTGACCTAGAAAAAAGGCTAGCTTTGGACCATAATCCTTGCAAAATTCTGCACTCAGGCCATGCGACCTAGGGGTTTTGGAAGAGGGGTGTGACGAGATGGCCACCATGACCTCCTCACTGGTTATCCAACGATTCATTTCTTCTAGCTCACTTCGCAATACTTTTGGAAGTACTAGCTCTTCTAGGTATTGGAGAGTCTCATACATGGCCACTGAGGCATCTGGGCTGTAAAGGCACACAAGGTATTGCTGGATTACTTTCAGCACATCCACCCCGTTGGAGCAAAGATTTCCCTTCTGGTCTCGCAACGCCGTTATATCCGTGCTACCCCTCCCGTGCCTGAGCATCCACGCCAGGATGCACCCCAGACGGTCATCATCACCATGCCTGTGCGCTTGCTCTGTAGTACCCAGGAATTTCATGTCACTATCTGCGTTGGACAGGTACAAATTCTGTTTAGTCTTCAGAGCAAGAAATTGTGTCCTATCCTCCGCCTGTGCTAGGCCATTCTCCAATTTCCTAATACCCGTTCCAGGGATGACCGTTCCCTTCTGATAACTTTCACCTCCCTCCCTTAGCCACCCCCCCGCCATGCCAATGAAAACTCCCCTGATGTAAACCTTGAAGTGTTTCCCAGATTGTAGCTTTCAGAGGGACAGAATCCAAATTGTCTAAAAGAAAAATCATAATAATAAAATAATTTTTTTAAAAAAGGTAGATATGGCTGTCCCAATTTCACTCCTTCAGGCCACCTCATGCAGCACCCCGGCATTGCTGATGGATCCCAACCATGGGGTTGGACAAGCAAGGGAGGATCACCTGGGTGGAGGGTCCTTGGAGATTGGGAAGAGGGTGTCGGAGGGAGCGTATGTTCCCACTTCCTTGATGATGACCTATCCTACCCCCCCTGCCTTAATAGTCTATTGTGACTTTGATAATCATTTCCCCCTTGATGTTACACAAAATACTGAGAAGAGGATTATGCCTTCTGAAGCAATGCAGGTTACCTATGGGCAGCACCACAATGCTACTGGGACGAAGAAGAATGAACGTAGAAGCTGCAGAGCTGAAGGTCAGGCATGTCCCAGGGATTGATTTGATTGGGCCAGGCAAACCAGGCATGGGAGACACAACTGATAACCCTTAACAGGGTGCAGATGTATAAGAGGTGGAGCACCCCTATTCAAAAACAGGGGAGGAGAGCAGCAGGGGGGCCCACTCAATCCGTGACTGTCCGAGAGAGAACGGAGTACCGAGAAGCTGTAAGATTGCAGAGGAAGGCAAGTTGTGATTGTACAGCGAGAAAGCCGTATCTCCACGGAGCTGATGAAAGGTGTCGAAGGGTATCGTGTGAAGGGGCGGGTCCCTTTATGGTGGCCAGAAATTGCTTGTTATCCTGGCTGGAAGCGCCAGCCCAAGGCCGACTGTGGGGCAGGTGGTAAGATCCTAACCTCAGTTGTGGAAGGACCGAGCAGCCAGAAAATGAAATGCTGCAACCAGCGAGTTTCTGTAAGCGAGAGAAACCTGGTGAGCGTATGAACTGTGAAAATACATAATAACAGAGTGAGTGCGTGCAGTTATCACGGTTGAGAAAGCCTCAGAGTTAGAAAATTTAACACAAAGTATTGTTAAAGCCCACGTTCTGAAAGGAACATTGTAAACATTTGAATCTCGCAAAGTCGCTGAAGGAAATGCGAACGACGCTGCTGAGTGGAGCAAGCAAAGTGGGAGCAAAATTACTAACCTTTTTTAAATGAATCAAGCAAGACCAGGAAAAGACAGGAAATGAATGTTTGGAAGAGAAGATCCCTTCTGAACTGCCTAACAGTGAGTTGTGGGTCACAGAGAGAGCCCACCTTGTGAAGTTTAATTGCAGACGAAGTAACTGTGGGGAAAGTGAAAACTAGGAATACTTAGAGGGGCAGAGAAGTGCCCAAGAAACGTGCCTTTGAAGAGTGCAAAATAGAAGGAGGTGGCTAAGAGCCGGGCCAGAGCAGCTAGTTGCGTGACCTGTAGTGAGTGGGCCGTGTAGCCTGGCAACTGCGCCTAGACCAGGAAGCCCCAACAAGCCTGAAGGGATCCATAAAATGGAACTGTATAAATTACAAGAGCCCCTGGTTGCACAACCTGTAATGGGATGCCCATGCGGTCTGCAAACTGCACCACGACATGGGGCCCCCCAACGGGAAAGCGGCAAAGAAGTGTAAGCCATTGGTGAAATTAACAAAAGAGGGGTCAAGCAGATTCTATACTCTCTTGTGAACTTAACTATTGAACTTTTGAGCCTATGAACTTGTGAAACTACTGTTGAAAGTTACTCTTGGGGAAGGGAACCCTGAGAGTTAAAGCTGGAGAATCTTTGTCTTGGGCAAGGGAGTCCAAGACTCCAGTGTTGTGAACTTTTGTTGCATTTGAACTTGGCGAAGGGAGACCCTTGGAATTTTATTTGATGCAAACTGTGATACCTGTAAATCTACGGAAGGTAACTTCATAACTTGTTTATTCTTTACCGACAAGTGGTTGCATTGGAGCTGTATTGAACATAAACCAGAAAAAAATTAGAGGAACCTGAATTGACAATCTTTGAACATTTGCTTTTGAACACTGATGACTTTTTTAATTTTTTTTGTTTAGAGCATTTTCCCACTAGTTTTTGTTGTAGTTGTTAAGACCAGCATAGATTTTTGATACCGACTTTTGCTTTTGGACTTACTGACATAGACTCTCCTTAGATTTCTTCAGGTAGGGAAATTGCTCCCTAGCATATAGTTAATTAGGTATTACACCATCCTGATCATTAATAAAGCTTTGTTTAATGTATATCTTCGTTGTCTGTTTTATCTTTCTTGATACCATGTCTGTCTCACAGGTGATAACGGCAATAAATCTATCCTGAAGTATAGATTGTGAACTGAGGAATAAAAGGAAAACTGAGATATCATGGTGCAACGCACACCAAACGACTACCAACAACAATTGTCCCATAATGTTGTGAACCTCATTTGCTGCAGCTGATTGATCTGGGTACTGTACTGGATCTGTCCCTGACCAAATCTTGGATGGTATTAAAATCGCAAGCCCAAATGAAATGAGAACCTAGGTTCTTCATACACCTGTGAACAAATTGTGGGTCATCAGTATTATGTGCGTATACATTGACCATCTTACTCCATTCCCCCGCCAATTTACCTGCCACAATCACAAACTTAACCTCGTCATCCATTTCCGTATTTGTGCATACAAATGGTAAATATTTGCGCAACAGGGTCATCGATCGTCCCCCTGGAGTTGGAGGAGTAGGTGGTCTACCAATGCATCTGTCCCCATGCTTTAGCAAAGGATAAATTAGCAGAGCCCTTAAAATGGGACTTGTGAAGCAGTGCGATCTTCACATGCAGGCGCTCTAGGAGTAGCTGTATTTTGCATGCCTTCACTTTATTATTCAACCCCCTGACATTCTAACTCAACTGGGTGCAGCTGGCAGGGTCAAGCGCCCCCAGAGACCCCTCAACTGCTACTAATACAACTGCCATAACTGCCCATGGAAATGTAGATCACATACAAAGACACTATTTGCACTCTAATTAGTAACAGTTGAACACCAAACCAGCATCCCTCCACACCACCCCCCACCGTCACTATCGACCCCTAACAAGTAGTGTAGCTTATATCACACATAACCTTCCCAGTAACTGGGCTACCACCCGGGTGCGGGGGGAGGGGGGTTAGATGAGAGAAAGCCACCCTCCCCACCACCAACTGGGGGCCGCCGGGAGATTTATCATAAATAATTTTATAGCTAATTGAACTGCTCAGTTCTATACTTAAAACAAATGGAACAAAAAACCACCCTGTTCCATCAGTCTCTGGTGCATTCTGTTCAGCACCACCAGCTAGTGTTCAAATGGCATTCCTCACTTGAAGCACAGGTGAAATACTGTCTATCTGCTGATAAAATAAACTCCCAAAAGAGACCTTGGGTGTCCTCTTTTACACCCTCACCCACACCATAAGGGAGCAAAGGAACGCCAGCCAGAAAGTTGTGCACCTCCTCCAGGCTATGAAAGAAGTGTACCTTGTTATTATACATCTTCTTCAGTCTGGAGGGGAACAGCATTGCATACCATATGCCCCTTTCCTGTAATCTTTGTTTCACTGCCGTGTAGGACTGACACACCTCCTGCGTTGCTATTGTAAGAGCCGGGTAAAATGAGATACGGGTGCCCTGATGATTCAAGGGACCAAGTTCACATGCTCGGCATAAGATAGTGTCTCTGTCCCTATTCTTGAGAAGACAAGCAATGACCGGCCTAGGATTCTATCCTGGCTTCATACTGATGACCCAGTGACCTATGTGCTCGTTCCCCCAGGAATTGGGATGGCAGAGGAAGGTCCTACAATTTCTCTTTTAAAAAGAAAACTCAACAAAGAGCTGCATGGTTGGGTTTACATCACCTCAGGTGTTCTCAGACTGCGAATATTGTTCCTTCGGGATCTCACCTCAAGGTCCTCATTCTTGACTTGAACCCTTTGAAGACTAGGTTATCCAGTTTGTAACTGACCGAATCAAAATCCGCCTTTATTTGCTAGATGAGAATGGTACAATCCGGTGTAGGTGTTTGCGCCAAACCCGCTTCAGCTCTGCCACCAGAAGCCACCACTGATGGGGTCTCCTGTATCCCCGTCGACTGCCGCTGCATGTCGGAGAATGCGCCTGGGTTTTTGCTGTAAAGCTCAGTCTGGTTTGTTTGTGGCCTCTGTTGGCCATAAGGCTGCTGTCCTCCAACACGTTGGTACCTGATGGGACTGTTCAGACGAATTCCGCTACAGGGCTCCAGCCAGACTCTCAGGACCACCAACACAGGAGAAACTGTCACTATGTGTTGCCTGCAAGCACGTCACTGATTTCCCATTCAGTGGAATAAAGGATCCGCCCTCCACTGTACAGCAGTCTCCTTTCACAGGTATCCCCGGGGCCTGTCACCAGCATTTAGTTTTCCAGAGAGACGGGCCCACTCCCACGGGGGTGAGGCGGTCTGGGTCACTCAAGCCGTTGGCTGCTCATTACCCAATCCCTCCTGCCTCCACTGCTGCTCTCCTTTGCCATGGGAGCTGTATGGAGTCCACAAAGTGACCCGCTCCGCTCCAGAGTTTTGTCTCCTTCTCCCCGCCTGCCTCCTTATCTCCTCGGCTGGTGTTCACCGATCCTGCGGGTTGCATGCGTAGTCATGTCAGTGGCCCTGCTCCTCCACAAACACGGCCCGGGCTGCGTGCTCCAACTCTCTCTGGTTCCCATGGTGCCTGTCCACAAGACGGCCTTGGACTTGCACCATCTGCACGCACCACAGCAGCTGCCACGGAACCCAGGAAAATCGAGGGTCAAAGATTAATATACCGGCAGTGGTTGCCCCGGCGTCCCCCCTTGGCTATGGAGCCTTCGAATCAGGTGGCCATCTTAGCCCGCATCTCTCTAGCGCCCCCGGGAGTCTATCTGATGAGGACTCTGCGGGAGAATGCAATCCATTGAATGAGAAATGACTTAGCGGTAATGTTCTTTCTATGGATTCTTCTGCTGCAGATTCCTCATCACCTTCGCATCCTGCCCCACTATGAAAGTGGTCTGTTGTCTCTGTTTGCTCTCTACTAGCAGGACGCTTTGAGGTTGTGAGGATTGGAAGGATAGGCACGTTTCTGTGATTTACTACTTGTGTACGGTCAGCATGTTACTCTCAGTATGTTGGCTGTTTGCAAAAAAAAAAAAATTCTAAGACAATGATTTAATGCATTCTTTTGCTTACTTAAAGCCAAATCCTTACGGATTCTTTCTCCGCGGCTGCTGAGCTTGGGGGGTGGGGTGGTATTGGGAGCTGAGGGGTTACCAGTCAAATGGTCGACACCATTTGGTCGACAGACAATTTGGTCGACACCATTTGGTCGAATGCCAAATGGTCGAATTTTTTTTTTTTTTTTTTTACCCATTTTTTGGGTTTTTTTGGGGGGGTCCCCCCCAACCCCCTTTTTTTTCTTTATTTTTTTTCCCCACACGAAAACCCACAAAACACATATATATATATAAAAAAAAAAAAAATTCGACCATTTGGCATTCGACCAAATGGTGTCGACCAAATTGCAGTCGACCAGTTTGTTGTCGACCAGTTGACTGGACACCGAGCTGAGGTACAGGGGCACAAGATACGCAATATTTTTTCTACCAACGTGTCTAGTCGTACTTCACGCCCTGTCAAAATGTTTCCGAGCAGCTGACGCTGGAAGGGATATCTATCAGATGAGCAATTTGTGGTGGTCGAAGAATCCATAGAAAGAACATTACTGATTCGTTTTTTTCTACCACCCTGCAATTCTTGGTGGATTGTTTGTACACATTATCTGTTATGCGACACCATAGCAGCTGAGTGCCAGGAGGAGTAAAAGGCAGAACTGCGATCATGAGGCCCATCTACTACATATATGGGCCCAGGCATCACATCCTCGTGTGGCACATAACAGCACTGAGCAGAGCTGATTCAAACGTACTCTGTACCCCCAGATGATAAAAATAAAATCATGAAGGTCAGCTGGGTTTTGAGATAGAATATCAAAGATGAGGAATTTGGGATCAGAGCATCATTACTGTGAGGCAGATAATTTGTTGATTATCAAATTGTATATTTCTTAGCATCACAACTTTTTAAGACTAGCAAATACAGAGTTGCCTCGACAATAGGCATGGGGCTACATCAATTCTGCAAAAAAACATTATGGTTGTGGACATCTGTGGAGCGGTATGGGCCTCAATTAATTTCCAGGCATTATCTGCTCTGTTCCTTGGGCAATGAGCATGCCTCATTGGAAAAATCAGTGCTACAAGATGTCCTGGTTTAATGGAATTCCTTACTATCGACTCCTCTCAAATATAGCTTTGGGAGTCTTTCAGAAGATGAGTAATGTGTCCATTAGAAGAAAACATTCTGTTATGTTCTTTTGGGTGAGCATGTTAAAACTCCTCACAGATTCTTCATTGCCCTCTCACCTTCCCCTCTAAATTAAACTCATCCAATTTGTAAGAATTGTTTTGCAAGTGACCAGGATTGTTCCCTCAAATAGTCTGCCCTTGCTTCCCTTATTAGGGAAAATTGAGGGGAACTGAAGGAACATGGCACTTTGGCTCAGATCTTATAAAACTTTAACGTCATCCTGCAGAAGATGGTGCTGAAGACTGAGCTCATGTCTGAGCCAAATGTCTGTGTGCCCCTTGTTGCCGGAGAAGGGGACAGGCGGCTGCCTGGGCTCCCTTTTTGCTGTGTGCTGGCCTGGCTCTGTAGAGCAAAGTGTGGAGTGACAGAGAGGGCTCCAGTGTCTATTTGGTGGCGATCCTGGCTCCAGAGTCCCTTATATTCTGGCGGCAGCTGGTTATCCAGGGGAACAGGACTACATATGTGTGCCGCCATTGGAGCTGGTTACTGGCGGGCCCGGGGCACAGAACATTTTTAAACTATTCTTGGATCTTAGCTTCTGGCCACCAAGGGGACAGATGGATTTTTGCTCCGGGTATCACCACAGGGACCCCAGAACTTTTGTTGCTGGTTGGTCTTGATATTGACGTCTATTGATTCCTTGGGGGCAGGTGGGGGAAAGCTCTTCCCTTAGGGGTGTCTACTGGTATGGCATGGTATGGTATTGTTTATTTATAAAGATCGCCTATACACAGGCAAGTGTTTGAAAGCGCTCAAGGAGGGTGGGAACATGGGGAAAAACAAGCGTCGCTCACAGCCCTTGAAATTCTGAGATGATAATAGTCTGGACAGGCAAGAGTATGTGAATATAGTACATTTAACAGTTGAGATACTGCAAATAGACCTCACGATTCTGCAGTTTTACCAAGTGCACATTAAGGGGTGAAGACAAGGGAGAACAGACAGATGATCTTCAGGCAAAGGTTCATTCGGATCGTGCAGGTGCACAGACGGTCGAGCGGGGTGGGAAGTCCAAGTGCACCCAGTTGGTGGAGACTGGGGTAAGTGCAGAGAGAGCCACTTTCTTGGGTTACTTCTCAAGTGCATTGAGGGAGGGAGGGTGGCATTCAGGGCCCTGAGGCAAGTGCCTAGAGGACTGGTGGGGGTGCCCGGGACCTGTGAGACTGAGGTGCGCCAGGCGGCAAGCTGTAAGGGAGAGGCGGGAGAGATGGAAAGAGCTAGTTTAGCAGTGTAGCGGGAGAGAGAAGGGGGAGGAGAAGAGGAAGATCTTGAATTGTTTCCGGAACTTAAGAAGATCATGCTCAAGACGGAGGGTTGCAGGCAGGCTGTGCCAGAGGGAGGCACCTGCTGAGGATAAGGATCTCCCTCCAGATCTCTGCTTGGAGAACTGGCTCACTCGCAGAAGGTTGGAGGTAGATGAACGGAGGACTTGCGAGGGACAGAATTTAGGTAGGCAACTTTGAAGGAAGGTAAGTCCAGGCCCCAGAAAGCCCTGTGCACAATGCAGAGGGTCTTGAACTTGATCCTTGCAGCCACAGGGAGCCAGTGAAGGGATTTCAGCACCGTAGAGATGCGATCCCTGGGCTTGAGGCCAAGGATAAGTCTTGCGGTTCAGTTCTGGGTGAGTTGCAGAGGGCGCAAGGCAGAAGCAAGGAGGTTGAGGAAGAGGCTGTTGCAATAGTCCAGCCTGGAAAGAACCAGTGCTCTGGAGACAGTGAGCCGCTGGGGGAAAGAAAGCAAATGTAAAGTGCCTCTGAGGAGGCATAGCTGATAGTTAGACTTTTTTGAGATGTTCGAAATGTGAGAGTAGGAGAGACTGGAGTCAAAGATGACCCTAAGGTTTTTGGGCTCACAGGTGGGTGCGGGCGCAAGGCTGAGGGAAGCCGGCCAGAGTGAAAGTGGGAGCCTGGCTGGTACTTCACTGCAGTTGACAAGGCAGATTCTACTGTAATATTTTCTGGCGAGGTGCTGTTTCTTCATGGGACGCTCTGCTTTGCAGTGAGAACACGAGGGACCGGGAACAAGCCTGGGCGGATAGACTCCTTCTCCAGCACTCCCGTAAGGGGGTTGAATGTGGAGCCTGCCATGGATGTTACTCCTGCAGGTCACCTGGCTGTCCCTGCGGATATGCAACCACTGATGGCAGCTATGCAAACTGGGTTTGCCTCGGTCTATACCAAATACGACTACATGTATGGCTAATATTAGTTTCCTCCGGTCCGGGTTGGACAAAGAAAGTGGGCGCATAACATAGGCAGAGACGCGGATCGGCTATCTGGATAATAGTACAGTCACACGACTAGCTTCTAAAAGGCATTAAAAAGGAGCTTGTTGCTGTTGGTGTAGAATGCGAAGATTTGGAATCGCAATCATGTCTAAATAATGTGCGGATAGTCGGGGTGCCGGCGAATGCATCCAGGGGCCCATGGAAACATTTGTGGAGGACCACCTGAAATCGCTCTTCGGGGATATTCAATTTTCAGTGCCGTTCCTGGTAGAATGTGCCCAATGCACGATGGCCCCCGTCCCAAAGACTAAATCACCGGTAGGTATGATTGTTGCATGGATGCTGATTTATCAGGACCAGGATCATATTGGGTACCTGTCCAGGGAGTGTGGCTCACTCCAGTTGGATTCCAGCACCATTCATATCTACCTGGATTTTCCGGCTTGGGTACAGGCTGCAAGGAGGTCATATCATCCGGTAAAGCGTCTGCTGCGTGAGCAGCAACTTCAGAATGCCATCCTTTTTCCATCCAAATTGTGCATAAAGCATGGTGACCGGGCACATTATTTTGAGAATCCAGCGGATGCAATGCAATACATTGAGGCATCCATTCCTCTCCCTGTGCGACAGGCCCCAAACAACATGTGACTGAATACTGCATCCTTGCCTGCTGCGATTTCTGCTGGGCACTGTATCGTCCCTTTGTGTTGATGGAGTCTTCACCGCTATGTCATTCTGAGGCTTAATAACGTATAATGGTTTCATACAGGCAAGTTCCTTTGTTGTATGTTGAGTTGCTGCTCACACTGGTTTCCTTGAATGTTCAGAAGGGTGTTAGGCAGAATCTCGTGCAGTGCCCTTCGGGACCACTACACACAATTAAGACTACAGGTGGCAATACAAGTTTACCTTTGGTACACGCCTGTACTACTAAGTTATAGTGGTAGCAGTAGCAGAGCAGCCAGGCTTATCTCAAGAGTATATGAGCAGTAGCAGAGATTACACAAAGGGACCACAATTACTGTGACTCAAGCAAACACGGACTCAAGGTTTCAGGTAAAAAATAGAAGTACATTTATTTTTTAAACCATCAGTTATAAACACAACACCTCTATTAAACTTTAAACAAAACCACACGTTAAATATACTACAACTAACCAATTCACTTTGTACAGTATGTCTCAAGGTAAGTACCCTGTGTTTGAATGACCCGGTGTTAGGAACAAAACACGATACCGCAGATACGGTTGCGATCACTTTTTGACAGTTCGGTCTACTCAATAAACGCGTATCCGTGACATGAAATGCTACTGGGGCAAAAGCACACTTAGCACCTGAGATACCCAGAGGGAGTTGGAGTCAAAAATCACAGGCAATATTTAGGTTAGGCAGACAGTATCGAGAAACACTCGGAAACAGGAGTTCAAAAGTCAAAGGGTCGGAGCCAGGTTTAAGTGACACCGGAGACCTGTGCCAAAGATCACACCGTTAGTTCACAATTCAGCGTAGCCCAAAAGTACTTGGATATTGTGAATGTTCAGAAGCAAAAGTTATAAGGAGGAGGGAAGACAAGGACGAGTCTTGAGGATGAAGAAAAGGGATTCACCCAGTTTCCTTGAGCAGAACACAGTACCTTATTTCCACGATGCAGCTGGTGCCCTGGCAGTTGTTCCTGTTGGTTTCCCACAGACCCACGATTCCTGGAGCTTTGTTGTGAAGGAGGACATCTGAAGGGGGGTCTACATCACACAGGGATGAAGCCGGCAGTAGCGACAACGAAAAAGGTGTGCTCCTTAAAAACCGGAGAGGCTCAGCAGGTGGCTATCCGGACCACTACAGCAGTGTGCAGCGATTTCGACCACGGCAGAGATCTCTGGCTGAAGATGATGAGCTGGTTATCCCCACCAGGCTCAAGGGAAGAAGACTCCTGACTGGATCTCCTCTTAATCGTCAAAGGGTAGATAGCTCAGGACTGCCGCAGGGCTTCACCGGGACAGGGTAGTTGCAGCAGCCGTCGTTCTCTCTGCTTCTCTTCGGGTCCTTGTAGTTCCAGAGGCGACTCGGACTTCTAGCCCAAGAGACCTACCTTTTATGCGCAAAACCCCCATTCACACAGCCTGGCTGTCAATCACGCAGCAGGGGGGTTGTCCAGCCGGGACAACCACCTCAGCCAATCATGGCAAGACTTGGGTTTCCTAGGATACCCTGTGCAGGGGGTGACTACACCCCTTCCCCACATTCAGTCTACCTAGACACCCAGGCGCCAAGAGGAGGGCTTCTCTGCAGAAGCCCGCCAAAAGACGGTGAACAAAGAAGGTGAACCTAGTTCGCCGTGCAAAGTAAAACACGAGAAGGATTTAAACGAAAAGAAATGGCGAATAAACCCAGCCGGAGCCAAAAAAGACGATTTGGTCAAGCGGGTTTATGTTCGAGGCTAATACAATAGCCAAGAACAGTACCACGTTTATCTAATATAATCGCGGTAGAAAAGTTAGGGTAGATACCACTGCCACCAGCCAAGTCTAAATGTTAAAAGAGCGAAACAATGCTCAGGGAGATACAGACAGAAAAGGGGTACAGATTAGCCATTTCCAGTTCTCCTTGTAAGATGGGGTGTACTGGGTCTGTGGTAAAAATGACTAAGTAAAGTAAATGGCAACTTTACCTTTCTCTGGGGGACAGTAGTCGGCCCCAGCGAAATGGAGTCAGAGGGAAGTCTTAAAGACAACCCTGGGTTACTACACTAAAGGTGCTGTGTAACCGTACAAGAACAGGGGCACTTGGAGTGGTGTGCTTCAGTGCCCAAGATCACACAAGTAAAAACACATAGGCCAAAACACGTGTAAGAGTGGAAAAAGGATGTACACTCTTACCAGGTGGAAAAAATAAACTCCGGAAATCCAGCAAAGCTGCTGGGGGACTCACTAGGTGAGGAAAATTAGCTCTAGAAGGAGAATTCTCCCTAACAAAGGGTTCGATATGCAGTTGCATAGTCTGGTTTGGGGTCGCTGTGAGAGTGGAGGAAGAGGGAGGTTGGAAGGGATTAAGGGGGGACTTCGGGGGGTTAAAGGACAAAAGTTGACAGACGACTTGGTTAGTGCAATGGGACAAGTTATCTTGATGCAGGTGGGAATATTTGGGGGTTCCATTGGCAATGCCGGGACAAGACAGTACTGGGGGGGTGAGCCAGGTAACTGTTTCACTTTAAATTTACCCGACATAAATAATCTGGTTAAGACGAGAAAGCTGGTGTGTCTGTCTCGGCAAAATCATGATGCTACAGGAGACGCAAACACCCTGGGCCTTACAAATTAATCATTTGCCCCCAAATAGGGCCGCCAAAGATATTACACTAAGTATTCCTCGCGGTCGAGTGGGTGCTCACTCTCGTGCATCACTACATCCCATTTAAGGTGACGTACAGTTGCATTGAACCTGGGGTTCGTTATGTGATAGATTGGGGTGAGATGTTCGTCAAGGAGATTGTGCTAGTTAACACCTATGGACCCAATGTCGATGACCCGGCATTTTATAACTCTGTTATTGATATACTGGTTCGTGCGGCGGCCACCCCCATTATTTGGGGATGGGACTTTAACACTACCCTAAATGAGGTTGTGGATCAGTCCTTCAAGTCCCCAAATGGGCTGTCTGCAGCAGCGCAAATGCTTGCCCACATTATGCAGCATTTACAGTTATCTGACTTCTGGAGGTGTCTCCATCCAGGGGGAAGACGGTACACATATTACTCATCAGTACATGACATGATGTCAAGAATAGATTACTGGCTGCTATTCTTTGCGATGGTAGCCGATGTGCGGCAATGTGAGATATTACCATGTACGCTGTCCAACCACGCTCACATGGTATTATCCATTGTATTGAACTGGCAGCCGTGACCCGCCCCTTGTGGAGGATGGCACCGTCCATGTTACTGGACCCTGGGCGCTACCCTTCAGGATAAAATAGAGGATTTTTTCACAATTAACACTGGGTCTGTGCCCTCGCAATGCACTACATGGGAGGCGTTTAAGGTTTGGTTACGGGGGGTGCTCCTGTTGACATCAGTTGGGGTTGTTAGATCCATTCAGGAGGAACTGGGCGAGGTGAAAGTGCAGTTCTCCAGCATGGGGTCTGGCATGGATTCACATTCTCATGAATATTCCCCGTCGTCAAGCTGGGAATTCTCGGTAAAGAAAAAATCAGTGTGTTTCGTTTCTGAACTGTCTTTCTACTAATGACCAATCACGGGTCTCTGGGTCATACTTCCCCCAGCCAATGACTGTCCTCTACCTAAGCCCCTCCTCTGGCAGCCATCTTCAGATTTTTACTGCAAGTTCAAGTGTTGGGAGTCCTCGTGCTATAGCTCTCGAGCTTTTACTGCGTTTTGCAATTTTTCGAAGAGTTTACTCTTATTTTTTCGGTCAATCGAGCCTCAAGCTCCACCGATTCTACTTCCGATCAACGGGGATCCGTTTTGGAATTTTTCTACGCCCCTCAAGGGCGAATTTTCGTTGAGTTTTCGCTTCTTCGAGGATTCCGGAAGATCTTTGAGGCCTATTCCGAGGGACATGGCCCAGGATAAAGGAAACACAACACCTGGATCCAAGCTGTTCAGGAGCTGCCCTGGATGCAGATTACTGAATGTCTTCAAGGACGATGAGCACCCTCTGTGCCTCTACTGCCTTCACAATGACAAAACGCACGTGGAGAAGGACTGTGCGTTTTGTAAGAATATGTCCGAACGGACAATGAGGGATCGTCATAATCGACTCACCAACTGGCTGGAAGGGAAGTGCCCAGCAGCAGGTGAGAAGAAGAGGAAGTACGAGCGGTCTTCTAAGACCTTTGAGGGCGCTCCGGCGACAGGGGCCCAACAAAAGACAAAGCACTACGAGTGCGCAGGCACCGGGAGCGCCGAGGGTTCGGGCTCTTTGGTTGCCAGGCAGGGCGCAATGTCACCAACGCCATCAACCAAGAGCCAACGCTCTGGCTCAGTGAAGAGGAAGTCGGAGAACCCGGGTAAGCTTCGGGAGAAGCCCCAGTCGATCCCGACGGCGGCAGCCGAGGGGGAGCGAGACAGCAACCCTCTCCCCAAGGTGAAGCCCTTATGCACGCCCAAAGTCACAAAGGCCCTGATTCACCCTGCTAAGGCCTCAATTGAAGGAGTCGTGGCGCCCTGGCGAAGCCTGTGGAGGCTATCCCAGTGGAGGCGACTTCACGGCCTAGAGTTTCCCTGCCACCCCGGAAGGAATCCTCTTTTCAGCCTATCGATAAGACCCCCGTGAAACCCCAGGTGGAGAAAGAGGGGGGGCACGGTAGCCATAACAGACACAGATACCATCTCTGAAGATGAGCTGGTTGGCATCGCAAAGATCCTGGACAAGAAGTTCGAGGAAGTCTGTTCCTACGGGAGGGATCCCGACGAGGCGGACGTGAAAGTGACAGAGGAGCCGACGAGGAGCCGTGGACCATGGAGGAGACGGAGGACCCTACTCCCCAGCCTCTGCTCCCGTCGCGACCTGTGCCACAGAACAACTCAGGAGCAATCTTGATGGCTATCCAGGCCCTGTGTACAGAGATAAGGACAAGGTTGCCCTTGATATGATATGATCGTTTATTTATATAGCGCCTATACACAATGTGTTTCAAAGAGCTTCAAGGCAAGGGAGGGAACAAGGGAAAATACAACCACATTCTTACAGGCCATGAACAGTAAGGATGTGAAATTAACTATCGTACTCGGCCTGACGACATTTCAGATAGTGCAAGAGCTAAGACATAGATAAGGAAGGGAGGGGGAGAGTGGGAAGGAAATGGAAACAGACAGGCGACTACCGTACTAGGCCTGACGACATTTCTGATAGAGCCGGAGAAAAACAAAAGGTGAGGGAGAGGGGTACAGAAAGGGGTGCCCTTAACCCCAGCGGACGATCCAGCGGCGCCTGGACCGTCAGGAAGCCTGCCGAACAAGCGGAGGCGAATCTATCCTCCCCCTCCTTTCCAGCCTTCACCTCCTTCCCCTCCAACAAGGGATGAGGTGGGAACGGAGACAGCGACGATGAGGACGGCTCTCCCATCACCTCCTGCCCGGGCCCCCCCACCCCCTCCCAACGAAATTGGCTCCTTTCATGCCATGATCGCCAGGGCATTGGCGCTCTTCCAACTTTGTCCCGAAGAACAGAAGGAAGGTTTCCTCTACTAACGAGGGGAGGCCAAGAGGAAGACCGTCCTCTCAGTACAGTTACTAGACGACATCTGGGACGAAGCACTGTCGCTACACAAGAACCCGTCCATGGCTCCTGCGAGGAGGGACCGGTACGAGAAGAAATACCGGGTCCCAGATTCCGCCCCGATGTGCCTTAGAGCTCAGCCATCTCTGGATTCGGTGGTCTCCGCAGCGGCCAAGAAGAAATCGGCAGGGGCGACAGGATCAACTTCCACTTCCCCACCGGAGGGCGAGGGGAAGAAGCTGGATAACATGGGGTGACGAGTCATCTCGTCGGCGGCGACGATCAACAAAGCGGCCTACGCCCTTGCGATCGTTGCACACTACGACCGGGAGCTGCGGTTCAAGATTGCTCCCCTCCTGGACTTCCTCCCAGACGACAAGAGGGCGGAAGCCCTTGAAATCCTGCAGGAAGGCAGGTGGCTTCGGACTACGCCATCACGGTGGACACGGACATCGCCAACACCGGTTTTCGTCAGATGGGCAACAGTGTTTCTTCGCTGGTGCGGTTGGTTCAAGGCCACCGATTTCCATCAGGAAGTGCAGACCAGGGTATTGGACATGCCCTTTGACGGGAACAACCTGTTCAGCAAGGCTGTGGACGAGTCACTGCAGGCCATCAAGGCGGACACTGAGACGGCCTGGCCCTTGGGTTCTCTCCATCAATGACGGCCGCCCTTTTGGACCGCGGAGGCAAGTCTCAAGGTGCCTCTAAAGGATTTGGTGGTGGTTCATCGTTGTACTGCCAATCGGCCCGTTCTTCCTCGCAAGAGGCCTACAGAGGCTGCAAGGCCGGAGGACGTTGTCGTCGCCAAGGATCCAAGGCCTCGACGAAGCAGGATTGTACCGGCCGTGGCGTCGGGCCCCCACCCAAGCACCCCAGTGGGAGGCCGGCTGGTGAAATTAGTCAGCGTGTGGGAGTCCATCTCCACCGACCGTTGGGTACTGCACGTGCTGGCCCACGGACACATTCTGGAGTTCCAAAGAAAGTGTCCCCCTCTACCACCTGTGGCCAGGAAGGAAAACCACGTGCCACAGCTACTTCTGGAGGTATGAGCAATGCTGAAAAAGGGCACGATAGAAATTGTCCCGAAGAGGCTCCGGGGCTCTGGAGTGTACTCGCGGTACTTCCTCGTCTGAAAGAAGACCGGCGGTGGGCGACCCATCCTGGACCTTTGTCGTCTAAACAAATACATCAAGTCCCACAAATTCCAGATGGTCACCCTTCAACACGTCCTGGGACAGCTAGAGGAAGGCGACTTCCAGTCGTCGCTGGACTTGGAGGATGCCTACTTCCACATCCCCATACTCAAAGGACATTGAAAGTTTCTACGATTCATGGTCCAAGGATGACACTATCAGTTCAAGGCCCTTCCCTTCGGATTGAAGTCGGTGCCCAGGGTCTTCACCAAGTTCCTGGCACCGGTGGCAGCGTGGCAGCACCTGCAGGGGATCCACGTTTACCCCTACCTGGACGATTGGCTCATCCGAGCAAAGTCAAGAGAACTCGCCGTCGATCACACAGCGAAGACCATCCAACTGCTTGCGGATCTGGGATTCTCGATCAACTTTGCGAAATCCCACCTGGTACCGTCACAAGACCCCCTGTTCATGGGAGCCAGACTCGACACAGTGGCGTGATTGGCTTCGCCATCGGAGGAAAGGACGAAGGCCATCCTGGGAAAGGTACAGCAGCTGTTGACCATGGACATAGCCAGGGTGAGGTCCATCAAGTCCCTACTCAGCATGATGTCATCATGCATCTACCTTGTGCGCCTTTGCAGGTTGCAGATGCGTCCACTGCAGGAGTTCCTCGACGCCTGTTGGGTGCAAGCAGCAGGCAGTTTCGAAGACAGGATCTCCCTCAACGAGACGTTCCGCCAAGCAATCCGGTGGTGGGGCAACCGCACGCATCTAGCTGCGGTTATGGACTTCCGACCCCAAAACACCAGGAGACGGCGACGACGGACGCCTCCCTGGAAGGATGGGGGGCGCACACTGGAGATCTCCACGCAAGAGGCCTTTGGCTCCCGGAGGAGAGGTCACTACACATAAATGTCCTGGAGCTCCGAGCCGTGTTCTGGGCCCTGAGGTCGTTCCTCCCGTCCCTCAAGGGCAAGGTGGTGAGGGTCTTCACCGACAACACCACCATGATGTTCTACATCCGGAAGCAAGGGGGCACCAGATCACCAGCCCTATCCAAGGATGCACAGGATCTGTGGCACTGGGCCCTTGCCCAGGGGATGCTCCTGGTACCCTTCCACCTGGCAGGAGTAAAAAACACTGTTGGCGACTCACTCAGCAGGGAGCTGCGCTAGTGTCACGAGTTTCAACTCCGGCAGGATCAAGTGGATTTGCTATTTCAAAGATGGGGCAACCCCCAGATAGACTTGTTCGCAACGGCGACAAACTCAAAGTGCCGGAGGTTCGCCAGCAGGTTTCCCCAGCCGTGGAGCATGGGTTATGCCTTCTCATTCCCCTGGAATGGCCTGTTCCTGTATGCGTTCCCTCCGTTGCCATTGCTGCTGTGACTCATCAGTCAACTCAGATGGTCCCGGTGCAGGATGATCCTCATTGCACCGGCGTGGCTGAGGCAGATCTGGTTCCCGGACCTTCTGGACATGTCCGCGCCCCCCCCCCGGTCAAACTACCGACGGACACAGATCTTCTCGCCAGGGAATGAGGTGCCATCCTCCACCACGACCCAGGATCGCTGAACCTGCAGGCCTGGCTCCTGCAGCACTAGAGTTCGGAGAGTACGATATCCCGGCGGACTACAAGGAGGTCCTTGCAAAGGCCAGGGCGTCCTCGACTCTCAAGTGCTATGGACACAAATGGAAGAGGTTCTCTGTCTGGTGCCGTGTACAGAAGATTAACCCTCTGTGGATTACGACCCCTCAAGTGCTGCCGTACTTGCTATCGCTGGTCAAAGCGGGGCTGGCGCATTACTCCATCAATATCCATCTGGCGGCTATCTCCCGCTACACTAGAACTTCGGGCGGTCATCTCTGTGGTCTCATCGCCTGGTGAAGGAGTTCATGAAAGGACTGTTCTGCGTGTTCCAGCCGGTGAAGGCTACGGCCCCGGCGTGGGAGCTCAACGTGGTGCTGACCAGGCTCATACGACCGCCATTCGAGCCTCTGCATTTGGCACTGTTGAAGTTCCTGTCGTGGAAGACAGTGTTTCTTGTGGACATCACCTCCGCACGACGAGTGGGAAAGATCCAGGCCCTCTCCTGTAAACCTCCATATCTGACCTTCCACGAGACGAGGGTAGTGCTGAGGACGCACCCCTCCTTCATGCCCAAAGTGCTGTTGGACTTCCATCTCAACGAGCCCTTGGTGTTACCTGTTTTCTTCCCGTCGCCTTCGTCGCCGGCTGAGAGGACTTTGCACTCGCTGGATGTGGCTAGAGTGCTGAAGTTCTACGTGGACCGCGCAAAGAGTTTTCGGAAGACATCACAGCTGTTTGTGAGCTTTGGCCCTGTGAACCAAGGGAAGGCCCTCTCGAAGCCTTCCATTTCCAGATGGCTCTCCAGCTGCATCATGCACTGTCACCGTTTGGCAAACCGACCGTTGCCTGGCTGTCCTAGAGCCCATTTGACCAGAGCGATCGCTGCTACTATGGCGTTCCTGTCTTGTGTGCCCCTACTGGACATTTGCAGGGCTGCTACGTGGAGGTCGACGCACACTTTCACCAGATTCTACTGCATCGACCGGGATTCCAGGGAGCAGTCCAGAGTGGGCCAGGCAGTGCTGTGCAACCTGTTTGCTTGAAGGTGAGCCTGGTGAGGAGGTAAGAGATACTTAATGTTTAGTTGTTGAAATGCTTAATGTTGAGCCTTGCCACCTCCCGTAGTTGTGCATGTGTGTACTGCTATGTATTCTTGTATTCATGAGAATGTGAATCCATGCCAGACCCCATGCTGGAGAAGGAACAAGTTACTTACCTGTAACTGTTGTTCTCCATCATGGGTCTGGAATGGATTCACATGCGAACCCTCCCTCCAACCCCTCTGCGGCTCTTCTTTTGGTCCTACTGCCACTTTAAGTGCTACCAAATCTGAAGATGGCTGCCAGAGGAGGGGCTTAGGTAGAGGGCAGTCATTGGCTGGGGACAGTATGACCCAGAGACCAGTGATTGGTTATTAGAAGAAAGACAGTTCAGAAACGAAACTGAAACTGATTTTTTCTTTACAGAGGATTCCCAGCCTGACGACGGAGAATATTCATGAGCATGTGAATCCATGCCAGACCCATGCTGGAGAACAACAGTTACAGGTAAGTAACTTGTTCCATACGTGGGCTGCAAAATGAATATGACAGGAGGAAAGACAGAGCTTTGCTGGGGGTGATTAAAGGGAATGTGTTGAAGTTCCAGGAACTTGCAGACAGGTAGGTGATGTACATGGTAAAGCCGATGCAGGCTTGGAAATATGGGGGGGGGGCTGAGAGGCCGGGTAGATGGCTGGCCAGGTCAGAGAGTCACGCGCATTCTATTACTAGTAACTTGGGACCCTCTGGTTTGGCGGTTGTTACTAACAACTGCATTAATGCAGTGTTTTATGATTACTACGCAGCGTTATATGCTAATGCTGATCGGTGCTCTGAGGTGACTTGGAGGAATATTTGGCAGATATTGCCCATCCTACGCTGCCCAAGGAGGCCAGACATGCTCTGGATCTTCCGGTATCGGTCGAGGAGGTGTGTGATGCAATAGCTGCCTTGGCGTGTCCTGCAAGGTGCCAGGGTCAGTTGGCCTCGGGGTTGAACTATGCAAGGAGTTTAGCACAACACTGGTCCCCAGACTGCTACAGATGTGGGAAGAGTTGTTGGAATCAGGGGTGCTGCCAGCCTCACTCAGAGAGGCTATTGTCACTGTATTGTTAAAACCCAATAAGCCGCCCGAGGAGGTTTCCTCGTATATGCTGTTGTCATTAATGGATGTGGATGCTCATGTGTTCGCCAAGGTGTTGGCTACCCGACTGCTGCCATATATGTCAGATTTGGTCCACCCAGACCAATCGCGATTTATCCCCCATAGATCCATGGCACTGAACCTCAAGCGCTTGTTCTGTATTATTTCTCAACTTAACCCACGGGCAAGGACTGTGAAGGCCTTTGTTTCGGTGTCATGGCTGTATAAAGTCCTAAAACGGTTTCAGTTTGGACACTATTTGATTAATTGTGTGCGGTTGCTATATTCCCACAGCTAGGGTACGCACTAATCTCTGCACTCTGCATTTATCGTATAGCGCTTGCGGCACGGATGAGGGCGATGCATGGGCATACAGGCATTCGTTTACTGGGTCCATCACAGGTGATTTTGCTGTACGCAGACGATAAGTACTGGCCCGTGGGGAGCATCTAACTCGTGCCTGAGAGACGGTGGGATTTAGGACCAGGTAGCTCGTAAGTCATGGAGTCAGGCTGTGGTGGCCTCTGACATGGGGGAGGCGGATGCTTGAAATGGTTCCAGCAGGGTCGGGAGGGGAGGCGAGGCTGTGCTGTTCGAACAACAGCTATCTCTGGAGGGCCTGGGCGGGAGGGGGGGGGGGGTGGCCTTGCAGCTCTGTGCGCGGCATCCTGCACAAGGCGGTGTACTGTCCCTTGGGTGAGGGGCGAATAACAACACGTGGGGTCTCTAAGATGACTTGTATGTATTTGCATTTGAAGGGATACTAACTGGGAGCCATACCTTTTAGCACAACAATTCACATCTATAGTTGACATACGAACATGAGGTAGTGTTAGGCAGGTGTATGTGTAAAGAGGGCAAAACATGTTATTGCATATTGTCATCAGTTAGCCAGTCTTCGTACAACATCACATTATAAACATCTGTTGCATATTACTCTTTACCCATTCTTCTTCACGTTAGCAGCGAACGTTAGTCAACATGACATATATTACATAAATTATTTCTACACATTACAAGAGTTCTCGGGGTAGGCAGGGGTGTAGGGCGCCACACAGTCTAATGCTGGAGGCTTGGTACAGGGTCCGGGCATGCAGGTTTTGGGCTTGTTTCAGTTACTTCCTAATGTTCCCGTTCATGGCTGGGGCAATGATGTACTGCGGAAGGTTAACAGCTACAGTGTTTTATTTTGTTTGTTCGTGTCTGGTGGCTCGTGAGAACGAGTCCTCAGCGGATCTGCCATGCAGCAGGGGGTGGGGGGGGGGGGAGTGTGGGCCGCTGTGAGCGCAGTCGAGCGGGGGTCAAGCTGCAGCTTTCAATGTGCATGTTGGTTCTGCCTGGGTTAGATCTAAACGGTTCTAACAAAAATGGAGTTGGCTTAGAACAAGATGGCGTCTGTGCTCTGCCACATAACGTGGTGGTGCAGCCTCACGTGTCTGTCTGCAGCCGCCCTGCCACCTTGGCCCGGGGGCCGGTGTGCTGCCGACGAGTCATGAGTCTTCACCAGGGTAGGAGAGGTAGTGGGGAGGGGGATCCTATTGACCTATCCTCCCCTACACCTCCTATGTGTCCGGGACCCAGAGATCAATTGAGGGCCTATGATGGATACAGTGAATGAGTTCTCTCGATACTCTGGGTATACAGTGAATCGATCTAAATCTGAATTATTCATGCTTACTGCGGCCTCTGTTCCGCTGAGATGAGGTTTAGGTACCTGGACATTATAGGCTCTAGATCGCAGAAATCG
This sequence comes from Ambystoma mexicanum, assembly GCF_040938575.1. Taxonomy (NCBI): domain Eukaryota; kingdom Metazoa; phylum Chordata; class Amphibia; order Caudata; family Ambystomatidae; genus Ambystoma; species Ambystoma mexicanum. Next base: position 654,225,242 of record NC_090928.1, on the reverse strand, counting down.
TTGTATGTCGACAATCATGCGTGCTATTTGCACCAGCTCAGTGCCAAGTTGCTGCTGTGGGTTGGTCTTCTTATCTCCTTTTATGGATGGCTTTCCTTATTAAAATGATTGTACTCCCCAAATTGTTGTGCTACTTCTGCAATATCCCCATTTGGCCGGGGAAGGAGTTTTTTTCCGCTACTGCGGTCATTGGTGGTGGGCTTTTCATGCTGGACTGGGCTGCTATAAACAGCTGGGAGCAGTTTATGGAACCATATGAGCGGGGTGGAACAGCGGCACCTGACTTTCACCTCTACTTCTTGCCAGCACAGGCACACTTTGCAGGGTATTGATACTCGTCCGGGGGGAAGGTGTTACATTTGGCTCTAGAGAAATATGGAGCTGCCCCTATCAACATTAAAGCTGTCTTATTCAGTGGAAAGTATGTCGATTTCTGCTCTTTTGATCCAGTCTGCAATACGGTTAATGTGTGGGCTAGAATTTTCCGCAGACTGGCGATCACCACTCCTCCCAATAAAGCAATTCCCTTATGGAATTTTCCTGGCCTCCCTCGCACATACAATGGTGACATCCATAGGGCATGGGGAAGTGGCATGACGCTGGTGCTGGGGGATTTATATCCTGATGGTAGGTTTGTGTCTTCAGAAGATTTCGAGGCTAAACTGGGGGGCAATTTCATGAAGATTCTATGTTTTTGCCCTTTTAGGGCAGCTGTCTGAAGTTTATGGACCTCCTTTGCACTGGAACCTGAAACGCATGAGAGCATCACCACAATAGTAAATGGAGGGGATGGTGGGAGGATGTTATCGAAATTGTATAGAGTAATCCAGGCTAACCAGGATACTAGAAACGTTGCGTGTATGATGCTGGATATCAGTTAATTCATTTTAAAGTACTCAATCAGTTATACTATACACCTGCTGAGATTGCTAACTTCTCCCTGGGGTCCGTGAATGTATGCTTGAAATGTGGGGCTACACCAGCTTATTCCCTCCACATGTTTTGGGAGTGTTCACCCCCCCATCGCCCAATATTTTCAGGTAATTGCTGAGACATTAGATGCTATTGTGGATGTTCCCCCCCACTATGTCCCCCCTAAAACTCTTGCTAGAAGATATTGCTAAAGTGTCAATAGTCACCAGAAGGTTTTTTAATCTGGCATTCATGATTGCTAAAAAAGGTATTCTTCGGCGCTGGAAATCCAACCTGGCTTTCCACATGGTGCGAGACTTGGTGTAGAACAACGAGTTGGAGGAAACTTTTCTTGCCACAATAACTTCAACTAGCAGGCCCAAGAACATCTAGGTCTGCTGCGCTTGTGTCTGGCTCAAACCGTGTCTTCGGACACCACCCAGTGACTGGTATAAAGGTTTGCTATGGTATGCCCTGGTGAATGGGCAGATTTGGATTATTGATGGTTATCGACATGTGGGCTTAGATTCGTCCCCCTTTCTTGTTATGTCATGTATTGCATGTACCATGCTGCGTCATCGTTATGTAGTGTTTCTGTCCACGTTTTGTTGAATAAAGTTTTTTTTTTTTTAAATGGCTAGCTTGATCAACACTTAGAATACCAGTGAGTTCAGTAGCCTACTAAAACTATGCAAAATACAAGACATCGGACATCCAGTCTTGCATGCATGGATAGGTAAAACTACAGCACACGTTATGGGTGGCAACCACCCAAAACATCTTCTAAAGTGTTGGCCATGCTCCTAAATTATGAAGACCTGTCTATGATGCCCAGTTAATAGCAATATTTACCGAAGATAAGTAACTGAAAGCCTTTCAAATAATAAAATTCCATACAATTAGTAAGTATTATGCTAAGACCCAAATCAAGACGAGATATAGGTCTCTTAAAATGTATTATTGAAAATCTCCGAAACTGAAGTGATAGGTGGAAGGTTTTGAATAAATCATAACCAATGACAATGGTTTGGGCAACCTACCAAACCATTGTTTTTTTAGCCAGTCCTGCTATTAAAGAAAGGAAATTACTGTTTGCAAAACAGGCTTGGTGCTACCCCTAATCATGCATTCAAGCTATTAAAGAAAGGAAATTACTGTTTGCAAAACAGGCTTAGTGCTACCCCTAATCATGCATTCTGGTGCCAGTGCTAGGCTACATCCATTCTACTCGAGACCACATGCAGCCCAATGCAGGTTTCAACCTCATTGGGTGATATCAGAGAGGTGTACATTGTATCTCTAAACATAGCAAGTTCTGGACCCACAGATCGGGTTTTCTGCTCATCCTATGGTGATCTAAGAAAAACTAGAGTGATAGAACCATCATTGCCCAGACTGTTTCCAGTGGTTATGATTCATTTGAAACTTCATCTTTTTAAATAGAATTGTTATTATAATGTGCATGATTTATACAAAGCAGTACAGTAAAAAAAAGATTACAATTGAGAATAAAAAATGTGTAAAGAAGCAAAGGAAACAGCTAAAATAAAAAACCAAATACAGTGTCCATTACATATACTAAGATGATTTCACTCTCATTTAGAACCAAAAAATCCATCAAGTAAAAAGGAAAAGAGAAACTAATTGACAAGTGAAACTTTATTGATCATTTCATATTCTCAGTACTACAAACTGCATGTAATCATAGTGTCAACCCCACCATTTTAAGAAACGTAACTACTCTTATCACAAGTAAGGGCGGGCTCCCCTCTAAAACATAGTGCCACAATGTTTCCTGCTGTAAAGTTATGTACAAAGTGGCCAAATACATCCTCCTTGGTCTTCTGGAGCACAGGGCATAAGTTCAATAAATGTTTTATAGATTCTCCAGCATTGGATCTTTCATGGATTCACATGCTTACAATATTCCCCGTCGACAGACTGGGAACCCTCGGTAAGGTTATATAGCCTTTTCCTATAGGAAAACTTTCAACACTTTAGTGTCCTATCTATGTCGTTTTGGGCCGCGCACGCACGCCCTACCAAGATGTAGCGGTATAAATGCCCCGCCCCCGCGGCTCCTCCCAGATTTCGACCGTCTCCAAAGTGGGAACACCTTGTGTATTTTTCTACTTGGTTAAGTTGCGCTCTTCTCCTGATGTCAGGAAAAGCACTTTTCCGCCTGTGTGCTACGTGCGGCCTAAAGAAGGTCTACGAGGGGGATGCGCATATGGACTGCATTTACTGTCTGCACCCTCACCACTCGGCTGACGACTGCGTCATTTGTAAGGGCTTCTCCCAGAAGACCATTAAGGATCGGAGTCGCAGACTTGTCGCTTGGTTGAACGATGGAGCGGGGGCATACCCGCCTTCAGAGGTGGGCTCAACACGCTGCGTGGCCTCGGCATCGAAATCTTCAGGGGCCCGCGCCGCTCATCGTCATCGGAGCCCCCGGTGAAGAAACCTAGACCGGTGGGCAAGGACTCAGCGTCAAAAGGGGCCTCTTCGTCCTCATCTTCGACGAGAAAAGATAAAGACAAATCGAAAATCCTCCTCAGGCGATCGTCATGGATCGACCTCGAGTCGAGAAAAAGAAAAATGCAGGTCGAGTTCAGAAAAGGCGGGAACAACGCATAAACCTGCACGACCACCACCGTCGTCGACGGTTGGGCGGTCGTCGACGACTTCTCTGCCATTGATGCAGTTATCATCTACCGTACCTGCATTGCAGACGACGACGACGCCGACAGGACCAACTATGGCTTCATCGACGGATATCCCTCAAAGGGCCTGGTGCCCAGAGGTCTACGACCCAGTTTTACCTGACACACTCCTACAGCAAGAGGCCTTGTCGGTGTCTTCGGGGGACGAGGTCGAAAGGGTAGCTGCCCCGGCAGACCTGGGGTTACAACTTACCAAGCCTGTCTCCGAAAGCTGTCCGGGTTCTACCCCTCTGCTGAATCCACAATCGATTCTATCGTTGGAAGTCTTATCCACGCTTCACTCTCTGCTACGGACACTGGACGATAGACCTCCTCGAACATCCCCGGCCGGGTTGGTCGTCGACGACCCGGGCCCGTCTCGCCGTCCTCCACCAGCAACCCCTGCTGTAGGGCCTCCGGAAGCAAGCCTCTCGGTTCCACGCCGCGAGGAAGGGGAGCTGTTGGATTTGGAATCAGGCAGCAGGGCGTCGTCAATAGTCTCACTTTCCCCCTCCAGGGATCCGACCTGGGAGTCCGATGTGGAGTTGGAAACGCTGAGGAGCCCGGCTCAGCTGTCTCCCCCAGACGATATCGGGTCATTCCATAACATGATGGCTAAAGCCTGCAAGGAATTTGGGTTGGCACAAGAAGAGGAAAAGAAAGATTGCTTTCTTTTCGACCACATGGGTCAAAGGAGAAAGTCAGTGTTTTCAGTACCCATCCTAGAACACGTGTGGAAGGAAGGTCTGCAGACCATGCGTCACCCTTCCTCAGAGCCAGCGGTTAAAGGTCGTCTGGAAAAGAAATTCAAGGGCCCGGACTCTACTCCCAAGTGCCTTTCCTCACAACCGACACCTGACTCTGTGGTATCGGCGGCGGCGGCGGCGGCGAGAAAGGCGAGGGCTCATCACAAATGTACAACCCCCCCGGAAAGTGATGCTAGACGCCAAGATGCGTTAAGCAAGAAAGTACTGACGGTAGGTGCTACCACGGTTAATGCGGCCAATTCTCTTGCCATAGTCGCTAGATTCGACAGGGAAATGTGGCACCGGCTGGCACCCATACTCGAACACCTTCCGGATGAACATCGAAAAACAGCTATGTTGCTAGTCAGGGAAGGTGAGGAAGCTTCAAATCATGCAATTAACATCGCAGTAGATCTTGCAGAGTCGGGTTTCAAGCAGGTGAACAACGGTGTGGTCCTCCGACGGCAGGCTTGCTGAAATGCACCAACTTCCGACCCGAGGTGCAGTACAAGGTACTGGATATGCCTTTCGAAGGGGACCTCCTTTTTGGCGAGAAGGTCGACAAAGCCCTGAAGGGCATGAAGGAGGACTCGGACACTGCGCGTTCTTTGGGAGCTCTCCAGAGTGGTCGGGGGGTTCCCGGTCTTTTCGTCCCTTCAGAGGAGCTTCGGGGAACTCCAGGTTCTCTTCCAGGGACCGTTCCTTCGGTAGATCAACATATTCCTCTCAAGGATACAGACGAGCTTCACAAGCAGCTAGACAGCGCCGGGACTACCAAGCCCCTAAGAAAAGGGCAGGTTTCTCATCGTCGACGAGGGATAAGCAAACTAAGAGTCAGCAATGACGGGCATCGGAACATTCTGGGGGGCAGAGTATCATGTTACATCAAGGAATGGGAGTTGATAACCACAGATCAATGGGTGTTGGACACCGTAGAATACGGACATTCCCTGCAGTTCAAAAGCACCCCTCCGCATATTCCACCGGTGCATGTAGCTCATTCCCATCTGAGCGTGTTGCTGCAGGAAGTAGCACTTATGCTACAAAAAGGGGCTATGGAACAGGTCCCGTCATCGCAAAGGGGTCAAGGGGTTTACTCCTGGTACTTTGTGGTGAAAAAGCCGAATGGAAAATGACGTCCCATCCTAGATCTGCGAGAACTGAACAAGTCGTTGAAGAACATAAAGTTCAAGATGCTCACGCTCCAAGAGGTAATCAGGTCAGTTCAAAAAGGGGATTTTCTGGCATCTCTGGACCTGCAGGATGCGTACTTTCACATACCGGTGTGTCCGCGACACAAGAAATACCTCAGGTTTGTGGTAGAACACAATCACTACCAGTTCACAGTTCTCCCTTTTGTACTAAAATCTTCCCCCAGAACGTTCACCAAATGCCTGACTCCGGTGGCAGCCTGGCTTAGGAGGCAGGGCCACCATGTATATCCATATCTCGACGACTGGTTGGTGAGGGGATCTTCCCCGTCGTCGACGCTCGACAGTCTACAGGACACATTGAACCTATTGGAACGATTGGGGTTTGCGATAAACTTCGACAAATTCTCATTAACGCCGTCCAGAAGCTTGCTGTTTCTGGGTGCCCAGTTCAACACCCAGCTGGTATTAGTCAAACCATCCCTCGACAGGATCACCAGGCTCAGTCGTTTGGCAGGCCAGCTGAAGATCAATTCCAGGTTGTCGGTGAGAAAATATACGTCAATCCTGGGAGCTATGGCGTCCTGCATTCATCTAGTGCCCAACTGTCGCCTTTTCATGAGGCCAGTTCAACAGTTTTTGGCAGATTGTTGGACGCAGTCTCAGGGCCTTTGGTCAGACAAGTTGACCGTCGACAACGTCGAGCTCATGTCAACCCTACGGTGGTGGGGGAATCGTCGGAATATTTCCAAGGGAGTGCCTCTACAGGAACCGGAATTCCAGTTCACAGTGGTGACGGACGTGTCCCTAACCGGCTGGGGAGCGCATATGGGCACTCTGCAGACACAAGGCCGCTGGTCTCAGAAAGAATCCCTCCTACACATCAACGTTCTGGAATTGAGAGCAGTCCGCTGGGCCATGAGAGCGTTACTGCCTCACATCAGGGGATCCACAGTGAGAGTTCTGACGGACAATACCACGACAATGTTTTATTTACGAAAGCAAGGCGGTACGCGGTCCAGGACCCTCTCCGTCGAGGCTCAGAAGGTGTGGCACTGGGCGCTGAAGCACGATGTATCCATCATAGCCCATCATCTGCCAGGAGTGAAAAACAAGCAGGCGGACTCGCTCAGTAGAACGATGGACCAGATTCACGAGTGGGAAATAAAAAACGATCATTTGGCGAAGGTCTTCCAGAAATGGGGACAACCGACGCTGGACCTCTTTGCCACGAAGGCAAACAAGAAGTGCAAAATGTACGCCAGCAGATGGCCACAGGAAAATTCAGTGGGAGAAGCTTTTTCCTTCCCGTGGACGGACAAGTTCCTTTATGCCTTCCCTCCGTTTCCCCTGATACGGAGGACTCTGCAGTGGATACGTAGGTGCAGGTGCCCAGTCATCCTGTTAGCGCCATGTTGGCCGAGGCAACCATGGTTTTCCGACCTCCTTCATCTGTCAGCGGACCACCCGATAACGTTCCCAAAAGAGCCCAACCTCTTGTCCCGGAACGAAGGAACGGTGTGGCATCACGATCCGAATAGTCTCAACCTCATGGCTTGGCTCCTGACTTTTCGGAGTTTGGGGCCTTCACCATTCCATCGGACTTTCGAAAAATATTACAGGCTGCGTGGGCCCCGTCCACCAACAAGTCTTACAGATGTAAGTGGAAAAGATTCTGTGTGTGGTGCCAAGGGCAGGCGGAAGTGGAACCTCTGGGAGTTACTCCGGAACAGATCCTCCCGTATCTGTTGCATTTGGCGAGGAGTGGCTTGTCTTTTTGATCTCTAAAGGTTCACCTGGCGGCCATCTCTAGGTTCACAAGAAGGAGGAACTCTGCGCCTTTGTTTAGTGACAGATTAGTTAAACATTTCATGAGAGGTTTGTTTCGGACGTTTCCCCCGGTTAAGCGTTTTCCACCAATGTGGAGCCTTAACTTGGTACTTGCAGGTTTGATGAAATCACCTTTTGAGCCAATGGCCACAGCGTCCATGAAGTTTGTATCTTGGAAAGTGGCTTTTCTAATAGCCATAACGTCGGCTAGACGAATCTCAGAGTTACAAGCATTGGTCATAGACACTCCATATCTCAGATTCATCAGGGACAAGGTGATCTTGTCGACGAGTCCTCGTTTCATCCCGAAAGTTCCTACGATTTTTCATAAACACTCTACCATGGCCCGACCCACCTTCTTTGCAATGCCATCGTCGGCAGCGGAAAAGGTTCTGCATACCCTCGATGTCAAGAGGGCTCTAAAATTCTACCTGCATCGTACCCAGCAACTTCGATCGACACAGCAGCTCTCCGTTGCGTATGGCCCTTCAGCAAAGGGGAAAGCAATTTCGAAACAAGGTCTGGCTCGATGGGTCTCGTCGATGATTGCTTTCTGTCACTCGAAAGCGGGAAAGCCGCTACAAGGGCGTCCGAGAGCCCATTCGACCAGAGCGACCTCGTCGTCGACGGCATTATGGGCGGGGATCCCGCTGGCAGACATTTGCAGAGCAGCGGCATGGTCAGTGCCCCATACATTCACCCGCCACTACTGCTTAGAACGACAGCATGCGGACGAAGTTCAAATGGGCCGAGCAGTCTTGCGGCATCTCTTTCAATAAGGTAAGCCCTTTCTCTTCGAGAGGGTTCTATGCTGGTTGGATATGTGTTTATCCATGCAGATATATGTATATGTATGTATATGTGTGTGTATATATATATATATATATATGCTTTTAATTATATGCACGAACATGTGTATGTGGTTCCAATGCGTGCTTTATGTATCCTGTTTTAACTTATGTATATTGCGGTATACAGTACGGTGACAGATGGTTAATTTCAAATCTTATGTAATCATGGTTCGTTTTCTTTGGCAGAATGTGGTGATTGCTCGATTGCAGTTACACCTCCTTCATTGTTTCACGTTCACTACTGTGCATTCTATTCTAAGCATGTGAATCCATGAAAGATCCAATGCTGGAGAAGGGAATAGTTTCTTACCTGTAACTCCATTTCTCCAGCATTGGTATCTTTCATGGATTCACATGCGCCCTCCGGCCTCCCCGAAATGCAATCTTCGCATTTTTTCTGGTTTCACCCCGTTCCACTTGGAGGGGTCGAAATCTGGAAGGAGCCGCGGGGGCGGGTCATTTATACCGTTAAGTCTGGGCAGGACGTGCGTGCGCGGCCCAAAAGGACGTAGATAGGACACTAAAGTGTCGAAAGTTTTCCTATAGGAAAAGGCTATATAAGCTTACCGAGGGTTCCCAGTCTGTCGACGGGGAATATTCTAAGCATGTGAATCCATGAAAGATACCAATGCTGGAGAAATGGAGTTACAGGTAAGAAACTATTCTCTTCCACCTTTACACAGTAACGGCACATAGGGTTTTCCCATTGGCTCTTTTTTTGTGCAAAATTTAGTTTTATTGAACATTTTAAATGCCAGCGCAGATACGCTCATAAATAACACACATAGCCTTTTGTATTCCAGACCGCTCAAGGGCAAACAAAAATTCTTAAACAGCAATTTAAATTGTGAACCTCCACCACCCTCCCCCACCCGCCTAGTGAGACATTGCGTAGCACCATTGAAAGAGTTCAGTTCAGAGCTTTAAGGCACCTGGGGGGGGATTGGCCGTCACCGTAGTCCCTGGACCCTTATATGCCTCCAGGAAAGGTGCCCATTCCATTTCTCTGCTCATTGACAGACCATGAATTGCCCCTGTAATGTTTTCCATCTCATATAGCTCTTTGGCTTTCCTAGCCCATGTCTGCTCCGAGGGGAGGATCTTGGCCTTCCAGTGTATTGTAAGGCAGACCCTGGCAGCAAGCAGCAAGAATCGAGTCATGTGTGGCACTTTCTTCAGTCGCCCTTCTTCCTCTTCCAGTCCAAAAAGCACCAGCCTTGGTTCCAGGACCTGGTGATCCCCTCCATGCTCCTAATCCATGCCAGGATCTCATTCCAGAAAGTTTGTGTTTTCGGACAAGACCACCACATGTGCCAATAGTCAGCGACACCTCCACATTCCCTCCAGCATAGAGGGCTTGTGTGCTTAAACATCTTGGAAAGTCTCAGTTGGTCGTACTGCCACCTATGCAACAGCTTAATACCATGTGCAGAGATCGAGGTTTTTTGCGCCGTTGAACACATTCTTGCCCAGAGCTGTTCCGTCATTACGGGGCCCGCGTCTTTTTCCCACCTCTGCCTAAGGCCGTCGAGGTTATTTTGTTTTTCTGCTAGTAAGGACCCATAGAGGCGAGCACCAAGTCCTTTGCTGGTCTGAGCCTCATTGAGTATTAGTCCAAAGGCGGTAAGGCTTCTTTGAAGTTTGTCTTTCCATATCGGAGCCGTGAGCACCCCTTTTAGATGAAGGAAATAAAGCACGTTCAGACCCCTGCTGTAGTCCTGTTTTTAATTCTTGGATTGTTATACATCCTTCTTCCTTTACAAGCTGCCCCGCTCTTTCTAGACCTCCCTCGTACCATTTCTGATACCTGTTCGGGTCTTGTATTTTATCTCTGAATGGAGGGGCCCATATAGAGCTCAGCGGAGATGACAGGTTGTCGAACCTCATTTCTTTCACATTTCACCAAATCTTCATGAGTGAGCCCATAGCTACGTGATCCAGCACGCTCTTGGGGAAGGCCTTTTCCGGGGCCCATAGCCATTCGCCAAATGACACTGGTCTAAGCCTGTAGTTTTCAATTGTCACCCCTTGCTTCTGTATCGTTTCTCAGGTGTGGAGTAAGAGCACGTACTGCGCTGCTAGATGGTATGTGTAGGGGTCTGGTAACCCAACTCCTCCTTTTGCCTTTGGCTGGATCAAGGTGTCAAAGCCGATTCACTGTTTCTTCCCCTGCCAAAGGAGCTTCACAAACATGTCTCACAGCTCCGTAAAGTGCGCTCTAGGGGGAACAATTGGCAGCATATGATAGTAGTATAAGATTTTGGGCAGTACCACCATTTTTATGGTACTTAGGCGGCCTAACCAGGAAACTGAGTTTGTTCCATCGTTCTAGCCCATTGGCTCTTTTAAACAATATTTCTCTCCTGTGGAGCAAGTTAAAGCTTATCTCATAAATGTATCTCTGAATCGATTATCTGAACATTGTCTGAGATAATTTAAGAGGGGACCCTTCTCTTATGCTCTCGTATTTCAGCATAGGACCTATACTTCTTTCTTCACATGTATTTATTCAATCTATTTCCATCATCGTTTTTTTTCTCACTTTCTTGGGATTCTCCATCAGTGCTTCAGTCCTAATCTCATATAAAACCATTATATTTTCACAGTCGTTTTTAAAGGGGGTCATAAGATCCTTCAGTGGAGCATGTAAATTGTTTCCCATTGGGGCATATAAGGATGACGACTTACTGACAAGTAATTTTCGAAATAGCAAGTATTTTCTTTGTGTATCAGGTTTTCCAAAGAGCATAGGCCTAGTTCAAATCACCATACGGCAACCAGAACACAACTTGGGATGCCCAAAGCTTTCCTCCATATTAGTCCCTCTAGTTTATTCAACTCCAGCTTTCCACTTTCCCCCCTATTTTGAGGCCATAAAGCAATGATGGGGTCATCTTGCTTGTGAAAAATATAGACAATGGTTGAAGGGTAAACCGACAATTATTTCTTCATATAGGCCATTTGGGTCACAAATTGTTTTCCCTTCATCCACAGTAGCTCTCGTCTTACTGTGAGATCAGAGAGCCCAACTAGGTTCAATCCCAAGTCCTCTACTGAGGACAAAGTAGTCAACTTGTACCGCCCTATACTCCAATTGAATTGTGTTTTATTTTCCCTTACCATTAAAACACATGATGATGGATTTATATGTATTTACTGCAAGGCTATTTATGCCCACATATACCTCAAAACGAGTGAGAAGTATCTGCAGGCTCAACGATGTCCTATTCAGTAGTAGGATGTCGTCTGCATATGCAATCCAAGAACATAATCCCCCACCCCCAACTTCAGGGGGGACTAAACCTGTATTTCCGAGGGATTCGCCTAGGTCAGCAAGGTAGAGGTTAAAGAGGCATGCTGCCCGGGGGCAACCCTGCCTCAAGCTTCGTGCTGTGTTAATGGGTCCCAACACCTCTCCCTTGGTGCTTAGTCTTACCTGCACCATAGTATTTATGTGCAAGTGCACCAGTATGTCTAGCAGATTTATCTGGATACCCCACGCCAGTAATTTTGTCCACAACCGTGTTCTATTTACCATTTCAAAGGCTAGGGTCAATTCGACACTAGCCACATGTAGAGGGTCTTTCCATTTTCCACCTGCTTGGTCATTGATGGATTGTATAAGCAGGCCACTTGCGTCCACCCCAATCAATCTCCTAAACCCGTTTGAAATTGTGAGAGCCTGTCCGAGGAACATATCCAGTCCTCAAGACTACCTAATAGACTCTTTGCAAATAATTTGCTCTCAACATCGAGGAGAGTGATTAGGTGGTAATTTCTGGGTTCCAACCGATTGCCCTTCTTTTGAATTGGGACGATTACGGCTGTTTTCCATGAATCTGGAAAAATCTTTCCCTCCAGTACACTGTGGAACGCTGTCTGTAATATCGCAGCCCAAATTTCCAGTTCTTGTTTCATAACTAGATTACACAGGCTATTAGGGCCGGTACCCTGGAATTAGAGCCTGACTGTATTATTCTGGTCAGGTTTTCCAAAGAGATGTCTAGTTCCCATCTCAACGCACATTAAAAAGGGAAACTTGCATTATCGGCCCTCTTATACAACTCCTCAAATGTGACGTCCAGATTTCCTCCGAGATTGGATTTTCCATCTCCGTGAGGCTTGATGCCTGTCTATTATTTAGGACCAGACATTTCTGGAGCATGGCTTCAAAACAGCCTCAATCGTCTTTTGCCCCTCTCTCTGCAGTAATAGGTGTTTGCGGACTATAATGCAGTTATATTGTTTTTCTTTCTTAATGAATAATGTTTTTTTCTTTTTCACAGAGGTCAAGATGAAGGATAATCTTTACTCTCCTTCGCATAAACTTCATTTGTCACTTCAGTATTATTGTTCTTAGAAAGGGCAACATGCCCAGAAACCCTGATCCATTTCCAGAGATGTTGCTATAGCTCGCGTTCCCCTTAAATGTATGGAATTTCCAAAGCGACTTGATGCTAGTAGTTTGTTGGGTGAAAATCGGCATGCCTGGCAAAAAATCTACATTTTTATTCTGCTCTACATCAAAGCACTTTCTAATGTAAAATTCAAAATTAGGTGTGCCTTACATTTGTGCATCCTCCTGCCTCCCTTGGCTGCAAGGCCACATGGTGAGTTTACCTGTGCATTGTGCAGCCTCTCCAACTATCTCTTTTTCTCCACCTCAAAGGCACTCTCTATCTCTCCCATCTATTCTAACTGTTACTCTATCACCTATCCCTCCTCTCTCACAAAGTCTTCAAGAAAAAGTTTTAAAAATATCTCTTGGCCTCTAATCGGTCTATTGCAGACACTCATGTAGCGCTACTTCCAGACTGATTATCACTGATATTCTTTTTTCTGTCCCCTCTCCAGACCGCTGGACTCCTCATCTGATCTCTACTCTCTCCCCATTTTACTCCCCACCCATTAATGGTGGCAACAGATGGGAAGTACTCTTGGCTCACTTCTTATCCTCTAGGTGCATCAATGTCTATCACAATGGCTCTATCACAATGGCACTGTCATGGCTCAGGGTTCTCAACCAAATCTCTTAATCTCTTCTTGTTTGACCGGCACCTGCCAACCCTCATCAATTCCTTCCTACTCCTGCTGCTCCTTCCTCTCTCTCTGCATCTCCTTCTCCGACTGTTATACCCCCCAGCCCCTTTACCCCTCCTCAGAAAACCTTCAAAGGTGGTGACCGGCTTCACTTAGCCACTCTGAATGCTTGTTCTGCTGTCAATCATTCTTCTGAAATCTGCCTCGTTCTTGAAGACTTTGATCTCAACATCCTTGTTCTCACTAAGACCTGGTTCAATGCCAGCTCTGTCACTGCTTTTGACACTGTCCTCCCGGACGGCTACAAAATCTCCAAATCTCGACCCAACCGTGGAGTAGCCTTGATCTTCCCTGAGTGGGTCCCTACCTCTCTCTTACCCACCCAGCCTTACTCCTCCTTTGAAAGCCTTGTCTGCAAGCTCGGCACCTCTCCAACTCTCTCTCACCACCCTCCTCTCTCCTGACTTCCTTGGAGACTTTAACATTTACCTCGACTCCACTGTCTCCATCTCCACACTCTTGCGTGATCTCTGTACCTCTCTCTCCCTCACTATTCTCCCTTCCGGCCCTACCCACTCTGCCAGAAACACTCTTGATGCCCTCATTCACGCTGATCTTCTATTCTCCCACCCGCTCTCTACCCCTCTCGCCTGGTCAGACCACTCCCTCCTCTCTTCCAACTTGGGACCTCTCGGGCCCCTGACCGAGCCTCCTCCAGCACTGCCAGCCTCCTTTGCAGTCACCCGTCTGATGAAGCAAGTGTCAGTGCTGGGTTTACCTCTACCTTCATACCCCCTTGACTCTCCCACTGACTCTGTCCTTGACAATCTCCACCTTGCTATACACGCTTGACATTCTTGCCCCTGTCATGAGGATTCACCTGAAACCTGCCCCTAAGCAGAAAAGTTGGTACGACTCTGATCTAGCCATTCTCTAAAAAGCAAGTGTAGAGTTGCTGAACGGAAGTGGCAGACCTTGGGCTCATCCTGTCACAAACTATCCTGTCGCCTGCTCCAAGGGCAAAACCGTCTGTTTATCCGCTCCAAAAAGAGGATCCACATCCAGGCCCACGTCTCTGGAACCACTAACAACATGGCTGAACTATTCAGAATCTGCAAGGAACTAGCCCATCTGCCGTCTCAACCTCGTCTCTTTTACTCCTCTGCCTGACCTCCTGCCTCCCTTGTCCTCTCCGTCAACCCCCTCCCACTTTCTCCTCCTTCTCTCCGATCACAACAGATGAGGTTACTAGAGTAGTCCGCTCTATGAAGGTCTCATCCAAACAGGTGTCTCCCTGTTCTTCCAGAACCATCAAGGACAATAACTCATCCCTTGTACCGGCTCTCGCTGAGCCTTCTCTAACTCTCTCGAGCACTCCCTTCTGCATCCCCTTCTAAAAACCCTCTTCCGAACCCTCGTTCCTCTTCCCAGAAATGACCCAACATACTGAACTTGTTGGTTGTTTACATGTCCGTCAATCTGGATTCTGAGCATCCAGAGGCACGGAAACTGCTCTGGACTCTAACTCATCCGCTGTTCTCATTCTGCTTGAACTCTCTTCCACCTTTGACATGATCAACCTCTCCATCGTCATAAAGTGGCTCCAGGATACCCTTTGTATCTTAGAGCGGACACTGGATTGGTTTACGTCCTTCCCCAATGACCGCCCTGACGCTGGACTCTTTCTTCTCCACCGCTCTCTCAACTTGCAGTGTTCCCCAGGGCTTTATCCTCGCACCTTGGCTTTTGAACACCTACCTTGCTCCTCTTGCTCATTAATCTCTGCCTTCTCTCATCACTTTGTGTTACGCAGATGACGCACAACTCTTTTTCAAGGTCCACTCCTCCTCCTCCTTCTTTCACTATCATCCCTGCCCGTCTGTCTGCTATCCAGTCATGGTGCACCTCCAATGATCTCTGTCTTAATGTCAGTAAGACTGAGATTCTTCCTATCGGAACACCTGTCCCTCGGTTCCCCCTGAACTCTGGCCACCATCTATGGGCTCTCCTCCTTGTCCTTCCACTGAAGCCAAAAACCTCTGACTCCTCTCTCTCCTTCACTCCTCACATCTTGGACCTTGCCAAGAATGCCCACTTTCATCTTTACCTCCTCAGAGGCATTCTCCCTTTCGTCACCTTCCCCCAGAAGCTCAATGTCGCCAGAGCTCTGGTCCTCGCCAGGCTGGACTACTGTAACAGCCTCTTCCTCAACCTGCCTCTTTCATCGCTCTGCCCTCTTCAACTAATCCAGAATAGGGCTGCAACCTTATCCTGCCTCATGCCCAGGCACCGTATCTCTCCAGCTCTAAATTCTCTCCACTGCTCCCGGTTGCTGCAAGAATCAAATTCAAGACCCTCTGCATCATCCATAAGGCTGTTGGGCACCTGGGACCGTGCTATCTGCAGCTCTCTTAATAAATACTCTCCTTTAAGATCCCTTTGACCCTCTTGCTCCAACTCTCTGCTGGTCAAACCTTCTCCAAGCTGAGAGCTGGGGGCAGATCTCTCTCCTCAGCTGGCTCCCACCTATGGAACACTCTCTCTTTCTCTCTCTGTCTAGAACCAGATCTCCTCAAGTTCCGCAAAACAACTTAATACTTTTCTCTTCTAGGAGGATTCCGCAGCAAGGGGGTGTAGCGTGGCTCCACACCGGCTCTGCCTAATGCCTCTTTGTGACGGACATGACGTCGTGGCCAGTATATATAGAGGTGCTGCGCCCAGTGACCTCTGTTCCTTTTTTCCTCGCATGCTGCGCGCTACTAGGAACTCCACTCTTCGCTTTATTACTAAATAGTAATAAGTTGAGTTTGTTGCTATACTGAATCTGACAAGGTCTTCAGGGTGGATTACAGCATCTGATGTCTGCATCAGACCTGCACCGCATATGCCTTTACTGCCTTGGTGAAGGCCACGACATGTGGGACTGCACGTTGTGCCAAGTGATGCACCCAAAGGTGCTTTGAGAACATGAAGCCAAACTATTCACCTTCCTCCACAGATAGAAAGGTGATAAGTGGACCTGCTTGAGGTCACTGGGTGCGGATCGTGGCACAGAGGAGCGGCCCCTGTCCGAAAGGACAAAAAGAAGCACTGCAAGGATTCAAGATCACTCGGCTGTTCTTGACATCATCTCAGTCATTGTTTTTGAAGAAGAGGAGTCCCCACTCTAAGGAGGGCCATGAGGAAGAGGCCCTGCAGGTACCTTTCCCTATCAAATCCTCTACCTCAGAGGAATGGGAGGCTTTCAGACTGAAGATGCTAGAGATCTTTGCCAAGGCCACAGTGGCTTCAGGTTCAACGCCAGCGGCCGCAACATCAGCACCGTCGGCTCTGGCTCCGGCATTGACTTCAGTCAATACAATGGATCCCACCGCGCTTGGAAGAGCTGGCTCTCAGAACGCTCACTGTGGGTCTTGATGGCAGGGTCTACCGGGTGTTTCTTCTTAGTGTTGGTCGGATGGGACAGGAATACAACTGAGGTGGACCGGGGGAGAAAGGAGCCCAATGGGGGAAAAATCCAATAAGGCAAAAAGAAATAAACTCAAGAGTGATGAAAGCTGGAGTCCTGTCAGAGTAATTCTGCAGTAAAACAATTCAGGAAGGAAGTCCAAATGAAGAGCAGAAGAGGAAATGCAGAGGAGTGGACAAGAAAAGAGAAGGCAGCAGGTGCGTCAGGAAAGAGAATACAGTGTCTTGCCCAAAAGGAGACAAAGGGTTGCAACGTGTGGGACCAGTGGATTCCACTGAATAAGAAGGAATCGGGAGAGCAGTGCCATATTGGATAAGACTAGACCGCTGATAGAAGCGATCTAGCCTGAAGGCGCATTACTTTTTACCACGCCATCGCCTCTGCAGCAACCATAACGCTGACACTGGCAGGGACACAACATTCTGTCTCAAGACATCGGCCCCATCACCTATGGATCCAGTCCAGGGGCAGCGCTAGAGTCAAAAAGAATTCCTTCCACTCCCAAGAAGGGTGTGTGTGTGTGTATATATATATATATAACGTCCCAATTAAGAGGACATTATTCGACTGAAACCCTTCCATCCCAGGAAGGAGACAGACTTTCCAGAGGAGTTTTATGTGGAACAATGTGACTTGGTGGACCTGGCAGCCGGCTTGCAGGAGGCAAGTTGACTGGACACCTCACCAGAGGTCAACATGCCTGCTGCCACCCATGGCCAGCCACAGGCACCTTACCTGCGCCTAATGGCAAAGGTGATTGACACCTTAGGGCTGTCATCTGCCTTGTGGCCCAATGTGTAGTAGGACCTGACCGACATCTTGGACGAGGATCCTCAGAATAAGACTTTGCTGTCTTTTAATCGGGCAGTGCAGGGGCCTTTGATGGAACTGTGGGCCAAACTGGAATCCGTTCTCACAGTGGACTGCTACCTGGCCAAGAAGCACAGGCCGGCCCGTTTGAACCCCTTATTTCACTCTTCCCACACTTACTCAGAGAGTTGGGTGGTACAGGCCACTATGGTGAACCTCAAGACCACCTAATTTCCGTTGTTGCCCCTGTATAGGGAGAGCAAAAGGTTGGATGCGTGGGGCAGGAAGATATTCGGCTCTTGGAGGCCAGATCTCTGGTGCTACGCCTCTTGTGCCATGGTCATATTTTCCTTTGGCCTGTGTTCGGTGATGGACGTGGAGGCTCAGCATATCCCTGAAGGGTAGATGCAGGATGGCTTTGATGCCCTTATTAAAGTCGGCAAGGAAGTCTCCCGACAGATTTTGAAGTCTGGCTTAGACGCCGCAGACTGCGTTGCAAGAACGATGGCTACCAGCACAGTCTTACAGCGTTTTCCTTGGCCGAGGACATCCGGATTCATTACTGACGTCCAGGATAAGCTCCTGGACATGCCCTTTGATGGCATGAACTTATTCGGCACCAAGGCTGATGAGTCGCTCCAGATGTTTCAAGTGTCTAAGGCGACCGCAAAGTCACTAGGGCTAGTGATGCAGCAACAGCGGCCCGTGAGTCTGGCAGGAAGGGGTCTTTGCCACTTATGCCCAGAGGGGTAGTGGTCAGGCTCACTTGGGCAGGCAAGGACTATGTCGTCCCCACAGGTGTAGGGGTTGCAGTGCACCTAGAAGAGGCTCTTCCATCTCCACGATGCCCTCCGCAACCCCTGCCGCAAAGCCTCTGTGAAGTGGACTTCTGTCATTTATCCTCTATGGGGGATTGGATAACCCTGTTTGCTAAGGAATGGAGAAATTCCACTTCAGACGTCGGAGCCTTACAGGTCATCATATCCGGCATGGGGCACTTGGAAGCGCTGGGCGGAGCGGTGCTGCGCCCCGTGGCGGGGGAGATGCATATTATAGATGAGGAATTTGTGGGAGGAACGCCCATCAGAAAGAGCATTACCAAAAGGTAAGTAATTTGTTCTTCTAATGTAAAATCTAATTAGAAAACTGTAATAACTGACTATTCAGTCCTTCCAATGAGTTTATCTAATTATTCCCCCCTCCTGATTGATCTTTTAACTATACACATTAAAGAAGTAACACATTCACATTACTGGACTATCGATAATATCAGACGCTTTTTTATAGCAACACACACTCTAGCAGCACCAGGAGACTGGCATCAGGCCCTTCCTTCAGCTCTCTGTAGTGTTGCTGTAGGCCGATGCCGAATATCTAATTTGACTGACAGTGCTTTTGCTCCATTTGAAGATGGCCGCCTGGCTGACTCATTACCATCGAAGCAGCTTTTTTCTGCCCATGACAATCTACAATATCCTGGGTGCATCTCTCGTAGCTCATTGGCCCTCTGATTGGTTGGAGGCATGAAGAAAGGAAAATCCCCCTGAGCCAGCAGGCTTCGCCGGCCCACCACTGGAGGCCCCATTTAAGGCCCATGCTTGTCTGCTCTTGTCCGGGTGCGGATGTCGCTGTAGAGCGATCGCCTCATCTCCCTTTTGTGCTCCTACGCAACCCCTTTCTCCAGCCTTCACTTCTTGTGGTGTCCGGTCTACCCTTGGTGCTGTCATGTTCTTCTCTTCCTAAGGTAAGGTGTCATCCCCTCTGTTTTCCCCTCTGCACTTCCTTGTGTACACCCGCTTGCCCCTCTAATTGCTCGCCCCACTGCCGCACTGGCCACGATACCTGCATGCTGTCCTTATCTCAGTCTCCTTACCTTCTCCCTTTCAATAGTTTCACCTTGATTTGCTTGCCACCTCCTCCCGTTGCAGTATTGGATCCTAATGCCTCCTCGCTGGTTTTTCCCTTCTTCCATTCTGACTCCACCGTTCTGGGTGCAACTTTGGCTTCCTCTGTCCACAGGTGTTGCTGGGCTCTGTACCTCTCGTAACTTCCTTGCCCACTCTCTATTCTACCAACTTGTAATCCTCCCTCCAGCCCATGGTCCGCTCTGGCCTGCCATGTCTCTTTGTCACCCTTTCACCACTCCTTGATTCAATGGCCTTCCTTTGCTTCTATACGCATTGTCTTGTCCCTTCTTGTAACCTCATCTGCCCCATTACACGCAGTGATTCTCACCACTTGCTCTTTTTACATGTCATACCTACTACCGCTGAACTGTCATTTTAATTGCTTGCTGTGCATCTTCATTCCTAGTTCAAAGGTTGTCTACTTCCTCAGCCAGTGCTGTGTTTCAACCTACCTGCTACCACTGGTTGTCTTTTCTCAGCCACTGTGCTGTGGCTTTCATTTACCGATCTACACCTTTGGTCTGACGTTCTGAATGTCTGCTCTGCATTTTGCTTTCACCTGCCTTCAACCACTGGATTGACATTTTCCAATGCCCCTACAGATTCTCTTATGTATTGAACCACCCCTACACCTGACTGCCTCTTCATTTTTTAATCACCTGATGTTGCCCATCGCTCCTCAGAATGCGGCTTTTCTAGTCTGCAGTCTCCCTTACCTGCTTATACACAATTGTTTGTCTTCAGGCCTGAAGTGTAGCCCCTCTTGCCATGAGGTGAGGCTGTTCCAGTCTGTCAACTTTCATACCTGCTTATCAAAATTGCATGTTTGATTTTTTTTTCTCTCATTGTAGGTTCAAGTAGGACAAATTGCACTTTTAATTTGATCTACATTTGCACCTCTACCCTTCCCCCTCTGCACTCCCCCTCTTCCCTTTCCTTCATGACTCAGCACTTGCACGATCCGAATCGCCTCTTGGCCTTGTAGGAATGCATTTTATTGTTTTTCAACCCTTCCTCCTCTTCCATCACTTCCCTTCTTACCCTTCCCCTTTGCTCTCATCATTTAGCAATTGCATGTTCCAAATGTTTCAAGACCTTTTAAGAATGTTTTTTTTATTTGTTTTATAATCTCGCCTAATCCCTCCCCCCTCCTTGTCTTGATGCACCTTGAAAAACAAATTTGCTGTAGCCAATAAATAAATAGATAAATTGCTCCAATAGTCTTCAAATTCTGTCACCCTCAATATAGCATTGGCTAGCATAGAATTATTGTGGGACTTACCAAAAACCTTTCTTAGAGGGTAAACTACTTCCTTTGGGATCATATGTTTGTCTATGTATGTATATGCTAAAAGAAATGTTAATGTATGCTCCGAGAGCTGCAGTGCATACACACACTTTGCAGTGGCATCTCGTCTCACTTTCATAGAAATAGACATGGGCTTTGACAGAAGCTCCTACCAGATGAACACGATTATATAAAACTCCCGTATATTATAAGAATAAGGTGAATTGTTATGGTTCTAGGGCATTCTAAAACATTATATTACCCAGTTTCTCAAGCTGAATTGACCCGATGTAAGATCTGTGTGCTACCAGGTTCAATATGTATTGCAGAAAAAATAGAAGTTATAAGGCACGTTATATGGAATCTTTTAAAGGGCGTTAATGTATTTGCAATTGGAGAAAGTCAATATTTTAGACCACTTGTCATCTGGTGTGACCTAGAGACTGCAAGAGGAGCAGAACAGTATTTGGGGAGGAGACGAGGGATTTAATTACCAAGGATTGGAATTCTACTTCCAAAGGAGCTTTGGGATCCCGTTGCGGGTTGTAGTACCAGATGTAGAGCATCACCTTCTCACAATATGCACCTCCTATAGCACACTGCATGTTCAATCTCAAAAAGTGACCATTTCGGGATGCAGGCTTTAAGAATTCCAGTTAGAGAGAAGGAACGTAGGAGCAGTGAACTCAAAAGACCTACTTTTGTTCTATTGTAAATCCATTAATTCACTTATATATATGTGATTTGTCTTCAAACCCCTGACAACTCCCCCCTCTGTTTTTCTGCATTTTATGTTGGTTGTGACGTTGCATCGTATGGCTGTAAAAACCGTGCCAATTCCACCTTACTACCTTATTCATGCTTAGCAAATGCATTATGGAGTTGTGTGCTAACAAATAGAAACGTTGCCCACTATTGCTAAAATAAAAATATATAAAAACGAGTTTTATGTAGGATCCCAGATGTAAACTGTGTGGGCTGCTTTCGAGTCGAGCTACCTCCCAATAACTTGTAAGTGAACTAGTTAATTTTGTCCCAATACTTCTGTTTATGGGAGGGAGCTAGCATGGTTTAAAGCCAATGGCCTAAGCCCAATGCCATACACAATTAAACATACAAGTTAGGCTGTGCTCCATGTGTTCCTCAACTCCCAAGACAATTATACAGGAACCATGTCTCAGTAGGTTACTAATTTGGACCAATGAATATCCACATTTCTACTAATAAATATGTATACACATAAGGCACCCAATTAACATCAGAAATGCAAGTGTTTAATGTTCCTTAGAAACACAAAGTTGATGCGTGTTTCGACCTCCACAAGGTCCTTACAAGGGCTTAATGCTTAGTCACCCTCAAGCTTAGTCCATCTTGTTGGTGAAAACCCAACTAAATACTGGTAATAGAAAAATTGAAAAATTCTAATATTAAGTTAAGCAATGATGCCCTTAAATCCATAGGGAAGAGAGCCATGAAGCACAAGAAGAACATGATGACTTAACATTTCAAGTGTTTTGGGATATAACCAGCTACCAGCAGGTAGGTCAATACCACTTTAGGCAATGCAGCAAGTAAGGTGAACACACAGTTTAAGGTGTTATTTAATTAATAGTATTATCAATTTCTTTAGATTCTAACAGACCATTTCATGACAAGTGTGTCAAATACTTACAAGCTCGACCAATGAACCTATCGATGGACTAACAAAAGGGAAACAAGAGTTAAGGCTACCCCTCCCTTCAACGCACAGGTAGTGCTAGAAAACCTAAAGCAGGCTAGGAGTTATTTAGACTACCGAATTATGATCACACATACAAAATGAAAAAATACTGTTAAAACATAATGTATTCTAAATCAAGGTACATAATAAAATCACGGATAAACAAGTGAAGGTCATTGTCATTGACTAAACATGAACCATGCAGTTCTATACACAGTGTGGTTAGTAACAGAAACAATGTTGTTTTATGTACTGTAAGACATTAACAGCACATTTCTACTGTCGACACATATTGTGTGTTTCTGGTTCGGAGTGAATTTCACAGCAAATTCTCTAAGTGGCACAATTCATACAATGCTCCGAACTTTCCTCAGGACACTGTGGGATGCTGTTGGCAAGAGACGTGTAGAAGTAGATGTTACTAGTCATCTAAAAATGGAAACCGATGATAAAATATGTTTAAAACTGTGTGATCAAAAAGACCAATTTCATGAGGTGGACAAAGAACTGTAGGTTGACACCTATTTAAGGATAGTTAGAGGCGTCTTGGGATATGATTTCCGAAAACTGTCGCATGTACAGTCATATGTTCTCAGGTGCTCTGATGGTGGCTGCAGAGGGTAGAGAAAGGGCTTAAAGTTAGGCCTGGTGATTTCTCTGGCGGGGGATAAGTGACCTAATTTTGTGGGGGGGGGTCAACATCAAATGTCTGAGGTCGAAATTACCTGATTGCAGGTTATGGCAAACGTAATATATCTCAGTGACGTCAAGAAGTATTAAAGGCAAACCAGCACGGCACTTGAAGGCAACATTACTCTAGGTGGTGCTAAAAAAGACATGGAGAATAGCTGAGTTTGTAAGCTACTAATATAGGCCAGTATATACACACAAACTAGTTGTGTACATGGACAAATTGTTGTTGCTTAAAGTGCCATCCATTGCGGATTGGGGGTATAGGGTGGTGCAACATGAGGAGCGAAGATGCAAGCATGCTGTTTAGGTGCAGGTCGGCGCTTGGCAAAATGGAGGCCTGTCTTGACGTTGAAGAGCGAGCTGAACAAAAGTCAGCTATGACGCGAACTAGTGCTTGAGGGACCTGCTAAGCTGGAGGGCTTAGCTACGTGAAAGGCTGGCATGCAGAAGTACTGAGCTAACAGTGTCAGGGGCCATGTTGCTTACGGAGTGGGTCGTGTTGCTTGCGGAGAGGGTTGTGTTGGTTGCCTAGCAACTTTACAGAGTGGTGCCTGTTAAATGATCGGATCATACTGCGATAAACGACTGTTGTAGCACGCGTGAAAACTCTGAAAGTGATAGTGTGGACCGAAGGGTCGGAGCACTTGTTCAAAGGTAGGGTTGGCTGAGTGACCGGATGCGTGCGTTGCCTAGCAACTCATTGTGAATGACATCTGGGCAGTCGCTAGGAGATCAGAAAAATCAGTACTAGTTCCTAAGTAAATGGCACGTGTAGCAGGAATCGAAAGTTGCGTGGTATTAGCGTAAGGTATGTCAAACGGAGCCGGCCGGGTGGTACATTAATCAGAGATCAAAACGACCGAAAGGTGGACGCTTACCGGGCGGCTGGAAAAAATCTGAGGTTAATCAGCAGCTCAGTCCTTGCGCATGCGTGAACGCCTGGAGTGCTTCAATGAAAACACCAACTTTATAGACAAAAAAAGAGTGGCGCAATGCAAAGTTACTTATTGGAGCTGTGTGTGTGCCTCGGCTCAAAAGTGATGGTATTATAACAACACACCAGGGTGCAACATGCGTTGTAATGGGAGTTTACAAGAAATGTCACAGTGCAAGGGAGAGAGGGGTTGAAACTCTTGTCCTGTCGTTGATTAGCAATTCCAATACTAGGAATGGGAGTGAAGCAAACATATATATGGAAAGGTTACACGGACTGATTCTGGTGATGCTACCAAAATGCCAGTCTTGAAGGATCATAGTTATTACAATATTAGCATATCTTGGCTCAGTTTCCAAACAAAACATGATACAAGGGAAACATTGCCATGCATGAGACACGTACATGGAATGGTCAGGATGCAAGGCTTGATGGTTCATAGTTGTGACAGTATTGGCATATCTTGGCTCAATTTAGAAAACAGTTCATAATGCAGGGGAAGCTTGCAGGAAATGGAACAAGTGTAAGAGATAGCTGATATCCTTCCTAATACCGTTCGACCACAGATAGAAAGACATTTGACACAGTAGATTACAATGATGGAATATACTACCATTCGAACATTGTAGGATGCTGCCGGTAAATGAGGCTCAACATAGTTGACAATTTTTATGATGTTTAACACATGAAATCTAGCAATAGAACATGAATCATGGTCTCATTTGGTCATAGTATTGTTAGTAAGATAAAAGGTACAAGGGTGTGTTGCTTTTTACAATTGAAACATATTAGAAGTCTGAACAATGGTTTTGCATTGAGGTGAAAATGTCCGAAGGCGTATTCATATTGCATGATGATGGTGTTGGCATAAATATAAACAAAGGACACAGGACAAATCTCAGTTATGTGCTAGAAGAAGTCCTGTAGTGCCATGAGTCTAGAGATGGTAGCCGAAAAAGCGATTAGTTGAAGAAAAGGTTCTATTTGGTGGAGACATTAAGGCCTTTCCTTACAGAATTTAGACGGTAAATCATTTTTGTTCTAGTATACGCAATAGAAGATCACGATTGCTGCCTCAAAGGGGTTTTTTCACTTTTTGAATTATAAACTAAAAAAGGTCTGTATGCTGGTACTTCTTGGCCCTAAAGTGTGCCACCATGGGCTTAACTTTGACTTCGTTTTTAATGCATGTTTTATGTTCACAAATACGTTGACTTATTCCCTTTTTGTATTTTCCTATATATTATTCTGCATGGATACTTGATGCCATATACCAACCATTTGGTTTTACAATTGGTGAATGCATTGAACTTCCATAGAGTCCCATTGAGGTCAATTTCTTTCAGATCTTTAGCAAGGCAACGGACGAAGCATGTCTCACATGTATAGTGTCCAGTTATGGGTGGTAAGTCCCATAGAGTAGTTTAGGTATTTAATGATGGTTTGGGGTCTTCATACGTGTGTACTAGTCGATCGTTAAGGTTTTTACTGCATTTGAAAGAAAACCGTGGTTTAGCGAGTTTGAAGGTATCTGTTTTAAGAATGTCCCAGTGGCGTAGTACCGTTTTTCTTAGTCGATTACTGAGAGGACTAAAGGTGGTGACGCAGGTGATTTTACCGACTTGCTGTTCTCTTGGCTGCGGGATGAGACATAGCTGTCTGTTGGTGTTCCTGGCTATTTTACATGCTCTCCATTTGGTGTGGGACAGGTAGCTGATTTCTTTTAGGCAGACTGACAGGTCTTTGCTAGTGTTGTTGAAGTCGGGTAGCATGGTGCAATTCCGTCTGAGGCGAAGGAATTGGCCATACGGCAGGTTTTCTTTCAAACTGGATGTATGGAACCTGGAGAAAGCAAGTAAGGTGTTCTTTGCCGTGGGTTTTCTGTCTTGTGTGGTTCCCAAAGGGTTTCCACAAGTTTTATGAAATTCTTCAAGTAAGTTTTCTGAGCCTCTCCATACCATAAAAACGTCAATATAACGATGCCAACAGATTAAGTTGTTTTTTAATCTGTTGTTTGCGTGGTAGATGGATTGCTGTTCAAAAGTATCCATGTAAAGGTTGGCCACTTCAGGGGCAAAGGTGGCCCCCATGCTGGTCCCGTGGCATTGCTTGTAGAAGGCATCCTTGTAGACGAAAAAGTTTTCCATAAGTGCTAATCTGGTACACTCAAGTAAAAAAGTGGTAGGTGGTTCAGTGTTGATTCTTTGGTCCAAATATGTTCTTAGTACATCGATGCATTTGACCTGGGGGATGCTAGTATAAAGTGATTCGACGTCAAGGGTGACAAAGAGATCTTCTTTCTCGACGGAGAGATGACTAAAGATTTTGATCATTAATGTCGCATCTTGTACGAAGGATTTCATCTTGCTGATGAAGGGGCAAAGGAAGATGTCTACATAAACTGATAGGGGTTCAAGAATTGAGCCTATTCCGGCGACAATAGGTCTGCCTAGAGGGACAGAGGTGTTTTTATGGATTTTAGGCAATAGGTTAAGTGCAGGTAGGATGGAATGCTTCTTTATCAAAAATAATTTTTCAGAGTCATCTATCCAGCCCTCATTCCAAGAGTGTGTCATTAGACTCTCTATTTCTGATAGTAGTTGTGGAGTGGGATTGATGTCAGGTTTTTTGTAGAACTTATCATCTGGTAGATATTTCTTTCTGTCGTCTTCATACAATTGTCTAGCCCAGAGGACTATGCCGCCTCTGTTATCTGCAGGTTTAATGATAAAAATCTGGAAGGAGAGCATGACTTTAAGGGTTTGTCTTTCGTGTTTCGTTAAATTGTCAGCGAAACAGGTCTTCTTAGAAAACATGCTGTTGACTTCTGCGAGAATTCTGTTTTTCGAAAGCTAGAATTGCAGGACATATCATCGAGGAGAGTGGTGTACATGTAGAAGGTCGTTTAGGTCTGGTGGACTTCGGTGGCCCTTTTTCCACTTTTTCCACTGCCAACAGCATCCCACAGTGTTCTGAGGAACGTTTTGGAGCATTGTATGAATTGTGCCACTTGGAGAATTTGCTGTGAAATTGACTCCGAACCAGAGAAACACAATATGTGTCGACAGTAGAAATGTACTGTTAATGTCTTACAGTACATAAAACAATACTTTTTCTGTTACTAACCACACTTATAGAACTGCATGGTTCATGTATAGTGAATGACAATGACCTTTACTTGTTTATCCGTGATTTTATTATGTACCTTGATTTAGAATACATTTTGTATTAACTGTATTTTTTCATTTTGTATGTGTGATCATAATTGGCTAGTCTAAATAACTTGCCTGCTGTAGGTTTCCTAGCACTACCTGTGCCTTGAATTTCTTTTGTTTCCCTTTTTATTTGTTAATTATTCTAAAGTCAGACCCCCGTCACCACAAAAGAGGGTCCTTGCCCTATATTTTTTTATTACCCATCGATGGACTGCCATCCTTGGGTGAATATGAAAGGGCCTCATAGACTTTTCTATTACCGGTAGCTAGTTGAATTTTCACCAGCCATATGGACTAAACTTGAGGGTGTGTTTACAAGGGTTTCATGATTTCTTCAATTTTTGGTTAAATCAGCCACGCTAACACACAGATAAATAAGGCGATATAATGTGGTGGAACCATTTCGTGCTTCAGGAATTTGCAAATTTGCAAATCGCAAAAAGGATTTGGTAGATGTTGGGCACAGTTAGCACTACTTACCAAACATTAACCAAGAGATTTATTAACCAAGT
Source organism: Ambystoma mexicanum (assembly GCF_040938575.1). Lineage (NCBI taxonomy): Eukaryota > Metazoa > Chordata > Amphibia > Caudata > Ambystomatidae > Ambystoma > Ambystoma mexicanum. The sequence goes on along the minus strand of NC_090928.1, from coordinate 654,197,462 downwards.
GTATCCTCAGACATGTATCTGGCATTAGACTAACTAGATCTCCTTTTTTCTTTCTCTCTCCCATCTCCGTGTTCCCCTTCCCCTGGTCCTTCTTTTCTCTTTCCCCATTTCATTTTATATTTCATAATCATGACTAAGCATTAAGCACTGATGAGAGGACCTCGTGGAGGTCCACACGCGTGTCGGCTTTGTGTTTCTAAGGAATGTTAAACACTTGAATTTCTGATGTTAACTGTGGGCCGTAGGTGTATACATAATTATTAGTAGAGATTTGGATATTCATTGGTCCAAATTAGTAACCTACTGTGACCAGGTTCATGAATCATCTTCTTGGGAGGTTAGGAGCACATGGAGCACAGCCCAACTTTTGTAAGATGCCCGTGGTTAAACAAATTGTCCAAGGGAACCTTTTTTATCGAACTACTACAGAACAACAGTTTCTCTTGCTCTCAGTTAAAAGTAGCACCCTGGTGTTATTTGTGTTCGCCTGCGCTGGCCCTCATACATTTTACTGCAACTGCTCATTGATAATGTAATTTGAGAAATTAAAATGTTATACATTGTCTGTGCTCAGACAAACAGTAAAGGCACAGATGTGATTTTCATGCAACACCTCTACCCCTAGTTAACATTAATTGTTATCTTCTCCTTTTACAGGCTGAGCAAATAATATATGACAATTTTTCTGATCCAAAGTTTGTTGAGCAGTTAATCAAGTTTCTTTCATTAGAAGACAGAAAAGGAAAAGACAAATTCAATCCACGGAGGTTTTGCCTTTTCAAGGTAATGTAAAATCATTTACACCAACAATAATTAAATTATTCTTCCTTCATTAATGTAAAAGGAATTAGCATGCTGGGCTAGTGCCACAGACAAATTGTTTGAAACTTGGGCCAACATTTGAGGTATAAGTCCCATTCAAGCAAGCTGAATGCAGCTTGCACCCTCTCTCTGCCTAACCTTTTCCCCCTTTGTCACCACCTGTCTCACTACATTCTTGAAGAAAAAAAAAAGTACATGCATCCCTTTACCCCTGGATAGGCCTTCCATCAACAGCTTGGACTCTCAGCATCTTTCTGGCACCAATGGCAGCTGCATGGAAATGGATGAGGCTCTCTGCTCAGAGTCCTGGCAGCCATTTCTATTATGGTCATCTTATGTGTATTATTATTATTTTTTTGGTTATGCCAAACCTCTCTCGCATGCTTTTAGTGGGCCTTGTTTCCTCACAAAAAAGTTCCTTTAGGATTCACATTTTTTTGCCTAGTGTGTTAATAGCAATAATGCTACTTTTGGCTGGTCAGGCAGTCACTACCTTGTGCAGCACACTGTACTTCAGCATTATTGCTGAATTTTAAATATTCAGTAGCACATATTCTAATGGAAGCATTCCTCCCACAGATCCCTCATTTTAGATGCATCTTGCAGTGCCAGCTGCTTTTGGAAACTCCAGCGGTATGCACAAAGGACGTTGGTGCAGTATATATGGAGCCATTGGGGTCCCACAACCATAGTTCTTTTTTTCTGCGCAGTTAGTACGCTGCTTGGGAACGCCATTAGCATTTTTCAAAACTACTGTCCTGCCTTATCGCAAGGGGCCTTCAAGACTTGTAAGGACTACTCAAAGTAGATGTCCATCACCACTACCAACATGGTCTGCCCTCACTGCCTGGTTGGATCATGACCTGGAGTACTGCAGTTCGTGCCAGTCCATGCATGGAAAGGTCCTGTCTGAGCATGCAGCTAGGGTTTAAACCTTCCTCCACAAGGGTGGGAAATATACTCCCTAAAAGCCTCCTGCTTCAAAGTCCTCTTCCAAGATGGCCTGATTTTCAGAGGATGCCAGGTGGAACCCTGGTCTAGGGAGGCCAGATATCAACAGGAATCCAGTTCATTCAAAGGTGACCAGAAAGAAATGTCAAAGTAGCACCAAAAGTGGTCTTGTTTGCCAAGCAAACTGTCTGTGCACCACACTGCCTCATCTTCCAGAAAGAGTCAACACTCAAGTTCCAGAGATGACATTTTTTCAGAGGATCTGCCACCTATTAAGCTACTGTTCTACACTCGCTCCTTAAAACCAGAGTAGTGGAATGAATTCTGGCAACAGATTCTACAATTCTCCAGCATGGGGTCTGGCATGGATTCACATGCTCATGAATATTCCCCGTCGTCAGGCTGGGAATCCTCGGTAAAGAAAAAATCAGTATCAGTTTCGTTTCTGATCTGTCTTTCGTAGTAGTAACCAATCACTGATTTCTGCGTCATACTGACCACAGCCAATGACTGCCCTCTACCTAAGCCCCGCCTCTGGCAGCCATCTTCAGATTTTTACCGCACGTTCAAGTGTTGGGATCCTCGTGCTATTGCTCTCGAGCGTTAGTGCTATTTTTTCCCGTTTTTTCTCAAAAACTTCTATTTTTCGGTCAAAAGAGCCTCAAGCTCCACCGTTTCTTCATCCGATCAACGGGGACCCGTGTCAAATTCGTCTACGCCCCTCAAGGGTGAAGATTTCGTCGACCCACGCTTTTGGAGGACTCCAGAAGTTTCTCAGGCCCATCTCGGACATGGCCCAGGAGAAGGGAAGCTCGACGCCCGGAAAGCTGTTCAGGGTCTGCCCTGGATGCCAGCTTCAGAAAGTCTTTAAGGAGGACGAACACTCCCTTTGTCTTTACTGCCTACATGAGGACAAGACGCACGTGGAGAAGGACTGTGCGTTTTGCGGCAATATGTCGGAGCGGACCATAAAGGACCGCCATCAACGTCTCGCCAACTGGCTGGAAGGGAAGAGCCCGTCAGGCGAGAAGAAGAAGAAGTCCGAGCGGTCTTCTAAGACCTTTGAGGACGCTCCGGCGACGGGGGTCCAACACAAGGCCAAGCACCATGAGTCCGCTGGCACCGGGAGCGCCGAACGGTCGGGCTCTACGGGCGCCAGGCAGGGCGCATCCTCCCCGGCGCCATCAACCACGAGCCAACGCTCTGGTTCGGGTAAGAGGAAGGCTGAGCACCCGGCGAAGCTCCTGGAGAGACCCCGGTCGAGCTCGAAGGTCCCATCGGAGGGGGAGCGAGGCAGTGACCCTCCCCCCAAGGAGAAGGCGGCGAGCGCACCTAAGGTGGTGAAAGCCTTAATCCACCCGGCCAAGGCCTCTATCGAGACAGTCGCGGCGGCCCTGGCTCAGCCTGTGGAGGCTACACCAGTGGTGGCGACCTCAGGGCTCAGAGTCTCCCTGCCACCGCGGAGGGAGTCCTCTTTTATGCCCATCGACAGGACCCCTGTGAAACCTCCGACGGAGAAGAAAAAGGGGGGGGGGGCAGGAGGTCATCGTGGATTCGGCCTCAACCTCTGAGGAAGAGCTGATCGAAGTATTAAGCCACGCCATTGGCGTGGAAGAAGACCAGCCCGTCGGGAGGGACCCTGACGTAGGAGACGACGATAACGTCGAGGGTGCCGACGGGGCCCCTGACCGCCCGTCGGACTCCCCTCAACCAGTGCCGCAAGACAACTCGGCGGCCATTTTGTTGGCTATACAGTCCTTATGCTCAGAGATAAGGACGAGACTGCCGTTACCACCAGTGGAGGAACCGCTCCCGACGGGGGACCTGGAGCCAGGCCCTTCTGGGAGCCCTCCTCCTAAGAGAAGAAGGATTCATCCTCCACCTCCTTTTCAGCCATCGCGCCCTGTTCAGCCCTCCTCCCCGTCTACGACTCGTGGTGATGATACGGGGACTGACACGGCCGCGACGGGTACAGGCGACGAGGTTTATGACGAGGAGCTGCCGTCGTCATCTCCCACCCGGGCTTCCCCGCCCGACGAGATTGGATCGTTTCACTCCATGATCGCCAGGGCATCCGAGCTTTTCCAGCTTTGCCCGGAAGAGGAGAAGAAGGAAGGTTTCCTTTATCAACGGCGCGAGGCCAAGAGGAAGACGGTCCTCTCTGTGCCTCTATTGGACGATATTTGGGATGAGGGCCTCGCCCTCCTCAAGAACCCATCCAAGACGCCGGCTAGAAGGGATCGGTACGAGAAGAAGTACCAGGTCCCGGACGCGGCCCCTTGTGCCTTCGGGCACAGCCGACCCCAGACTCGGTCGTCTCTGCGGCGGCCAGGAAGAAAGCGGGAGGGGGGGCGCGGCCTCTACGTTGACCTCCCCGCCGGACGGCGAGGGAAAGAAATTAGATACGATGGGACGCAGAGTCATCTCGTCTGCAGCGACGACGATTAAGGTGGCCAACGCCTTGGCTATCGTAGCCCGCTACGACAGGGAGTTGTGGTACAAACTGGCCCCCCTGCTGGACTTCCTACCGGACTACAAGAGGGCGGAAGCCCTAGAGATCTTGCAGGAAGGAGAGGTGGCGTCGGACCACGCCATTACGATTGCGACGGACATCGCTGACACTGGATTTCGCCAGTTGGGCAACGGCGTGTGCCTTAGGCGGCGTGGATGGCTCAGGGCTACTGACTTCCGTCAGGACGTGCAGACCAGAGTCTTGGACATGCCGTTCGAAGGAAACAACCTGCTTGGGAAAACAGTGGACGATTCCCTTCAAGCCATCAAGGCAGACACGGAGACGGCCCGGGCTCTTGGGGTTCTCCAGCAACAGGGTGCCTCCAAAGGTTCCGGCGGTGGATTTTCCACCTACCGTCAAGCGGCACGTTCGTCGTCGCAGGAAGCTTACAGGGGACGAGGCAAGTCAGGCGGACCCCGCCGTCGTCGCCAAGGAGGACAAGGCGGCAAAGCCTCGTCGAAGCAGGACTGAACCGGCCGGGCCCCCTACCGAAGCACCCCAGTGGGAGGCCGGCTGGTGAGCTTCGTCAGCGTGTGGGAGTCCATCTCCACCGACTGTTGGGTGCTGGACGCCCTAGCTCAGGGTCACGCGCTCGAGTTTCTAAAGAGGTGCCCGCACGTCCCCCCTGTAGCCAGGAAAGAACATCACGTCCCTCAACTTCTCTTGGAGGTAAAGGCGATGCTCAAGAAGGGCGCCATCAAGCTCGTCCCAAAGAGGCTTCGGGGCTCCGGAGTTTACTCAAGATACTTCCTCGTGAAGAAGAAGACGGGAGGATGGCGTCCCATCCTGGACCTACGACAACTGAACAAATTCATCAAGGCACAGAAGTTGCGGATGGTCACCCTCCAACACGTCCTGGGTCAGCTGGAGGAGGGCGATTTCCTGTCGTCGTTGGATTTGGTGGATGCCTACTTCCATATTCCCATCCTAAAGGGACACCGAAAGTTTCTCAGGTTCGTGGTCCAAGGGCGTCACTACCAGTTCAGAGCCCTTCTCTTCGGACTGAGGTCGGCACCCAGGGTGTTCACCAAGTGCCTCGCACCGGTTGCGGCGCAGCTGCGCCGAGAGGGGATCCACGTCTACCCCTACCTGGACGACTGGCTCATCCGAGCGAAGACAAAGGAGCTCGCCGTGGAGCACACGGCAAGGACCATCCAACTTCTCACGGACCTGGGATTCTCCATAAACCACGCCAAGTCCCACCTGGTGCCCGCGCAAGACGCACTATTTCTGGGAGCGAAGCTCGACACAGTGTCGCTTCTGGCCTCTCCGTCGGAGGAAAGGACGAGGGCCATCTTGGGCAAGGTGCAGCGGATGCTGGTTGCGGACACAGCCAGAGTGAGGTCCATCAAGTCCCTCCTCGGAATGATGTCTTCTTGCATTTACCTCATCCGCCTGTGCAGGCTCCAGATGTGCCCGTTGCAGGAATTCCTGGACGCGCGCTGGATCCAGACGACGGGCAGCTTCGAGGAGAGGATCACACTCGACGAGAGTTTCCGACGAGCGATCCGGTGGTGGGGCACCCGCGCGCATCTGACGGCGGGCATGGACTTCCAGACCCCCGGCCACCAGGAGACAGTGACCACGGATGCCTCCCTGGAAGGGTGGGGAGCGCACACTGAAAATCTGCACGCGAGAGGCCTTTGGCTCCCGACGGAGAAGTCCCTCCATATCAACGTCCTGGAGCTCCGTGCAGTGTTTTGGGCCCTCAGGTCCTTTCTTCCGTCCCTCAAGGGCAAGGTGGTGAGGATCTTCACCAACAACACCACCACCATGTTCTACATCAGGAAACAGGGCGGAACCAGGTCCCCAGCCCTGTCCATGGAGGCGCAGGATCTGTGGCATTGGGCCGTCGCCCAAGGGATGTTTCTGGTGCCGTTTCATCCATCGCCGACTCACTCAGCAGGGAGCTGCGCTCGTGCCACGAGTGGGAACTACGACAGGATCTAGTGGACCGCCTCTTCCGACGGTGGGGCACACCCCAGATCGATCTGTTCGCGACGGCGACGAACTCCAAGTGCCGGAGGTTCGCCAGCAGGTTTCCCCAGCCGAGGAGCCGAGGAGCATGGGCGATGCTTTCTCGTTCCCCTGGGAGGGCCTGTTTCTATACGCGTTCCCTCCATTGCAATTGCTGATCTGGCTCATCAACCAGCTCAAGAGGTCACGGTGCAGGATGATTCTCGTCGCACCTGCGTGGCCGAGGCAGATATGGTTCCCGGACCTTCTGGACTTGTCAGCGTCCCCGTCAATCAAGCTGCCAGTGGACGCGGATCTTCTCTCCAGGGAAGGAGGCGCCATCCTCCATCACGACCCGAAGTCACTGAGCTTGCAGGCCTGGCTCCTGCAGCGTTAGAGTTTGGAGGATACGACATACCGGCCGATTGCAGAGAGGTTCTTGCAAAGGCCAGGGCGTCCTCAACTCTTAAATGCTACGGACACAAATGGAAGAGGTTCTCTGTCTGGTGCCACGCACAGAAGATTAACCCTCTACGGATTACGGCTCCCCAAGTACTGCCGTACCTACTGACGCTGGCCAAAGCTGGACTGGCGCACGCGTCCATCAAGATTCATCTTGCTGCGATCTCCCGATACACCAGAACCACGGGGCGGACGTCTTTGTGGTCTCATCGTCTGGTGAAAGAGTTCATGAAGGGACTGTTCAGATCATTCCCGCCGGTGAAGGCTCCGGCCCCGGCGTGGGAGCTCAACGTGGTGCTGAACAAGCTCATGGGACCTCCGTTCGAGCCTCTGCACTCGGCTCCGTTGAAGTTCCTGTCGTGGAAAACAGCGTTTCTTGTGGCCATCACCTCCGCACGACAGGTGGGAGAGATCCAGGCCCTTTCCTGCAAGGCCCCATACTTGACTTTTCACGACACGAGGGTAGTGCTCAGGACGCACCCCTCCTTCATGCCCAAGGTGCCGTCGGACTTCCACCTCACCGAACCCTTGGTGTTGCCTGTTTTCTTCCCGTCGCCGGCTGAAAGGACTTTGCACTCGCTGGATGTGGCTGGAGCGCTGAAGTTCTACGTGGACCGCACGAAGTGTTTTCGGAAGACGTCACAACTCTTTGTATACTTTGGACCTGTCAATCAGGGGAAGGCTCTCTCGAAGGCTTCCATTTCCAGATGGCTCTCCGGCTGTATCATGTACTGTCATCGGTTGGCAAACCGACCGCTGCCTGGCCGTCCGAGAGCCCATTCCACCAGAGCGATCGCAGCTACCACAGCGTTCCTATCTGGTGGCCCTTGCTGGACATCTGCAGGGCTGCTACGTGGAGGTCGACGCACACCTTCACGAAATTCTACTGCGTCGATCGGGATTCCAGGGAGGAGTCCAGGATCGGCCAAGCAGTGCTGCGCAACCTGTTCGCCTAAGGTGAGCCTGGTGAGGAGGTAAGAATTGCTTAATGTTGAGTTTGATGTAATGCTTAATGTTGAGCCTTTGCCACCTCCCGTGGTTGTGCATGTGTGTACTGCTATGTATTCTTTATTCATGAGCATGTGAATCCATGCCAGACCCCATGCTGGAGAAGGAACAAGTTACTTACCTGTAACTGTTGTTCTCCAGCATGGGTCTGGCATGGATTCACATGCGAACCCTCCCGCCTACCCCTCTGCGGCTCTTCACTTGGTCATACTGCCACTTCACGTGCTACCAAATCTGAAGATGGCTGCCAGAGGCGGGGCTTAGGTAGAGGGCAGTCATTGGCTGTGGTCAGTATGACGCAGAGATCAGTGATTGGTTACTACTACGAAAGACAGATCAGAAACGAAACTGATACTGATTTTTTCTTTACCGAGGATTCCCGGCCTGACGACGGGGAACATTCATGAGCATGTGAATCCATGCCAGACCCATGCTGGAGAACAACAGTTACAGGTAAGTAACTTGTTCCATATTTGACTAGGCACCATCGACTTTGGTGCAGCGCCAGTAGTGGAGCAAAGGTCTACCACACTTGGATACGTTTGCAGTGGCACTTCTTTGCACTTGAAACACACACCTGACGGCGCAATTCAGTACTAGAGAATACTCCTCTCCAACACTGAACGGCTCCACCTTTGTGCGTTGTAACCCCAGTGCCTATTTTGTCTGATTCGTTGCCAGCTGTCGCCGACGCTTACCAGAGTTTACTCCTGATTCAAAGTTCTGATTCTTTGATGAAATTTACCAGCTGTTTGATAGTGAGGGTTTCCATTTCTTAAGGGTTAGAGTCCTGTGGTTCCGGAGAGACGGACAACTTACCTGAGGAATTCTCTGAACTGAAGGATGCCCTTATTGATCTGGGTACCAACCTCGGGATGTCAATGGTCTGGACACTTTCCCTGATATGGATTCATGCAGACCTCTGCATATGGCAAGTTGCATGCTTCCTTACTGCAGCCTATCGCATACGTCATTGATTTCTTGGGTCTGTAGGCTCCAACAAAGCTAGTGCTGCAGTTTGACGCATGTACGTTCTTGACAGTTCAGTGGCAGTTACTTCACCTCCCCTCCTCTGGCGTTCTAGCGTTTCAAGTTTCCCATGCCCTTCTCCAACCTAGTTATGGGGTTTCCAGCATCCCTTAGCCCACAACAACTTCTATCACCACGTTCTCTGCGACAGGTCAGTGGTTGTAGCTGGCAGGTAGCACTATAGCAGGTTCCTTGCACCTAGCTGAATGTTCCTAGAGTTCCTATCCCTTAAACTCTCTCACCTAATCGCCTGGTGCAACCTTCCTGCTCTTGCCACCTAATCCCCACCCCTATTATCTTCTTCCACCTCCGAGCCACTTCTAACGTATCCTGACATCTCCTGTAAGATAATCTTCTTTCTCGTCCCACCTCCCAAGCCTTTTTTCTTCCCTTTGTGTCTGGCCTGCAAAGTCGTCTTTAAGTAAGGGAGAACTAAAGGGCCCTTGGTCTCTTCAAAAAGGTTTCCACAGGCCCCTATCCTTCACTTCTGGATGTTTCTCTACCGATTCCTTAGTACCACTTTCACTACCACCCTTACTGCTGGCTCCAAGTTGTGGTAATCCTCCTTTTCCTCATCAGTACTACTCTTTCCCCAGATGATACTTCTTCAGTGTCAGCCTGGCCTCTGATTTTTCACCTCTCCTCTTCCCTTGGGTTTTACCTGCTCCTTCTGCAATCTATCCCTTACTAACTCCTCTGTCTGGACCTTGATATTATCACCTGCTTTGTTTTAAGCAGTTCTCCTTCCAAAATGACCTCCTCCTTCTCCCCTCCAACTCTGGCAGCTTCCTCCTCTCATCTTCTAATGGATTGTGCCCTCCAATGGATTCCTAATCTTGGATATATTCTGCAGTAGCAGCACAATTTCGGTCATTTCACGTCCAACAGTGGACATTGTGCGGCTTCTGCATCGAGAGCCCTGGACACGTCGGCCTTGCGTCCAGATATGACGTTGATGCCAATATAAATAGCCAGCACCATGCCGTGAACTCAGTTCTTTCTTTCTGCATGCTCAGCATGCAACGATCGGAACAACTTGCTCCTACATATTCAATGCAGTGTCGATGACAAAGCCTTCAGCCTGCTGTGGCCACTGTAAGGATTGCGATGGAACAATGTCTCTAACCAATCCTCACAGTCTATGCTTTTGGTGTCTCAGCGTAGATCACAAGACGAACGATTGAGCGTCGTGCCAGTCCATGACGCCAAAGGCATTAAAGGAGAAGTGCCAAAGATTGAAGCTTGTGCGACCGTCATTTAAATCCCCGAGTACCACTCACTTGAAGAGGTGTTCATCAGAGAAGGAGGAGGTTGAGTCGACCAAACAACTTTCAGAAAAAGAAACGGAGAAAGCAGAAGAGGTCTCACTCTTGGAGTGATTCCTCTCACTCATCCTCTTCTTCTTTGTAGAAAAAGAAAAGGCGGCGGCACTAGTCTTCAGACTTTTCACCAGAAATGTAATGTTCCCATCTAAATCTGGCTCTTCAGAGAAGTGGGAACAGTTCAGGCTAAAAATGCTGGATGTCTTTCAAAAGGAAACCCCATCGACGACCTCTTCGGATTCAAAGGTTAAAAAAAGAGTCAGAGCATAAAGTGCAAAGTAAAGCCGGCAGGGACTTTTCCAAGGACTTGTCGAGTGTGCCGAAAAGCCAAGGGCAATGTATGTAAGACATGCGAAAGCCATAGGGGAACCGGAAGGGGGGAGGGGGACTGGGGAAAGGATGTTGAATTATTGTAGTTATAGTTAGCCCAAAGCTCGTAAAAATTCACAGTCAATAACTGTAAGACTGAATAATGGTGTGTGGCTACTGCAAATTGTATGTGTCAAAGTTATTTAGGCCTCTTGCCACTACAGTGACTGAATATGATTGTATCTGAATAAATAACATTTGTAAAATAAATAAATAAATAAAAGAAAGAAATGCGAAAGCCCAATAATAGTCGATTGGCTCGTCCATATCGCGGTTTGTAAATTCCGACTCAGTGTCCTCATCAAAGGGCCCATCGGCGTTGAAGTTCGGTGACCCATCAGTGCCATGTTATACACCTAGGATGAGGAGAGTCTTCATGTCCTCCTTTGAAAAAAATGTGTGATGATCGGGTAGCTTTTGGTGTAGAGCCTATAAGGCTCACTGATCCACCAAAGGAGTTATTCCTGGAGGACACCATGTTGCACGACCTTGCTACAGATCTCCAAGTGGCAAGTGGGCTGGACACCTCCCTTTAGAGTGACTCATACCAGCAGGACCTCCATGCACACCTCAAGGCAGCATACAGTGCAGTCATGGGTAAGGTCTCAGAGACTCTAGGATGGGCACCCCCTTCCAAGGTTGTCCCAGAATATGACCTAATCGATATTCTTGACACAAGGGTCTGGTGAAAGAACCACTTTTAGTACAGGTCGACATCTTCAGATTTGGACTTCTTAACTAAGCATCCTAGTCCGGAGGGCTTAGTGGTCCAGGCTGCCACATCAGGAGCCAAGCCTTAAGCCTTGCCATCCTTGTCCCCCAGATAGGGATGGCAGCAAGGTGGATGCTTGGGAAAAGATCATCAGATTATCCAAACATGTGAGAGGGAGAGGGTGGGAAGGCAAGTCACTTCTCCTCTGTTGCTTCTGTCCCTTCAGGGACGGCAGCGACAACAAAGCCTTCCTAATCTTGTCCCACACACTTCTTGGGTGGGACGGGACTTGCAACCCACTCCTATGAAGAATGGCAAGCCATCGCTTTGGACATGTGGGTCCGACAGGTAGTCTTGCAAGGGCTACTGTCTACCTTTTATCAGACGCTTCCCTGCCTGTCGTCCTCTGTAGAAATCAGGACAGTAGCCGATGTGGAGTTTTGTAGACCTTTATTACACACTGGTTAAATGTAATGTCTTAACCACGGTAGTTGAACTCCAGGATTGACCCCACAGTTACTTCACTGTGAGTAAAGGGTACCAGGAGTTCCTCTTCTCTGGTAGTGTCTCCTATTTTCCCGGACCCAGATAGGCCCACCAGTTGCTCTCACTCTCCTCTCCTTCTCCCTGCAAAAAGCAACCAAAAAGCCATTAGGCCAGTCCCTTTTATACCTGGTGCTTGGAGGGAAAAAGGGCCAATCAGGGACAACTGCCCTCCCCCCCTTTCTGATTGGTGGGGACTCTAGGCACCCACCCTCTATAAATAGAGCTGCCTCCTCCTCTCCTCCTCCTCCCTTACTCTGGCTGCCTGGTTCCGGCTCCCCCTCCCCTTTGTCAGCCACGCCCTCTCCCTTGGCCCCGCCCCCTCCCCATGGCGTCTCCCCTGAGGCATGCCTCCCGGAGGCCCCTACTGCTCGAGGCCCCAGGTTGCCTTTAGGGGTCTGCCCTGTTTGAGGTAAGGAGGGGGCTCTTCTCTGTTCCCCTTGTTGTGCTCTTGTCCCGCTGTCTGGCGCACCTCCGACGCCGAGCGGTCGGCACACGCCGGGCTCTCCAATTCCCGAGCCTCGCCGCCGAGTCCTGTTGGGTTTGCGGGTCTCCCAGCCGCAGCGCCAGTGTACCAGGTCCTCGTGGACACACGCGGCGCTGCGGCTGCGGGGACCCGCGGCGCCGCGGCCGCCACGCCGGCACTGTCGCGGGCCGCCGACAAGGCTCTCCCTTCAACAGGGACGCCTCCCCGGCGGCCACCCCCAGCGTCGCACACGCCCGCGGCATAGCGGGCTCCTCTAGCCGTGCGTCCCGCTCCTCCCCGTCCACCCTCACCTCCTCACATACCCCCACCACGGATCCAGGCCGGTCGGGCCGGATCGAACTCCTGGATAGGTAATCCGCCACCAGCTGGAAGCTGGCAGGTCTATGCAAGGTAACGAAGTCGAAGGGCTGGAGGGACAGGAACCATCGCAGAACACGTTGGTTGGAGTCCTTGTGTCTCGCCAACCACTGCAGTGGTGCATGGTCGGTATACAACGTAAACTTCCTCCCCAGTAGGTAGTATCGTAAAGAGTCCACCGCCCATTTAATGGCGAGACATTCCTTTTCAATAGTGGAATACGCTAACTCATGTGGAAGGAGCTTCCGACTCACAAAACAGATCGGTCTTAGGAACCCGTCTACCTCCTGTGTCAGGACCGCCCCCAACCCCACGCCAGAGGCATCCGTCTGCAGGAAGAAGTGCTTCCGGAAGTCCGGGCATACCAACACCGGGTGGGACGAGATACTGCGCTTCAACCCTTCGACGGCCAGTATGGCTGCGTGATTGGTTGACAGGTCCGGGGAACCCCCGATTTTCAATGCCTCGGTCAGTGGCGCAGCCAGGGAAGAAAAACCAGGAATAAAGCGCCTATAGTACCCTATAAACCCCAAGAAGGCCCTGATTTGTTTTCTGTTAGTTGGTACTGGGATCCCCTGAATAGCCTCGATTTTGGACACCTGTGGCCGGATCACGCCGCCACCGACTATATGTCCGAGGTACTTGGTTTCCTGCGTCCCTAGCACCGATTTCACTGGGTTGATGTGTAGTCCGGCCCGGGTCAGGGTGCCGACCACCTCGCGTAGATGGGCCAGGTGGTCATTCCATGATGCGCTGTATATCACGATGTCGTCCAGGTAGGCTGCAGCGTACTGGTCGTGGGGCTGTAGGAGGATGTCCATCAGCCTCTGAAAGGTGGCCGGAGCCCCATGCAACCCGAATGGTAGTACTTTATACTGAAATAGCCCCTGGGGTGTAGCAAATGCGGTTTTTTCTTTGTCAGCTTCTCGTAGGGGGATCTGCCAGTATCCCTTGGTGAGGTCCAAGGTACTGAGGTACCGGGCAGCACCCAGCCTTTCCAGTAGTTCATCCATCCTGGCCATGGGATAGGCTTCGTAGTGGGATATCGTGTTGAGCTGCCTAAAGTCCATACAAAACCGTACAGCCCCGTCTGGCTTGGGTACGAGTACGATCGGAGAACACCACGCACTGGTTGATGGTTCAATAATATCCAACCTGATCATTTCTTCGATCTCCTTCTTAATGATCGACCTTCGGGCCTCTGGGATCCTGTAGGGTCTCAGCCGGACTGTCTGTCCGTTTAGGGTTTCGATACGATGCTCCATTAGGCTGGTCCTTCCAGGGAAATGGGAAAAGGCGTTGCTATGTGGTTTGAGGGTCTCCAGGATCTCGTTCTTCATGTGTTCAGTGAGCGTTTCACCCCATTGTACCGCATCCAATTGGCCGGTTGCGTGGATCAACCCCGTATCCTGGGTGGCTAGAATATCGACCGGGGCAGGCTGAGTCCATTTTTTCAGCAGGTTTATGTGGTAGACCTTATGTGATGGGCTCCGGTCAGGTTGGTGTATCCGGTAATTCACTGGCCCCACCACGTCCTTCACTACATAAGGACCTCTCCACTGAGCCAACATTTTGTTCGTACTGGTGGGTAGTAACACCAGTACCTTATCCCCTGTTTCTAGTTTTCTTAGGCGACAACCCTTGTTGTATGTCTTCTCCTGACGGTCTTGGGCTATATTTAGATGGGATTCTGCTAGTCCCCTCAAAGTAGACAGATGGTTCTTAAGGTCCTCAGCGTACTCGGTGAGAGACGTTTCCTTAGTGTTTTCCCAGTCCTCCTTAACCAGATCTAGGATTGTTCTGGGCTGTCTTCCAAACAGCAGCTCGAATGGGGAGAATCCTGTCGAGGGCTGGGGGGTGTCCCTTAATACCATCAGGATCAGGGGTATGACTCTGTCCCAGTCCTTCCCCTCCGGACCTGTTACCCTCTTCATCATTTTCTTTATCGTTTGGTTGTACCTCTCCACCAACCCATCCGTTTGGGGGTGGTAGACGGAGGTACGCAGCCGTCTGATTTGTAGTCTTTCACAGACTTGTCGCATAACCGCCGACATGAAGTTTGTACCCTGATCGGTGAGGATTTCGGTGGGGAGGCCTACCCGTGCGAAGTAGGGGATGAGTTGGTCACATATTTGGTTAGCCGACGTCCCCTTTAGGGGAAAGGCCTCGGGGTACCGGGTGGCATAATCCACAATGACTAGCAGGTATCGATATCCACGACTGACTGGCTCGAGCGGGCCTACCAGGTCTATACCTATCCTTTGAAAGGGTATGGTGATCAAGGGCATCCGCTGAAGAGGCGCCTTGGCTGGCTTTTCCCCACTCGTCAACTGACAGATTTTGCATTCCTTACAGAACTTCGCCACCTCCCCATAGACCCCTGGCCAGTAGAAACGTTTTAGAATGTTTTGCTGTGTCTTTAGGGAGGCCATGTGGCCGCCACATGGGTGGTTATGTGCCAACTGTAGGACGATGCCCCTGTGTGTTTTGGGCAGGAGTAGTTGTTCCCTTCGTGCTCCTCCCTCCTCTTGGTAGACCCGATAGAGCAGGCCCTGTCTAGATGCAAAACCAGCTCCCTTGGTCAGGTCGGGGTCCCCATTTGTGATGGCTCTTTCGCGGGCCAATGTTAAG